>NC_066580.1:142064187-142762187 GCF_024323335.1 Lathyrus oleraceus
CAAAAAATAATTTTAATTCAGAATATAAAAGAGGAAATTATTTGAAAATTTTTGGTGAAACTCTCACATTTTTTGGATCAATATTAAAATTAATATGAATTAATGAAAATAAAAGGAATAAAAGAATATCAGAAAATAACAAAAAAACGTGGACCACTTGATCTCCCTCATTAATTGAGGTGGCAAATCAAGTGGTCTTCAGCGCGCTTTCCACCGTGGAATTAAGTCAATGTGCCACAGGGATGGTAATCAAAACCAACGCATGAGATTAAAACAATTTAAAACAAATCAATGGCTCTGAACACTTCCAGCGCATCGCCGGAGTCCAAAGGTCGGTCATCTTCTCCGGTGACCCTGGCCGAACTGGTTCACTCATCACCATCAAGAAAATGAAAAAGGAGGACATGATCTGAAAGAAAAAATGGCGTAGAGCAGGAATCTGACCTTAATTTTAACTAACTCCACATATATAGAAATATATGAGGAGTTGAATTTTGAGGTGTGTCAACTGAGTTGCTTCGATTTGACCTCTAAGCAACTCAATCTTCTTGCCTATATTGGTAGGACTTCAGACAACCATAGATCCAAGAGAATTGAGTGGAATTGAGAGAGAATCGAAGAGATGAAATTTTCTGGAAAATACCTTCAATGCAGGTCTGGATTCACTTGTTCTTGCTTTGGCTCGTGCTTGATCTTACTAAGGATGCTTGCAGAAGTATATTAGAATGCATAAAAGGTCTTGGATCCCTGGAGTTTTGAATCTCAAAACAATTAGATTCAAACTCAATTTCCAAAGGAAGATCTCAGGATTATCCTCACAAATGGAAGGGTTTGGTGTTTGGGATATAAGCTGGCGCGAAGGAGTCCTCAACCTCTGAGCATAGGGTGCTCTACTTCTAGCTAAATCATGTGATATTTGCACCTTACAATTGAGTTTCCAAAATTGGCAATGAGTGATGCATGTGTGCATGGGCGTGCACAGCCCATGAGATCATTCCATTTGATCCATAATTGAGTGTGAACAAGTCCGAAATCAAATTGGAGTGCTAGGCAATTGTACATTGAAGCTTGAAGTTTGATTTTTGCCAAATGATGATGCAATGTTTAAGCCATGCGCAGGCCATTCAAATCTTATCCAAAATGGATGAAATTCAACTTTTTTGGAAAGGTTAGATCAAGAGGAACAACTTTCATGTTTAACACTTTTTCATTTGGAGCTTGTAACATGAAGAATTTTGAGGTGGAATTGGAAATTTTAACATATCAAAAAAATTTCTAAGTGTCAAGCCATATATCTCAATATTCCACCTTGCTTAACTTTTTATGTGAGCTTCAAATGAGAAAAGTGTGTTCATAAGAGTTGTAGATATTTCAAATACCTTCAAAATGGTCACCATTTTCATGTCATTTGGATTTATAATGATAGAGTTATGCATTTTTGAAGTTTGGAAAAATCACTTGTGCAATGGTATAGGTAAAAAATGACCTATAATGTAACCTCATATCCCATGCTCAAAATAGTTGAATTAGATCTCACTCAAAACATCAAAGTTGAAGTAGACATCTTGAATTTGATTGTTAAACTTTTAATTCTTTCATCTCATAAAAATTGAGCAAGTTATGGGCATGGGAAGTTGACTTAGGGTTTAGACAAAATGACTTATAATGTTTCAACATAGAAAATGATTTTCCATGCAAAACTATCTCTAGGTCTCAACATGAAAGTTGTTTGTAATGTCATTTAGAGTAACATTTATCTTGGAATCATTTTCATATGGTGAAAATTGTAGGAGATTGGGTCTAGGGAGACCCAGTTTTGATCAGATGAATTCATCTAGCAAACTACCATCAACCAACTTGCTAACCTTCAATTCTTTTGACTTTCTTGGCTCATGTTAGACCATATATGCATAAGATGATGAATTTTGAAGTGTCCCTTGATAAATTTGATCAATTGGTGAGATGGCTTATAGGAGAAGTTACTCAAGATACCCAGTCAAACTAGTGTTTCCAAGGCGAATCACCTCCAAACTCTTGAAGAAAACTTGATCAATATAACATATAGTAATCAATGGAACTCATATATGATGCTCATTACCATTCTTGGATCAATTCATGGTTGTGTTCTTTGTCATGAGGGTCTTAAACCCTAGATATGAACTTGATAGGTCAATGGAGATCATGCCCTACCTACAAAAGAGTTAGGCAAATGCAAAGACATATTTTTGGTATTTTGGTTAGTAAAAATGATAATATACAAGTATGATAGAATCACAAAATTCTTGGTGATCTCTCCCAAAACAAACCCAATGAAGGAGGGGTAAGGAGAATGCCAAGGTATGATCCCAATGCTAATGCTTAGGATGAAATTGCATTAGGGATCTTAGGGTCAAAGTTGGGGTCTTACAGCTGCCCCTATTTAAGGACTTTCTAACTGAGGAGGCGAAGGTTAAAATCTTCATGTCGACTCAGTAGAATGGTCTTAAATAACAACATATAGAAACAAATTTTGATCCCTAAGAGACCTCATGATGCATATGATATGAATGTAAAAGTTAATGCCTTGTAGGGAAATATTGCCACAAAGGAAAAGAAATCAGAGAGACCGAAAATCCGCAGGAGTACAATATATTTTGTATGGAAAACTCACTGGGGAGACAGAGACTCTGGGGGATAAAGGAGTTATGCGTAGGCCAGGCTACGACTTAAAACTGCTGGGGGACTCGAGGAATTCCATACAAAAATGGAAAAGACTCAGTCGGGGAACAAAACATCTGCAGGGGATTCAAATAGATCAGGATAACACTAAAGTACTTGAATCATGCAGGAAAAGTGATTTCACTAAGGAAAAACGCACACTCAACTCAACTGGGGAAGCAATAAACTTCAACACCGGAGGAGCAAAAATCTATTATCTACTACCAGTTACTAGGTGAGGAGGTAATAAAGATCTGACATAGAGGACATCCGTCATCGGTTAGGATGAACATATCAAGGATGACTCGCTGAGAAATGCCAGGAGGGAGTATCCATTACCGGTTACTGGGTAAGAATAACCTTGCTGGGGAAAACAGCAGAAAATAGGATTTACAACTACCAGTTACTGGGCAGAACACCAAGGGTGAGAGTATCCGTCATCGATTAGGATGAACATATCAAGGATAAACTCAACAGGGAAGAAAATCCTTCATCGGTTAAGATGAACATATAAAGGATAGACTTGCCTGGGAAATGTCAAGGAGGATATCCGTCATCGATTAAGATGAACATATCAAGGATAAACCAACTGAACAAAAAGTAGGAATTACATCTATCGAATGTTGGATAGAAGACCATCAAAGAGAAAATCTGTCACCGGTTAAGATGAACATATCAGGGATTAATTATGCGAAGGGGACAAAAGCAGGATTTATTACTACCGGTTACTGGGTAGAAGACCGCAAAGAGAAGGAAACCCGTCAACGGTTAGGATGAACATATCAAGGATTAACTCTCTGGGGAACACAAGAATAGGGATTACAACTACCTTTTTACTGGGCAGAATACCAAAGGTGAGAATATTCGTCATCAGTTAGGATGAACATATCAAGGATATACTCAGGCAGGAGAGAACAAGATATCTGTCACCGGTTAGAGTGAACATATCAAGGCTATACTTCTTGGGGAATCAGATCCACTGAGGACTCTACTAAGGAGAAAATAGGTATACTTTTGCCATGTATTGGGCAAGAAGTAACAAACTGCAAACTAAGAATAATATTACCGGTTATTGGGTAATAAAGTCTTAGGAGACTCGAAGCATCTATCTAGGTAGGAGCTAGAAAGAAACAGTCAATCAAGACTCAACCCAATAAGAACATAACTCAGGGGGAGTGGTTCCATCCAGATGAACAACTGGGGAGGACACTGAAGTAATAATCATCCACGAGGAAACAACTCAGTGAGGAAGAGGAGAAAGGTTAAAGATATTTGAGATATTGCTTCATTTATCTGAAAAATCCCGTTTGCCTGTCGGAGCTACTGCTTCATTTATCTGAAGAATCTCGTTTATCTTTTAGAGATACTGCTCTAATATCCTCAGAGAGTCTTAGATTCAATTAAGGTATCATTCCCTAGTTGGAATATCTTAATTCTATCATATAAGATGCTGCTTCAACCCGATACAGAGAATATTATTTTTTACTGTTTGAGATGTTGCTTCATCAATATGAAGAGTCTCATTTCAGATTTCTTTTAGAGATACTGCTCTAATATCCTCGGAGAGTCTTAGATTCAATTAAGATATTTTTCCCCTTGCTGGAATATCTTAATTCTGTCATATAAGATGTTGTTTCGATTAGATATAGAGAATCTCATTTTTTTACTGTTTGAGATGTTGCTTCATCAATATGAAGAGTCTCATTTCAGATTTCTTTTAGAGATACTGCTCTAATATCCTCGGAGAGTCTTAGATTCAATTAAGGTATTTTTCCCTTGCTGGAATATCTTAATTCTATCATATAAGATGATGTTTCGATTAGATACAGAGAATCTCATTTTTACTGTTTGAGATGCTGCTTCATCAATATGAAGAGTCTCATTTCAGATTCTTTTAGAGATACTGCTCTAATGTCTTGGAAAGTCTTGAGATTTAGTTAGGGATGCCATTCCACATATCTCGACTGAGATGTCCGAGATACTGTTCTGATGACTCACAGAAAGTCTTGACTGTTCCATTTTACAGTGGGATAATATCTTTTGCCATTTCTCACTGTATTTTCTTCCTGTATTTTCTTCCTTTTTCATTTCCTAGGACAAAATTTGGGTCTTCTTGTATTTAATTATCTCCTACCGCGAATGCATAAAGATTGTTGTCATTCTTACTTTTCGGTTTGAGGTAATTAAATAGGGGCAGCTGTCATACCCCAATTTTGTCCGGTCCTTGGTGACATCAAGTCTTCAATGACATTTTTTTATCTATTAAGATCCTTAAGAAAATAATCTGCTGTATTGGTTTTGTTTATACTGAAAGCATGGGATGGTATGTGCATTTTTGGATAACAAAGCCCATTGTGGTGTACCCATGAGATCTCTTTGTTTCAAAGGCCCATTTGCATAAGTGTGTCCATAATTTAAAATCTGGTTTGAATCTTTTACATTACTAATCCAAAATCTATTTTCTTATTAGTAAGTATTAAGAGCCATGTTACTATTTTTATGGTCACTATTTATTAGTCCAGTTACACATCCCAAATATTTTTATGCCAAATTTTAAGTCCTTCATAGGTCCCTAAATTAAATTTGCATTTTTTAGGCATGTATGTGTTGTTTGTTTTTAAACAAATCAAAGCACCATATTTAGACTCATGTGTTGAAGTTGGAATTGTGTAATTTTTAAATCAAGTCACCATATTTGGGTTCTTTGTGCCAAAGTTGAAAGTGTGTTGTTTTTTAGAGTTGAAATTGCAATGACATGTTTTATTTTAAACTTTTGGTCATGGTTGTATTTTATTAAGTAATAACATGCTAAAAGCAACCTTTTAAGTTGAAAATGGTCCAAACAGGTTTCTAATTGAGATAACAGGATAAATTTAAAGCACCTTAATGGGACATATACAAACAAAATATTAAAATAAAATTTAATTGTTTTAAAAAAAAGAGAAGATTAATTACATAAACAATTTCTAAAACCTCGCATGTTACAAACAATTCAAGAGCAGTTGCATAATTATCCAAAATAAAAGTCCAAATGTTACATCAAAGCTAAAAAAACAAAAGTTGCTGCAACAATGACAGGTTGAGAACATAGCATTTGAAGAACCAATGGCCAAAACCATCCTTCAGGCCAAAATGCTCCTAAATTCAATTGCCTCATACAGTGGATGCAGGCTTCTTCAATCAGGTCACTTCACGTTGTAACCTGCAAAGAAAAAAAACGGCTTAAATGAAAAAGCCCTTTCCATAAGAGCTTAAAGAACTTAAGAGTAACTAATAAATTATTCAGTTCAATACTTTACCCAGAAGACCAATTTGAATACTCAAAAAGCATTTCAAGAACGGTTCAAAACAATGATAAATCTACAAAACTAAATCCCATGAAATCTGGGATGGGATGAAAACTGACAACGAATTTTTTTTAAGACTTAAAATTCATCATTGAAAAGCGGATATATATAAGTTAACACAGGAAGAAGAAAGGAGAGGAGGAGAGAAAAAAAACCTGTTGTTACTCTGCACGAATCTTGACTGAAATCCAAATCCAAAAAAACCTTCATTAAAGCTCCAAGAACCAAACTTGTTCAAAGTTTTTTGAATTGAAATTTCTGAAACAAGTGAGCTCAAACCCCAACCTTATCAGTCGCCCAAGAAGCCGATATATACAAAGAGTAGTAGCAAAAGCAAAGGGAAGGTAGCTTACCTCACTGAAAAAATCGCTGGCGGAAGAGAACCCTTGCCGGAATCTAGAAGATCTCGCCGAACTCAGAAGTTGTTTTCATAATTCCCGATTTGGTAAATGATTCATGTCTATCTCCTTCCACGAGTTTCCCTTTTGTAGATATTGTCCATCACGCTTTGCTGCAACTGTTATCCTTCAGTGTTAGACTGAATCTGTGGTATTTGATAGCTAGGTTTTCTCTGAATTTGTGCGTGATTTTACTTTGTGCGTGTTTGAGATATGTTCTTCGTTTGAGCTTGGTTTTTGCATGTTGTTTATGTTGTTGTGTCATGAATTCGTGAGAATGAGAAAGAGAGAATCGGTTCATAAAACGGAGTTAAGAGAGAGAGAGAGAGAGAGTGAAGCGACAGAGAGAGAAAGTCATGAGAGAGTGGATGATCGTTTGATAATGAGGCTTGTGTTAGGTTTGATTTGTCATGATAGCACTTTAATTCCCATTTATTGTTGTTTTTTATTATTCCAGTTTATAATTAAAAGAGGTGATTAATGGAGAGAGACAGAGAGAATTGGATCAATAAAAGAAACATGTGAATACGGACGGTTTCTCCTTGGAAAACCCGTCGCCCTTGTGACCATTAGAATGGGGAAGGTCTATTTTCCCTCTTCTGTTTCACTACAAATTCTGGAAAGGCCGAATCCGCTCACTTGGGCCCTGTTTTGGCCCATCGTTCACCTAGGTACTATGCGCCCCATATGGGCTTTAGGTGCTTGGAAAAGCCCATTTTCTTGTTCATTTTTGTTCTTACAAGATATAGGATGGTTTCATCTAATATAATCAAATAATTTGTATGTCATTTAACCAATCAATATTTCACCTAATTAATTAACATTTTATCTAATTAATTCATAGGTTATTTACTTGATTATTATTTTAATTATTTCCTTTTTTCCAATTTAACTTAGGTGAATCATCCAATTGTTTTTAAGGACATGCTTGATTTATTATCTTGTGTTTACTCAATTTATGTACTTGTGTGAGCTCTTGTTTCGTGTAAACCATGCATTGTGTTTCATTGTTTTATAACGATAGCAAATCAATATTTTCATTTTTTTTAAAAATAGTGGATTAATTAAACTTTTGTTTTATTACTTCATTTTAATTAATTAATCTTAATTAACTTAAATATTTAGGACAATTAAATAATTTTGATGATTAATCTTAATTAATTCAATTAATCGACTTAACCAAATCTCTAATTTTAATAATTAAATATTGACCGATTTCTTACTATCATTTCAAACAAATTCAATTTCATTCAATTCCATCATCAACCCAAACCAATTTCGAAAAACGCAAATCACACAATTCTTGATTTAACATCAAGCCCACTCTCAAAACAAACCCTTGGTAAGTCGATCGCTTTTAAAGCATCGCCATCAACCTCACATAGCTTACTCTTGGGATTTCTTACAATGAGACCTATTCGATTTTATCGAGTAGAAGAACAATACACTAAATAGAATTCATTTCATCCATAAACACAAATTTAGAACCTCGATCCAACATCGAGTATTTTTTATCCAAATCAAATTAAAATACCCAATCACATTTAAATACCATTTCATTTTGGAAATGAAAAGGGGGATGGCTTTGAGTTTTCAATTCCTCTCCTCGGTTATTTGAATACGAGTTCTTTTACTCGGTTAGTCAAGTAGTCGTCATTCCTAATCCACCTAAGCACAATCAAATCGAATCATTTTATGAATAAGAAACGAAAAGGGAGATGACTTTGAGTCTTCAATTTTTCTCCTCGATTATTTGAATACAAGTTCTCTTACTTGGTTAGTCAAATAATTTTCGTTCCTCTACAAACTTCCAAACCCCGATTAAATCAAAACACTTTCAAAATAAGCTAAATGAAAGGGGAGTCGACTTTGAGTTTTCAACTTCACTCCTCAATTGGGCGAATACGAGTTTTCTTACTCGGTCAGTCGAACAATTGTCATTTCTCCGCAAACATACAAATCAAACCACTTTTATAACAAATTAGGCGAAAAGGGAGATGGTCTTGAGTCTTCGATTCCTCTCCTCAAATGCTTGGATATGAGTTGTTTTACTCAGTCATTCGAGTATTTGTCGTACATAATAAAATACGTCAACCATATACAACCTTATTTTCATAAGTACTCAGATGAAACAGAGAGCGGTTTAGAGTCTTCTATTCCCTTTCTTGATTATTAGGATACGAGTTGTCTTACTCGATTATCCGAGTATCCGTCATCCGTTCAAACCACCTTAATTATCATCAAATAATTCCTATAATTAAGGATGAAAAAGAAAGCGATCTAGAGTTTTCTATTCCCTTTCCCGACTGTTAGGATACGAGTTGTCTTACTCGACTATCCGAATGGTCGTCATCTAACCAAAGATCATCTCAACTAACCAAAACATCCAATATATTAATCCAACTTATCACCCTCGTGTGACTAAAACTATTTCCAAAAAGAACACCATTTAATCCTTTCTAATGCGCATAATAAACTAGTACTTAAGCCTCCGCTGAGAGTAGACAAGACAACGTTTAGCCTTTAGGACGTGATCTAAACAGTTGTTCACTAAAAGACACCAACCAACCGTAGTTCCCCAAACTACGAATGCTCTGATTTCCTTATTACACCATAAGGATACGTAGGCAGGAGATTGTTGTATCATCGCGAGCACACTAATGAAAAACCTCCCCTTTCCCTTTCTGAGGTTCCTATCCATTTCTATTTTCAATATATTTATAACCCAAAGATAACAAACAAACATAAATTAACACTCGAAACGCAAATTAGAACTAAAAGGTTCCCGTTGAGTACAACGGACGTAAGGGGTGCTAATACCTTCCCCTTACGTAATCCACTCCCGAACCCGAATATGGTTGCGACGACCATTGTTCCATTTCCTAAAGGTTTTATCGATATTTTCCTATTCCTTCATTGGGATAAATAAAGTTTGGTGGCGACTCTGTTCGAACACATTTTTTCCGCGACCACCGCGAGGAATCGTATTTTTTGATATGCGACAATATGTATATATGATGATTATGCTGACAAAATGATCACGGAGGATACAAAGGTGTCGCAAAGAATTTGAATCATCGCTACAATCCTCGGTCAATCCACAAAAAGAGGGAGACAAGTGCTGGAGAACAAAGAAATCAACAAACCAAAGGCTCAAAACTAGTCGAGGGAGGAGATCTGCTGAGGAGAGGCGAAGTTATCGAGTCTGCAAGGAATTTTAGGTCAACACCATATCAAATAGGAGACAACCATGCAGAAGATAAATACAAATAGCTGCTCAGAAACCAGGAGGGAACTCTGACTGGGAGCGAGTCGGATGGCGACTGGTGTGGAAACCAATGTGATCTACTGGGGAAAACATCTTACTCTACTAAAGAAACGTGAACCCTGTTGGGAATACAGAAACACTACCAGGGAAATAACACACTGCAAGATACGGAATCAACCAACTTAACTGGGGAAAAGAATCAGAACTCCGCTAGGAAATAAACACTTTGCAGGGGAACCGGATCAACACAGACAACTAGGAATACCCGAAGGGTTAACTGCTTGGGGAACCTCTGATGCTAAACACTTAAGGACTTACTGCTCTTGAAGTGTTGTTGATACTTCCTTTTTAATTGCGTTGAAAATTTCTTGTTTTTATATGTTTTAAGAAAAAGATTTTGATTAAAATTTAAATTTTCAAAATGATCATAATATAATTTAAACTATTGGATGAACTAAATAAGAGTAGAAACAATTGGATAAAAGCTCAACTTTATTTAATGAGATGGTAGTCTGTAAATGATAAGACTCCATAGATTTTTACAAAGTTGAAAATGGTAATTTACATGGAAAATGGCTACATTGAATACAAATGATCCTTAATCCTTCTACCAATCCTTTGATATCCATTGTGCTCTTGACCGCTGCTGGGATGATGAATCGACGTCAACCCTTGTGCTCAACAATGTCTTTCCGAAAATTGGACGATTAGTAGACTACAATTACTTTCCATAATCCCTAAATTTTTGTATAAGTTTCCCAAGGTTGGGTACCCATCTTATCGGGAATTTTTTCTGTTTTTATGTCTCTAATTTTTGCCTGGATCGCACTTTCGGGTTTTCAATCCACCGAGATGCTCTTTTTTGCCTAAGCCGCCCTTTCGGGTTTTCAACTTAGCAAGTTGTTCTTTTCTTTTTAGGCGAAGTATTTCTTGACTGCATCTGCGTTCATAGGACGGGTGAATTCTTCACCATCCATAGTTGTAAGAATCAAAGCACCACCTGAAAAGGATCTCTTGACAACATACGGACCTTCATAATTAGGAGTCCATTTTCCCCTAGAATCTGGTTTGAACGACAAAATCTTCTTGAGCACAAGGTCACCTTCTCTGAACACTCGAGGTCTGACGTTCTTATCAAAAGCTTTCTTCATCCTCTGCTGATATAACTGACCATGACACATGGCAGTTAATCTCTTCTCTTCAATCAAATTTAGCTGATCAAACCTGGTCTGACATCATTCAGCCTCAGTCAATTTGGCTTCCATGAGCACGCGCAATGAAGGAATTTCAACCTCTACGGGGAGCACTGCTTCCATACCATATACAATAGAGAATGAGGTTGCCCCTTTTGAAGTGCGGACAGATGTACGATACCCATGCAAAGAAAATGGGAGCATCTCGTGCCAATCCTTGTACGTGACAACCATCTTCTGGATAATCTTCTTAATGTTCGAATTTGAATCTTCAACAACCCCATTCATCTTAGGTCTGTAGGGAGAAGAATTATGGTGTGCAATCTTAAAATCTTTATAAAGATCTTCCACCATATTGTTATTCAAGTTTGATCCATTATCAGTAATGATCTTAGTTGGCACACCATAACGGCATATAACCTGATTCTTGATAAACCTCACAATAACTTGCTTGGTTACATTTGCATACGATGTCGCTTGAACCCATTTGGTGAAGTAATCAATTGCCACCAAAATGAAACGATGTCCATTCGAAGCTTTGGGCTCAATCATCCCAATCATATCAATTCCCCACATGGAGAAGGGCCATGGGGAAGAAATAACATTCAATAGTGTCGGAGGAACATGAATCTTATCCGCATATATTTGACCCTTGTGGCATTTCTTCACAAACTTGCAACAGTTAGATTCCATTGTCAGCCAATAGTAACCTGCTCGCAACATCTTCTTCGCCATTTCATGTCCATTGGAATGAGTACCAAAGGAACCTTCATGCACTTCAGTCATCAACAAGTCTGCTTCGTGTCTATCCACGCATCTGAGCAAAACCACGTTGAAGTTTCTCTTGTATAGTATATCACCATTCAAGTAGAAATTGTCGGCTAATCTTCTCAAAGTCTTCTTATCTTTCAAAGATGCCCCAAGCGGGTAAATATGACTTTGGAGGAAATATTTTATGTTGTAATACCAAGGCTTCTCGTATTTGATCTCTTCAACAGCAAACACATGAGCTGGCCTATCAAGACGCATCACAGATAAATTTGGAACTTCATTCCAATACTTCACTACAATCATTGACGCCAATGTTGCAAGAGCATATGCCATCCGGTTCTCATCTCGAGGAATATGATGAAACTCAACCTTTGTAAAGAAAGTTGAAATCCTCCTCGCATAATCTCTATGTGGTATTACACCGGGTTGATTCGTCTCCCGTTCACCTTTGACCTGATTCACAACCAAAGTTGAATCTACAAAGACATCCAAATACTTGATTCTGAGATTCATGGCCTCTTCAAGCCCCATAATGCAAGCTTCATATTCTTCCATGTTATTTGTACACTCGAAAGTCAATCTAGCTGTAAATGGTAGATGCGTGCCTTGAGGAGTAATAATCATTGCCCCAATGCCATTACCATATTGATTCACAACTCCATCAAATACCATGCCCCAACAGGAACCAGGTTCTGGTCCTTCTTCAAGCAATGGTTCATCCCAATCTTTCATTTTCAAGTACAAGATCTCTTCATCAGAAAAATCATACTGCACTAACTGATAATCTTCAATTGGTTGGTGAGCCAAATGGTCAGCCAAGATACTACCTTTGCTCGTATTCTGAGATCGGTATTCGATATCATACTCTGACAACAATATCTGCCAACGGGCAATCCTCCTAGTTAAAGTAGGCTTCTCAAATATATACTTGATTGGATCCATTTTGGATATCCACCAAGTGGTATGATTCAACATATACTGGCGCAGACGCTTATCAGCCCAAGCTAATGTGCAACAAGTCTTCTCAAGCATAGAATACCGAGTCTCACAGTCGGTGAACTTCTTACTGAGGTAGTAAATTGCAAATTCTTTCTTTCCAGTCTCATCTTGCTGACCAAGAACATAACCCATACTATCTTCAAGCACAGTCAAATACATGATCAACGGTCTCCCTTTAACAGGTGGAGACAAAATCGAAGGCTCAAGCAAATATTCCTTGATATTGTTAAAATCTTTCTGGCAGTCTTTAGTCCAATCACAAGACTGATATTTCTGAAGAAGCTTGAATATAGGCACACATGTGGCAGTCATGTGTGAAATGAATCTTGAGATATAATTCAAGCGTCTGAGAAAACCTATAACTTGCTTCTCAATTTTGGGCGCAGGCATCTCTTGTATTGCTTTGACATTGATAGGATCAACCTCAATACCCTTCTCGCTGACAATAAATCCCAATAACTTACCGGAACGAACACCAAAAGTACACTTATTGGGATTCAAGCGGAGTTTATACTTCCTCAAATGCTGGAATAGCTTCGACAAATGTTCAACATGTTCCTCTTTATCAATTGATTTAGCAATCATATCATCGACATAAACTTCAATATCTTTATGCATCATATCATGAAAAAGAGTAGTCATTGCTCTTTGGTAAGTTGCACCAGCATTCTTCAAACAGAAAAGCATCACTCTATAACAGAATGTTCCCTAAGGTGTAATGAACGTGGTCTTCTCCATATCTTCGGGTGCCATCTTGATTTGATTATATCCGGAAAATCCATCCATAAATGAAAAGACTTTGAATTTAGCAGTATTCTCTACCAACATATCAATGTGTGGCAGAGGGAAATCATCTTTTGGACTGACTTTATTCAAATCTCAATAGTTGACACACATGCAAACTTTTGCATCTTTCTTTGGCACAGGCACAATATTGGCCACCCATTACGGATACTCAGCGGTTACAAGGAAACCAACATCAATCTACTTCTACACTTCCTCTTTGATCTTCACAGCCATATCAGGATGTGTTCTTCTCAACTTTTGCTTGACTGGCGGGCATTTTGGCTTTAACGACAATCTATGCTCCACAATCTCATAATCCAACCCAGGCATGTCTTGATAGGACCAAGCAAACACATCTGAATACTCTCTAAGAACATCAATCAACCCCTTCTTGATATCTGGACACAGTCGAGACCCAATCTTGACTTCCTTCACATCATCCTCGGAACCCAAGTTGACTAACTCAACCTGCTCTTCGAACGACTGAATGGTCTTTTCATCTTGCTCAAGATGACGAGATAACTCATCACTCACTTCTACATCACTTTCCTCCTCGGCTTCAAACATAGGGAATTCAAATTTTGGAGAAGGAGAAGGATCATTGTATTCAATGGGGTTAGGAACCAACCTGCATAATGATTTGATATTTTGATTTTAGAGAAGTGGATTTGTGACCAAATATTATGCAGATGGATAATTATATTGTTTATTTATGTTTTATGTGATTACCATTTTCAGAATAAAACAAAAAGTAAAAACAAGACATCATAGATGTGGATGAATAGAATTAATTTTATTAATGATCAATTTGGAAATGCCCAAACAATGTTCACTTCTCCTTTAGGCATAGGAGAAGGATTTTAAGAACATATAAAAGCAATTACTTAGATCGATGCAAAGTAATAGGAACATCAACAACATTCCAATTGTTGCAAGCCTTTCCATACGTCACAAAATTGGTGCAGTCTTCCTCTTCTTCATCTTCTAGCACAACAGCTAAGTGTTGTTCATTTCCATGAATGAACCCTCCGCTACGGAAGCTAAGTTACATATCTTCAGTCCTTGCAGTTGTTGAACCTTTCTGGAACCCCAAACTGGTTCTGCCTTTATTGTCGGAGACCTCTACCATGCGCCCCCACTGATCAACATTGCCTTCTTCCACAATCTTCTTAGCATCTTTCAATGAGGACATAGGTGCCCCAACTCTTTTTTCAGCAGTAATAGATAAGGCTTGGAATGGAGTTCCAACCTCATCCTCAGCCTCAACATAAGAGAAAGATGACAACTAGCTAACCAATAGCGCCTTCTCTCCACCAACAATCACAAGCTTTCCATTCTTCACAAATTTGAGCTTCTGGTGCAAAGTTAAAGTAACAGCTCCTGCCTCATGGATCCATGGCCTCCCCAACAAGCAATTGTAGGCCGGGTGGATATCCATTACTTGGAAAGTAATTTGAAAATCACTCGGACCTATCTTAATTGGAAGGTCCACTTCTCCAATAACTATTTTGCAGGAACCATCAAAAGCTTTTACAATTACCCCACTATATCTCATAGGCTCTCCTTGGTAAGATAGCTTTGACAGAGTTGACTTCGGCAGCACATTCAGTGACGACCTAGTGTCAACAAGCACATTTGACAAAGCATCCTATTTACAATTCATAGAAATGTGCAAAGCCAGATTATGATTTCTGCCCTCCTCAGGGAGTTCTTCATCACAGAAGCTAAGATTATTGCAAGAAGTGATGTTAGCCACGATATGATCGAATTGATCCACTGTAACATCATGTTCTACAAAAGCTTGTTCCAGAACTCTCTGCAGTGCTTCTCTGTGCGCTTCAGAATTCATGAGCAGAGACAACACTGAGATCTTCGAGGGGGTTTAGAGAAGCTGCTCCACCATATTAAACTCACTTCTCTTAATTAACCAAAGTACCACATCATCGTCGTTGGCCTTCACATCGCTGGATTCACCAGACTTACCCTTTGAAGCACCAACTGGATCGACAATAGGCACTTCTACCTTCTTACCAATAACTAGTTCTTCCTTATCTTTTGGGAACACCGGCCCAAACACACGACCATTGCAGGTCACCTTGGTAACATCAGCAATGCTCACCACAGAGCTAGTCGTAGGCAACGGGACCTCTTGACCACCTTCTATCATTGTAGCATTATACTGGTACGACACAACTTTATCAGATGAATACAAGACTGGGCCCGCTAACCTTATAACCAACGGTGATACTGATCTATTGCTGACATGGCTACTGTTGCTGCTGTCGTACACGATTACCAATCTCTCGGGCTGCTTGAAAATGGGCACTATGACATTCACATCGTCATCTACATGAAGGGTTTGAACAATTTGAATCATTCCTTCATCCATTAGTCGCTGGATGTCCCTTTTCACAACTTCACAACCCCTCAGGTTAACACTGCAAATAGCACAACCATCATGGTCATGCTCACACTCACTTACCAAACAAATATCCTTATGCATCTGCACCAAGGATCTTCGGATAAACCACACATCAAAAAATTTAAACTCGCCAGGACAACCATCCACCATATTCACAGAAAGTTCTCATGGGCGGGCAAAGGATTCGCTTTCACATTTGGCACACGGTCCTCGAAGAACACCATTCCACTCTTCATCAGCTTTTGAACCTCATACTTGAGCGGATAACAGTTCTCTATATCATGTCCGGGTTCTCCTTGATGAAAAGCACAATGGAGCTCAGGTTTGTACCACCATGGAAGTGGTCCTGGAATCTGCGGCGGGTTTCTCGGATGGATTAGGTTCTTGAGAACACAGGATGGATACAATTCTGCATAAGACATAGGAGTCGGCTTGAAAGAGACCTTCTTCCTCTCGAAGCTTTGTTGATGATGATTTCTGTTGGTATTGTTGTTGTTGTAGGTGTTTATTCGTTGTTGCGGTTATTGTTGCTGACGTTGTGGTTATTGAACTGGTGTTGATTGTTGATTAGAAAATATCAGGATAACGGAAGATACTTGATGATGATGTTGATGGGAAGATTGATTCCTTCTGATCTGAGGCCTCCTCTGCCTCCCATTTCTTATTGCATTTGCTTCATTGTCCTTTTTCTTGCTAAAACTGCTGCCGTACCTCTTGCTCGTCGATGCCTCATCTTTCGACAAACATCCCTCTCGGAGTCCTTCCTCAAGCCTCATCCCCATGTTTACCATCTTGGTAAAGTCACTGGGGGAACTAACAATCATTTGTTCATAATAAAATGAACTCAGAGTTTTCAGAAAGATTTTTGTCATCTCTTTTTCCTCCAAAGGAAGAGTGATTTGGGCAGCCAATTCCCTCCATCTCTGCGCATACTCTTTAAACGTATCTTTATCCCTCTAAGACATAGACCTCAGCTGGTCTCTATCAGGCGCCATATCCACATTGTACTTATACTGTTTGACGAAAGCGTCCCCCAAGTCGTTGAAAGTGTGAATGCTAGCACTATCCAACCCCATATACCAATGGAGCGCAGCACCGGTCAAGTTATCCTGGAAATAATGAATCAACAGTTGATCATTATCGGTTTGAGTGGATATCTTGCGAGCATACATCACTAGACACTGGGATCTTGAATGAGTGGACAAGTGTTCCCTTTATACTTTTCAAATTTAGGTACTTTGAACTTCACTGGGATCTTGACGTTAGGCACTAAACACAACTCAGCAGCACTCTTTCCAAACAAGTCCTTACCTCTTAGCATTTTCAATTCCTTATGCAGCTCAAGAAACTGATCCTTCATTTCATCCATTTTCTCGTAGACATCCGGACCCTCAGACAGCTTGGAGTGATAAATGGTGTCCTCTACACGAGGTAAGGTATGCACAACGGGAGGTGGCACGGACATGACCGGGCTAGATGCCGGCATGGAAGCAAAAGTAGGCGCAAAGCCTTTAGGCATAAAGTTGGACGACATTCCCCAGGGGAATCCAGTAGGCATAATGGGCGCAAGATGAGCGGTAGCAGCTGGCATAGAAGAGGTAGCCACCTCTGAAATAACTGTCCTCGCAGGAGGAGTTGCAGGTGTTAGAGAAGCTTGGCTCTGAGCGGCAAGAACTGACTCCATCATGGTAGTAAGGCAGGCGATCTCGTCCTTCAGCTCTCTGTTCTCTTGCTCTAGATGCTCCATAATTATCAAATGATTGGCGCGTGTGTTGTACCGATGAGTCAGCTTGGCTAAAGCATAGAAGAAACACCAATGAGACATCTGGAGAAAGAGAAACCTGCTTATGCAAATGATGCATGCATTCAATGCTTGATAAATTTTTTTTCAAGGAACTTACTTATATTATTTGCAAATATATATCAACAATTGCAATAATTTTCATATGACAAAAAATCTCTTTTCATTTATATAATTGGAAGGATTACACTGAGTACAATTTCGGAAACCAAAAATAAAAATACAAGAGAAAAGGAGACTAGTCATCCTAAGGATCCCTAACAACAACGTCAGAAGCCCTAGCTGAAGGCATATACTTCCTTCGAATGCAACGGATCTCGGTCTCAAAAGAAGCCTTCATCTAAGTCTTCTCAAGGACAAGATGATCAACAATCTTCTTCCAAGCAACGGAAGGTTGAGGCATGCTAGAAGATGAAACCTCTGGCTCTCTCTATCTCTTCGTCACTCAGTCTTCAAGTAGCTCAATGAGTGCACCTTTGTCCTTAGACTCCAACTGCAACTCTTCATGCTTCTTGCTCAAAGCACGAAAACGCTCTTCCCACATATCCTTCTCTTGCTTCATCTTGGCGAGTGCGTCTTCCAACTCCTCTACATCTTGGTTACGGAGAGTTAATGGCTCAACCACAACCATAGACATTGGTATCTCACAAGGATAAGGCATCTTCAACTCCAGAGCTCTCTTCTTCACCCAAGTAGTGTAAGCTTCCAAAGCTACACAATTGCATTGACCAAGCTCGGATCTTCCTTTCCTAGGCACGTTATGCCAAGCATGCACAATCTTCTGCTTCAAGTGTTGGGGATCTTTACCCTCTTGATAGAAAAGACCTTCTAACAAAGTGTTATTAGGTTTGTCTCTCAAGAGGAACCCAAGTTGACGACGAGCCAAAGCAGGGTTGTAGTTAATTCCTCCTTGTGTACCAATGAGAGGCATATTAGAGAATTCACCACAACTATCAATAATCTCCAAACTGCTCAAAGAAGGATCATACCAAACTATATCATACTTAGTGAGAGACATAAATCTCTGAGACCACCTTACACATTATTTGTTCTCCACAAAAGCAGGCTTCTGAGGCAAGTGCGAAATAAACCACTTGTACAAAAGAGAAATACAACAGACGATCATTCCACCACCTTTAGAATTCCTTAGATGCAAAGAGAAGTACATATCACCCAACAAAGTAGGTATAGGATTCCCAATCAAGAAAATTCTAATGGCGTTAACATCAACAAAACCGTCAATGTTAGGGAACAAAGCTAATCCATAAGTGAGAAACACAAAGATAGCTTCAAAAGCGTCCACACTACCGGCTTGAGCAAAAGCAATAGTTTCTTGATGAGGAAATCCGATGGCAACCCAAACAATCCTCCTTTGTTAACCCAATGAGCCTGTATCTCAGACTTCTTCAAGTGAAGAGCTTCAGCAATAATACTAGATCGAGGAATCTCCTCCAATCCACTAAAAGGCACTCTACTAGAAATAGGTATCCCCAAAAGACGAGAATACTCCTCCAAGGTAGGCATAAGCTGAAAATATGGGAAAGTGAAACAATGGTAGAGAGGATCATAGAACTGCACTAACACACTCAAAATTCCTTCAACCACATCATCAGACAAGATGGACAGAAGCTTACCATGACGTTGTTTGAAGTCCAAGGGATCTAATACAAAAGATGCTAGCTTCCTTAACTCTTTCAAGTCGGGACATTTGAAACTGTACTTCTTAGTGTTCCTTCGTCCATAATCCATGGTCTTAAAATATTTGCAAACAATACCTCAGTTCCTAGAAATTTTCTTATGATGAATGTTATGATGTGCATGAATGCATGAATGCAACAATCACAAATAAGGGATCACACACAAGGAAAACAAACAAAGGTCAAGGGATGAATCAAGTCATTGTCAAGATCAATCATCCATTTTGGTGGATTATGGTTTTCACCTTATCAACACCCAAGTTCCATTGATATTGACAAGACTTGATTGGATCAACCAAGAATCAAGGGTTTGTTGTGAATCACGAGCATGGAGTCTGGGTAAGAACCATCCCAAAGGAGTGAACTAAGGATAAAAACCTGTATATCATGTTCTAAAAAGTTCCCATAGTTTTAATTCCATCTATCGGATATTACAAGTTAGGATGACTGACTCATCAACCCATAATATTCTCAAGAGAAACTCGTCTGAGTGTAGTATCGTGTAACAACTGTTATCAAGTCTACACTTGAACAATCTCTGCACTACGTCCTAAATAGGCCAAGAGGGGTTAAATGTTCTACGGTCCTCAGCTTCTCGGACCCCAAATTAGAGGAAGTAATGCCTAACCACAAATACTTGTGTGACATTTCCAAATCCAAAAGACTCTCCACTGAGCGGATGGGTCTCAAGCCAACTTGTTAAGGACTACTCCACACAAGTCGAGTTCGGGTTAGAACTTATCTCACCACTTAGAGATCACCAAGCACAACAAGAAAATTATATCATACATACATATATACAAACATAATATATATACAAATATATACACATAAAAAGTAGGCTAAACCCACTGGAGACTACTCCCCAACAGGGTCGCCACTTAATTTCTGTAGCGGTAAATTCATGATCGTCAAGCTAGGGATAAGCTAGACATCAAATAATAAGAGTCGCCACTGCGCTTTAATTGTTTCCAATGGAAAAGGGAAAAAGTACGAACAAAACCCAAATGTAATAAGTTTTCAAATCAAAACTAATAAAATGTCAGAGATTGCAGGTAAGGGGGTTGGTTACACAGAGGGAAGGTGTTAGCACCCAAAGTGTCCTAGGTACTCCTAGGGAGCCCTTTTCGTGTGCATATGTATTTGGTACAAAAATGATGTTTACAAACAAATAGAATGGGGGGATGAGAAAAGAATTCATTAATTATATTTTTGTGTTTGACAAGACCTTCAGACTTGTGCCTACGTACCAACACAAAAATGAGGGATCAAAACCTCGTAGTTCGTGATACAAATTTCAAAGTGGATGCGTTGCTTTTAACAAAAATTAAGTTTGAAAGGCACAGAGGCCCAAAAATTGTTTGAATGAGTTAGTTCTTTTTTGGCTTTTTCAAAGTTAGGTCAAGTATAGTTAAATTTATTTACAAATTTTATTTAAGAAAAGAAGTTTGAAAATGCAATGGCATAAGGCCAAAGTTTCTATCTTTTTGCAAAGTGGTCAAAGTTTAGAACAAAATAAGTTCAATCAAAGAATATTTTGAAAAGGGAGGGAGAGATTTTAAAATTAAAGAAATAGGGAGAAGATGAAGAGACTAATCCTATGAACAAAATTAAAAGTTTAGAGTTGAAAAGATCTGACCAAATGGGTAGCAATCCAATAGACTAGAATGTCAATAGAAACCCAGATTTCCCCTGGACTATTAGAATCAAGCAACACACAAATGCACAATTATATTATCTTGAAGAGCAAAGGCATAAAATAAAGATAGCCACATCCAAGCTTTAGCCACTCCATGATCTTCTTTCAAATTAGCCCATGTAACAGATGAATTCCACAAGTCACAGGTCCAAAATGACAGCTTCACAATGATCATGTTGCAGATGAACTTAGAGGGATCTTGAACGATGTATCAGATGAAGTTCAAATCGCAAGCACTTGGATCCACACATGTTGGCATTTGCCAAGTCCTTTAGCATCGGAATGTTGCCTAAATTCTAAGTCCATTTGTCCAAGATCAAGCCAACAGTCCACACAAAAGTTTTTTAGGGTTTTTGTTGTTATTATGTACCTTAATGGTCAAAGACCACACAAACAAGCAAAATACACACAAACAAGATATATCGCACAATATGGTCCAAATGGACAAAGTGAAAATTGCATTAACATAAACAATTAGAATGGTATGAATAATGGCAAATGAATAAAGGATAAAATAAAATGACATTAAAGTAAATGGCTTGAAGTTAAAAGGTAGTCGTTAATGAGTTAGAAGTTAGTTTTTTTTTTGCTTTTGCTTTTCATTTTAAAGTCATTCTTTGGAGAACACTCAACCCACTTATCACAAGCATGGATCCTTGAGTCAAGACATCTTCCAAAGAAAAGAAAAAAGGCCAAGTTTCCACACAATACCATGAAAGAGGGGAGACTCAGTCTCACTAACTAGAATCCTATGCCTTTTGTGTCACAAATTTAGCACTATGTTAAGCAATCGTAATTGGACTTATGTAGAAGTCACAACTATTTGAGGTCGGGCAATAGAATTTTGGTGTTAATGCAAGTTAGAGACATAGTATTATGGACTATGCTCATGAAACATACCACACACAAAAAGTATATGCAAAAGAGGTGGCCTAATCTCATCTATACTCATGTTGATTTTTCAATCAACTAGCCTTAGGATTTTGAGACATCAAAGGCAAAATGAAATAAAAGAATGAAGAAAGGGAATGAGATGAAGAGGGAGGGGAATGGATCAAAACTCAAATTGGTCAAAGGAGGACGTTTACCCAATTAATATCATCCATTCATTTTGGGAGATGGAATATAGATTCCATCAATCCCCTAAATCCAATGATATTAACTTGACAAAGTCAAATCAACCTTGACCAAGGCCCAACAACAAGAGTCAAACCCAAACAAGTCATCACAAATGGTCAACAAAATTATTTGGCATTTATTCAAAATAAAAATACTAAAATAATACATTTAAATTAAATATGGTTTGTCAAATTCCTAAAATCTCATCAAAACACCAAAGAAATGGCCATGAGATTTATCATAGGTCAAACAAGGTCAAAAGGACCTTGGAGAAAAGATTTCAGGATTCTTAAAGACTTAAAAGTATTTTTAAACAATTAAAAATAATCACAAAATCAATTAAATCATGAAAAATATTAATAATGATCCAAAAAATAATTTTAATTCAGAATATGAAAGAGGAAATTATTTGAAATTATTTGGTGAAACTCTTATATTTTTTGGATCAATATTTAAATTAATATGAATTAATGAAAATAAAAGGAATAAAAGAAAATCAGAAAATAACAAAAAAATGTGGACCACTTGATCTCCCTCATTAATTGAGGTGGCAAATCAAGTGGTCCTCAGCACGCTTTCCATCGTGGACTTAAGTCAATGCGTCACAAGGATGGTAATCAAAACCAACGCGTGAGATTAAAACAATTTAAAACAGAACAATGGCTCTGAACACTTCCAGCGCATCGCCGGAGTCCAAAGACCGGTCATCTTCTCTGGTGACCCAGGCCGGACTTGTTCACTCATCACCATCAAGAAAATGAAAAAGGGGGACATGATCTGAAAGAAAAAATGGCATAGAGCACGAATCTGACCTGAATTTTAATGAACTCCGCATATATAGAAAGATATGAGGAGTTGAATTTTGAGGTGTGTCAACTGAGTTGCTTCAGTTTGACCTCTAAGCAACTCAATCTTCTTGCCTACATTGGTAGGACTTCAGACAACCAAAGATCCAATAGAATTAAGTGGTATTGAGAGAGAATCGAAGAAATGAAATTTTCTGGAAAATACTTTCAATGCAGGTCCAGATTCACTTGTTCTTGCTTTAGCTCGTGCTTGATCTTACTCAGGATGCTTGCAGAAGTAGATTAGAATGCACAAAAGGTCTTGGATCCCTGGAGTTTTGAATCTCAAAACAGCGAGATTCAAACTCAATTTCCAAAGGAAATCCTCAGGATTATCCTCTCAAATGGAAGGGTTTGGTGTTTGGGATAAAAGCTTGCGCGAAGGAGTCCTCAATTCTGAGCATAGGGTGCTCTATTTATAGCTGAATCATGTGATATTTCCACCTAACAATTGAGTTTCCAAAATTGGCAATGAGTGATGCATGTGTGTATGGGCGTGTACATGCCCATAAGATCATTCCATTTGATCCATAATTGAGTGGGAACAAGTCTAAAATCAAATTGGAGTGCTAGGCCATTGTACATGGAAGCTTGAAGTTTGATTTTTGCCAAATGATGATGCAATGTTCAAGTCATGCGCAGCCCATTCAAATCTTGTCCAAAATGGATGAAATTGGACTTTTTGGAAAGGTTAGATAGATAACTTTCATGTTCAACACTTTTTCATTTGGAGCTTGGAACATGAACAATTTTGAGGTGGAAGTTTGGAAATTTTAACATATCAAAAAAATTTCTAAGTGTCAAGCCATATATCTCAATATTCCACGTTGCTTAACTTTTTATGTGAGCTTTTTTATGAGAAAAGTGTCTTCATCAAAGTTGTATCTCTTTCAAAGACATTCAAAATGGTCACCATTTTCATGTTATTTGGATTTAGAATGATAGAGTTATGCATTTTTGAAGTTTGGAAAAATCACTTGTGCAATGGTATAGGTCAAAAATGACCTATAATGTAACCTCATATCACATGCTTAAAATAGTTGAATTAGCTCTCACTCCAAACATAAAAGTTGAAGTAGACATCTTGAATTTTGATTGTGCAACTTGTAAATCGTTCATCTCATGAAAATTGAGCAAGTTATGGCCTTGGGAATTTGACTTTCAGATTAGGGTTTAGATAAAATGACCTATAATGTTTCAACATAGAAAATTATTTTACAAGCAAAACTAGCTCTAGATATCAACATTAAAGTTGTTTGGAATGTCATTTAGAGTAAGTTTTATCTTGGAATAATTTTCAAATGGTAAAAATTGTAGGAGATAGGGTCTAAGGAGACCTAGTTTTGATCAGATGAATTCATCTGGCCAACTACCATCAACCGACTTGCTAACCTTCAATTCTTTTGACTTTCATGGCTCATGGTAGACCATATATGCATAAGATGATTAATTTTGAAGTGTCCCTTTAGAAATTTAATCAATTGGTGAGATGGCTTGTTGGAGAAGTTACTCAAGATACCCAGTCAAACTAGGGTTTCCAAGGCGAATCACCTCCAAACTCTTGAAGAAAACTTGATCAGTATAACATGTAATAATCAATGGAACTCATATACGATGCTCATGACCATTCTTGGATCAATTCATGGTTGTGCTCTTAGTCATGAGGGTCTTAAACCCTAGATATGAACGTAATAGATCAATGGAGATCATGCCCTACCTACAAAAGAGTTAGGCAAATGCAAAGACATATTTTTGGTATTTTGGTTAGTAAAAATGATAATATACAAGTATGATAGAATCACAAAGTGCTTGGTGATCTCTCCCAAAACAAACCCAATGAAGGAGGGGTAAGGAGAATGCCAAGTTATGATCCCAATGCTAATGCTTATAATGAAATTGCATGAGAGATCTTAGGGTCAAAATTGGGGTCTTACACAAAGTTTCTCTTGTAAAGTAAATCACCATTCAGGTAAAAGTTGACAGCTAATCTTCTCAAAGTCTTCTTATCTTTCAAAGATGCCCCTGACAGATAAATCTGACTTTGGAGGAAACACTTGATATCAAAATACCATGGCTTTTCATCTTTGACTTCTTCAACAGGAAATACATGAGATGGCCTATCAAGACGCATCACAGTCAAATTAGGAACTTTATTCTAAAATTTCACCATAATCATTGAAGCCTACGTTGCAAGAGCATCTGCCATCCGATTTTCATCTCGAGGGATATGATGAAACTCAACCTTTGTAAAGAAAGTTGAAATCCTCCTCGCATAGTCTCTATATGGTATCAAGCTGGGTTGATTCGTATCTCATTCACCTTTGATCTGATTGACAACCAAAGTTGAATCTCCATAGACGTCAAGATACTTTATTCTGAGATCAATGACTTCTTTGAGCCCTATAATGCAAGCTTCATACTCACCATATTATTTGTACATTTGAAAGTCAATCTAGTTGGAAATGGAAAATGAGTTCCTTGAGAAGTAATAATCACTTCCCCAATGCCATTACCATATGAATTAACAACTCCATCAAATACCATGCCCCAACAGGAACCAGGTTCTGACCCTTCTTCAAGCAATGGTTCATCACAATCTTTCATCTTCAAGTACAAAATCTCTTTCTCAGGAAAATCATACTGCACTGACTGGTAATCTTCAATCGGTTGGTGAGCCAAATGGTCAACCAAGACACTACCCTTGATAGCTTTTTGAGATCAGTATTCGATATCATACTCGGATGACAACATCTCCCAATGAGAAATTTCCCAGTTAAAGCAGGATTTTCAAAAATGTACTTGATTAGATCCATTTTAGATATCAAACCAAGTAGTATGATTTAACATATATTGGCATAGACGCTTAGCAGCCCAAATCAATGCACAACATGTCTTCTCAAGCATAGAATATTGAGTCTCACAGTCGTTGAATTTCTTACTGAGGTAGTAAATTTCATATTCCTTCTTTCCAGATTCATCTTGCTGACCGAAAACACAACCCATACTCTCATCAAGCACAGTCAAATACATGATCAACGGTCTTCCTTCAACAGGAGGAAACATGATCGGAGGCTCAAGTAAATATTCTTTAATACTATCAAAAGCTTTCTGGAAATCTTGGGTCCAATCACAAGACTAATCTTTCTGAAGAAGTTTGAAAATAGGCGCACATGTGGCAGTCATATGCAATATAAACCTTGAGATATAATTCAAGCGGCCGAGAAAGCCTCTGACTTGCTTCTCAGTTTTGGGTGCAGGAATTTCTTGTATTGCTTTGACCTTGGCAGGATCTGTAGCGGTAAATTCATGACCATCAAGTTATGGATAAACTTAAAGTCAATAAAACCAGAGTCGCCACCACGCTTTTATTGTTTCCAAAGAAAAAGGGAAAAGTACGCACAAAACCCAAAGATAAGAAGTTTTCAAATCAAAACTAATAAAATGCCAGAGATTACAGGTAAGGGGGTTGGTTACACAAAGGGAAGATGTTAGCACCCAAAATGTCCTAGGTACTTCTAGGGAGCCCTTTTTTATGTGTATATGTGTGTTTGGTCTAATATGATGTTTGATATAAATAGAATGTGAGGATGAGAAAAGAATTCATTTCATTACATTTTTTTGTGTTTGACAAGACCTTCGAACTTGTGCCTACGTACCAACATAAAAATGAGGGATCAAAACCTCGTAGTTCGTGGTATCAATTTCAAAATGAGTGGATGGCTTTTAATCAAAATTTAAGTTAAAATATGCACAAAGGGCCCAAAAATTTGAATAAGTGTTAGTTCTTTTTGTCTTTTGAAATTTTAAGTCAATATGGTTCAGTTTATTTACAAGTTTGATTCAAGAAAAGAGTTTTAAAATGCAATGGCATAAGGCCAAAGTTTCTAATTTGAAATAAGGTCTAAGTTTAGAAATCACAAGCAAAGAAGGTTTTTGAAAAGGGGAGAGAGATTTTAAAATTTATGAAGTGGGAGAAGATGAAGAGGCTAACCTAAGCATAAAATTAAAATTTAAGTGTTGAAAAGATCTGACCAATGGGATGCAATCCAACAAACAAGAATATCATATAGAAAACCCATTTTCCCTTTGGACTTTGAATCAAACAATAATCAGCAAGCACTTATCAATATCAAGGATCATGAAGATCAAGGTATCGAATAAAGATGGCCACATCCAAGCAAGCAAATCCCATAGCTAGCAGATGTATCAGATGAAGTACTCCTTGATTATCTCAGAATAATGCATATCAAAATAACAATTGGCATCAAGAAAATGTAGCAGATGAACTCAAGTGGATCCCAATACTTGCATCAGATGAAAGCTCAAATTACAATAACTTGGTCTCTAAAATGTTGGGATTGGCCAAGTCCTTTTGCATATGGAATGTTGCCTAATCCTAAGTCCAAAAGTTCAGATCAAGCTCAACAGTCCACACAAACATTTTTTAGGGTTTTTGTTGTTTATTAAGTATTTTAAGGTCCTAAGACCACAGGCACAAACAGAAATACACAAACAAATATATACAATCACAATATATGGCTCAAATGAGTAAAGTGAAAATGACATAAACATAAACATAGTTAAGTGATATGTAAATGGAAAATGAATGATAAAGGACTAGAAATTAAATTGCATAAAGTAAATGGCTTGAAAGTAAAACAAAGTTAATAATAGTTAGTGTTAATCAAAGTTAATTAGATGTTAGTTGGTTTTTTCTTTTTAATTGATTAAGTCATTATTTGGAGAACACTCAACCATCTATTCACAAGCATCAATCCTTGAACCAAGACATCTTCCAAAGGAAGGAAAAAAGGCCAAGTTTCCATACAATACCATGAAAGATGGGAAACTTACAATCTCACTTACTAGAATGTTATTCCTTTAGGGTCAAAATTTAGCTCTATGTTAAGCAATCGTAATTGGACTTATGTAGAAGTCACAACTATCTGAGACTGGGCAATAAAAATTTAGGTGCTAATGCATGTTACAGATTTGGTGTGATGAACCAAACTCCTAAAACATACCACACACTTCAAGAAAAGATCAAAATGGGTGGACCTATCTCATCCATACTTGTATTGGCTCATCTAACACAAGGTTATTGATGAACCAATTAGCCTTATGATCTTGCGATTTCATTGGTCAATGAGAGGGATGGGAGAGAATGGGATGAAGATGAAGAGGTATGGGGGATGAGAGAAACACAAATTGGTCATGGGATGAATTTTATCAAATTAAAATCAGTCATTCATTTTGGGAGATTAAATATATATTTCATCAATCCCCTAAATCCAATGATTTTAATCCAACAAATTTCAAATCAACCTTGACCAAGGCCCAAACAAATAGTCAAACATCACAAGTCAATAAAAATGGCTCAAAATAATTTTTTACACAATTAATCAATTAAAAATTAAATTAAAATGCATTAAAATTCAATTTAATTTTTCAAAACCTAAAACCTCTTCAAAACTCCAAATAATTGGCCAGGAGATTTATCCTAGGTCAAATAAGGTCAAAGGACCTTAGACAAAAAATTTCATGATTTTTGGAAAGTCAAAAGTATTTTTAAACAATTAAAAATATGCATAAAAACAATTAATTCATGAAAAACATCAAAATTAAGCCAAAAAATAATTTTAATTCATAAAATGAAAGAGGAAAATATTTAAAGATTTTTGGTGAAAGTCCCATATTTTTAGGATTAAAAATGAAATTATTATGAATTAAACAAAATAAATGGATTAAACATAAAATCAGAAAATATAAAAAAACAAGGGCCATCAGATCTCCCTCATTAATTGAGGTGGCAGATCTGATGGCCACACGCGCGTGTTCCATGGTGGACCTTGGTCAAACATATGTACGCGTGGTAATCAAATGGAACGGTCCAGATTATAACATTTCAACTTGATCAGATAGCCAAGAAGTTTGACAACACACCACCAGAGCTAGGGCTTCAGTCATCTTCTCTGGTGACCTTCACTGGACTGGTCCAACATCATTTCAATGGAAAATGACAAACAAGGACACTGTTTCAAAGAGAAAATGCTCAGGATCACGAATCTAGCCTCAATTTTCTCCAATTCCAAGTATATAGAAAGATATAGGGATTTGAATTTTGAGGATCATGAACTGAGTTGCTTAGATTTGACCTCAAAGAAACTCAATCTTGTTTCCTACATTAGTAGAACTTAAGCCAACCAAAAATCACAAAGAATGGTGAAGAACTGAGACAGAATCGAAGAGATGAAGTTTCTGAAAAATCACATTCGAGTTGCTTCAAATTCACTTGATCTTGATATGGATTTGCTTGCTTTCTCTTCCTCTTGCTTGCAGAAACCAATTGAGATGAAGAGAGCAATAAATTCTTGGAGTTTGAACTTCCAAACAGAAGATGAAGTTCAAGCTCGATTTCAAATGAAACCTTCAAGAATTATATGAAATGGAGGGTTTGGATTACTCTGGCAAAGCTTGGACAAGGTGTTGATGGAGTTCTGATCACAATGCACTTCTATTTATAGGCTTGGAAATTAATTTTCACACACTTTCTTTTGAATGTTCATAAATAGAAAGTTCCTTCATGAGCTAGAATGGGTGTGTGAAAATCCCAAATAATCATTTGAAAAGGTCCAAAATCGTGCATAGGTCATGCTGAAAGTGTTGCATTAAGCCATGCAATGTTGAAATGAGTTTGCTCATGAAATCCTTCCAAATGGTACCACGCATTATACCCATGTGCAAGTCTTTTAATATTGATCCAAATGGGATGGTTTAGACTTTTTGGAAAGGTGATATCAAGCCGAATAACTTTCATGTTGAACCCTTTTCCATTTGAAGCCTGGATAATGATGAATTTTGAGGTGGAAGTTTGGGAAATCAAACATATTTGAAAATATTCTAAGTACCAAGTCAAATGTCACTTCTTCCACCTTGAATAACTTTTGCTATGGACTTCAAATGGAAAAAGCTCCTTCACCAAAGTTGTAGATCTTTCAAACCTATTCAATTTGGTCACAAATTTGACCTAATTTGGATTGGCATGAAGGAGTTGTGCATTTTAGAAGTTGAGGAAAATCACTTGTTCAATGGTAATGGCCTAAAGTGACCTATAATGTTTCCTCTTGGCACATACATTTGCAAGTTGAATTTGAACATCCTCCAGAGATAAAAGTTAAAGTAGACATCTTGAATTTGATCATGAAATTTTAATGCCTTTCATCTCATAAACATTTAGCAAGTTATGGTCTTGGGAAGTTGACCTCTTAACTAGGGTTCAAACAAAATGACCTATAATCTTTCACCATAAAAAGTGACTTTACAAGCAAAACTAGCTCTTGACTTAAACATGAAAGTTGTTTAGAATGTCATTTTGAGTAACTTTGACATTGGAATGATTTTCATATGACAAAACTTGTAGGAGATAGGGTCTATGGAACCCCAGTTGACTTTCTTTGGTCAACCACCATGAACCATCTTCCTAGCTTGACATTCCCTTGATTTTTGAGAACTCATGGAGGATAATATATGTGTAGTATTAAGTATCCCTTGAAATATTTGATTAAATGTTGAAGAAACTTGTTGAAGAGGTCACACAAGATACCCAGATGAATTAGGGTTTCCAAGGCAAACAAACTTCAAACTCTTGATGAATTCTTGATCAAAATGATATATGAAGACCAAAAGGATCCATATATTATGTATATAACCAATGTGAACCATTTCTTGATTAGTCTCCTTGCATTGAGGGTCTCAAACCCTAGATATGAGCTTGATGGAGCATAGGTGAGCACACACACTACCTACAAAAGCAACAAACTATACATTGACATATTTTTTGGTATTTTGGTTAGTAAATAATGAAAAACAAAGTATGATACAATCAAATGTGCTTGGTGATCTCTCCCAATATAAACCAAGTGAATGAGGGGTAAGGAGTATGCCAAGGTGTGATCCCAAGGCCAATGCATATGATGAGATAGCATGAGGGATCTTGGGGTCAAAATTGGGGTCTTACAGCTGCCCCTATTTAAGGACATTCTAACTGAGCATGTGAAGCTTAAAATCTTCGTATCAAATCAGTTGAATGGACTTAAATAACAACATATAGAAACCAATTTTGGTCCCTAAGAGACCTCATGATGCATATGATATGAAATGCTAAAAATAAACTCAATGGGGAAAATATTGCCACAAAGGAAAAGAATCCAGAGAAACTAAAAATCCACAGGAGCATAATGCATTTCGTGAGGAAAACTCACTGGGGAGACAGAGACTCTAGGGAATAGAAGTTGTGCGTAGGCCAGACTATGACTTAAAAACTACTGGAGACACGAGGTAACTCCGTGAAAATTATTCAATGGAAGGACTCGGCCGGGGAATAGGGGAAAATCTACATGAGAAACGGGTAAATCAAAACAAAACTGAAATACTCGAACCAAACAGGGGATTGGCGATTTCACTGAGGAAATATGCACCCAAACTCAACTGGTGAAGAATGAACTTCAATGCAGGAGTACCCGAAGTATATTATCTATTACCGGTTACTGGGTAGGAAGATAACATATTCTGACAAAGAAGCATTCGTTACCGGTTAGGGTAAACATTTCAAGGATGACTCATTGAGGAAAAAGGAGGTGTATTCATTACCGGTTACTGGGTAAGAACAACCTGCTGGGGAAATCAACAAATAGGATTTACAAATACCGGTTATTGGGCAGAAGACCAAAGAGAGAATATTTGTCACCGGTTAAAGTGAACATATCAAGGATAGACTCAAGGGAAGAATACCCGTCATCGGTTAAGATGAACATATCAAGGATAGACCACCTGGGTAAAAATAGGAATTATATCTATTAGTTACTGGATAGAATACCAAAAAGAGAATATCCGTCATCGGTTAGGATGAACATATCAAGGATAGACTCAGAGGGGAAAGTAGGATTTACAACTACCGGTTACTGGGTAGAAGACCTCAAAGAGGGGAAAACCCATCATCGGTTAGGATGAACATATCAAGGATTAACTCTATGAGGAATGAAATAGGGATTACAACTACCTTTTACTGGATAGAAAACCGCAAAGGGGAGAATGTCCACCATCGGTTAGGATGAACATATTAAGGGACTGCCTGGGGAAACGTGAAAATGAATCCGCTAGGGAAAATAGGAAGTAGATTACTTTTACCAGGTATTGGGCAAAAGTAAAGTACTCGCAAATTGAGAAGGTTATTACCATCTACTAGGTAATAAACTCTCAAGGGACCAAAATTTATTTGTCTAGGTAAGAGCTAGAAATAAACAATGAAACAAAGACTCAACCCGATGAGGATATAACTCAGAGGGAATGGTTCCATCCAGATAATCAACTGGTTGAGGAGACTGAAAGAATAATCATCCACGAGGAAATAACTCAATGGGGAATGAGAAATGTTAAATTATTTCTGCTTAAGGGGGTGACACTCTATCATTGAAAGAGGACAAACGCACCAAATCTGCATATGGAAACAAGATCGCCATAGCAGAGGATCCAAAAATAAGGAATCAAATGGAATAACATGCATAATGGAATATCTGATGTATGGATGTGTATGTATATAATTGATGATTATGCTGACAAAACAATCACAAAGGATACAAATGTCACCAATTCGAATCATCGCTACAACACTCAGCTAATCTCGACAAGATGGAAACACCAACTAAAGAAACATATTGGGGATGGGGAAAGAGGGAGAAGATCTGCCAAGGATGTGAGTTGTCAATTCTGGAGGGAAATTTAGGTCAACACCATATCAAATGGGAGACAACCTCGCAAGGGACCACGTCGAATACTTGCTCAAGAATTAACACTACCGGGGATCAGAAGTGAACTCCACTAGGGACTTACAGGAGATAAAACTCTGTATTGAGTCTATGCAAACCATTGAGAATGTGATCCTACAACTCCACTGGGGGGTAATTACAAACTCAGCCGGGGGAACTGACTTGTTGTTGGGGAGGAAAAGGTTGCCAAACTAACCGCTTGGGGAAGAGCAATAATGCTTTGCACTTTAGGACTCACCTGTTCTCAGACTACTGTTGATATTCCTTACTGTAATTGATTGCTTTTTAAAGTAATTGCTTTCATTACTATTTAAGAAGAATGATTTTACTTACTAATTTAATTTCAAAATTATCATCATAAAAATTTAACTTTATTTAGCTGAATAAATAAGAGTAGAAACAATTGGATAAAAAGCTCAACTTTATTTAATATAATGGTAATCTGTAAATGACAAGGCTCCATAGATCTTTTATAAAAGTTAAAAAATGGTAATTTACATGGAAAAGGGTTACATTGAATACAATGATCACTAATCCTTCTACCAACTTGAATATCCGGTGCTTTCTTGGCTTCGGTTGAAAATGATGAATCGGAACTGACTGACTTGCTCAAAACTGCTTCCATGGCTAGGGGATTAACCGACTGCAGTTACATGCCATAATCCCTATTTTTTGCATAGATTACCCCAGAGTGGGGTACTCAATCTATCGGGATGAATTTTCTGTTTCATGTCTCTAATTTTTTCCTGCATCTCCCTTTCGGGTTTTCAATCCACCGAGACGCTCATTTTTGCCTAAGCCGTCCTTTCGGGTTTTCAACTTAGCGAGTTGTTCTTTTCTTTTTTTAGGCGAAGTATTTCTTGACTGCATCATCGTTTACAGTGCAAGTGAACTCTTCACCATCCATAGTTGTAGGAATCAAAGCACCGCCTGAAAAGGCTCTCTTAACAACATATGGATCTTCATAATTAGGAGTCCATTTTCCCCTAGCGTCAGGTTTAAACGATAGAATCTTCTTAAGCATAAGGTCACCTTCTTTGAACACATAAGGCCTGACCATTTTATCAAAAGCTTTCTTCATTCTCTGCTGGTACAACTACCCATGGCACATGGCATTCAACCTCTTCTCTTCAATTAAATTCAACTGGTCATATATGGTCTGACACCATTCAGCTTCAGTCAACTTGGCTTCCATCAAGACACGCAATGATGGGATCTCAACCTCTACCATGAGCACAACTTCCATGCCATAAACAAGTGAGAAAGGGGTTGCCCCAGTTGAAGTGCAGATGGATGTACGGTACCCATGCAAAGCAAATGGGAGCATTTCATGCCAATCTTTATACGTCACAACCATTTTATGAATGATTTTCTTGATGTTCTTGTTTGTATCTTCAACATCCCCATTCATCTTAGGTATGTAGGGAGACGAATTATGATGTGCAATCTTGAAGTCTTTGCAAAGAGCTTCCACCATATTATTGTTCAAGTTAGATCCATTATCAGTAATGATCTTACTTGGCACACCATAACGACATATAATCTGATTCTTAATAAATCTCACAACAACTTGCTTGGTTACATTTGCATATGATGCCGCTTCAACCCACTTTGTGAAGTAATAAGTAGCCACCAAAATAAAACAATGTACGTTTGAAGATTTAGGCTCAATCATGCCAATCATATCAATTCCCCACATGGAGAAGGGCCACGGAGAGGAAATGACATTCAACAGTGTCGGAGGAACATGAATCTTATCTACATAAATTCGACACTTATGGCATTTCTTCACAAACTTGCAACAGTCAGATTCCATTGTCAACCAATAGTAACCTGCTCTCAACATCTTTTTTTTCCATAGCATGTCCATTGGAATGAGTACCAAAGGAACCTTCATGGACTTCAGTCATCAATAAGTCTGCTTCGTGTCTATCCACGCATCTGAGCAGAACCATATCGAAGTTTCTCTTGTAAAGCACATCACCATTCAGGTAGATGTTGCCAATTAATCTCCTCAAACTCTTCTTATCTTTCAAAGATGCCCCAGGCGAGCAAATCTTCCTCTGAAGAAAACACTTGATATCAAAATACCACGGCTTTTCATCCTTAGTTTCTTCAACATAAAATACATGAGTTGGCCTATCAAGACGCATCACAGTCAAATTGGGAACTTCATTCCAAAATTTCACCACAATCATTGAAGCCAACGTTGCAAGAGCATCTGCCATCCAGTTTTCATCTCGAGGGATATGATGAAAATCAACCTTTGTAAAGAAAGTTGAAATCCTTTTCGCCTAGTCTCTATATGGTATCAAACTGGGGTTATTTGTCTCTCATTCACCTTTGATTTGATTCACAACCAAAGTTGAATATCCATACACGTCGAGATACTTGATTCTGATATTGATGGCTTCTTCAAGCCCCATAATGCAAGCTTCGTATACAACCGTGTTATTTGTACACTTGAAAGTTAATCTAGCTGTAAATGGAAAATGAGTGCCTTGAGGAGTAATAATCACTTCCCCGATGCCATTACCATAGTGATTAACAGCTCCATCAAATACCATGCCCCAACGGGAACCAGGTTCTGGCCCTTCTTCAAGCAATGGTTCATCACAATCTTTCATTTTTAAGTACAAGATCTCTTCATCAAGAAATTCATACAGCACTGACTGATAATCTTCAATCGGTTGGTGAGCCAGATGGTCAGCCAAGACACTACCTTTAATCGCTTTTTGAGATCGGTATTCAATATCATACTTTGATAACAACATCTGCCAATGGGAAATCCTCCAAGTTAAAGTAGGCTTCTCAAAAATGTACTTGATTGGATCCATTTTGGATATCAACCAAGTAGTATGATTTAACATAAATTTACGCAGAAGCTTAGCAGCCCAAGCCAATGCGTAACAAGTCTTTTCTAGCACAGAAAACCGAGTCTCACAGTCGGTGAATTTCTTGTTGAGGTAGTAAATTGCATGTCCTTTCTTTCCAAATTCGTCTTGATGACCAAGAACACAGCCCATACTTTCATCGAGTACAGTCAAATACATTATCAACGGTCTTCCTTCCACAAGCGGAGACAGAATCGGAGGCTTAAGCAGATACTCTTTGATACTATCAAAAGCTTTCTGGAAATCTTCGGTCCAATCAGAAGACCGATCTTTTCGAAGAAGCTTGAATATAGGCACATACGTGGCAGTCATATGCGATATGAATCTTGAGATATAGTTCTAGCGGCCAAGAAAACCTCTGACTTGCTTCTCTATTTTGGGCGCAGGCATCTCTTGTATTGCTTTGGCCTTGGCAGGATCAACTTCAATACCCTTCTCGCTGACAATAAATCCCAACAACTTACCAGAACGAACACCAAAAGTACACTTATTCGAATTCAAGCAGAGTTTGTACTTCCTCAAACGCTAGAATAACTTCAACAAATGCTCAACATGTTCTTCTACATCTCTTGATTTGACAATCATATCATCAACATAGACTTCAATCTCTTTATGCATCATATCATGAAAAAGAGTGGTCATGGCTCTCTGGTATGTTGCACCAGCATTCTTTAGACCGAAAGGCATCACTCTATAATAGAATGTTCCCCAGGGTGTAATGAATGTGGTAATCTCCATATCTACATGTGCAATCTTGATCTGATTATAACCAGAAAATCCGTCCATAAACGAAAAGGCTTTGAATTTAGTTGTATTGTCTACCAACATATCAATGTGTGGTAGAGCAAAATTGTAACAACCCAATTTTAGTAATTAGTTTGTATATTATTATTATTATATTATATTTAATTATTTGGAGTGTTAAGTAATTAATCGGTTGTTAGGTAGTATAATGATCGAGTATATTAATTAATTTGGTGTGTTAGTTAATTATTTAGTTGATATAATTAAATAATTGAATTAACTAACTTGGTGTGCATAGTGAGTGGTTTAATTTATTTAAATTTAAATAAGAGATATTTAAATATTAGGTATTATTGGGCCTAGTAATTAAATTAGATGGATGTCATGATTTAAGCCCAACTAGAATACTAATATAAATAGTAAGAGGTGAGGAGAGTGAGAATTAGAATTCATTTGAACATTGAAGGCAATAGAGAAAGAGGAGAGAAAAAGTAAAGAGAAGAACTAGGGTTTCCATCAAATTGAAGAGGTAAGGGGGGAATCCTTATTATTATGGGTTAGTATGATTGGGTCAATGGGTAGATGTATGTTTAGGTTAAAATCCCTAATTTGCATGATTTTAGGATTGTTAGGTTTTGATGATTATGCTTGATTGTGGTGATTGATTGTGTTAAAACTGCAAATTAACGTTATATAATTGGAGTATGGTGTGAGTTATAATTTTATGAACGTTTTGCTTTTTACGGAATTGAAATCGGAGGTCCGGAAGTCCTCCAACGATGAAAACCGCGGAAAATTTTGCATGCTGTCCGTCACACTCGCGGCCTGTTTTTATGTTTTATTGTCGAAATCGTTTTGGTCATAACTTTTGATCCGTAAGTCCAAATCGAGTGCCGTTCGAAGCGTTGGATAGCTGAAACAGAGGGCTATAACTTTGCTTCAGGAATAAATGAATTTTTGAGATTATTTCATGGACGTTCGGAGGGTTGAAGAAGATGAAAATTATGTTGGAAAATTTAATAAACAACAATTTTTAGTAATGCCTTCGTGCACGGTTTTGATTATAACTTTTAACTCGTAAATCCGATTTTGGTGGCGTTTGAAGCGTTAGAAAGCTAATGCTCATACCTAAAACATGGTATTGATTGTTAATATGTTTTAATAATAGTCATATGCCTACAGTATTGATAAATATATTAGGTTATACGTTTGGTTGATGAATCGTTGCATTGTTGTAATATGATTGCGTGATAATTATGTTGTTATGTCGATGATGTTAAGATGTTGATGAGTTGTTGTTATTTGTTGATATTATTCATGTGGTAACATGAATTAGTTAATTGCATATGTGTTAGTATGTGCGCATTCATTCAAAGCATGGTCGACTTCATTGTGGAAGTGGTGAAACTGTGGGTTCACATGAGCACTCATTGATCCTTAATTGGAAATAGGTGAGGTAGACGTAGCACTCATTGATCCTTAATTGGAAACAGGTGAGGTAGATGTAGCACTCATTGATCCTTAATTGGAAACAGGTGAGGTAGATGTAGCACTCATTGATCCTTAATTGGAAACAGGTGAGGTAGATGAGCACTCGTTGATCCTGAATTGGAAATAGGCGAGGTAGATGAGCACTCGTTGATCCTTAATGGAAATAGGCGAGGTAGTAGATGGTACCACATGCATAGAGTCACATGTCTTGCATTGAGTCACATTAGAGTCATGTGATAGTTGAATGTTTGCATGGTTGTGATTGTGATGTGTGTATGAGATATGGTAATTGAATTTGGTGATGTTTGGATACTTAACTTGGTGAAATATGTGATTATGTGATAATTGTGATTATGTGTATATTTGAGAATATTGCATTGGATTTTAGTATTAACTTCTTGAGTGTTAATGTATGTTTGAAACGTGTGAAATAAATGTTGGTTAATATTATTGACATGATTATATGAAGTGTGATGAATTCCTTTAATTGTTGATTTAATCATTGTGCCTTATTATGCTATTTCATAATGATTTGAATTCTCACCCTTTCTGTTTGAATGTTACCTTTACATGGGTATCGTGCAGATACTCCAGAGTAGTATCACTGAAGTAAGAGGACGGTAGCTCGCTCAAGATTAGCTGGAGAGTTTCCGTATTTTTAGTTTGACGATTAGGTAATGAGTCAATGCTCTGGTCATGTAACACCGGGTAGATTGGTAGTATCGAACTCATATCTCATTGGAGATGCAGTATGTTATTACTTGAGTTATGTTATCTTGAGATGATTGTTGAGAGATGATCATGGTATGGGACATGGATCATTTTATGAAATACATGAGTATTCTTTATTTTTCGCTGCGAACGCATATGCCTGAATATTCATGATAATTGAGATGTGTTATTTTAAATGACCAGGTGTATTGTTGGTTTTTGAAAGCTTTTACTTTTTAAAAACGTCGATGTCACCCCTTTTGTTTGTATGCGTGCTTATTTACTCTGATTATATGTTAAGTATTTTGGGGTAGAAAAAGGGGTGTTACATTAGTGGTATCAGAGCATGGTCGACCAGTTGGTCAATAGTCGTTAGGGTTTTCCATCCCGTTGTATTTGATTCGTGTATCTGTCACGATCGATACTGTTTGTCTGATACATTAGTGGTATCAGAGCATGGTCGACCAGTTGGTCAATAGTCGTTAGGGTTTTCAATCCCATTGTATTTGATTCGTGTATCTGACATGATCGATACTGTTTGTCTGATACATTAGTAGTATCAGAGCAGGTCGGTCCGTCCGGCCAGGTTGTTTAATTAGGTTGTTCCTTAATATGCGACATGTGGGTGAGAACACTGTCGATGCTTGTTTTATTTTCCATTTCCAGGTTGGGAACTCGAGGATAAGATGAGGGAATCGTATCCGGAGTTGTTCGTTTGAGGAATTTTCGAGGACGAAATTTTTTTAAGTGGGGGAGAGTTGTAACAGCCCAATTTTAGTAATTAGTTTGTATATTATTATTATTATATTATATTTAATTATTTGGAGTGTTAAGTAATTAATCGGTTGTTAGGTAGTATAATGATCGAGTATATTAATTAATTTGGTGTGTTAGTTAATTATTTAGTTGATATAATTAAATAATTGAATTAACTAACTTGGTGTGCATAGTGAGTGGGTTAATTTATTTAAATTTAAATAAGAGATATTTAAATATTAGGTATTATTGGGCCTAGTAATTAAATTAGATGGATGTCATGATTTAAGCCCAACTAGAATACTAATATAAATAGTAAGAGGTGAGGAGAGTGAGAATTAGAATTCATTTGAACATTGAAGGCAATAGAGAAAGAGGAGAGAAAAAGTAAAGAGAAGAGCTAGGGTTTCCATCAAATTGAAGAGGTAAGGGGGAAATCCTTATTATTATGGGTTAGTATGATTGGGTCAATGGGTAGATGTATGTTTAGGTTAAAATCCCTAATTTGCATGATTTTAGGATTGTTAGGTTTTGATGATTATGCTTGATTGTGGTGATTGATTGTGTTAAAACTGCAAATTAACGTTATATAATTGGAGTATGGTGTGAGTTATAATTTTATGAACGTTTGGCTTTTTACGGAATTGAAATCGGAGGTCCGGAAGTCCTCCAACGATGAAAACCGTGGAAAATTCTGCATGCTGTCCGTCACACTCGCGGCCTATTTTTATGTTTTATTGTCGAAATCGTTTTGGTCATAACTTTTGATCCGTATGTCCAAATCGAGTGTCGTTCGAAGCGTTGGATAGCTGAAACAGAGGGCTATAACTTTGTTTCAAGAATAAAAGAATTTTGGAGATTATCCCATGCACGTTCGGGGGGTTGAAGAAGATGAAAATTATGTTGGAAAATTTAATAAACAACAATTTTTAGTAATGCCTTCGTGCACGGTTTTGATCATAACTTTTAACTCGTAAATCCGATTTTGATAGCGTTTGAAGCGTTAGAAAGCTAATGCTCATACCTAAAACATGGTATTGATTGTTAATATGTTTTAATAATAGTCACATGCCTACAGTATTGATAAATATATTAGGTTATACGTTTGGTTCATGAATCGTTGCATTGTTGTAATATGATTGCGTGATAATTATGTTGTTATGTCGATGATGTTAAGATGTTGATGAGTTGTTGTTATTTGTTGATATTATTCATGTGGTAACATGAATTGGTTAATTGCGTATGTGTTAGTATGTGCGCATTCATTCATAGCATGGTCGACTTCATTGTGGAAGTGGTGAAATTGTGGGTTCACATGAGCACTCATTGATCCTTAATTGGAAATAGGTAAGGTAGATGTAGCACTCATTGATCCTTAATTGGAAACATGTGAGGTAGATGTAGAACTTATTGATCCTTAATTGGAAACAGGTGAGGTAGATGTAGCACTCATTAATCCTTAATTGGAAACAGGTGAGGTAGATGAGCACTCGTTGATCCTGAATTGGAAATAGGCGAGGTAGATGAGCACTCGTTGATCCTTAATGGAAATAGGCAAGGTAGTAGATGGTACCACATGCATAGAGTCACATGTCTTGCATTGAGTCACATTAGAGTCATGTGATAGTTGAATGTTTGCATGGTTGTGATTGTGATGTGTGTATGAGATATGGTAATTGAATTTGGTGATGTTTGGATACTTAACTTGGTGAAATATGTGATTATGTGATAATTGTGATTATGTGTATATTTGAGAATATTGCATTGGATTTTAGTATTAACTTCTTGAGTGTTAATGTATGTTTGAAACGTGTGAAATAAATGTTGGTTAATATTATTGACATGATTATATGAAGTGTGATGGATTCCTTTAATTGTTGATTTAATCATTGTGCTTTATTATGCTATTTCATAATGATTTGAATTCTCACCCTTTTTGTTTGAATGTTACCTTTACATGAGTATCGTGCAGATACTCCAGAGTAGTATCACTGAAGTAAGAGGACGGTAGCTCGCTCGAGATTAGCTGGAGAGTTTCCGTATTTTTAGTTTGACGATTAGGTAATGAGTCAATGCTCTGGTCATGGAACACTGGGTAGATTGGTAGTATCGAACTCATATCTCATTGGAGATGCAGTATGTTATTACTTGAGTTATGTTATCTTGAGATGATTGTTGAGAGATGATCATGATATGGGACATGGATCATTTTATGAAATACATGAGTATTCTTTGTTTTCCGCTGCGAACGCATATGCCTGAATATTCATGATAATTGAGATGTGTTATTTTAAATTACCAGGTGTATTGTTGGTTTTTGAAAGCTTTTAGTTTTTGAAAACGTCGATGTCACCCCTTTTGTTTGTATGCGTGCTTATTTACTCTGATTATATGTTAAGTATTTTGGGGTAGAAAAAGGGGTGTTACAAAAATCATCTTTTGGACTAACTTTGTTCAAATCTCTATAATCAACACACATGTGAACTTTTCCATCCTTCTTAGGAACAGGCACAATATTGGCCACCCACTGCACATACCCAGAGGTAACAAGAAAACCAGCATCAATTTGTTTCTGTACTTCTTCTTTGATCTTCACTACCATATCAGGATGAGTTCTCCTTAACTTCTGCTTGATCGGCGGGCATTCTGGATTCAACGACAATCTATGCTCTACAATCTCAGAATCTAACCCAGGCATGTCTTGATAGGACCAAGCAAACACATCTGAATAATCTCGAAGAAGATTAATCAACCCCTTCTTAGCTTCTGGGCACAGTTGAGACCCAATCTTAACTTCCTTCACATCATCTTTGTAACCCAAGTTCACTAGTTCTATCTGCTCTTCAAACGGCTGAATGGTTTTTTCCTCATACTCAAGTAGTCGAGATTATTCATCGGATACTTCTTCATCATCAGTCTCTTCCTCAGCCTCAAACATAGGGAAATCAAAATTTGGAGAGGGAGTAGGATCATTGTATTTAATGGGTGTGGGAACCAACCTGCATAATGATTTGATATTTTGATTTTAGAGAAGTGAATTGTGACCAAATATTATGCAGATGGGAGATTATTATTTATTTATGTTTTTTGTGATTACCATTTTTCAGAAAAGCAAAAAGTAAAAATAAAACATCATAGATGTGGATGAATAAAATTGCATATTTTTAATGATAACTGAAATGCCTAACAATGTTCACTTCTCCCTTAGGCATAGAAGAAGGATTTTTCTTTAAAATGAAAACAAATTACTTAGAGAGGTGAACAACAATAGGAACATCAACAACAACCTAATTGTTGCAAGTCTGACCATGCGTCACAAAGTTGGCGCAAGCTTCATCTTCATCGTCCTCAATCACAACAACTGAGTGTTGACTATTACCATGAATGAACCCTCCACTGCGGAAACTCAGTTGCACATCTTCAGCTTTGACATTGAACGGTCATAGTTGAAATCCCAATCCGACCCTGTTCTTGTTTTCAGCAATTTCTACCATGTGACCCCACTAATCAGTGTTACTAGTCTCAATAGCTTTTTGAGCATCCCTCAAATAAGACATGGGTGCCCTAGTTTTCTTTACTTCAGAAGTAGACAAGGCTTGGAATGGAGTTCCAACCTCATCCTCGACTTAAACATAAGAAAAGGATGACATATGGCTCACTAAAAGCGCCTTCTCTCCATCAACAACGATAAGCTTTCCGTTCTTCACAAATTTAAGCTTCTGGTGCAGAGTAGATGTCACAGCTCCTGCTTCCTGAATCCATGGCCTTCCGAATAAACAGCTATAGGCCGAGTGGTAATCCATTACTTGAAAGGTAATCTGAAAATCACTCGGAACTATCTTGACTGGAAGGTCCACTTCTTCAATGATAGTTTTACGAGAATCGTTGAACGCTTTGACAATCACGCCATTGTACCTCATAGGGGCGCCTTGATAGGAAAGTCTGGACAAAGTTGATTTCGGGAGCACGTTCAAAGAGGAACCAGTATCGACCAACACATTGAACAGTGCGTCATCCTTACAGTTCATCGAAATATGTAGCGCTAGATTATGATTTTTGCCTTCCTCTGGAAGCTCTTTATCACAAAAGCTCAGATTATTGCAGGAAGTAATGTTAGCAACAATGTGGTCAAACTGATCCATATTAACATCGTGCTCAACGTAAGCTTGCTCGAGTACCTTCTAAAACGCTTCTCTGTGTGCTTCAAAATTCACTAACAAAGACAACACTAAAATCTTTGACGGAGTTTGGAGCACTTGCTCCTTCACATTAAACTCACTCCTCTTAATCAACCTTAAAACTTCATCATCATCATTAGTATTCAGCTTGCTGGATTCACCAGACTGACATACTGGAGCACTAACGGGATTTACCATAGGTATGTCTACCTTCTTACTGATTGAAACACCCTCTACCTCCCTCGAAAAGATCGGACCAAAAACACGACCACTACGGGTCACCCTTGCAATATCAGCTATATTCACCAAAAAATCTGCTACAGGGAACGGAATCTCTTGACCATTCTCCACCATTGTGGCATTATACTGATAAGGCACAACTTTATCGGATGCATATCGAACAGGGAGGGCTAACCGTATTACCAACGGCGATATTGATCTATTAATGATGTTACTGTTGCTGCTATCAAATTGGAATACTACCCGCTCAGGGGTCTTGAATAGAGAAACATTCACATCACTTATATCCCTTGACTGTTGAATCTGTATTACATTCTCATCCATCAACTTCTAGATATCTCTTTTGACAATTAGGAACCCACGAGGATTCACACTACAAGTTGTACAACCATCATGGACGTGCTCACAATCACTGATCAAACACAGAGTTCAGGTTTGTACCACCATGGACGTGGCTCAGGAATTTGAGGTGGATTTCTTAGTTGGATAAGGTTCTTGAGAACATAAGATGGATACAGTTCGACGTATGACATGGGAATAGGGCAAAAGAGACCTTCTTCCTCTCAAAGTTTTGCTGGTTATTGTTGTTGTTGTTGTTGTTGGTTCTTTGTTGCGGTTGTTGTTGATGTTATTGTTGTCGAATCGACACTGATTGATTGTTGAAATTGTTGGAAAACACGGGAATCACTGAAGAAACTTGATGTTGGTGTTAACGCGGTTGAGAACTCCTTCTGACATGAGGCCTCATCTGCCTCCCTACAGATACTGAATTGGTTTCCCCCTCCTTTCTTTTGGAGAAACTTCCACCATACTTCTTACTAGACGATGCTTCTTCCTTTTCGTTGAGGCATACATTGCATCCAGCATGAGAACTTCTTTGCTACTTTGAGAGACTTCAAACAAAAAGCGCAATGAGACAACTACAAAGCGAGAAAAGCAATATGCTCTTTGTTAGAAACTTCGTCAATATCTTTATCATAGCAATAGGATATGTGGGTGGTGAAGGTGACCCTAAAGGTGTTGCATCCAACAATGTCTTTGGACAGAAAATTTGGATCATAGGTTTCACCAGTAGGCTTAAGCCTTGTGATGGAAGTTATGTCGAAGAGTGTAGGCGTCATCATTCCACAAGGGAGGTGAAAAGTATGGTGGGTAATATCCCAAAAATATAAAGAGGAAACTAACATGGTCTGGCAATAACCAGGTCCTACTTTCGACAATTGTATTAAGTCAAAAATACCCATGTCTTTCCAGACTTGGGATTTCTTCTTCTCTATTTTTTCCAACCAACCTAAATAATCATAAGGGTCTCTAAATAAAGGACAAGATCAAAAGACCCTGAAACCACTATTCATATATGTTAAGTCAATAGGTTCATTAGTCGAAGGGTTTCCCTAATTATCTGGATTAGCATTTTCTTCGGTATGGATTTCCTCAATGTATCGGGGTATTCGTTACCATTAGAGATATTGACTAAATCCAAGGTAAACCATACAAGTCGAGTCGCCACCGCACTTCTATTTATCCAAAGGAATGGTTAGAAAGCGAACAAAAACCTAAAAGTTTTATCAAATCAAAAACTAGTAAAAATGTCAGAGATCTGGGTAAGGGGGTTGGTTATTCAATGGGAAGGTTTTAAGCACCCAAAACATCCTAGGTACTCCTAGGGAGCCCTTTTCAGACTTGTTGTAAGGTTGGTATTTTGTGAAAATTTGTTTGTGCAAACATGTTTGTAGAGATGAGAAGAGAATGTAAAAGTTTATTTACAGTTTTGTTTGGATGGATAAACCCATTTCCTACGTACCATCTTAAGAAAAGATTAGGATCAAAACCTCGTAGTTCGGGGTAAAAATCTCAAAATGAGTTGGTGAATTGATTGGTCCAAAAGCCTTAAGGTCTTTTGTTATCCAAGGGAGAAAACTCAACCTAAAACCACAAATCCACCATGTGAGGATAGCTTCAACATGCTAGTAAGGGGTTAACCCTATAATAAGCATGGAAGACTCATTGTTCATCACTAAGGATACAGGTGAGTATTACATCTACCTCAAGGTTAACTCAAACCTAATAGCTAAAGGTTATGAAAAGTTTTTGATAAGAAAGTGGCCATTGAAACCATAAAAGCATTTGAATGGGTTATATTTACCAATGAAAAGTATTTATAAAATATGGTCAAAGTTGATTTAAAAGTTCAATTCAAAATAAGTGTTATGAAAAGAAAATTTGAAAATCAAAAGCATAAGGCTTAGGTTTCTAATGTTTGAAAACAAATGTTAAATGTTTGCACAAAAGTTTTGACTTGGGCTAGAGTGAAGGGAAGAAGAAGAATGGCTAAGTCCTAAGCATACAAGAGATAAGGGGTAAGAGAACAAGACCACAAATGGAGTTCCTCTCTTGAGATCATAGTGATGATCCAAGTAGCTCCCATCCTTTGGAATATGCAAGCAAAATAATAGTAAGCTCAAGCAATCAATAATCAATTTAGCTCTTGGAAAGTTCCTCAATGGCTCTTAGATATCTCTCTCTTGGAAGCTCATGGCAATGGTTCCTCACTTAGGCTCAATGTTGGAATCCCTAGCACAAGAACACACACATTAAAAAGTTCTATTAAACAAATCAAGAATGAACAAGCCAGAGTTTAGAAATTGGTCCTTCCAAAGTTCTCTTTAGCATTTATAGCATTCTAAAGGCTCAATGCCTAGTTGCTCTTTGACTTTTATAGCACTCTAAAGGCCCAATGCCTAGTTGCTATTTGACTCCACATTTTGCATAGGGAAAGTCCTAAAGTCTAAGTCCATTTTGTCCATTTCTTTGCATTTGGTCCACAACAATCAAAACAAAACATAAGCACAATAGCATATACACAATTATGTGCTCAAGTGAGCAAAAGGCAAATTGCATTAACATAAACATGTGCTCAAATGAGCAAAGGAAAAAGCAAATGAATAATATGTACAAGAATAGTAAATTGCATAAAAGTAAAGAGCAAGAATTAAATGTTAATAGTCAATGTTAGTAGTTAGTGTGCCATAAGGCAAATTTAGCGCTATGTTAAGCGATCGTAATTGGACTTATGTAGAAATCACAACTATCTGAGGTCGGTCAATAATAATGTAGGCAACAACACAAGTTAGAAGCCTTGATTAGTGAACCAAGTTCCAACAACTTGCCATGCCAAAAAGAATATGAGAAATGATCTTGTTCAGGTTTAAGTCCTTTGCATGATTTAAGAAGCAATCTATCCTTAATGCAAAGCCATTCACTTGATCATTTGATCAAGATGAATTAGATTTGAATCAAGAAAGATTAAACCTCCCTAATCAATGCTAACTTATCAACCTTTAACTCATTGATCAAAAAAAGAGAAGAAGAAGAAGATGGATGATGGATAAGGGAAATGAAGAACATAAAGTGCATTAAGTAAAATGGAATGTACCAATCCATAAATGTTGACCAAAGATAGGAAAGATCAAGGTCAAACCCTCAAAATCAGAAATGAGATGAAGATTGGAAGTCAAGAAATAAACAAGGTATTTTTGGCATTTTTAATATTTGAAAATAAACTTGAATTAAAATATTAAAGAAAGGTCAAACTTCAAATTCACTTCAAATCAACTTTAAAAAGTCCAAGTAAATTATCCCATGTTCAACATGGTCAAACAAAGTTTGACAAAAAATTTCAGCATTTTTAAAAGTCAGAAACTATTTTTAATGAATTAAAAATGAATAAGAATAACCTAATTGAACTAAAATCTCAAATAAATCTCAAATCAATTAAAAAATTGATGAGAATATTTTTCATAGATCCATCATCATTCAAAGAGGTTGAGAAAATATTTTTGTATTTTTTGGATATCAAAAACTATTTAAAATGAATTACAAATAACCAGAAAAGAGAAAATTCACAAAAAATAAAATGGAAATTAGAAAAATCATAAAAAAGGAGAGGCGTTGGATCTAAGCTCATTAATTGAGCTGGCACATCCAAAGGTGGAGAGATGCGCGCGCACGATGGTCCCAAGTCAATGAGTAACATAATGAATTAAAATAAGTCATATCATCCAAGGGCCACGATTCAAACTGGAAACATGATCAAACGGTCTATATGTGATCTGGCAATAGGGACGGTGGCCAGCGCCGCCGTCTTCTCTGGTGAGCTCCGACGAAGGCCAAAAAACACAGAGGTTCAAATGCTCACTAAAATGGACGATCTAGGCACCGTTCGAAAGGTGAAGTGATGTACATCACTCCTATACCACTCACTTTCACTCTAGATTCATATTAAGAGAGAAATCAGAGATGGAAGCTTTATGGTGTTCATCATGAACTTGCTCGATTTCAAAGAACACAATACAAAGAGATTCAAAGCAAAAAACCAGTTGATCCACACCTTTGGATTATGAAGATTTGAGTCGCTTTCCTTGGTTCCTTTTGCAAAACAGAACTTCAATGGATCAAATGATGAAGGTTTAGGAACTTTAGATCTGGAAATTCAACCAAATGCAATTGAATTTCAGATCTGAATTTTTGAAGAAAGATGAACTTAGTTCCTTTGGTATGGTTGAGGATTCACTCTTGCAGCATTTCAAGCGCCCTTAGGTTGGTTAATTATGAAGCATAGCACATGTATTTATAGTTGGAAATGGCTGAGTGCATGAGTTTACTCGTGCGCATGGCAAATGGATTTCTCCTTGCATGGGCTTATGTGATCATGTGGAAGGCCCAATGAAGATTGGAATGACCTGCTGAGCTCATGTGAATTGCAAATGGACGTGTATAAGAAGTGTAAACAGCTCATGCATGGGAATTTGAATGGAATTTCACAAAATGCACTTAATCTTCATGCCTTAGAAAATAGTGCTTCCAAACTCCAAATGCTACCTCATGAGTAATGGTTAGAAAGCTTATTGCATAAGGAACAAATGATATGTTGATCAAAGTTTCAATTGGGCCTTGGAAATTAGTGAATTTTGAGTTTAAAGTGTAGGGTGGAAAACATGCATAAGTGAAGTTTCCAAATTTGGCCAATGTTCAAGCCCTTATGTCTCAATGATGCAAGCTCCAAATGATAAAACCTTCAACATGACAGTTGTAGATATTTCCAAGACAATCAATTTGGACTTAAATTCGGAATCATTTGGATTTTTGATGAAAAAGTTATGGGCACTTGAAGTTGGACTTTTTTCCTTTTTGATGCATTTGGCCCAAAGTGACCTATAATATTTTGCATTATCACATGTATTTATTTTGAGATTTTGAAATTTTGCTCAACATAACATTTGAATTATACACAATAATATTTCTAATGCATTTGGTTCCACCTCAAAATCATAAAAAATGAATGAGTTATGTTCTTGGGAAGTTGACCCAAATTAAGGGTTTCAATCAAAATGACCTATAATGTCTTGGAATGGAAGATGACTTTCCAAGCTTCAAATTAAATTTTGATGAAAATGAACGTTATTCATATTTCTCTTAAGAACATTTTTTCTCTTGGGACCATATCCATTTGACCAACACATAGAAAGTTAGGTCTCAGTGCATTTCAAAATAGACAGATGAATTGACTGATCAACTTCTCAAATCCACAACTCATATCTTGATGAATTGATGATTGAGGACACTCAAATAAGTTTAAATATGCATGGAATAATGAATTAAAGAACTTCCCTTGATGGTATTTGACCATGGGCTGAGGTTGCTTCATGAGCAAGGCATTATTGATGATCAGATGAATTAGGGTTTCCTTGAGAGACAAACCTCAAACCCCTTGACTTTCTTTGATCAAAATGATGAATTGAGATACTAGGGAGGCATATTTGATGGATGAGAGCTTTGGGAACTATTGCCATGCTTCCTTTCATCTTCTCTTTGACTTTATCAGTGCACAAAGGATTTCTTAGAAGCTTTTAGACCTTGTGATTGCTCAAGCTGCAAACAAGAAATGTTAGTGACATATTTTTGTGCTTTTGGTTAATAAATAAAATGGGAAAAGCAATGATATACAATTCAAGCATGCTTGGTGATCTCAAACCACTCACAAGAGGTCCCACCCAAAGGCAAAGGGAACCAATATGTTCATGATCCTTGAGGCTTTGCACATGCAATGTTATGATGCCATGAGGGATCTTAGGGCCAAAATTAGGGTCTTACAGATGCCCCTATTTAAGGTCATTCTAGCCGGAGAAGTGAAGGTTGAAATCTTCGTCTCGACGAGGTAGAATGGGCTTAAATAATAACAAAGAGACGAATTTTGGTCCCTACGAGACCTCATGATGCAAATGTATGTATGCAAAAGGGTAATACTTCGTGGGGATATGTGTCCACAAAGAGAAAAGAAATTAGGAGAAACTGACGATCCATATGAGTAACACACTCAATGGAATAGAGACTCTGGGACTTTTATGGGGATAGAAAGGGGATAAATTGTGTGAGAAGGACACGACTCAAAGCTTGGGGAGAAGAATTCCAAAAGAATAAATCAATGGAGAGACCCGAGCAAACTCAAAGTAGCATGTATTAGGGAATATGCCAATACAAAGGAATTATCCACTATGGACACATCGGATAAAAATCCGGACTCAGATAGGGAGAATCCACTAATGGACCTCACTGGGGAGACATCCAAACAGGATCCCTCTGAGGGGAAGCCACAGGATGAGGTATTACCGGTTACTGGGTAATGAGCTCAAGGAGACATGTGATCAAAACACCGGTATAAGGGTGAGAGAACAACATGCTCGGGGAGAATGAATATCTAAGACCGGTATAAAGGTGAGAGATATCAAACATCCAAAATCATCTGAGGAAAACCCAAAGGTATATTTCAACTCAGGAAAATCTGACTCTACGGGGGGACCAAAAGTCATAATAGGGAGCAGAGAGGAAGGAACACCAGGGATACCGGTTACTGGGCATATAATAGGTGACCGACCAGGGCGTGAATTGGGGAATATTTCCAAGACACTCATCATCCAAAAGAGGGCTAACAGCAAACTCGACTACAGGATGGACATTCGACTCCGCAAAAAGGGGATACGAATCTTACTCTACTGGGGAAGAATAAGGACTTTGACTGAAGAGTGCATGAGATATATCATTTATTACCGTCAGAACGTAGATAACATACTCGCATGGAGGATTATCCATAACCGGTTACTGGGTTAACAAAGGATAAATCGACCGAAAAGAAAGGACATCGGGATACCGTGAACTAGGTACAAAATGATGACCATTCAAAGGGAGAAACGATCATTACCGACAAGCGGTACATGAAAGATGACTCGCTGAGGATACATTGACAAAGGCAATGATCCGGGAGATATACTCAAAAGGGGTGAAGGACTTATCAATACCGAATATTGGATAATGATAACTGTCAAGGAGGGGATTACACCTACTAGATACAGGGTAGGAAATCACGGAAAAGTAGCCGTCATCGGTTAGGATGAATAAAAGGCTAACCCTGCCAACGGGATAAAAATAGGGTTTACAACTACTGGTATGAGGGTAGAAAACAAAAGAAATGGGACTTATAACTACCGGTATGAGGGTAGAAGGCCATAGAAATGGGACTTATAACTACCGGTATGAGGGTATAAGGCCACAAAAATGGGACTTATAACTACCGGTATGAGGGTAGAAGGCCACAGACTCCGTCGGGGAAAGGATGGATAATTACTGGTTAATGAGCAACTATTCATCTAAGCTATGGGGGAGCGCGGGAAGCGGATACAAGAAACCAATCTGGGATCAAACCAGAGAAGCAATGATGAAACAAGACTTGTCCCTATGAGAATATAACTCAATGGGAAGTTCCATCCCAATATATATGTTGGGAGGAAGACAGAAACAACCATCATCCACGAGGACATAACTCGGTGGGGAATATGGAAGAAAGGATAAACATTTTCTGCTTATGGGGCTGACTCTACATGAGGAGATCAGACACAGACATCTGCTTGGGAGTATATTTCCAACTAGCAGAAGATAACAGACAAAGATATATGGCAAAGGATGCAACATGAATATCTGAATGTTAAAATTATGCATGTATGTATGGTTTATGTATAATGAATGCTGACAAACAGACATTTCTAACACAAACAAGTCCACCGATCGATTGAGTAAACATCATGTACTACATCCCAAGAGAGGAATCCAAGCCTAGTGGAGAACATCCCATCTTCCAGGGTCAGGGGTACCAGGAAACAAAGATCTCTGCAGGGGAATGATCAACAACCAATCCAACTAAGAACAGGATCACTGCACAGATGAATTCCGCTCGGGAAGCCGCTCCACCGGGGAAATTATCAAAGGGGATGATGGATCTTCGTGGGGAAAAACCACCAATCAGGGTCACCAAACCGAAAGCTTACACCTGCTGAGGAGGGAGGAGGCTAAAACTTTTACCATACACTCGACTCGGGAGGAAAAACACAAAAGGCTCCGGAGGAAGAGGATATAAATGCACCAGGAATATGAACAAATGTCTTACCCTGTTCAGAATCATACCATCTTTGGAAGAGCAATTAAGACATCCTCAGTGTCCTTTCATCATTGTGAATGTTCACTTTATTTAAAAACAAGTTATGAAAAGTTTAATTAAAAACAATGATATATCCCAATTAAAACATGCAAAACATTTGTTTAGTAGAAACAAATAAGAGAGCAAATAATTGGATAAAGGCTCAAATTTATTTGATGGAATGGTAGTCTGCAAATGGCAAAACCCCATAGATCTTTACAAATTTGAAATTAGTGATATATATTGGAAAAGGGTTACATTGAACATAATGACCATTTCTCCACCAATTCTGAATCCGATGTATTTGAAGCTTCAGTTGATGATGATTGAGCGAGAATCTCTGACGGATGACAGTTTGTAGAACAGTGTCTTGTCGGGATTCTGTTACTTGCCAAATCCCTAATTTTTGCCTAGATTGCCCCAGGATGGGGTACTCAATCTAGCGGGATACATATTTATTTTTTTATGTCTCTAACTTTTGCTTGGATCGCCCTTTCGGGTTTTCAATCCACCGAGACACTCATTTTTTGCCTAAGCCGCCCTTTCGGGTTTTCAACTTAGCGAGCTATTCTGTTTTTATTTTAGGCGAAGTATTTCTTGACTGCATCTGAATTCACAGGACGAGTGAAATCCTCCCCATCCATAGTTGTAAGTATCAAAGCACCGCCTGAAAAGGCTCTCTTGACAACATATGGACCTTCATAGTTTGTAGTCCACTTGCCCTTAGAATCGGGCGCGAGCGAAAGACAAGACTTTTTTTAGCACAAGGTCACCCTCTCGAAACACACGAGGCTTGACCTTATTACCAAAGGCTTTCTTCATCCTTTGCTGGTATAATTGACCATGGCACATGGCGGTCAATCTCTTTTCTTCAATTAAATTCAGCTGGTCATAACGACTCTGAATCCATTCAGCATCAGTCAACTTGGCTTCCATCAACACTCTCATTGATGGGATCTCCACCTCTACTAGGAGTACAGCCTCCATGCCGTAAACAAGAGAAAAAGGGGTTGCCCCTGTCGAAGTGCGGACAGACGTACGATATCCATGTAAAGTAAACGGCAGTATCTCATGCCAATCTTTGTATGTAACAACCATCTTCTGGATAATCTTCTTGATATTTTTATTAGCAACTTCAACAACCCCATTCATCTTGGGTCTATAAGGAGAAGAATTATGATGTGAAATCTTGAACTCGCTACACAACTCTTTCATCATCTTATTGTTCAAGTTAGATTCATTATCAGTAATGATCTTATCTGGAACACCATACCGGCATATGAGTTGATTCTTGATAAATTTCACAACCACCTTCCTGGTCACGTTCGCATACGATGCCTCTTCAACCTATTTGGTGAAGTAATTAATTGCTACGAGAATAAATCTGTGACCGTTGGACGCTTTTGGCTCTATCATGCCAATCATGTCGATTCCCCACATGGAGAAGGGCCATGGTGATGAAATTACATTCAGAAGTGTCGGGGGAATATGAATCTTATCCGCATAAATCTGACACTTATGGCATTTCTTCACATATTTGCAGCAGTCAGACTCCATTATCAGCCAATAGTAGCCTGCTCTCAACATCTTTCTAGCCATGGCATGTCCATTGGAATGAGTACCAAATGAACCCTCATGGACCTCAGTCATTAACAGGTCTACTTCGTGTCTATCCACGCATTTGAGCAAAACCATGTCAAAATTTCTCTTATAAAGCACATCTCCATTGAGGTAGAAACTGCCTGATAATCTCCTCAAAGTCTTCCTATCTTTCACTAATGCCCCAGGCGGGTAAATCTGGCTCTGAAGGAAACACTTGATATCATAATACCATGGCTTATCATCTTGCACCTCCTCTACTGCAAATACATGAGTTGGTCTGTCCAAGCGCATCACAGTGATATTGGGAACTTCATTCCAAAGTCTGACCACAATCATCGAAGCAAGTGTAGCGAGAGCGTCTGCCATCTGATTCTCATCTCGAGGAATATGATGGAAGTCAACCTCAGTAAAGAACGTTGAAATCCTCCTCGCATAATCTCTATATGGGATAAGGCCAGGCTGATTCGTTTCCCATTCACCCTTAATTTGATTAACAACGAGGGCCGAATCACCATAAACATCAAGATGTTTGATCCTAAGATCAATGCATTCTTCCAATCCCATGATACAGGCCTCATACTCAGCCATATTATTCGTGCATTTGAAAGTTAACCTCGCTGTAAAAGGAAAATGTGTGCCATGAGGGGTAATGATCACTGCCTCAATACCATTTCCATATTGATTTATAGCGCCATCGAACACCACACTCCATCTGGAACCAGGTTTTGGCCCTTCGTCGAGCGTAGGCTCATCGAAATCTTTCATTTTGAAATACAGAATCTCCTCATCAGGGAAGTCGTATTGCACAGACTGATAATCTTAAATTGGTTTATGCGCCAAATGGTCAACCAAGATACTACCTTTAATAGCTTTTTGAGCTTGATACTCAATATCATACTCATATAACAACATCTGCCAATGGGAAATCCTTCCAGTTAAAGCAGGCTTCTCAAAGATATACTTGATTGGATCCATTTTGGATATCAACCAAGTCGTATGATTCAACATATACTGGCGTAAGCGCTTAGCAGCCCAAGCCAAAGCACAACATGTCTTCTCGAGCATTGAATATCGAGATTCGCAATCAGTAAACTTCTTACTCAAGTAGTAGATAGCATATTCTTTCTTTCCTGATTCATCTTGCTGACCAAGGACACAACCCATTGAGTCTTCAAGAACTGTCAGATACATAATCAATGGTCTTCCTTCCATAGGCGGAGACAGGATCGGAGGTTCAGATAAATACTCTTTAATGCTATCAAAAGCTTTTTGGCAATCCTCGGTCCAATCATGAGACTGATCTTTCCTGAGGAGCTTGAATATTGGTGCACATGTGGCAGTCATGTGGGATATGAATCTGGAAATATAATTCAAGCGGCCAAGAAAACCTCGAACTTGCTTTTCAGTTTTGGTTGCAGGCATCTCTTGTATTGCTTTGACCTTTGCAGGATCAACCTCAATACCTCTCTCACTAACGATAAAGCCCAATAACTTGCCGGAACGGACTCCAAATATACACTTGTTGGGATTCAGACGAAGCTTGTACTTTCTCAAACGCAGAAAAAGCTTTAACAAGTGCTCTATATGTTCAACTTCCGTTCTTGACTTCGCAATCATGTCATCAACATATACCTCGATCTCCTTGTGCATCATGTCGTGAAACAAGGTAGTCATAGCTCGTTGATAAGTGGCTCCGGCGTTCTTCAAAATGAAAGGCATCACTCGATAACAAAATGTTCCCCAAGGTGTGATGAATGTTGTCTTCTCCATATCCTCGGGTGCCATCTTGATCTGATTATATCCGGAAAATCCGTCCATAAATGAGAAGACATTGAATTTATCCGTATTATCTACCAACATATCAATATGTGGTAGAGGGAAATCATCTTTCGGACTAGCTTTATCCAAGTCTCTATAGTCCACACACATTCGGACTTTTCCGTCTTTCTTAGGCACAGGAACAATATTAGCCACACATTGAGGATATGTAGAAGTCACCAGAAACCCCGCATCAATTTGCTTCTGAACTTCCTCCTTGATCTTTATTGCCATATCGGGATGCGTTCTTCTGAGCTTCTGCTTCACAGGCACACACTCAGGTTTCAAAGGCAGGAAATGTTGCACGATATCTGTATCCAGACCAGGCATGTCTTCATACGACCAAGCGAAGACGTCAACATATTCTCGTAGCAATTCAATCAACCCCTTCTTAACAGACTCTTTTAGGAGTCCCCCAATCTTCACTTCTCGCGCACAATCTTCAGACCCCAAGTTGACTGTTTCCAGATTCTCAAGATGCGGCTGAATAATCTCCTCTTCATGCTCAAGTAGGCGGCTAATCTCGTCAGGAATCTCTTCAACATCAACTTCTTCCGCTTCAAATACCGAGAATTCAAAGTTGGGAGATGGTGTTGGATCATTATGTTCAATGGGTTTGACTAACCTGCATAATGATTTTGGATATAAAAGAGATTTTAGAATTCAAACAAGGCAAATCATTATGCAGATGAAAAGATTGATTTTATTTTTATTTTAAGGGTTTTATGTGATCACCATTTTCATGCAAAAGCGAAAAGGGAAAATAATTGGAAAAACAAACATTTCACATGAGTTTATTGAATGAAAATATCATTGCATTTATGTGCCAACAATGTCATCACTTCTCCTTTTGGCATGGGAGAAGGGTTTTTAAACACAATGAACATTACTTTGACTTATGGATAACTGTCAGAATATCAACAGCGACCCAATTATTGCAGATCCCTCCAGGGATAATGAAATTGCCAGAATCCTCTTCATCTTCTTCCAGAATGGCTGCAACCTCTTCATCCTGACCGGTGTGGATGAAACCACCACTCTTGAACAGCCCTTGCTTGTTGAAGACCCCAGAAGAATAGCCTATGCCAACCCAAGATTTATTGTCTTCCAACTCAATCATTTGCCCCAAACCAGCAGTTGCACCATGCTCAATGGCCAACTTTGCATCTTTATAGGAAGCAAATGAAGGAGTTCCCTTCTTGATAGGTTCAGCAATGGATAAAGCTTGGAAGGGAGTTCCAATTTCATCCTCAGCATCTATATAGGAGAAGGAAGAAAAATGGCTAACCAGGAGAGCCTTTTCTCCCCCTACCACTACCAGCTTCTTGTTTTTCACAAACTTTAATTTCTGGTGTAGGGTGGATGTCACGGCGCCTTCCTCGTGAATCCATGGTCTGCCTAGGAGACAGCTATACGATGAGTGAATGTCCATAATCTGGAAGGTAATCTGGAAATCACTTGGTCCGATTTTGACTGGGAGATCAACCTCGCCAATCATAGTTTTGCGAGACCCATCGAAAGCCTTCACAACTACTCCACTCTGCCTCATGGGAGGCCCCTGATATGACAACTTCGTAAGAGTGGACTTCGGCAATACATTCAATGATGACCCAGTGTCCACAAGCACATTGGACATGGCATCATCCTTGCAGCTCATAGATATGTGTAATGCCAAGTTGTGGTCTCTTCCCTCCTCGGGGAGATCAACGTCACAGAAACTTAAATTGTTACAAGCAGTGATGTTTGCAACAATACTGTCAAATTGCTCTATCGTGACGTCGTGATCTACGTACGCCACATCCAACACCTTCTGCAGAGCTTCTCGATGTGGTTCTGAATTCATCAGCAATGATAAAACAGAGATTTTGGATGGCGTTTGTAGAAGCTGGTCTACAACGGTGTACTCGCTTCTTTTGATGAGCCTCGGCATCTCATCACAATCTTCTTTCGTATTGCCACTCGGGCCAGCAGAAGCAGGAGTTCTCAATGTAGAGGAGGGTTTAACAGCAAGTGCCGGATTCGAAGCATTCACAGCATTCCCAATCGGGCTTTCAGCATAATCAGCATTGTCATTCCTTCGAGCGTCAGCTTGTGGTTTTGGCGGGGCCGAAAAAACACGACCGTTGCGGGTCAGGCCACTAATGTCAGCAATATTAACAACAGATGAAGAGGGCAGGGGCACCTCTTTCCCATTTTCCACGGATACAGCATTGTAGCGATAGGGAACTGCCTTCTCAGAAGAGTATGGTGCAGGACTGGCTAGCTTAATGGTCAGAGTAGGAGAAACCTTCTGCTTGTTACCATCATACTTGATGACAACAGGCTCAGGTATCTGGAATACCGGAGAAATTACGTTGACCTCAACAGCATCTTCGTCAACATTTTTGTTTTGAAGGATCTCGATGACTCCCTCATCAAGCATTTCCTGGACATCCTTGCGCACCTGGCGACAACCTCTCTGATTAACAGAACAGACTCGACATCTATCGTGATCGTGTTCATAATGGCTATAATCACACAGCAAACGATGCATCTCAACCAGCGATTGTCGAATATGATTGACATATTTGACTTTGTACTTGCCAGGGCAGCCCTGGACCATATTGACGGATTTCCCATGCTCGGGCAATGGGTTCTTCTTCACATTTGGACCTACGTCCTCGAAAAATAAAATCCCACTTATCACAAGGTCTTGTACCTTGGTCTTCAAGGGATAACAATTCTCCACGTCATGTCCGGGAGCACCGGAATGATATATGCAGTGAAGCTCAGGCTTGTACCACCACTGGGGGTTAACAGGTACATCGGGAGGGTCTCGTGGAGTGATTAACTTTATATCAATCAACGATGGATAGAGTTCAGCATAAGTCATCTGAATTGGATCAAAGGTGACCCTCTTCCTCTCATAGTTGGTGCTGGCATTATTGTTATTGTTTCGAGGCTGGTAGGCCTGTTCTTGTGGACGCTGCTGCTGTTGCTAAGATGGTTGTTGTTGATAATGCTGAGCTTCTCTGAAAACAGGTGTTATATGAGCCACCTGATGCTGGTTGTTAATGGGGCGGGTCTTCTCTTATCATGGGAAGACACAGCGTGTGCCTCTCCCTCCTTCTTCTTTGCAAAGCTTCTATATCTCTTTGCTGAAGAGCCTTCATCTCGAGTTAAACGTCCTTCACGGACCCCCTCTTCCAATCTCATTCCCATATTCACCATCTCGGTGAAGTCTGAGGGAGCATTGGCTATCATTTTCTCATAGTAGAATGAACTCAAGGTCTTCAAAAAGATCTTGGTCATCTCCTTCTCCTCAAGGGGTTGCACTATCTGAGCTGCCAACTCGTGCCATCTCTGGGCATATTCTTTGAAGGTCTCTTTCTCTTTCTGAGACATTGCCCTCAGTTGGTCCCTATCAGGAGCCATATCCATATTATATTTATATTGCTTGATGAAGGCCTCTCCAAGATCGTTGAAAGAGCGGATGTTCGAACTTTCCAGACCCATGTACCACCGGAGAGCGGCGCCGGACAGACTGTCCTGGAAATAGTGGATGAGCAATTGGTCATTATCAGTTTGCGTCGACATCTTGCGAGCATACATCACAAGATGGCTAAGAGGGAAAGTGTTTCCCTTATACTTCTCAAAGTCAGGTACTTTGAATTTAATAGGGATCTTTACGTTGGGCACAAGGCATAACTCAGCAGCACTTTTACCAAAGAGGTTTTTTCCCCTCAGAGTTTTCAGTTCCTTGCGAAGCCAAGGAATTGGTCTTTCATGTCATCCATCTTCTCATAAACATCTGGACCTTCAGATGGTTCAGAATGGTAGATGGTATCTTCAACTCTTGGTAATGTGTGCACAATGGGAGGTGGCACTGATAGGACCGGGCTAGACGTTGGCAAAGAAGCAAGAGTAGGAGCGAAACCCTCTGTCATGAAATTGGCAGGCATTCCCCACGGGAACCCGACCGGCATAGACGGCGCAAAGTGGGTTGTTGCAGCAGGCACAGTAGAAGTCACGATCTCAGAAATGACCGTCCTCTGGGGAGGAGTTGCAGGTGTCGGAGAAGACTGACTCTGGGCGGCCATGAATGACTCCATTAGGGAAGTCAGTCTGGCTACCTCTTCCTTCAGCTCGCGGTTCTCTTGTTCCAAATGATCCATCAGTCTCGATGAGTTGGCTCTGGTGTAATACCGATGAGTCAGCTTGTCTTCAAAATAAATGAAGAACACAGAGTTAGACCATAGAACGAGAAGCCCGGAGCAAAACTTGCTTATGCACATGATGCATGCAATGCTTGTGCATATGATTTGTTTTTATTGGTCAAAGGAACTTTTAGAGTTCTATTTGCAAATTTTTGGAAATATTAAACATTCATCGCATATGGGAATATTTCGTCAATAACATCTTAGAAATGGTTTTACATCAAAGAAGTACAGCATGAGTAGTTATATAAAAATACAAGAGAGAAGGAAAATGATCATCCTATAGATCCCTAGAAGCGATCATCTAAAGCTCTGGACACAGGAAGATAAGATGCACGAAGCCTCTTCACCTCTTCCTCATAGGCTGCCTCCATGTCTGCCTTCTCTTTGGCGAGTCGATCGTACTTCCTCTTCCAAAACTTGGAAGACTGAGGAAGTAGAGAAGTCCATGCATCATTAGGATCAGCGATAACCTGATGCTCGAGGAACTCTATCAAGGCATCCTTCTCCTTGATTTGCTGAAGCAACTCTTCTCGTTCATGGATCCAAGCACGCGAATGGTCTTCGTCTCTCAACTCCTCTACTCCTTGGTCAAGGAGGGTTGAAGGCCCATTCATAACCAAAGGTGTAGGTCTCAGATACTCGTAAGGCATGAGGTATTCAGCAGCTCTCCTCCTAACTCAAGAAGTATAAGTCTCCAAAGCAATACAATTCTTCGGTCCCAGCTCATTCCTTCCTTTCTTATGGATCTTGCGCCAAGCGCGGACCATCCTGTCCTTCAAGCCTTGGGGATATTTACCCTCCTGAAAGAATACACCCTCTAACAGAATGTTATTGGGTTTATCCTTTAGGGGGAACCCAAGCTGACGACGTGCCAAAATAGGGTTGTAGTTAATCCCACCACATGTACCAAGAAGAGGCACATTGGAGAATACACCACAAGAGTCGATAATCTTCACACCATCGTACACACGGTTGTACCAAAAGATATCATCATTAGTGAGAGACATAAGTCTCGTGGACCACCGTAGACATCCTTTATTCTCTTTGAAGGCGACCGTCTGCGGCAAGTGAGAAATAAACCACTTGTACAACAGAGGCAAACAGCACACAATGGCACCCCCACCCTTTGCATTCCTCATATGCAAAGAAAAGTAAGTGTCACCCAACAGAGTAGGAACGGGATTAAGAGTAGAGAAAATCCTAATAGCCTTCACATCCACAAACTTGTCAATGTTGGGGAACAACACTAACCCATAGATGAGAAGTACAGATATGGCCTCAAAGGCATCCTCACTCATGGCCTTCCCATACATGGTAGCTTGAGCAATGAGGAACTCAGAAGGAAGACCTTGAATTCCACCTTTGGTAGTCATATGAGCACCAACCAGAGATTCATCTATATGCAACATATCAACGATCTCTTGAGAAGTAGGAATACTCTCTAAGCCACTGAACGGAAGCTGGTCTAGAATAGGTATACCCACGAGGTAGGCATACTCCTCAAGCGTAGGCAAAAGCTGGAAATCTGGGAACGTGGAGCAACGGTACAAGGGATCATAAAACTGCACCAATACACTCATCAATCCTTCGTCCACTTGAGTAGTCAGAAGAGAAAGAAGCTTCCCAAAATGAGCCTTGAAACCCAAGGGATCTAGTACATAGGTGTAACACCTCAAAATTTGCCCTCCTCTCTTGGGACTAGCTTAACATATTACATATCATTTTTAGGTCATTAGGCATTGCATATTGCATATCATGTGGTTACATTGTGCAAGTCATCCTCTCAAGTCTTGATCAGAAGATGAAGAGGTCATGGTGCAAGCTAGGGTTTCATTGGACTAATCATTGATCATCTGAGGATGTGGAGGTCCAAATTAGGGTTTTTGTGATTCTCAAGGAGATTGGTCTTTATCTTGATTGAAATGATTCATCATCATCATCATGGTTTGTCATCATCAACTGTTGAAGCATATTCCTTGAGATTAGGGTTTTGACCACTGGTCAACCCTAATCAATTGCATTGGGCCAATCAGGGCATGGCTAGGAGATGGGGTCTACAATGTATATGGGGATCATCCCATGGTTTTATTGAGCTAATTGAGGCTAGGGTTTCACCCTTGAGCCATTTCATCAAGGGATTGGAGCTCAGTTTGATCAATGCCTGGCCAAGTTCATCTATCAGTTGAAGAAGTCAACTGTGGTCAATTGTGCATGATTTAATGGATTTGGAGGTGGAAGTGAGTTGGATACACTTCATTCATGTTGGAACAAGTGTTATTTGACATGTCAAAGCTCAAGAATGAAGAAAATAAAGTCAGGACAAACACTGCCAAAAATAGAAAGTGACTTGTAATGGAAGTTTCCAAAAATGGAAAGTTTTTGACCACAAAATTACATGTCCAAGGAAGCTTCAAATGAAAATTTGTTCAACATGAAAGTTGTATATCTTGGTCTCACCTTTCCAAAAAGTCCAAGAACTTGAATTTCCCATGTATGGTTGGCAAGTTATGGTCCATTCAATTTCAAAAATGACCCATAATCAGAGGGGCATAACTTCCACATGGAGTGTCCAAATTGAGTGATCTTTTTATGTGCAAACTCCATTTGACATGTACTTTCATGGTGCATAGTTGGAATTCATCAAAAATGGTCAATGCAAAAAGTCAATTTTCAAGTGTACAATTAAAAATCCAAGGGCAAAATGGTCCAAGTGGAGAAATAATGAGAATTTTTGCATGGGGATTTTTGCAACACCTCACAAATGCAAATTAGAAATGGTTTGAATGGTCACAAGTGCCCAAGGTTCAATATTTGACCAAGTCATTTTTGAATTGCATTTGAAATTGCACAAAGTGGCATAGCATAGTGAAAATGAAAATTACAATGCCAATGGATGTGGGACCAATGCCAACTCATCACAAATGGCATTTTGAGAGTGTGTGAGCTGTCATACAGCTGTCACAGGGCCTATGTGAAATGTCCATTTTGCCCTTGCTTAGTAAAATGCATTAAGCTAATCCATTTCATTTTGGTTAATTGGATGATTAAGAGTGTGATTAAGTGGAGGTATATATCACTAATCATAACTAACTCTTGATCAGAATCACAAATCTCAAGAATCCAACAGTTTTTCCCTCCATTTTTCTCCAAAGCTCAAGAACATTCATCAAGCATTTTGGATCCAAACTCTTCCAATTCTTCACCAATTCACGAATTTCTTTTTGCTTCCTCCTCCAATCATCTTCCTCATGGACTGTTTTGAGGAATTGTTGCCAAAATCCTCACGAATCTCCACTGTTCCTCTTTGACTTAACAATGGCAAATGGAAATTTCTTGCACTAGGAGCAACATTGGATCAAGCTAGCTGTTGCATTCTCCTTTCTGAAGCTTCTTCTTCACCTGTTTTGAAGAAACAACTCCAATCACACGCGAATTCGACACTGCCTTCAAATTAAGGTAAATTTTCGAATCTCATGATTTGGTGAATTATCATATGCGTTGTGTAGATCGTTCATCATAGGTTAACGTGAAACTTGTGGTTTGCAAAATGATTGAGTGAGGTGAGAGAAATCTCGATTGAAAGCTTTGAATGCAAAACCTAATTTGATCGATCCATGAGATGTAGTTAGAATTAGGATGAATGGATCACATATTTGGAATCCTCTTGCTTAGACCTTTCCAATGACTATACGCATGTTAATTTTTGTTGAGATTCATTGTTCATGTGTTCTTGAGATTGCTGGAAATTTTCTGGAAAAAAAGTGATGAACAAGCCGTGTTTGATCTTTCATTCTCGCGTGCCAATTTGAATTTGTGTTTCCCTCCAGCCCTAGCCAATCAGCGCGCGCCAAGGCTTCTTTTCAAAACTACGTCGTTTTGGCGTACTGCTTTAATATTACAACTTTGCCATTGTTCTATTTAATTATTATATTATTTCAATTTCTTTTGCAATTTCTTTTCATTTTGATGCTTGATTTTGTAAAATTGATAAATCACTCAAAACTCATCCAAATTTTGTGAAATTTTTTGTGCCATGCTCATAAGAATGTGTAGAATTTTATGATGATTTTTGTGAAATTTTTGCACGTGTGGAAATTTAATTGGCCTATTGATTTTGTTCATGTGTACATTTTTACATGTTTCACCATATCCTTCATGAAATGCTCATACTTCTAAAGAAATGGATGAAAATATTTGTGCTCATTCTGGACATGTTGATGGTGATTTCCATGTAAAGTTTATGATTTTTGGATACCTGGTGATTGAGATATGATTTTTTGAATCTAGGTGTGACAATTTGTGTCACACCTAGCTAGGTCAACTTCATGAATTTATTTGCATGGCCTAGGATTGTTTGATTGAGTTGAAATTTTGCATGGATGATCATGGATGTGTTGAGATAACATGTGAATTTTTCTGGATTTTTCTATGTCATTTTCAAATTGATTGATAATTTTCTTCTCTGTTGGTTCATTTTGCAACATTGTGTGACACATGTTTGTATATTGTTTGTGAAATTCTCATATGGTTTTGGATGAATGTGAAATTTGGTATGCTGATTGTAGACACATTGTAGGACATCATGCTTTTGGTCCCATTCATTTCTTAATTGTTCTCACTGTTTTATGAATTTTTGAAGTGAATGCTTATGTTGATGCTATGAATTGGCTTGAATAATTGTGTCTGGATTTCATGATTTTCATTGACCTAGTTCCTTTTGTCCAATTGAGCTGAAAATTGACATGCTACTTGTTGATTGTGTCCTGTTTAGGTGTGAATTATTTGAGGATTTTTGGAATTCATTTGGTATGCTTTTGAGTGAAATAGTTCTGTTTGGTCAATTGGTGTTGCAAATTACATGATTGATGTTAAATTGTGCATGAAATGAATATGGTGAATGGTATGAGTATGGGACCAATTGAATTTGCTTTTGATTTGTTTTAATTTGATTTTGGTTGAATATTACTTGCTGTTTAGATTTTTTTGTCACCTTTGGACCCTAGGCTTGGCCTAGTGGTCTAGTTTCTCACATTTGGTTTGGATTTTCAGGTTAAAAGTGCAAAAGGCTTAAGAAGGAAATTGAAAAGTGAAAATTGAATTTGGTTGATATTGTCTACTAACATGACTTTGTGTTGTAGGTTGTGATGCTTGAGCTTGGGCTTATAGCTTGCACTTGTGTGCATTAACTTGTGTTGCCTGTGCAGTTTAACTGATTAACATTTGCTGTTTACTGTTGGTTTGTCTGAGTACTGATGATACTTGATTGATTTCAGGTACATTTAGTCGCTTACAGTTCTTTAAGAACTTGCTTGCTGCTGCTTGGTTTTTAAACCACTTGAGGTAGGACTTCTATTCTTCATGTAGTCTGGAAGACCTGGCCTGTTACTTGGCCAGGCAACTGTCTGAAGTCCTCCTTAAGAGGCGATGTTTGTGATTGTTTAATATTGTGCCCAAGCAGGTAAAGTCCTTGATAAAGGCAATTGGTGGAAGCCAAGGGATATGCAATCTATCCCCCACTATTCTGTGAGTCGTCCTTCTGCTCACACGACTGTGTGTTGATGCATTGGGCCACAAACCCAAGATCTTGTGCTATTGCACAATCGAGTCAGAGTCTTTGAGCGTAGAAGGGTCCCTCCATTCTGGACCCACACTCCTTTGTCTGAAGCTCTCCCTGGTCAGGGATAAGAGTTGTGAAGTCTAATCTTCACTCATCTTTCATCTGCTTCACCTTAGCCCCGCAATGGCAAGGTTAAGAGCGAGCAGTACCCATGTACAGATGACTTGCTTCGGCAGTCAAACCCATTGTTTGAGCCCACTTGACTGGTTATAGTGTGTGCTTTGTGAATATTTGTTTGCTTGAATGCTTGTATGCTTGCTTTCTTCCTGGATAGGATTAGATTGCAGTTGTGCAAGTAGGTAGAAACCGCAACGTAGGGTAATGATGCATGACAACACTAGGCTCGAGTCCAGCTCCCTGGTAGTGTGTCTTCCCTTGGTTTTTGGCTAGATTTTCTTTCCCTTTCAGGGGAACTACATCGCCCTGATCCTTGTTCCACACGAGGTATGTAGGCAGGAGGTCGTGCGAGACCTCTCCGGGCACTTTTTTTTCCTTTCTTGTGTGTGTTGTTGGACAAGTGCTAGGCTCGAGTCCCTGACTCCTTAGCATGTTGTTGTTTGTTTGTGCTTGTTTGGTTCGGGCGCTGACGTAATGCCATTGAGTGGTTGTCGGGTCCCACGTTTGCCATCTGTTTGTGTGTTTTGTGTGGTTTGGCGTGCGTAAGCCGAACTACAGTAGCTCTGATTCTCGTTCCAGACGAGATATGTAGGCATAGGATGCGATGTCCTATCGAGCTCCCTTCTCTTAACCCCACCTGCGATCCCTGTGTGTGTGTGATGTTTTAGCAACCTTTTCTTTTCTTAGAGCGTGGATCCCGTCGAGCACGACGGACGTGAGGGGTGCTAATACCTTCCCCTTGCGTAACCGACTCCCTTACCCTTTCTCTTTGGTCGCAAGACCATTTCCTTTCCAGGTTTCTCTGAGCGTTTCCTTTCCCTATCTTGGGATAAATAACGCGCAGTGGCGGCTCTGTGTTGTGTTTTTGTTTCAGCCCGCCGGTTGTTTTTCGCGGATGCGACAGCTGGCGACTCTGCTGGGGACATCACAAGATGTTGACCTGTGCTGGTCCATCTTCCCCGAGCGAGTCCTTCCTAGCGTTCTGGGATAGTTTAGGTTGCTCGTTTTGCTGTATTTATTGCATTTATTATTCTAACCTGTGTATATTTGCATAAATATTTGCATGCATCATACTATCATTATTGCCGTCCTCTGTGCAGGTGGTTCCTTTGTTTGGGGTGGGTGTTCTGAGTGGGGCTAAAACCCAGGCCCGAGTATACACCTAGGATTAGTGTGGTCTCGCGTTCCTCATTTGCTTTATCAGCATATTGTTGCAACGTGACATACCACAAGCCAGACGAGGTTCATTTGATAGTGCTTTCCTCTGTGGGGTACTCCACTTTGGTTGAGTTACTTCATCTGAACTATTGACTCTGGTGACCGATCATTTCCCGGATCTTTGGTTTAGACGATCTTAAGGGAGCTACAATGGCACACCCGAAAGGGCAAACCCATTGAGTATCCCCGCCCGATTCTCGAGACGATTGTCCGCCTTAGGATGACCTGATTAGAATTTACCTGTGAGGGGAGGGTGGTTCTTTCAGATGCATGTTCAGATGGTGACTTTGATGGTGACTTTTTGTTCCGTGGATCAGAGTCATATTTATAAGTCAGATTTATGGCCATTTATTGCCGAGATGCCGGAGTGCTGTCCGTGGTATTTATCAGTGGGGATCCGTTTATTTCAGGATTCCCCGGGCCGATTCAGATGGTTATGGGTATCTGCTCAGAGATTGTCAGACGATGATGATGATGTATCTGTCTTCCGTTTATTTCGGAACCCTTGAGTTGGATTTGTGGTTACATATTCCCTCAGATGGTTGTGATCAACTCAGTGGTCCGAGCTGTGGTTCAGAGCAACAGATGATCAGATGACTTGGAGGATGGCAATGCATTGCATTCATTCATCAGCATCATTACATAATGCATTTACCTGCATCTAACACATGTTTATCCATATGCAGGGACATTTTTGATCGAGATCCTGGTTGAGAGATTTCTGCTCAGAGATGAGGACCGGTTTGAAGCATGATGTTGCCTACAATTTCTTCAACCCAGAGATTGATGAGTTGAGAGATATGATAGCATTGATTACACCCGACCATGTGGGGATGTTCAGGGAGTCGTACGGTAGTATCCTGAAGATGGTTTTCAGACTCACTGACAGTGACAGAAGTGCCATTCATACTCTTCTCCAGTTCTATGACCCGGGGCTGAGATGCTTTGTATTTCCGGACTATTTGTTGGGACCTCTGATGGAGGATTATGCTAGCATCCTGGGTGTTCAGATCCACGATCAGATTCCTTTCTGTGCTATTAGGGGAGAGCCTGACGTCCTTGGGATTTCCCGTGCTCTTTATTTGAGTCCGGAAGTGACCAAGGAGGGTTTAAAGGAGAAAGGGAAATTACCGGGTTTGCACTTGAGTTTCTTGGAATCTAAGGCCAAGGAACATGCTGCTGTGGGTGATTGGAAGACGGTTTGTGCTTTGATTGCTGTGAGCATTTATGGTGTTATTCTGTTCCCTAACCAGAAGAACTTTGTGGACCATAATGCTATCAGGTTATTCATGCAGAGAAACCCTATCCCTACTCTGATCGGAGATGTTTACTACTCGGTCCATAATCGGAATGAGAAGCTGCGTGGGGGTTTGATCAGGTGCTGTGCTCAGTTGCTCTTCAGGTGGTTTATGGGGTATTTGCCTTCCAGAGGTGCTTTTGCTCATCTTGATCCTTCGGTCAAGTGGTCGGTCAGATTGATGGGTTTGCGGGCTGATGATATAGCATGGACTCATAATGGTTTGGCTGGACGGGATTTTATATATAGCTGTGGGGCCTTTCCCAATGTGCCTCTTATAGGAGTTCAGGGTTGCATTAATTACAACCCGACGCTTCTTAGGAGACAGATGGGGTTCGCTATGGAGGTTCCTCCCCTTGAGTGTGAGACTCAGGAGTCCTTTTATTTTCCTGTGGAGGGTAATCAGGCCAAGCTGATGCAAGTGTCTGGGGCATGGGGCAACATTCAGAGGAAGGGTAAGGTTCCGTTTGGCAAAGTCAACTGTCGGTATTTTCCTCTATTTGACGACTGGCTGCGGAAGAGGATTGAGGTTACACATCTACCATTTCCTGGAGGTGATCCTGTGTGTCCTAGGATTGAGGGTCCAAGTTCTTCTGTCAGCATGGAAGAATTCCTTGAGATGAAGAGGGCCAGAGATCAGTTGCTTACAGAGAAAGCGGAGTTGGAGAGGATTGTTGCTCGGATTCAGACGTCCAACCAAGAGATCAAAGTGAAGATGGAAGATCAAGACAAGCGGCATGCCCTGGAAGCAAAGCGCTTCGAGATGGATGCAGCCTACTATGGGAGGATCAGCCAAGCCTTGGCATCGTCCAATAGGGAACATGATATCACCAAGGAGAGATTGGCTAGAGCTTCCAAGGTTATTGAAGATGAGAAGAGAAGGCAAATCTTGGTGAGGGATCATAAAGATGACAGAGTCCGAGTCCTCATTGCTGAGTGGGAGGCCAAGCTGAAGGTCAAGGAGTCAGAGAATCTGAAGATCATCGCTGAGAGAGATCATTATATGGCAGAGAGAGATCACTACTTCAGACAGATGAAGATTCATCAGAAGGAAGTGGGGAGATTGCAGCAGGAGATCACCGAGCTCAGGTTCGCCGCAGAGTTCGTGAGGATGGAAGCTGAGATAGGGCCATCTGTGGGACCCTCATCCGGCTAGATCTTTCATTTGTTGTGGATTACCGTCAGGCTTGTTGACGGAATCTACTTGCTTGTATTTCTTTCCTGATTCTGGATATTTGTATCTGTTTTGATGTATGACTATGGCACTTATTGTGCATTTTGCTATGTGATGTTGATTTTCATTCAGTGATTGATCTTCAAGCTTTATTTGCTTTACCGTATGCACTCACACAAGCACACACATGGTTGGGGGGTATCATGCTAAATCGCATATCTCCGATCTGCACGATAAAATCAAATGCTGAATGACTGAATATTGATGCCGGATTATTATTTGTCTCGATGATGCCAGGATTAAGAGACAAAGTGTCCTTCATATGGATAAATACTGCATTCATGCATTGATCATAATAACTTGTGTTTTGTTTTGCAGGTATTTGTTGCTAACGTGCTTGATTGTTTCAGGAATCATTGCTCGTGCTCGCAGAACTGTACCTTTGCACTCAACACGCCCTCACAGATATTACACCAGACGCAATACTCCCAGACTCATGGATCTTCCCAGTATAGATCTTCTCGAGTTGAAGGATAAAATGAACGAGCTGATCAACATCATGCAAGGCTTTGCAGTTGGTCAGAAGGCGTTGGCAGACAAGGTTGAGAAGCTCGAGCGGGCTTCTGCAGCAAACAGCGAGGTTAACCTGGATGGAGTCTCCAACCAGGGGCTGGGGTCTCGAGATGGTGGAAAGAGGACGACTATTGGTGTGGTGAATAATACTGGTGCCGGTGGCCAACCGGGGCAGAATTTGAAGGACAATATGTTGCCTCCGTTCTACGGGTTTGATGAAGACCGGGAGGAAGATAGGGAGGCTGATCAGTTTTCAATGCAGAATGAACCGTTTGTTCCCTACAGTGCTCCGCCTCAAAACAAGGAGATTCAGCTGCTGGCTGAGAAGATTAAAGTGTTGGAAAGCTATGCCACTCCTGGGGTGGTGAACATGTCAAACATGGGGTTGGTTGAGGGGATTGTGATCCCGCGAAAGTTTAAAGCGCCCACATTTGACAGGTATAACGGGAGTTCTTGCCCAGAGACTCATCTACAAGCCTTCGTCCGCAAAATTTCTGCATATACAATGGATCAGAAACTGTGGATGTACTTTTTCCAGGACAGTCTGTCCGGAGGTTCCCTAGAATGGTACACCAAGTTGAAATCTTCTGACATTAAAAACTGGCAGGATCTTGGGGATGCTTTCTTCAAGCAATATCAGTTTAATGCTGACATGGCTCCGAGCCGTACCCAGCTGCAGGGTATGTCTCAGAAGAACAATGAAGGGTTTAAGGAGTATGCCCAGCGGTGGAGGGAATTGGCTGCAAGAGTGCAACCTCCTCTGGTTGATCGTGAAATGTCAGATCTCTTTATGGGAACCCTGCAGGGGGCTTTTGCTGAGAGAATGGTTGGTTGTCCGGTGACCAACTTTTCTGATATCGTAGTGGCTGGAGAGCGAATTGAGAGTTGGCTGAAGCTCGGTAAAATCCAGGGTATTGCGTCTTCTTCTTCTTCAGGGTCAAAGAAGCCATTTGGTAATGGTGGACAGAGGAAGAAAGAGGGTGACATAAGCGCTGTCTATACGCAATGAGGACCCAGTAGGGACCGTTATTTCCAGCACAATGCTGCGGTAACCATTCCCGCTGAGTCTCAGCCTGCACAATCGCAACAGCAGCAACAACAACAACAAAGACAACCTTTTCAACAGAGGCCACAGAGGGTCGGGTACCAGGTCAGGGGCCGGATGAATGATAGGAAGTTTGACAGGCCTCCGGTGACTTATTCTTTTTTGCTGAAGAAATTGCAAGACCTAGGGCTGGTACAGTTGAGAACGCTGGCACCTTTGAGACCTGATCAAAGGCCAGCTAGTTATAATGAGAACGCGAAATGCAAATTCCATTCGGGTGCTCCCGGACACAACGTAGAGGACTGCAAAGCTTTTAAGCACGTAGTCCAAGACCTGGTGGATTCGAAAGCGGTCAACTTTGCACCATCTCCCAATGTCAATGCAAATCCCATGCCTGCGCACGGTCAAAGGGGGGTGAATGCCATTTCTGCAGAGAGTAGGTTTGGGCTGTCTACTATTGACCAGTTGAAGACTCCGTTGGCTGAGGTCAAGGGTTTGTTGTTGAAAAGTGGGGTTTATCCGGGCTGTGGCCATGAGTGTGCTGAGTGCATTGTCTCTGTCAATGGGTGTGAGCTTCTGAGGAAGAATGTCCAGGGTCTGATGGACGAGGGGAGTATCTTGATTGAGAGGGCTGATAAAGAAAAAGAGGAAGTCTCCACCATAACGATTTACTTCGACCCGGTGGATTTGTCAAATCTTGCTGAAGCGGCTCCAGTTACCATTACGGTACCTGGACCAATTCCCTACGACAAAGATGATGCCGTGTCGTGGCATTATGGTGGGGAGGTATACTGTAATGGGGAGAAGATAGAAGAGCAATCTGCAAGTGAAACCACTGTGCTAAAGGTGGATAATGCCGGTCCCAGCGGTTTCACTCGCAGTGGAAGGTTATTTGCTCCTGATGCGTTGAGGAGGGGAGAAGAAGAAAAAGATAAAAAAGAAAAGGCCGAGGCTTTAGCCAGGGCGAAAGGAAAGGCTGTGGTTGATAATGGTACTCCTGTGATGACACCGGCGCCTGCGGGGTCGGACGAAAAATTTGATGATGATGCTGAAGAATTTCTGAGAATTATCAAGAAGTCCGAGTACAAATTGGTTGATCATCTGCAGCAGACCCCTTCCAAAATTTCGATTCTATCATTACTGTTGAGCTCTGAGGGGCATAGGGAAGCTTTGTTGAAAATTCTAAAGAAGGCTTATGTTCCTCAGGAGATCACCATTAATCAGTTGGAGACGGTCGTGTCCAATGTGCATGCTAGCCATGGGCTGGGCTTTACGGACATGGACCTGACAGTGGATGGAAGGAATCATAACAGGGCGCTACACATTGCTATGGAATGTAAAGGAGCCGTGCTTTCGCATGTGCTGGTTGATATCGGCTCCTCTTTGAATGTGTTGCCAAAGAAGGCCTTGGCAAAGCTTAATTGTGATGGGCTGATTCTGACCCCTACTGATTTGATAGTACGGGCTTTTGATGGGTCAAAGCGGGCCGTGTTTGGAGAAGTTGAGCTGCCAGTGAAGATTGGCCCAGAGGTGTTTAAGTCAACTTTCTACGTCATGGATATTCAGCCGGCATACAGTTGTTTGTTGGGTAGGCCATGGATTCATGCTGCTGGGGCAGTTACCTCGACTTTGCATCAGAAGCTGAAATACATCTGGGAAGGCCAAGTCGTCACTGTTTGTGGAGAGGAAGACATCTTTGTCAGCCACCTGTCCTCGTTTAAATATGTGGAGATGGATGGTGAGATTTGGGAGACACCCAGTCAGGCATTCGAAACCATCAAGGTGGAGAATGCTCTGTTCGCGAAGGAAGAGGAGAAACCGTCCATTTCATCATACAAACAGGCCGCTGAGGTGGTAAAAAGTGGAGAGCCTCCTGGTTGGGGCAGGATGATGGAGGTCCCCACGAAGAAAGACCGATTTGGAGTGGGGTATCAGCCGGGCCGAGGCTCGGGACAAGGCAGAGGACGTCGTACGTCAGTTACCTTCACAAGTGCCGGAATGCTGGATCCGGATCACATCTGCATGATGGGTGAAGATGCTGATAGCGACTGTGACATGGACCGGTGGATAAAGCCGTGCGCACCAGGGATGGGAATCCAGAACTGGAAGGCTGAAAAGATCATCCGGGTCACTCTGCTGGAAGAGTAATATTTTTCCTGTTTTAGTCTTATATGCATGAAAGCCATACGTGTTGCCCGACACGTAATGGTTCATTGTAAGGGCCGCCTCATGTTTAAATTTGCAAATTTACATCATTAATAAAAGGATGTTTTTCAGTTAAAAGCGGTGTTCCTTGTTTTTCATGTATTTTTGCAGTTTAAAAATAAAAACAAATAAAAATGGCAATGTTTTCATTTTTCTTTTTTTTCAATTTGTCACACCGGTTCTAAAGCAATGCATGAATCAACATTCATGCAGATGCGATTCTCCCCCGGATCTCGTTGATAACAATCCTGTTACACCCTTGTATGACTTCGACAATCCGATCTATCTTGCTGAAGAAGAAGACGAAGAAGATTGTGAACTGCCAGGGGAATTAGCCAGGTTGTTAAAACAAGAGGAGAAGGTGATTCAGCCGCATGAAGAACCGATTGAGGTTGTAAATCTGGGTACCGACGAGGTTAAGAAAGAGGTGAAAATCGGGGTTGCTTTGGAGGAAAGTGTCAAGAGCAGATTGGTAACGTTGTTGAGAGAGTATGTCGACATCTTTGCCTGGTCTTATCAAGATATGCCAGGGTTGGATACCGATATCGTTGTGCACAAGCTACCGTTGAGAACAGATTGTCCTCCAGTAAAGCAGAAATTGCGCAGAACTCGACCTGACATGGCGATGAAAATCAAAGAGGAAGTGCAGAAGCAGTGGGATGCTGGTTTCCTTGCTGTCACTAACTATCTGCCATGGGTCGCGAATATTGTACCAGTCCCGAAGAAAGATGGGAAGGTGAGAATGTGTGTGGACTACCGAGATCTGAACAGAGCTAGTCCGAAGGATGATTTTCCATTACCTCCACATTGATGTGTTGGTAGACAATACCGCTCAGTTCTCGGTGTTTTCCTTCATGGATGGCTTTTCTGGCTATAATCAAATCAAAATGTCGCCAGATGATATGGAGAAAACAACGTTCATCACACCGTGGGGCACTTTTTGTTATAAGGTGATGCCATTCGGTCTCAAGAACGCCGGTGCTACTTATCAGAGGGCCATGGTGACTTTGTTTCATGATATGATTCATCATGAAATTGAATGCTATGTTGATGACATGATAGCAAAGTCCCAAACAGAAGAGGGGCATTTGGTAGATCTGGCCAAGTTGTTTGACCGGCTGAGACAGTTCAGATTGAGGTTGAATCCGAACAAGTGCACGTTCGGAGTGCGGTCCGGTAAATTGCTGGGTTTCATTGTAAGTGAGAAAGGAATCGAGGTTGATCCTGCAAAAGTAAAAGCAATAAGAGAAATGCCTGAACCGAGAACAGAGAAAGAGGTTCGTGGTTTCTTAGGTAGATTGAACTACATTTCACGGTTCATATCTCATCTAACGGCCACGTGTGAACCAATTTTCAAGTTGTTAAGAAAAGATCAAACAGTCAGGTGGAATAATGATTGCCAAGTGGCATTTGAAAAAATAAAAGAGTATTTGCAGGAGCCTCCGATTCTGATGCCTCCTGTGGAGGGAAGACCGTTAATTCTGTACCTGACAGTCCTCGAGGGGTCTATGGGGTGTGTATTGGGGCAGCATGACGAGTCTGGTCGAAAAGAGCATGCCATATACTACCTTTGCAAAAAGTTTACCGACTGTGAAACAAGATATTCATTGCTCGAGAAAACTTGTTGTGCTTTGGTCTGGGCTGCTCGCCGACTAAGGCAGTATATGCTGGTTCATACCACTTTATTGATTTCCAAGATGGATCCGATCAAGTACATTTTTGAGAAGCCAGCATTGACCGGACGGGTTGCGAGGTGGCAAATGATTTTGACTGAGTATGGTATACAGTATACCTCTCAGAAGGCAATCAAGGGGAGTGTATTGTCTGATTACCTCGCCCAGCAACCTATTGATGATTATCAACCGATGAAGTTTGAATTCCCTGATGAGGACATCATGTTTCTCAAATCGAAAGATTGCGAGGAACCAATCCCGGAGGAGGGGCCTGACCCTGAATCCGAATGGATTCTGATGTTTGATGGGGCCGTTAACGTGAACGGAAGCTGGTCTAGAATAGGTATACCCACGAGGTAGGCATACTCCTCAAGCGTAGGCAAAAGCTGGAAATCTGGGAACGTGGAGCAACGGTACAAGGGATCATAAAACTGCACCAATACACTCATCAATCCTTCGTCCACTTGAGTAGTCAGAAGAGAAAGAAGCTTCCCAAAATGAGCCTTGAAACCCAAGGGATCTAGTACATAGGTGTAACACCTCAAAATTTGCCCTCCTCTCTTGGGACTAGCTTAACATATTACATATCATTTTTAGGTCATTAGGCATTGCATATTGCATATCATGTGGTTACATTGTGCAAGTCATCCTCTCAAGTCTTGATCAGAAGATGAAGAGGTCATGGTGCAAGTTAGGGTTTCATTGGACTAATCATTGATCATCTGAGGATGTGGAGGTCCAAATTAGGGTTTTTGTGATTCTCAAGGAGATTGGTCTTTATCTTGATTGAAATGATTCATCATCATCATCATGGTTTGTCATCATCAACTGTTGAAGCATATTCCTTGAGATTAGGGTTTTGACCACTGGTCAACCCTAATCAATTGCATTGGGCCAATCAGGGCATGGCTAGGAGATGGGGTCTACAATGTATATGGGGATCATCCCATGGTTTTATTGAGCTAATTGAGGCTAGGGTTTCACCCTTGAGCCATTTCATCAAGGGATTGGAGCTCAGTTTGATCAATGCCTGGCCAAGTTCATCTATCAGTTGAAGAAGTCAACTGTGGTCAACTGTGCATGATTTAATGGATTTGGAGGTGGAAGTGAGTTGGATACACTTCATTCATGTTGGAACAAGTGTTATTTGACATGTCAAAGCTCAAGAATGAAGAAAATAAAGTCAGGACAAACACTGCCAAAAATAGAAAGTGACTTGTAATGGAAGTTTCCAAAAATGGAAAGTTTTTGACCACAAAATTACATGTCCAAGGAAGCTTCAAATGAAAATTTGATCAACATGAAAGTTGTATATCTTGGTCTCACCTTTCCAAAAAGTCCAAGAACTTGAATTTCCCATGTATGGTTGGCAAGTTATGGTCCATTCAATTTCAAAAATGACCCATAATCAGAGGGGCATAACTTCCACATGGAGTGTCCAAATTGAGTGATCTTTTTACGTGCAAACTCCATTTGACATGTACTTTCATGGTGCATAGTTGGAATTCATCAAAAATGGTCAATGCAAAAAGTCAATTTTCAAGTGTACAATTAAAAATCCAAGGGCAAAATGGTCCAAGTGGAGAAATAATGAGAATTTTTGCATGGGGATTTTTGCAACACCTCACAAATGCAAATTAGAAATGGTTTGAATGGTCACAAGTGCCCAAGGTTCAATATTTGACCAAGTCATTTTTGAATTGCATTTGAAATTGCACAAAGTGGCATAGCATAGTGAAAATGAAAATTACAATGCCAATGGATGTGGGACCAATGCCAACTCATCACAAATGGCATTTTGAGAGTGTGTGAGCTGTCATACAGCTGTCACAGGGCCTATGTGAAAAGTCCATTTTGCCCTTGCTTAGTAAAATGCATTAAGCTAATCCATTTCATTTTGGTTAATTAGATGATTAAGAGTGTGATTAAGTGGAGGTATATATCACTAATCATAACTAACTCTTGATCAGAATCACAAATCTCAAGAATCCAACAGTTTTTCCCTCCATTTTTCTCCAAAGCTCAAGAACATTCATCAAGCATTTTGGATCCAAACTCTTCCAATTCTTCACCAATTCACGAATTTCTTTTTGCTTCCTCCTCCAATCATCTTCCTCATGGACTGTTTTGAGGAATTGTTGCCAAAATCCTCACGAATCTCCACTGTTCCTCTTTGACTTAACAATGGCAAATGGAAATTTCTTGCACTAGGAGCAACATTGGATCAAGCTAGCTGTTGCATTCTCCTTTCTGAAGCTTCTTCTTCACCTGTTTTGAAGAAACAACTCCAATCACACGCGAATTCGACACTGCCTTCAAATTAAGGTAAATTTTCGAATCTCATGATTTGGTGAATTATCATATGCGTTGTGTAGATCGTTCATCATAGGTTAACGTGAAACTTGTGGTTTGTAAAATGATTGAGTGAGGTGAGAGAAATCTCGATTGAAAGCTTTGAATGCAAAACCTAATTTGATCGATCCATGAGATGTAGTTAGAATTAGGATGAATGGATCACATATTTGGAATCCTCTTGCTTAGACCTTTCCAATGACTATACGCATGTTAATTTTTGTTGAGATTCATTGTTCATGTGTTCTTGAGATTGCTGGAAATTTTCTGGAAAAAAAGTGATGAACAAGCCGTGTTTGATCTTTCATTCTCGCGTGCCAATTTGAATTTGTGTTTCCCTCCAGCCCTAGCCAATCAGCGCGCGCCAAGGCTTCTTTTCAAAACTACGTCGTTTTGGCGTACTGCTTTAATATTACAACTTTGCCATTGTTCTATTTAATTATTATATTATTTCAATTTCTTTTGCAATTTCTTTTCATTTTGATGCTTGATTTTGTAAAATTGATAAATCACTCAAAACTCATCCAAATTTTGTGAAATTTTTTGTGCCATGCTCATAAGAATGTGTAGAATTTTATGATGATTTTTGTGAAATTTTTGCACGTGTGGAAATTTAATTGGCCTATTGATTTTGTTCATGTGTACAATTTTACATGTTTCACCATATCCTTCATGAAATGCTCATACTTCTAAAGAAATGGATGAAAATATTTGTGCTCATTCTGGACATGTTGATGGTGATTTCCATGTAAAGTTTATGATTTTTGGATACCTGGTGATTGAGATATGATTTTTTGAATCTAGGTGTGACAATTTGTGTCACACCTAGCTAGGTCAACTTCATGAATTTATTTGCATGGCCTAGGATTGTTTGATTGAGTTGAAATTTTGCATGGATGATCACTGATGTGTTGAGATAACATGTGAATTTTTCTGGATTTTTCTATGTCATTTTCAAATTGATTGATAATTTTCTTCTCTGTTGGTTCATTTTGCAACATTGTGTGACACATGTTTGTATATTGTTTGTGAAATTCTCATATGGTTTTGGATGAATGTGAAATTTGGTATGCTGATTGTAGACACATTGTAGGACATCATGCTTTTGGTCCCATTCATTTCTTAATTGTTCTCACTGTTTTATGAATTTTTGAAGTGAATGCTTATGTTGATGCTATGAATTGGCTTGAATAATTGTGTCTGGATTTCATGATTTTCATTGACCTAGTTCCTTTTGTCCAATTGAGCTGAAAATTGACATGCTACTTGTTGATTGTGTCCTGTTTAGGTGTGAATTATTTGAGGATTTTTGGAATTCATTTGGTATGCTTTTGAGTGAAATAGTTCTGTTTGGTCAATTGGTGTTGCAAATTACATGATTGATGTTAAATTGTGCATGAAATGAATATGGTGAATGGTATGAGTATGGGACCAATTGAATTTGCTTTTGATTTGTTTTAATTTGATTTTGGTTGAATATTACTTGCTGTTTAGATTTTTTTGTCACCTTTGGACCCTAGGCTTGGCCTAGTGGTCTAGTTTCTCACATTTGGTTTGGATTTTCAGGTTAAAAGTGCAAAAGGCTTAAGAAGGAAATTGAAAAGTGAAAATTGAATTTGGTTGATATTGTCTACTAACATGACTTTGTGTTGTAGGTTGTGATGCTTGAGCTTGGGCTTATAGCTTGCACTTGTGTGCATTAACTTGTGTTGCCTGTGCAGTTTAACTGATTAACATTTGTTGTTTACTGTTGGTTTGTCTGAGTACTGATGATACTTGATTGATTTCAGGTACATTTAGTCGCTTACAGTTCTTTAAGAACTTGCTTGCTGCTGCTTGGTTTTTAAACCACTTGAGGTAGGACTTCTATTCTTCATGTAGTCTGGAAGACCTGGCCTGTTACTTGGCCAGGCAACTGTCTGAAGTCCTCCTTAAGAGGCGATGTTTGTGATTGTTTAATATTGTGCCCAAGCAGGTAAAGTCCTTGATAAAGGCAATTGGTGGAAGCCAAGGGATATGCAATCTATCCCCCACTATTCTGTGAGTCGTCCTTCTGCTCACACGGCTATGTGTTGATGCATTGGGCCACAAACCCAAGATCTTGTGCTATTGCACAATCGAGTCAGAGTCTTTGAGCGTAGAAGGGTCCCTCCATTCTGGACCAACACTCCTTTGTCTGAAGCTCTCCCTGGTCAGGGATAAGAGTTGTGAAGTCTAATCTTCACTCATCTTTCATCTGCTTCACCTTAGCCCCGCAATGGCAAGGTTAAGAGCGAGCAGTACCCATGTACAGATGACTTGCTTCGGCAGTCAAACCCATTGTTTGAGCCCACTTGACTGGTTATAGTGTGTGCTTTGTGAATATTTGTTTGCTTGAATGCTTGTATGCTTGCTTTCTTCCTGGATAGGATTAGATTGCAGTTGTGCAAGTAGGTAGAAACCGCAACGTAGGGTAATGATGCATGACAACACTAGGCTCGAGTCCAGCTTCCTGGTAGTGTGTCTTCCCTTGGTTTTTGGCTAGATTTTCTTTCCCTTTTAGGGGAACTACATCGCCCTGATCCTTGTTCCACACGAGGTATGTAGGCAGGAGGTCGTGCGAGACCTCTCCGGGCACTTTTTTTTCCTTTCTTGTGTGTGTTGTTGGACAAGTGCTAGGCTCGAGTCCCTGACTCCTTAGCATGTTGTTGTTTGTTTGTGCTTGTTTGGTTCGGGCGCTGACGTAATGCCATTGAGTGGTTGTCGGGTCCCACGTTTGCCATCTGTTTGTGTGTTTTGTGTGGTTTGGCGTGCGTAAGCCGAACTACAGTAGCTCTGATTCTCGTTCCAGACGAGATATGTAGGCATAGGATGCGATGTCCTATCGAGCTCCCTTCTCTTAACCCCACCTGCGATCCCTGTGTGTGTGTGATGTTTTAGCAACCTTTTCTTTTCTTAGAGCGTGGATCCCGTCGAGCACGACGGACGTGAGGGGTGCTAATACCTTCCCCTTGCGTAACCGACTCCCTTACCCTTTCTCTTTGGTCGCAAGACCATTTCCTTTCCAGGTTTCTCTGAGCGTTTCCTTTCCCTATCTTGGGATAAATAACGCGCAGTGGCGGCTCTGTGTTGTGTTTTTGTTTCAGCCCGCCGGTTGTTTTTCGCGGATGCGACAGCTGGCGACTCTGCTGGGGACATCACAAGATGTTGACCTGTGCTGGTCCATCTTCCCCGAGCGAGTCCTTCCTAGCGTTCTGGGATAGTTTAGGTTGCTCGTTTTGCTGTATTTATTGCATTTATTATTCTAACCTGTGTATATTTGCATAAATATTTGCATGCATCATACTATCATTATTGCCGTCCTCTGTGCAGGTGGTTCCTTTGTTTGGGGTGGGTGTTCTGAGTGGGGCTAAAACCCAGGCCCGAGTATACACCTAGGATTAGTGTGGTCTCGCGTTCCTCATTTGCTTTATCAGCATATTGTTGCAACGTGACATACCACAAGCCAGACGAGGTTCATTTGATAGTGCTTTCCTCTGTGGGGTACTCCACTTTGGTTGAGTTACTTCATCTGAACTATTGACTCTGGTGACCGATCATTTCCCGGATCTTTGGTTTAGACGATCTTAAGGGAGCTACAATGGCACACCCGAAAGGGCAAACCCATTGAGTATCCCCGCCCGATTCTCGAGACGATTGTCCGCCTTAGGATGACCTGATTAGAATTTACCTGTGAGGGGAGGGTGGTTCTTTCAGATGCATGTTCAGATGGTGACTTTGATGGTGACTTTTTGTTCCGTGGATCAGAGTCATATTTATAAGTCAGATTTATGGCCATTTATTGCCGAGATGCCGGAGTGCTGTCCGTGGTATTTATCAGTGGGGATCCGTTTATTTCAGGATTCCCCGGGCCGATTCAGATGGTTATGGGTATCTGCTCAGAGATTGTCAGACGATGATGATGATGTATCTGTCTTCCGTTTATTTCGGAACCCTTGAGTTGGATTTGTGGTTACATATTCCCTCAGATGGTTGTGATCAACTCAGTGGTCCGAGCTGTGGTTCAGAGCAACAGATGATCAGATGACTTGGAGGATGGCAATGCATTGCATTCATTCATCAGCATCATTACATAATGCATTTACCTGCATCTAACACATGTTTATCCATATGCAGGGACATTTTTGATCGAGATCCTGGTTGAGAGATTTCTGCTCAGAGATGAGGACCGGTTTGAAGCATGATGTTGCCTACAATTTCTTCAACCCAGAGATTGATGAGTTGAGAGATATGATAGCATTGATTACACCCGACCATGTGGGGATGTTCAGGGAGTCGTACGGTAGTATCCTGAAGATGGTTTTCAGACTCACTGACAGTGACAGAAGTGCCATTCATACTCTTCTCCAGTTCTATGACCCGGGGCTGAGATGCTTTGTATTTCCGGACTATTTGTTGGGACCTCTGATGGAGGATTATGCTAGCATCCTGGGTGTTCAGATCCACGATCAGATTCCTTTCTGTGCTATTAGGGGAGAGCCTGACGTCCTTGGGATTTCCCGTGCTCTTTATTTGAGTCCGGAAGTGACCAAGGAGGGTTTAAAGGAGAAAGGGAAATTACCGGGTTTGCACTTGAGTTTCTTGGAATCTAAGGCCAAGGAACATGCTGCTGTGGGTGATTGGAAGACGGTTTGTGCTTTGATTGCTGTGAGCATTTATGGTGTTATTCTGTTCCCTAACCAGAAGAACTTTGTGGACCATAATGCTATCAGGTTATTCATGCAGAGAAACCCTATCCCTACTCTGATCGGAGATGTTTACTACTCGGTCCATAATCGGAATGAGAAGCTGCGTGGGGGTTTGATCAGGTGCTGTGCTCAGTTGCTCTTCAGGTGGTTTATGGGGTATTTGCCTTCCAGAGGTGCTTTTGCTCATCTTGATCCTTCGGTCAAGTGGTCGGTCAGATTGATGGGTTTGCGGGCTGATGATATAGCATGGACTCATAATGGTTTGGCTGGACGGGATTTTATATATAGCTGTGGGGCCTTTCCCAATGTGCCTCTTATAGGAGTTCAGGGTTGCATTAATTACAACCCGACGCTTCTTAGGAGACAGATGGGGTTCGCTATGGAGGTTCCTCCCCTTGAGTGTGAGACTCAGGAGTCCTTTTATTTTCCTGTGGAGGGTAATCAGGCCAAGCTGATGCAAGTGTCTGGGGCATGGGGCAACATTCAGAGGAAGGGTAAGGTTCCGTTTGGCAAAGTCAACTGTCGGTATTTTCCTCTATTTGACGACTGGCTGCGGAAGAGGATTGAGGTTACACATCTACCATTTCCTGGAGGTGATCCTGTGTGTCCTAGGATTGAGGGTCCAAGTTCTTCTGTCAGCATGGAAGAATTCCTTGAGATGAAGAGGGCCAGAGATCAGTTGCTTACAGAGAAAGCGGAGTTGGAGAGGATTGTTGCTCGGATTCAGACGTCCAACCAAGAGATCAAAGTGAAGATGGAAGATCAAGACAAGCGGCATGCCCTGGAAGCAAAGCGCTTCGAGATGGATGCAGCCTACTATGGGAGGATCAGCCAAGCCTTGGCATCGTCCAATAGGGAACATGATATCACCAAGGAGAGATTGGCTAGAGCTTCCAAGGTTATTGAAGATGAGAAGAGAAGGCAAATCTTGGTGAGGGATCATAAAGATGACAGAGTCCGAGTCCTCATTGCTGAGTGGGAGGCCAAGCTGAAGGTCAAGGAGTCAGAGAATCTGAAGATCATCGCTGAGAGAGATCATTATATGGCAGAGAGAGATCACTACTTCAGACAGATGAAGATTCATCAGAAGGAAGTGGGGAGATTGCAGCAGGAGATCACCGAGCTCAGGTTCGCCGCAGAGTTCGTGAGGATGGAAGCTGAGATAGGGCCATCTGTGGGTCCCTCATCCGGCTAGATCTTTCATTTGTTGTGGATTACCGTCAGGCTTGTTGACGGAATCTACTTGCTTGTATTTCTTTCCTGATTCTGGATATTTGTATCTGTTTTGATGTATGACTATGGCACTTATTGTGCATTTTGCTATGTGATGTTGATTTTCATTCAGTGATTGATCTTCAAGCTTTATTTGCTTTACCGTATGCACTCACACAAGCACACACATGGTTGGGGGGTATCATGCTAAATCGCATATCTCCGATCTGCACGATAAAATCAAATGCTGAATGACTGAATATTGATGCCAGATTATTATTTGTCTCGATGATGCCAGGATTAAGAGACAAAGTGTCCTTCATATGGATAAATACTGCATTCATGCATTGATCATAATAACTTGTGTTTTGTTTTGCAGGTATTTGTTGCTAACGTGCTTGATTGTTTCAGGAATCATTGCTCGTGCTCGCAGAACTGTACCTTTGCACTCAACACGCCCTCACAGATATTACACCAGACGCAATACTCCCAGACTCATGGATCTTCCCAGTATAGATCTTCTCGAGTTGAAGGATAAAATGAACGAGCTGATCAACATCATGCAAGGCTTTGCAGTTGGTCAGAAGGCGTTGGCAGACAAGGTTGAGAAGCTCGAGCGGGCTTCTGCAGCAAACAGCGAGGTTAACCTGGATGGAGTCTCCAACCAGGGGCTGGGGTCTCGAGATGGTGGAAAGAGGACGACTATTGGTGTGGTGAATAATACTGGTGCCGGTGGCCATTCGGGGCAGAATTTGAAGGACAATATGTTGCCTCCGTTCTACGGGTTTGATGAAGACCGGGAGGAAGATAGGGAGGCTGATCAGTTTTCAATGCAGAATGAATCGTTTGTTCCCTACAGTGCTCCGCCTCAAAACAAGGAGATTCAGCTGCTGGCTGAGAAGATTAAAGTGTTGGAAAGCTATGCCACTCCTGGGGTGGTGAACATGTCAAACATGGGGTTGGTTGAGGGGATTGTGATCCCGCGAAAGTTTAAAGCGCCCACATTTGACAGGTATAACGGGAGTTCTTGCCCAGAGACTCATCTACAAGCCTTCGTCCGCAAAATTTCTGCATATACAATGGATCAGAAACTGTGGATGTACTTTTTCCAGGACAGTCTGTCCGGAGGTTCCCTAGAATGGTACACCAAGTTGAAATCTTCTGACATTAAAAACTGGCAGGATCTTGGGGATGCTTTCTTCAAGCAATATCAGTTTAATGCTGACATGGCTCCGAGCCGTACCCAGCTGCAGGGTATGTCTCAGAAGAACAATGAAGGGTTTAAGGAGTATGCCCAGCGGTGGAGGGAATTGGCTGCAAGAGTGCAACCTCCTCTGGTTGATCGTGAAATGTCAGATCTCTTTATGGGAACCCTGCAGGGGGCTTTTGCTGAGAGAATGGTTGGTTGTCCGGTGACCAACTTTTCTGATATCGTAGTGGCTGGAGAGCGAATTGAGAGTTGGCTGAAGCTCGGTAAAATCCAGGGTATTGCGTCTTCTTCTTCTTCAGGGTCAAAGAAGCCATTTGGTAATGGTGGACAGAGGAAGAAAGAGGGTGACATAAGCGCTGTCTATACGCAATGAGGACCCAGTAGGGACCGTTATTTCCAGCACAATGCTGCGGTAACCATTCCCGCTGAGTCTCAGCCTGCACAATCGCAACAGCAGCAACAACAACAACAAAGACAACCTTTTCAATAGAGGCCACAGAGGGTCGGGTACCAGGTCAGGGGCCGGATGAATGATAGGAAGTTTGACAGGCCTCCGGTGACTTATTCTTTTTTGCTGAAGAAATTGCAAGACCTAGGGCTGGTACAGTTGAGAACGCTGGCACCTTTGAGACCTGATCAAAGGCCAGCTAGTTATAATGAGAACGCGAAATGCAAATTCCATTCGGGTGCTCCCGGACACAACGTAGAGGACTGCAAAGCTTTTAAGCACGTAGTCCAAGACCTGGTGGATTCGAAAGCGGTCAACTTTGCACCATCTCCCAATGTCAATGCAAATCCCATGCCTGCGCACGGTCAAAGGGGGGTGAATGCCATTTCTGCAGAGAGTAGGTTTGGGCTGTCTACTATTGACCAGTTGAAGACTCCGTTGGCTGAGGTCAAGGGTTTGTTGTTGAAAAGTGGGGTTTATCCGGGCTGTGGCCATGAGTGTGCTGAGTGCATTGTCTCTGTCAATGGGTGTGAGCTTCTGAGGAAGAATGTCCAGGGTCTGATGGACGAGGGGAGTATCTTGATTGAGAGGGCTGATAAAGAAAAAGAGGAAGTCTCCACCATAACGATTTACTTCGACCCGGTGGATTTGTCAAATCTTGCTGAAGCGGCTCCAGTTACCATCACGGTACCTGGACCAATTCCCTACGACAAAGATGATGCCGTGTCGTGGCATTATGGTGGGGAGGTATACTGTAATGGGGAGAAGATAGAAGAGCAATCTGCAAGTGAAACCACTGTGCTAAAGGTGGATAATGCCGGTCCCAGCGGTTTCACTCGCAGTGGAAGGTTATTTGCTCCTGATGCGTTGAGGAGGGGAGAAGAAGAAAAAGATAAAAAAGAAAAGGCCGAGGCTTTAGCCAGGGCGAAAGGAAAGGCTGTGGTTGATAATGGTACTCCTGTGATGACACCGGCGCCTGCGGGGTCGGACGAAAAATTTGATGATGATGCTGAAGAATTTCTGAGAATTATCAAGAAGTCCGAGTACAAATTGGTTGATCATCTGCAGCAGACCCCTTCCAAAATTTCGATTCTATCATTACTGTTGAGCTCTGAGGGGCATAGGGAAGCTTTGTTGAAAATTCTAAAGAAGGCTTATGTTCCTCAGGAGATCACCATTAATCAGTTGGAGACGGTCGTGTCCAATGTGCATGCTAGCCATGGGCTGGGCTTTACGGACATGGACCTGACAGTGGATGGAAGGAATCATAACAGGGCGCTACACATTGCTATGGAATGTAAAGGAGCCGTGCTTTCGCATGTGCTGGTTGATATCGGCTCCTCTTTGAATGTGTTGCCAAAGAAGGCCTTGGCAAAGCTTAATTGTGATGGGCTGATTCTGACCCCTACTGATTTGATAGTACGGGCTTTTGATGGGTCAAAGCGGGCCGTGTTTGGAGAAGTTGAGCTGCCAGTGAAGATTGGCCCAGAGGTGTTTAAGTCAACTTTCTACGTCATGGATATTCAGCCGGCATACAGTTGTTTGTTGGGTAGGCCATGGATTCATGCTGCTGGGGCAGTTACCTCGACTTTGCATCAGAAGTTGAAATACATCTGGGAAGGCCAAGTCGTCACTGTTTGTGGAGAGGAAGACATCTTTGTCAGCCACCTGTCCTCGTTTAAATATGTGGAGATGGATGGTGAGATTTGGGAGACACCCAGTCAGGCATTCGAAACCATCAAGGTGGAGAATGCTCTGTTCGCGAAGGAAGAGGAGAAACCGTCCATTTCATCATACAAACAGGCCGCTGAGGTGGTAAAAAGTGGAGAGCCTCCTGGTTGGGGCAGGATGATGGAGGTCCCCACGAAGAAAGACCGATTTGGAGTGGGGTATCAGCCGGGCCGAGGCTCGGGACAAGGCAGAGGACGTCGTACGTCAGTTACCTTCACAAGTGCCGGAATGCTGGATCCGGATCACATCTGCATGATGGGTGAAGATGCTGATAGCGACTGTGACATGGACCGGTGGATAAAGCCGTGCGCACCAGGGATGGGAATCCAGAACTGGAAGGCTGAAAAGATCATCCGGGTCACTCTGCTGGAAGAGTAATATTTTTCCTGTTTTAGTCTTATATGCATGAAAGCCATACGTGTTGCCCGACACGTAATGGTTCATTGTAAGGGCCGCCTCATGTTTAAATTTGCAAATTTGCATCATTAATAAAAGGATGTTTTTCAGTTAAAAGCGGTGTTCCTTGTTTTTCATGTATTTTTGCAGTTTAAAAATAAAAACAAATAAAAATGGCAATGTTTTCATTTTTCTTTTTTTTCAATTTGTCACACCGGTTCTAAAGCAATGCATGAATCAACATTCATGCAGATGCGATTCTCCCCCGGATCTCGTTGATAACAATCCTGTTACACCCTTGTATGACTTCGACAATCCGATCTATCTTGCTGAAGAAGAAGACGAAGAAGATTGTGAACTGCCAGGGGAATTAGCCAGGTTGTTAAAACAAGAGGAGAAGGTGATTCAGCCGCATGAAGAACCGATTGAGGTTGTAAATCTGGGTACCGACGAGGTTAAGAAAGAGGTGAAAATCGGGGTTGCTTTGGAGGAAAGTGTCAAGAGCAGATTGGTAACGTTGTTGAGAGAGTATGTCGACATCTTTGCCTGGTCTTATCAAGATATGCCAGGGTTGGATACCGATATCGTTGTGCACAAGCTACCGTTGAGAACAGATTGTCCTCCAGTAAAGCAGAAATTGCGCAGAACTCGACCTGACATGGCGATGAAAATCAAAGAGGAAGTGCAGAAGCAGTGGGATGCTGGTTTCCTTGCTGTCACTAACTATCTGCCATGGGTCGCGAATATTGTACCAGTCCCGAAGAAAGATGGGAAGGTGAGAATGTGTGTGGACTACCGAGATCTGAACAGAGCTAGTCCGAAGGATGATTTTCCATTACCTCCACATTGATGTGTTGGTAGACAATACCGCTCAGTTCTCGGTGTTTTCCTTCATGGATGGCTTTTCTGGCTATAATCAAATCAAAATGTCGCCAGATGATATGGAGAAAACAACGTTCATCACACCGTGGGGCACTTTTTGTTATAAGGTGATGCCATTCGGTCTCAAGAACGCCGGTGCTACTTATCAGAGGGCCATGGTGACTTTGTTTCATGATATGATTCATCATGAAATTGAATGCTATGTTGATGACATGATAGCAAAGTCCCAAACAGAAGAGGGGCATTTGGTAGATCTGGCCAAGTTGTTTGACCGGCTGAGACAGTTCAGATTGAGGTTGAATCCGAACAAGTGCACGTTCGGAGTGCGGTCCGGTAAATTGCTGGGTTTCATTGTAAGTGAGAAAGGAATCGAGGTTGATCCTGCAAAAGTAAAAGCAATAAGAGAAATGCCTGAACCGAGAACAGAGAAAGAGGTTCGTGGTTTCTTAGGTAGATTGAACTACATTTCACGGTTCATATCTCATCTAACGGCCACGTGTGAACCAATTTTCAAGTTGTTAAGAAAAGATCAAACGGTCAGGTGGAATAATGATTGCCAAGTGGCATTTGAAAAAATAAAAGAGTCTTTGCAGGAGCCTCCGATTCTGATGCCTCCTGTGGAGGGAAGACCGTTAATTCTGTACCTGACAGTCCTCGAGGGGTCTATGGGGTGTGTATTGGGGCAGCATGACGAGTCTGGTCGAAAAGAGCATGCCATATACTACCTTTGCAAAAAGTTTACCGACTGTGAAACAAGATATTCATTGCTCGAGAAAACTTGTTGTGCTTTGGTCTGGGATGCTCGCCGACTAAGGCAGTATATGCTGGTTCATACCACTTTATTGATTTCCAAGATGGATCCGATCAAGTACATTTTTGAGAAGCCAGCATTGACCGGACGGGTTGCGAGGTGGCAAATGATTTTGACTGAGTATGGTATACAGTATACCTCTCAGAAGGCAATCAAGGGGAGTGTATTGTCTGATTACCTCGCCCAGCAACCTATTGATGATTATCAACCGATGAAGTTTGAATTCCCTGATGAGGACATCATGTTTCTCAAATCGAAAGATTGCGAGGAACCAATCCCGGAGGAGGGGCCTGACCCTGAATCCGAATGGATTCTGATGTTTGATGGGGCCGTTAACGTGAATGGAAGCGGTGTTGGTGTTGTTTTGGTTACGCCGAAAGGATCCCACATTCCTTTTGCTTCCCGGCTAACGTTTGAATGCACCAACAACGTAGCTGAATATGAAGCTTGTATATTGGGGATTGAGGAGGCGATTGATTTGAGGATCAAGAACCTTGTCATATATGGAGATTCAGCTCTGGTGATAAATCAGGTTAACGGAAAATGGTATACGCATCAATCTCATTTGGTTCCGTATCGAGATTATACGAGGAGATTGTTGACGTTTTTCACCAAGGTGAAGTTGCATCATGTGCCCAGAGAGGAGAATCCTTTGGCAGATGCTTTGGCTACTCTGGCCGCCTTGATTAAGGTGCAGAGGTAGAATCAGTTCCCCAGTGTTGAAGTAGGTCGTCTGGATAGACCGGCTTATGTGTTTGTTGTTGATACAGCGTCTGATGATGAGAAGTCGTGGTATTATGATATCAAGCGCTATCTAGAGACTCAAGAGTATCCTGAGGGGGCATCAAAGAAGGACTGAAAGACGCTGCGGAGGTTGGCCATGGTGTTCTACCTGAATAAGGATGGGGTTTTGTACAAGAGGAATTTTGATTGGGTCTTGCTCATATGTGTTGATGACAGAGAAGCAAGCCAGTTGATGAAAGAAGTTCATGAGGGATCGTTCGGTACCCATGCCAGTGGGAATGCTATGGTAAAGAAGCTGCTGAGAGCGGGTTATTATTGGATGACAATGGAGGCCCAATGTTTTAATTTCGTGCGGAAGTGTCATAAATGCCAGATTTATGCTGATAAGGTGCACGTGCCTCCAAATCCGCTGAGCTTAATGTCGTCTCCATGGCCGTTTGCTATGTGGGGCATTGATATGATCGGAAAGATCGAGCCTATAGCTTCGAATGGGCACAGGTTCATATTAGTGGCTATTGATTATTTCACCAAGTGGGTGGAAGCAGCCTCTTATACGAACGTGACGAAGCAAGTCGTGGCCAGATTTCTCAAGAGAGACATCATTTGCAGATACGGGGTTCCCGAGAGAATCATTACTGATAATGGTTCTAATTTGAACAATAAGATGATGGCAGAGCTGTGCCGGGAATTCAAGATTGAGCATCACAATTCTTCTCCCTTTCGTCCGAAGATGAATGGGGCGGTTGAGGCAGCCAACAAGAACATAAAGAAGATTGTGCAGAAAATGGTGGTAACCTACAAAGACTGGCATGAGATGTTGCCGTTTGCGTTGCATGGGTATCGAACGTCGGTGCGTACATCTACTGGGGCAACTCCTTTCTCATTGGTATATGGGATGGAGGCTGTGCTACCTGTTGAGGTTCAGATTCCCTCTTTGAGAGTCCTGATGGACGTGAAGTTGCAAGAGGCTGAATGGGTAAGGACCCGGTACGAAGAGTTGAGCCTAATTGAAGAGAAGAGGCTAGCAGCCATCTGTCATGGGCAATTATACCAGCAAAGGATGAAGCGTGCTTTTGACAAGAAGGTGCGACCTCAGGTGTATCGCGTAGGTGATATGGTGCTGAAAAGGATCCTTCCTCCTCAAAACGATCGAAGGGGAAAATGGACACCCAATTATGAAGGTCCATTCGTGGTCAAGAAGGTTTTCTCTGGCGGAGCCTTGTTGTTGACGACCATGGATGGTGAGGATTTTCCATCCCCTGTGAATGCGGACGCAGTTAAAAAATACTTCGTATAAAAAGACCCGCTGGACGAAAAGAACAAAATAGTCCAGGCAAAAATGGGCATCCCGGCGAACCAAAAAACAGAAAGAAAGGTTCGGGCAAAAATTAGGGATAAAATGAAAAAATGTACACCCGGCAAGTCGAAAACCTGAAAAGGCGACTTGGGCAAAAAAGGGTATCCCGGTGGACTGAAAACCCGAGAGGGCGGTCCAGGTAAAAGAGGGATTGAAACGAACAACTGCGTCTAGCATGATCATCTGCGCTTTGGTTAAAGCATCATGGATAATACCCGGTAGGGATCAATCAGAAACGTCTTGTTCAGGAGGCAGAAAACACGGAGAGTTTGAGGACATATGGGGTGTAACCGAGTTGGAACTCGATGAAATCACGGGTTTCACATTGCCATTAGGATAGATTTTTCCTTTTGAGTGCAATTACCTCTTTTCAGGAATTGCTTCCTTTTGTATTGCTCATTTGAGCCACACTTTTCAAATCAATAAAATGCATATTCAGTCAAATAATTTTGTTGTTTGTTTTCATTACCGCTTTGATTGCAAAAACATCCGATTATTTTGATAAAGAATCTTGCATTTTAAGACATACAGGTTCCTTCCAATGCATGTTTATAAGATTGAAAACTTGAAATCTTATTTGGAAGGTTGAGTGACCCAAGTGTTGAAATCTTGACACGCCTGGGGCACGGTTTTATCTAACGATCTGTTTTGCATGAACTGTTAGATATTCTTCACTCACTTGCAGGTTGTGATGTGGAAGCCTTGTAACGGATCCCCAGAGAGTTCGCTCAAGGACGAATGTATGAAAGAAGGACGAGGTGACGTTGAGACGTACGACGATCCTTGATGGTAATCAAGAAGACTCTTCAAAGTCGGAAGACTTGAAAGTATGTGATTCCCCGCAGAGTCCAATCAGGGATGAGTGCATGAAGAAAGGACGGAGAGACGACGAGACGTCCGACAACCCTTGAAATTAATCAAGAAGACTCTTCAAAGTCGGAAAATTGAAATTTCTATATAATTCCCAGGAGTACGTCTCGTCGAGCGTGGAGCGATTGGGAATACAAGATGATGGAGCAGAAAAGGTCCAGACGAGTCTGGGAGTTCTCAAAAGTGGAAAGCTGATACGCGTTTGGGAGGTGGATACCGTGGTTCGACGAGTCGACGGGTGTTCTGTGCCAACTTTTCTCATTTCACCAGCGAGGTCCCCAAGCAGAATCATAGGACTAGCTCCCCTGCAGATCCAAGGTCTGTGACTTCCCTAGCCGAGTCAGGATGGTTATCCCCGGTAGGTTTACAACGGTGTTTCCTCAGCAGCCAGGCCAGAAGGTTGCTATCTCCGAGTGGAGCGGGTTTCAGTGAAATATATCTCCAGCAGTGTTCATCCTACCAGTGGATTGGATGAGTTTCCGTAGCAGACTGATATGTGCATCCCCAGCTGAGTTGATTCTACCTATGGATTGCATGGGTTGTCCCCAACGAAGTAGCATTCGTTTCCCTAGTAGGGTCAGGATGGTTATCCCCAGCAGGTGTTAGAATTGATGCTTCCCCAGTCGACAGGCTTGGAGGTTGCTATTTCCCCAGCGGAGTATCTGTGAGCATTTCCCCAGTGAAGTCGTCAGGTATCTGTGAGGGTTTCCCGAAGCAGAGTCGGGATGGATATCCCTAGCAAGTCAAAGACTGGTGTATCCCCACAGAGTGGTGGTGGTGCTTATCCCCAGCAATATCCTCAAGCGGATTGGGTGCAAAGGAAGTTCTTCCCCAGCAAGGGTTGCCTTATCCCAGCAGCAGCAGTGCTATTCCCCAGCAGGGTGGAGTTGGAGCAATGTCGAGTTCCTCAGCAGAGTGTCTCGAGCTCTTCAGAAGGATCCCTTGAAGGGGATACTTTTTATACATTCATCATGAAAAAAATAGCATAGCATGTTGCATAGAAAAATAATAAAGCGCGTAGCATTTCCATAATTATGGAGCATTACGTAGAAAAATCAGTCATGCATCACATTGCAAGCGCAAGCTAGTCTCAAGCTGTGGTTACCGTTTGGGAGGTGATGTTGCATCAAAGTTTCTGTCGAGCGAAGATGGGAACGATAATCCGAAATTTTTCCGGTATTCAGACCGAGGCGGTAAGCAGACCGAAGTGGCATTCAGGCCAATTTCCGATCTTCAGATCGAAGAACTTTCCGACGATCAGGTCGAAGTACTTATGGCATTCAGGCCAGTTTTCCGGTATCCAGACCGAAGTGGCGTTCAGGCCAGTTTTCCGGTATTCAGACCGAAGTGGTGTTCAGACCAATCTTCCGGTGTTCAGACCGAGGCGGTATCCAGACCGAAGTGGCGTTCAGGCCAAGTTTCCGATTTTCTGATCGAAGAAGCTTCCGACGTTTAGATCGATGTAGCTTGTGGTATTCAGACCAATCTTCCGGTGTTCAGACCGAGGCGGTATCCAGACCGAAGTGGCGTTCAGGCCAAGTTTCCGATTTTCAGATCGAAGAAGCTTCCGACGTTTAGATCGATGTAGCTTGTGGTATTCAGACCAATCTTCCAGTGTTCAGACCGAGGCGGTATCCAGACCGAAGTGGCGTTCAGGCCAAGTTTCTGATTTTCAGATCGAAGAAGCTTCCGACGTTTAGATCGATGTAGCTTGTGGTATTCAGACCAATCTTCCAGTGTTCAGACCGAGGCGGTATCCAGACCGAAGTGGCGTTCAGGCCAAGTTTCTGATTTTCAGATCGAAGAAGCTTCCGACGTTTAGATCGATGTAGCTTGTGGTATTCAGACCAATCTTCCGGTGTTCAGACCGAGGCGGTATTCAGACCGAGGTGGCGTTCAGGCCAATTTTCCGGTATTCAGACCGAAGTGGTGTTCAGACCAGTTTTCCGGTGTTCAGACCGAGGCGGTATTCAGACCGAAGTGGTTTTCAAACCAAGAAAAGAAAATTCCGGGGTTCAAGAAAAGAAAAAGAAATGATAATCCCCAGCGGATGTGGTGATCAGGCCATGGTTATCCCTGTGTTGCCATTTATTTTGGTATCCGGGTCGACTGTTTCGGTATTCAGGCCGACTTTTTCCGTTCCAGACGGATTGTTTCAGAGATTGTTTCTTCGCCGATTCTGACAGGCGTTATTAATTATTTTCCCATCAGAGTGCAAATTGTTCGTCTGTTCTTGGTATTCAATCACTCTTCATCCTGATCATCTGAAAGCCGAGGCTGTTCATATCGACAGGTTCACAATGGATTGAATAGGGGCAGCTGTAACACCTCAAAATTTGCCCTCCTCTCTTGGGACTAGCTTAACATATTACATAACATTTTTAGGTCATTAGGCATTGCATATTGCATATCATGTGGTTACATTGTGCAAGTCATCCTCTCAAGTCTTGATCAGAAGATGAAGAGGTCATGGTGCAAGCTAGGGTTTCATTGGACTAATCATTGATCATCTGAGGATGTGGAGGTCCAAATTAGGGTTTTTGTGATTCTCAAGGAGATTGGTCTTTATCTTGATTGAAATGATTCATCATCATCATCATGGTTTGTCATCATCAACTGTTGAAGCATATTCCTTGAGATTAGGGTTTTGACCACTGGTCAACCCTAATCAATTGCATTGGGCCAATCAGGGCATGGCTAGGAGATGGGGTCTACAATGTATATGGGGATCATCCCATGGTTTTATTGAGCTAATTTAGGCTAGGGTTTCACCCTTGAGCCATTTCATCAAGGGATTGGAGCTCAGTTTGATGAATGCCTGGCCAAGTTCATCTATCAGTTGAAGAAGTCAACTGTGGTCAACTGTGCATGATTTAATGGATTTGGAGGTGGAAGTGAGTTGGATACACTTCATTCATGTTGTAACAAGTGTTATTTGACATGTCAAAGCTCAAGAATGAAGAAAATAAAGTCAGGACAAACACTGCCAAAAATAGAAAGTGACTTGTAATGGAAGTTTCCAAAAATGGAAAGTTTTTGACCACAAAATTACATGTCCAAGGAAGCTTCAAATGAAAATTTGTTCAACATGAAAGTTGTAGATCTTGGTCTCACCTTTCCAAAAAGTCCAAGAACTTGAATTTCCCATGTATGGTTGGCAAGTTATAGTCCATTCAATTTCAAAAATGACCCATAATCAAAGGGGCATAACTTCCACATGGAGTGTCCAAATTGAGTGATCTTTTTATGTGCAAACTCCATTTGACATGTACTTTCATGGTGCATAGTTGGAATTCATCAAAAATGGTCAATGCAAAAAGTCAATTTTCAAGTGTACAATTAAAAATCCAAGGGCAAAATGGTCCAAGTGGAGAAATAATGAGAATTTTGGCATGGGGATTTTTGCAACACCTCACAAATGAAAATTAGAAATGGTTTGAATGGTCCCAAGTGCCCAAGGTTCAATATTTGACCAAGTCATTTTTGAATTGCATTTGAAATTGCACAAAGTGGCATAGCATAGTGCAAATGAAAATTACAATGCCAATGGATGTGGGACCAATGCCAACTCATCACAAATGGCATTTTGAGAGTGTGTGAGCTGTCATACAGCTGTCACAGGGCCTATGTGAAAAGTCCATTTTGCCCTTGCTTAGTAAAATGCATTAAGCTAATCCATTTCATTTTGGTTAATTGGATGATTAAGAGTGTGATTAAGTGGAGGTATATATCACTAATCATAACTAACTCTTGATCAGAATCACAAATCTCAAGAATCCAACCATTTTTCCCTCCATTTTTCTCCAAAGCTCAAGAACATTCATCAAGCATTTTGGATCCAAACTCTTCCAATTCTTCACCAATTCACGAATTTCTTTTTGCTTCCTCCTCCAATCATCTTCCTCTTGGACTGTTTTGAGGAATTGTTGCCAAAATCCTCACGAATCTCCACTGTTCCTCTTTGACTTAACAATGGCAAATGGAAATTTCTTGCACTAGGAGCAACATTGGATCAAGCTAGCTGTTGCATTCTCCTTCCTGAAGCTTCTTCTTCACCTGTTTTGAAGAAACAACTCCAATCACACGCGAATTCGACACTGCCTTCAAATTAAGGTAAATTTTCGAATCTCATGATTTGGTGAATTATCATATGCGTTGTGTAGATCGTTCATCATAGGTTAACGTGAAACTTGTGGTTTGCAAAATGATTGAGTGAGGTGAGAGAAATCTCGATTGAAAGCTTTGAATGCAAAACCTAATTCGATCGATCCATGAGATGTAGTTAGAATTAGGATGAATGGATCACATATTTGGAATCCTCTTGCTTAGACCTTTCCAATGACTATACGCATGTTAATTTTTGTTGAGATTCATTGTTCATGTGTTCTTGAGATTGCTGGAAATTTTCTGGAAAAAAAGTGATGAACAAGCCGTGTTTGATCTTTCATTCTCGCGTGCCAATTTGAATTTGTGTTTCCCTCCAGCGCTAGCCAATCAGCGCGCGCCAAGGCTTCTTTTCAAAACTACATCGTTTTGGCGTACTGCTTTAATATTACAACTTTGCCATTGTTCTATTTAATTATTATATTATTTCAATTTCTTTTGCAATTTCTTTTCATTTTGATGCTTGATTTTGTAAAATTGATAAATCACTCAAAACTCATCCAAATTTTGTGAAATTTTTTGTGGCATGCTCATAAGAATGTGTAGAATGTTATGATGATTTTTGTGAAATTTTTGCACGTGTGGAAATTTAATTGGCCTATTGGTTTTGTTCATGTGTACATTTTTACATGTTTCACCATATCCTTCATGAAATGCTCATACTTCTAAAGAAATGGATGAAAATTTTTGTGATCATTCTGGACATGTTGATGGTGATTTCCATGTAAAGTTTATGATTTTTGGATACCTGGTGATTGAGATATGATTTTTTGAATCTAGGTGTGACAATTTGTGTCACACCTAGCTAGGTCAACTTCATGAATTTATTTGCATGGCCTAGGATTGTTTGATTGAGTTGAAATTTTGCATGGATGATCATTGATGTGTTGAGATAACATGTGAATTTTTCTAGATTTGTCTATGTCATTTTCAAATTGATTGATAATTTTCTTCTCTGTTGGTTCATTTTGCAACATTGTGTGACACATGTTTGTATATTGTTTGTGAAATTCTCATATGGTTTTGGATGAATGTGAAAATTGGTATTCTGATTGTAGACACATTGTAGGACATCATGCTTTTGGTCCCATTCATTTCTTAATTGTTCTCACTGTTTTATGAATTTTTGAAGTGAATGCTTGTGTTGATGCTATGAATTGGCTTGAATAATTGTGTCTGGATTTCTTGATTTTCATTGACCTAGTTCCTTTTGTCCAATTGAGCTGAAAATTGACATGCTACTTGTTGATTGTGTCCTGTTTAGGTGTGAATTATTTGAGGATTTTTGGAATTGATTTGGTATGCTTTTGAGTGAAATAGTTCTGTTTGGTCAATTGGTGTTGCAAATTACATGATTGATGTTAAATTGTGCATGAAATGAATATGGTGAATGGTATGAGTATGGGACCAATTGCATTTGCTTTTGATTTGTTTTAATTTGATTTTGGTTGAATATTACTTGCTGTTTATATTTTTTTGTCACCTTTGGACCCTAGGCTTGGCCTAGTGGTCTAGTTTCTCACATTTGGTTTGGATTTTCAGGTTAAAAGTGCAAAAGGCTTAAGAAGGAAATTGAAAAGTGAAAATTGAATTTGGTTGATGTTGTCTACTAACATGACTTTGTGTTGTAGGTTGTGATGCTTGAGCTTGGGCTTATAGCTTGCACTTGTGTGCATTAACTTGTGTTGCCTGTGCAGTTTAACTGATTAACATTTGCTGTTTACTGTTGGTTTGTCTGAGTACTGATGATACTTGATTGATTTCAGGTACATTTAGTCGCTTACAGTTCTTTAAGAACTTGCTTGCTGCTGCTTGGTTTTTAAACCACTTGAGGTAGGACTTCTATTCTTCATGTAGTCTGGAAGACCTGGCCTGTTACTTGGCCAGGCAACTGTCTGAAGTCCTCCTTAAGAGGCGATGTTTGTGATTGTTTAATATTGTGCCCAAGCAGGTAAAGTCCTTGATAAAGGCAATTGGTGGAAGCCAAGGGATATGCAATCTATCCCCCACTATTCTGTGAGTCGTCCTTCTGCTCACACGGCTGTGTGTTGATGCATTGGGCCACAAACCCAAGATCTTGTGCTGTTGCACAATCGAGTCAGAGTCTTTGAGCGTAGAAGGGTCCCTCCATTCTGGACCCACGCTCCTTTGTCTGAAGCTCTCCCTGGTCAGGGATAAGAGCTGTGAAGTCTAATCTTCACTCATCTTTCATCTGCTTCACCTTAGCCCCGCAATGGCAAGGTTAAGAGCGAGCAGTACCCATGTACAGATGACTTGCTTCGGCAGTCAAACCCATTGTTTGAGCCCACTTGACTGGTTATAGTGTGTGCTTTGTGAATATTTGTTTGCTTGAATGCTTGTATGCTTGCTTTCTTCCTGGATAGGATTAGATTGCAGTTGTGCAAGTAGGTAGAAACCGCAACGTAGGGTAATGATGCATGACAACACTAGGCTCGAGTCCAGCTCCCTGGTAGTGTGTCTTCCCTTGGTTTCTGGCTAGATTTTCTTTCCCTTTCAGGGGAACTACATCGCCCTGATCCTTGTTCCAGACGAGGTATGTAGGCAGGAGGTCGTGCGAGACCTCTCCGGGCACTTTTTTTTCCTTTCTTGTGTGTGTTGTTGGACAAGTGCTAGGCTCGAGTCCCTGACTCCTTAGCATGTTGTTGTTTGTTTGTGCTTGTTTGTTTCGGGCGCTGACGTAATGCCATTGAGTGGTTGTCGGGTCCCACGTTTGCCATCTGTTTGTGTGTTTTGTGTGGTTTGGCGTGCGTAAGCCGAACTACAGTAGCTCTGATTCTCGTTCCAGACGAGATATGTAGGCATAGGATGCGATGTCCTATCGAGCTCCCTTCTCTTAACCCCACCTGCGATCCCTGTGTGTGTGTGATGTTTTAGCAACCTTTTCTTTTCTTAGAGCATGGATCCCGTCGAGTACGACGGACGTGAGGGGTGCTAATACCTTCCCCTTGCGTAACCGACTCCCTTACCCTTTCTCTTTGGTCGCAAGACCATTTCCTTTCCAGGTTTCTCTGAGCGTTTCCTTTCCCTATCTTGGGATAAATAACGCGCAGTGGCGGCTCTGTGTTGTGTTTTTGTTTCAGCCCTCCGGTTGTTTTTCGCGGATGCGACAATAGGATGTCAAATTCCTTAACTCTTTCAAGTCGGGTTGTCTGAAATTTTTGTATTATTGATGATATGGATGTAAATGAGTGCATGAATGCATGGATGCAACAATCACACTCAAGGATCAAGCAAAGCACACCAAACAAAGGTCATGGGATGGATCATGTCATCCTTAATATCAATCATCCATTTTGGTGGATTATGGTTTACACCTTATCAACACCCAAGTTCCATTGATATTAAGGATATATGACCGGATCAACCATGAATCAAGGGTTTGTTGCAAGTCACGAGCATGGAGTCTCGGTTAAGAACCGCCCAAAGGGAATGTACTAGGGTTTAACCTACCAAACATGTTCTACAAGAGGTTCCCATAGTCATCATCCCATCTTTTGGATATTATCGGATAAACGACTACTCGTATTCCAAAAATATTCTCAAGAGAGACTCTTATAAGTGTAGTATCGTGTAACAATCATATCAAATCTTACACTTGAATGTCTTTCGCACTACATCCTAAGAATAGGCCAAGATGGGTTTGGTAAACTAAGGTCCTTGGCTTCTAAGGTCTATATTGGAAAGAGTAATGTCTAACCACAACTACTTGTGTGACATTATTGATCCCAACATGACCTCCACCAAGTGAATGGGCTTGCAAGTCAACTTGCTAAGGAATAACTCCACACAAGTCAACAAGACTATGCCATTCTCCAATCCTAAATGCACTTGAGTTCGGGTATAGAACTCATCTCACAATGATCACCAAGCATACAAGGAATCAATATTCAAGCAATTCAATCATTACATACAATACAGTAATCCCAAATTGCACAAAAATATGTCACAAAACAATATACACAACAATACAACAAATATGAAAAGTAGGCAAAACCCACTAGGCAAATTGTTCCCCAGCAGAGTCGCCACTTTTCTGTAGCGGGCTATTCGTTACCATTAGAGATATTGACTAAATCCAAGGTAAACCATACAAGTCGAGTCGTCACCGCAGTTCTATTTATCCAAAGGAATGGTTAGAAAGCGAACAAAAACCTAAAAATTTTATCAAATCAAAAACTAGTAAAAATGCCAGAGATCTGGGTAAGGGGGTTGGTTATGCAATAGGAAGGTTTTAAGCACCCAAAAGATCCTAGGTACTCCTAGGGAGCCCTTTTCACACTTGTTGTAAGGTTGGTATTTTGTGAAAATTTTCTTGTGCAAACATATTTGAAGAGATGAGAAGAGAATGTACAAGTTTATTTACATTTTTGTTTGGATGGATAAACCCATTGCCTACGTACCATCTTAAAAAAAGATTAGGATCAAAACCTCGTAGTTCGGGATAAAAATCTCAAAATGAGTTGGTGAATTGATTGGTCCAAAAGCCTTAAGGTCTTTTGTTATCCAAGGGAGAAAACTCAACCTAAAACCACAAATCCACCATGTGAGGATAGCTTCAACATGCTAGTGAGGGGTTAACCCTATAATAAGCATGGAAGACTCATTGTCCATCACTAAGGATACAGGTGAGTATTACATCTACCTCAAGGATAACTCAAACCTAATAGCTAAAGGTTATGAAAAGTTTTTGATAAGAAAGTGGCCATTGAAACCACAAAAGCATTTGAATGGGTTATATTTACCAATGAAAAGTATTTACAAAATATGGTCAAAGTTGATTTAAAAGTTCAATTCAAAATAAGTGTTATGAAAAGAAAATTTGAAAATCAAAAGCATAAGGCTTAGGTTTCTAATGTTTGAAAACAAATGTTAAATGTTTGCACAAAAGTTTTGGCTTGGGTTAGAGTGAAGGGAAGAAGAAGAATGGCTAAGTCCTAAGAATACAAGAGATAAGGGGTAAGAGAACAAGACCACAAATGGAGTTCCTCTCATGAGATCATAGTGATTATCTAAGTAGCTCCCATCCTTTGGAATATGCAAGCAAAATAATAGTAAGCTCAAGCAATCAATAATCAATTTAGCTCTTGGAAAGTTCCTCAATGGCTCTTAGATATCTCTCTCTTGGAAGCTCATGGCAATGGTTCCTCACTTAGGCTTAATGTTGGAATCCCTAGCACAAGAACACACACATTAAAAAGTTCTATTAAACAAATCAAGAATGAACAAGCCAGAGTTTAGAAATTGGTCCTTCCAATGTTCTCTTTAGCATTTATATCATTCTAAAGGCTCAATACCTAGTTGCTCTTTGAGTTTTATAGCACTCTAAAGGCCCAATGCCTAGTTGCTCTTTGACTCCACATTTTGCATAGGGAAAGTCCTAAAGTCTAAGTCCATTTTGTCCATTTCTTTGCATTTGGTCCACAACAATCAAAACAAAACATAAGCACAATAGCATATACACAATTATGTGCTCAAGTGAGCAAAAGGCAAATTGCATTAACATAAACATGTGCTCAAATGAGCAAAGGAAAAAGCAAATGAATAATATGTACAATAATAGTAAATTGCGTAAAAGTAAAGAGCAAGAATTAAATGTTAATAGTCAATGTTAGTAGTTAGTGTGCCATAAGGAAAATTTAGCGCTATGTTAAGCAATCGTAATTGGACTTATGTAGAAGTCACAACTATCTGGGGCCGGTCAATAATAATGTAGGCAACAACACAAGTTAGAGGCCTTGATTAGTGAACCAAGTTCCAACAACTTGCCATGCCAAAAAGAATATGAGAAATGATCTTGTATAGGTTTAAGTCCTTTGCATGATTTAAGAAGCAATCTATCCTTAATGCAAAGCCATTCACTTGATCATTTGATCAAGATGAATTAGATTTGAATCAAGGAAGATTAAACCTCCCTAATCAATGCTAACTTATCAACCTTTAACTCATTGATCAAAAAAAGAGAAGAAGAAGAAGATGGATGATGGATAAGGGAAATGAAGAACATAAAGTGCATTAAGTAAAATGGAATGTACCAATCCATAAATGTTGACCAAAGATAGGAAAGATCAAGGTCAAACCCTCAAAATCAGAAATGCGATGAAGATTAGAAGTCAAGAAATAAACAAGGTATTTTTGGCATTTTTAATATTTGAAAATAAACTTGAATTAAAATATTAAAGAAAGGTCAAACTTCAAATTCACTTCAAATCAACTTTAAAAAGTCCAAGTGAATTATCCCAAGTTCAACATGGTCAAACAAAGTTTGACAAAAAATTTCAGCATTTTTAAAAGTCAGAAACTATTTTTAATCAATTAAAAATGAATAAAAATAACCTAATTGAACTAAAATCTCAAATAAATCTCAAATCAATTAATAAACTGATGAGAATATTTTTCATAGATCCATCATCATTCAAAGAGGTTGAGAAAATATTTTTGTATTTTTTGGATATCAAAAACTATTTAAAATGAATTAAAAATAACCAGAAAAGAGAAAATTCACAAAAAATATCAAATGATAAAAAAAAAATATTAAAAAATCATTTTTAGAAACTAGAATTAAAAAGAGAAATAATGCAATTGGTCCCATATTTTTTGGAATTAAAATAAAAGAGTTATGAATTTTTAAAATAAAATGAAATAAAAGAAATAAAATGGAAATTAGAAAAATCAGAAAAAAGGAGAGGCGTTGGATCTAAGCTCATTAACTGAGCTGGCACATGCAAAGGTGGAGAGATGCGCGCGCACGATGGTCCCAAGTCAATGAGTAACATAATGAATTAAAATAAGTCATATCATCCAAGGGCCACAATTCAAACTGGAAACATGATCAAACGGTCTATATGTGATCTGGCAACAGGGACGGTGGCCAGCGCCACCGTCTTCTCCGGTGAGCTCCGGCGAAGGCCAAAAAACACAGAGGTTCAAATGCTCACTAAAATGGACGATCCAGGCACTGTTCGAAAGGTGAAGTGATGTACATCACTCCTATACCACTCACTTCCACTCTAGATTCATATTAAGAGAGAAATCAGAGATGGAAGCTTGATGGTGTTCATCATGAACTTGCTCGATTTCAAAAATTAAGCATATAATAATGATGCCTCTATAGAGAGGACTTCAGACAACACAATATCAAGGCCAATAGATCAAAGAACAAAGAGATTCAAAGCAAAAAACCAGTTGATCCACACCTTTGGATTATGAAGATTTGAGTCCCTTTGCTTGGTTCCTTTTGCAAAACAGAACTTCAATGGATCAAATGATGAAGGTTTAGGAACTTTAGATCTGGAAATTCAACCAAATGCAATTGAATTTCAGATCTGAATTTTTGAAGAAAGATGAACTTAGTTCCTTTGGTATGGTTGAGGATTCACTCTTGCAGCATTTCAAGCGCCCTTAGGTTGGTTAATTATGAAGCATAGCACATGTATTTATAGCTAGAAATGGTTGAGTGCATGAGTTTACTCGTGTGCATGGCAAATGGATTTCTCCTTGCATGGGCTTGTGTGATCATGTGGAAAGCCCAATGAAGATTGGAATGACCTGCTGAGCTCATGTGAATTGCAAATGGAGATGTACAAGAAGTGTACACAGCTCATGCATGGTAATTTGAGTGGAATTTCACAAAATGCACTTAATCTTCATGCCTTCGAAAATAGTGCTTCCAAACTCCAAATGCTACATCATGAGTAATGGTTAGAAAGCTTATTGCATAAGGAACAAGTGATATATTGATCAAAGTTTCAATTAGGCCTTGGAAATTAGTTAATTTTGAGTTTAAAGTGTAGGGTGCAAAACATGCATAAGTGAAGTTTCCAAATCTGGCCAATGTTCAAGCCCTTCTGTCTCAATGATGCAAGCTCCAAATGATAAACCCTTCAACATTAAAGTTGTAGGTATTTTCAATACAATCAATTTGGACTTAAATTTTGCATAATTTGGATTTTTGATGAAGAAGTTATGGGCACTTGAAGTTGGACTTTTTTCCTTTTCAATGCATTTGGCCCAATGTGACCTATAATGTTTTGCATTATCACATGTATTTATTTTGAGATTTTGAAATGTATCTCAACATAACATTTGAAGTAGACACAATAATCTTTCCAATGCATTTGGTTCCACCTCAAAATCATAAAAAATGAATGAGTTATGTTCTTGGGAAATTGACCCAAAATTAGGGTTTCAGTCAAAATGACCTATAATGTCTTGGAATGGAAGATGAGTTTAAAAGCTTCAAATAAAATGTTTATGAACATGAAAGTTGTTCATATTGTTCTTAAGAACATTTTTTCTATTGGGACCATCTCCATTTGACCAACACATAAAAAGTTAGGTCTCAGTGCATTTCAAAATAGACAGATGAATTGACTGATCAACTTCTCAAATCCACAACTCATATCTTGATGAATTGATGATTGAGGACACTCAAATAAGTTCAAATATTCATGGAATAATGAATTAAATAACTTCCCTTGATGGTATTTGACCATGGGCTGAGGTTGCTTCATGAGCAAGGCATTATTGATGATCAGATGAATTAGGGTTTCCTTGAGAGACAAACCTCAAACCCCTTGACTTGCTTTGATCAAAATGATGAATTGAGATGCTAGGGAGGCATATTTGATGGATGAGAGCTTTGGGAACCATTTCCATGCTTGTTTTCATCTTCTCTTTGACTTTATCAGTGCACAAAGGATCTCTTAGAAGCTTTTAGACCTTGTGATTGCTCAAGCTGCAAACAAGAAATGTTAGTGACATATTTTTGTGCTTTTGGTTAATAAATAAAATGGGAAAAGCAATGATATACAATTCAAGCATGCTTGGTGATCTCAAACCACTCACAAGAGGTCCCACCCAAAGGCAAAGGGAACCAAGATGCTCATGATCCTTGAGGCTTTGCACATGCAATGTTATGATGCCATGAGAGATCTTAGGGCCAAAATTAGGGTCTTACACTCAATAACCTTAGGTTTTTTGGCGCAAGCTATGGGTTTATACTTGTGGTACGTTGGGAAAAATTCTTTGAGTTTATCATGATCAACATTTGGAGTTGATAAGGATCCTAGCATTGCATGAGTCTTCCCAGAAATAGAAATAGGAATCAATATCTGTGATTCAAAGACTCTCTTTTGTTCTTCAGTGGAAGATTCTAGAACATATTTTTGGTTACCCACAATATATGGGCCCAAAATCCTGTCAGCAAGAGGAAGACCCTGAGATTTTTTAGAGTCCTTTATGTTTTTTGTGGATTCTTTGGTTGCTTTTGTAGATGACGCCATTGTTATAGGAAGATGAAAGGAAGAAGTGAAATGGGTTTTTGGGTTTGAGGAAGATGAAGAGTATAAGAAATAGTTGTTTGAGAAACTCAAAATATGAAAAGTTTGGAAAAAGCATTAAGTATGTCTATTTATAAGTCGCGGAAGTGTTGCGGTTTTTGTTGAGCATTAATGGGAAAAATAAAGTGGGGCATGTGTCAGCTGAAATGGCCATGATAAACGGTAGCAGTTAAAGGCTAAACATGATTTCCTAGGGGCTAGGAAACGTGATGATTACCTAAAGATCCTCACGTGGGTTTTGAGGAGACGTTTCTCTAAAGTTGTCATCATGATTGTGACGTCATATCAGATGAATAGTTTGTGATGTCAAATTAGATTGTAAAATAAATAAAAATACCTTTTTCCTTTGGTATGTTAAAAAAGGCATTTTTGGGGGGGGCAATTTGTTAGGTGGGAATTTTGACATCAGGTTGGAGCTGATAAACTAAGAAGAGAGAATGCTTTTGAAGATATTTGTGACTTCGATATAGAGAAAACATGGTATGAGAAAGTTTCAAAGTTTGCCTTCTGTAAGAGAGGACTAATGTGAGACTTAGAAATAATCCAAGTCCAGAATGTTATTTTGACATAAGTGTTTGTTCGAAACCTATTTGAATTTGAATGAAAGAGGGATAACCGTATTTCATTCTTATCCAATTTTGAAGGAAAGACACGTAGAGTGTTGTCCTGAATTGCAGACATGTCGAGTGCAACGTGCCAGTACATAGGAGAAAAGTCGTTGGTGACGGATATTTCGATTTAGTATATATAGGTGTCTTAGTATTAGGATTAAGTGTGTTCAAATTGTTGTACAATCAATCAGATTTACTCAAAGTATCCAGCATGTTGAGAAACGAGTACAATTGAAAATGTACGTTTGATAACACCATTGTCTTTATATCAATCAAAGTCTATTTATACTTTTTGTCTAGAAATTATCTTTTATTACAAGTCATTTATCAAACATTTGTCTTACACTTTCCTTACATTTCTGCAATTTATACTTCTGAAAACGCTTTAAGCAAACATTCCTCATTTAAGAATATTATCGAAGTGTTCATCCTTATTCAATATACAGTTTTAAATAATATCATGTGTCCTGGGATCAACGTGGTCAATCCTGTGAGTAATCAAAACGCTCTTAATTTGGAAGACCGGAGGTTGTTTACCAATTTTCACGGTAAACAGAAAGTTGCACAAAATAAATTTCAAAGCATGTGTTTACACTAAGCCTTAAGTTAGATTCACCTCACCAATTTAGGCAAATTGGATACAAATGGGTAATCCGATGAATCCCTTTCATGACACTTTTGAAATCTTAACATGAATCGCACATTCACATTAAACATATCAATCAACGATATTTTACAAAATAAAATTCATTCACTAATTCTCGTGCACTAGAAAAATAAAGGAATGACTTATATATAAACTTTGACTCTGAAATATATCATTTTCATGTTCATGTACAGTTTAACAAGTGTCTATATTTATAGAAAAATTTATAACAATTGATGGGAGAAGCAATTTTTTAAATAGTTTTCAAGATAGTGATTCACAAACGGTTATATACTAGTAACATTCAAATAAATAAAAAATGGTTGTTATGGATTGGTGGAAACACCTTTAGTTTTTGAGCCTATTGACCAAGAGGCCTTTGGTTCTAATCTAGACAAATGCAATTTTTAGCCATTTATTTTGTTATTTTAATAAATAAATTCAAAAAATGTTCAAAAACCAAGTGCGAAATCATGACATTCTAAGACAAATGCAATTTCTGACCATTTATTTTGTTATTTTAATAAATAAATTCGAAAAATGTTTAAAACCAAGTGGTGAACCCATGACATTCTATGATAAATGCATTTTTTTTACCATTTATTTTGTTAATTTTGATAAGTAAATTCAAAAAATTGTTCAAAATCAAGTGTTGAACGCATGACATTCAAAGGCAAATGCAATTTTGACCATTTATTTTATTATTTTAATAAATAAATTCAAAAAATGTTAAAAATCTTGAACCCGTGACATTCTAATATTTATCAAAAGTCATAACCACTACATCTAATAACATTTTTGGATTGAAAACATTCATAAAATGAATATAATGATTTTTACATTGGAAATGCACTAACTTTAAACACTAATTTTAGAGAAAAAAGAATACACACTTACAAAGTAAAATATATTTATACTGTCATCCAATGAGAGACATGTATCTCGCCACATCCCACTTTTATTTTTAAAATACTGTTATAATTTGGCAGTGTAAAATATTCTGATAAAATATCAGTGTAATACTTTGATAGAAACCGGCTCTGAACAGAATAATTTAAAGAATATGAATACTTTACTGATAATAATTCTGGTGGAAGTTCAAAGACCGGAATATTATTCTTACAATAGTTATAGGAAAATAGTACAAAATATTAGGACACACATCAAGATTCGAGAGCTTAGTTCTCTCCCTCCTAAGTGTCTAACACTCACAACTGCGGGATTATCAAAACACAATTTTGTTTCCCTTCTTATATTGCCTAAGTTCTGTAACTGTTCTTAATAATAATTGTTACTCTAGTAATAATAATAATTACTGCCCCTTAGAATATGTAACTACTATAGATACCATTAAAATGACTATTTATATATATTCTTTATTGGACATCATTTATCTTGCTTTATTGGTGCCCCTTCCTCTTATAAGTATTCTTTATGAGAGGTCTAACAATACTCCCCCCTAAAAGAGACACCTTGTCCTCAGGGTGAAATGAAGGAAATTACTCTTTGATGACTTCCATAGGTTCCCATGTAGCTTCAAATTATGGTAGGTCCTGCCATTGAATAAGTACTTCAGTTGAGCCATTAGCATTGTTTCAGACAATAATTACTACAGCAGGTGACACTTGGAGTTCTAAATCCTCAAAAAGAATTTACGGAAGAGGTTGCCAGTTGCTTGTTGGAGCCAGAACTTTCTTTAGTAAGGAAACATGGAAAACCGGATGGATTTTTCTCTCTGGTGGTAAATCCAATTTGAATTCCACTGATCCTATCTGTTTGATTATTTGATAAGGCCCATAGAACCTAGGACTTAGTTTCTTATTCCTCTTCTTAGAAAGAGACTTCAATCTATAAGGTTGCAACCTAAGATAAACCCAATCACCAGTAGAGAGAGTAATTGGTCTTCTGGACTGATCTTTATATGTTTTCATCTGAACTTGGGCTTTCACTATATTAGACTTTAACTCATGTAACATTTGATCCCTCTCTTGGGTTAAGACATTAACTTCTTCTACAATTGAAGGAATGGTAGAGCCCTTGAGTAAATGGGGAGGGTCTTGACCATTTAGAGCTTTGAAAGGAGTCAATGTCAAGGAACTATTATAGTTGGTGTTGAACCAATATTCTTCCCTCCCTAACCACTTAGTCCACTGCTTGAGTTGAGTCCCTGTGAGACACCTCAGATACGTTTCCAAACACCGATTTACTACCTCGGTTTGACCATCAATTTGGGGATGATATGCAGAGTTGAATTTTAACTTGGTACCAGCCATTTTAAACAACTCTGACCAGAAATGGCTGAGAAATATTGTATCCCTATCTGACACAATGGCTGATGGAAAACCATGTAACTTAACCATCACTTTGATGAAAATTTTAGCAACATCCTTAGCGGTAAAAAGGTGACTTAAAGCCATGAAATGAGCATATTTGGTAAGACGGTCTACTACCACCAAAATCACATATTTTCCATGTGCTTTAGGTAACCCTTCTATAAAATCCATTGAAATATCAACCCATACTTGAGTAGGAATTAGCAGTGGTTGCAATAGTCCAGCAGGAGACAAGGCTTGTTATTTGTTCAATTGACAAACTTCACAAGTGGCAACATATTGCTGAATATCTTTACTCATTCCTTCCTAGTGTAGAATTGCTGAAGTTCTTTTATAAGTTCTGAAAAATCTTGAGTGTTCTCCCGTGGCTGAATCATGTAATTCTCTTAAAAGCTTCGGAATTTTGGAAGACTCTTTAGGTAGCACTAGTCATCCTTTAAAAAACAACTCCTGATCTCTAAAAGAATATACAAGGTGAGAGTGGCTATCCTTCAGCAAGTCTTGAATGATTTCTTATAATTTTTTATCATTTTGAATTTCAGTCTCACACTCCTTTAATTCGTCAAATTGGACTGTGGATAGAGCTGCATGACCCATTCTTATAGAGAGTGCATCAGGCACTCTGTTTTGTTGTTCAGGCTTGTATTGAATTTCAAAATCAAATCCCATCAACTTAGAAGTCCACTTGGGTTGTTCCTCTCCTAGAACTCTTTGGTCACAGAAATTTGAGGCTCTTTTGGTCCGTAAGGATGATGAAATGCCTCCCCATCAAGTAATGTCTCCATTTTTGAACGGCTGTCACAATGTCCATCAACTCTCTCTCGTACACTGACTCGGATTATGCTCTATCTAATAATGTTTGACTATGAAAAGCCACTGGTCGACCTTCTTGCAATAAAATGGCCTTTAATCCTTTGTTAGAAGCATTTGTTTCTATGGTGAAGACTTTGGAGAAATATGGAACTGTTAGTATGGGTAATTCATCCATCAATTTCTTAAGTTGCTCAAAAGCGGCATGGGCTTCGTCATTCCAAAGGAAACAATCTTTTTTCAACAATTGGGTCAGCGGTCTAGCTATCTTGCTATAATCCTTCACGAACATTCTATAATAACCTGTGAGTCCTAAAAATCCTCTTAGTGCTTTGAGATCTTTAGGAATGGGCCACTCCACCATAACAATTAGTTTTTTTGGATCAACTTCTACTCCTTCCCCTGAAATGATGTGACCTAAATACTCTAATTGAGTTTGGCCAAAAGCACTTTTTTAGGTTCGCAAATAGTTGGTGCTCCTTCAGTAGCGCCAGAACAGCTTGCAAATGCTTATGATGTTCCTCATTAGATTTTCTATAGAAAAATATATCGTCAAAAAAAAATCTTCTTAAGTATGGTTTCAAGATTTCATTCATTAATGATTGAAATCTGGAAGGTGCGTTAGTAAGTCCAAACAACATAACAACAAACTCATAATGACGCTCATGAGTTCTAAAGGTTGTCTTTTGAATATCCTCTTCCTTCATCCCTATTTGATGATAACCTGATTTTAAATCCAGTTTAGAAAAAATATTTTCTCCCCCTAATTCATCAAATAGCTCATCAATAATGGGAATAAGGAATTTATCAGGCACAGTAATCTTATTTAAGGCTTTATAATCTACACAAAAATTCCATCCTCCATCTTTTTTTTAACCAGAATAATAGGACTAGAGTAAGGACTTACATTAGGCCTAATGACACCAGATTTTAGCATATCATCTACTAACCTTTCAATCTTATTTTTTTGGTAATGAGGATGTCTGTAACTTCTGATATTTGGAATATTCTCTCCTTCCTTGAGTATAATAACATGATCTTGTCTCCTTGACGGTGGCAACCCCTTTGGTTCTTGGAACACCTCTCCAAATTCTCTTAAAACTCCTTCTAGCCAGCTAGGAGGTGATATTACTGAATCTGTTCCAGCCTTTAACATCTTGTATTCTAAGAGAAAAACTTTCCCTTCATCATGCATGGCTTTTAAAACAGACTTGAAGGATGTTGATACCCTCAATAATTCAGACTCTCCTTTCAACACATGATAGTGATTACCCCATTGGATCTTGATAGTTAAATCTTTGAAATTTTCTTTTATTTCTCCCAAACTGGATAGCCATTCCATACCCAAAACCACATCCACTCCACCTAATTCAAAGATGAAGAAATCTTGTTAAATGTCCAACCCTTGAATGTTGAGTTTCAGTTGGGGACATACTCCCTTACAAAAAAATTTGCTCGCATCCTGTAAGACCCTAATTTTTGTTGGTGTAAGCCCTAGAGGCCAATACTTTTGGTACTTGTATCGAATTATTTATTAATTAATAAAAGGCTTTTTCTTTATTATGGTTGATTAATAAAGTCCCTGGAATAGATAGTCCGTTTAATGTATTAAGTGTGACTTAATCATGAGAGCACATTAAACATAAGGACACTATTCTTAAAGTATCCGTAGTCGAGCTTTAGTGTGAAGTGGGATAACATTAAAGCATTAAGACTATTATGTTTGTAGACTGATGATCACATCTCATGGATCATGGATAAAGAGTTATCAAGTCTTAAACATAGGTATGAATATTAAGAGTAATATTTATACCGGATTGACCCGCTATGAGAATACTATATAGAAAGTTATGCAAAGTGTCATAAGTTATTCTCATGGTGATAATGGTGTATACCACTCTTCGACCTGAAACCACTATGGATCCTAGATGTAGAGTCGAGTGCTTTATTACTGATCCAACGTTGTGCGTAACTGGATAACCATAAAGACAGTTGATGGGTACTCCACGAAGCATGCTGAGGGACATGAGTGACCTAGATGGAATTTGCCCATCCTGCGTAACAGGATAAATGTCTATGGGCCCAATATTAAACTGGACAAGGATGACATGGTCTATACCTTGTGTTCAATATAGACATAAGGGCAAAGGGGTAATTATACACATAATTATTATCACAGAAGGTTTTGTCAGATCACATGACATTTTCGTGTCTTGGGTAGCAGTGATGTGTTGCTAGATACCGCTCACTGTTTATTATGTTAAATGCGTGATTTAACATAATTGCCAACGTCGCGAAAACCTACAAGGTCACACACAAAGGACGGATTTTTGAGAGATAGAGTAACTAAGGAACGTCGTAAGGTACGGTGCACTTAAGTGGAATACGAAATATGGTAAGGTACCAAATACTTAAGTGATTTTGGAATATTATGAGATATGGGCCAAAATACACTTAAGTGGGCTTTTTAGCTTGAAGCCCACACAAGTGGTTCTATAAATAGAACCCCTTGGGTAGAAGCATAATCACTCAGACTCAACTCAAGTGAAGACTTGGAATTTTGTTTCCCTCTCTCTCTCACTCAAAGCCTTCATTCGTACCAGCTAGCGCTGAGATTGAAGGAATCCGTTCGTGTGGACTGAGTAGAGACGTTGTCATCGTTCAACGTTCGTGATCGCTCCGTGGATTTGTATCCAAGGTTTTGATCGTTACAAGAGATCTGCACCAAAAGTTTGAATCGCCACAAGAGGTAACGATTCTATCACTGATCATGCCCATTCGTAAGAATCACTTAATGGAGAAATTTTTAAATTCTGCTGCGCCTTGGATGGCAATTCTCCTTCAGTGGTATCAGAGCCACTTACGAAACCATGAATCTGATAACTGTTTTTGTTCTGTAATAATATGATTAAAGATAGAATGAATCAAAGATTAAATTGAGATCGATCAAGTTATATATATATATATATATATATATATATATATGATATATGTAATCCTGATGCAAAATACATTATATATGATATAGTGTTCTCGTTTCGTTCATTCAAACACTCAATGATTGTTTTCCTTTGAGCGATCAATGGTCGTTTGCTTCTTGATCCGACATTAGTATGGTGAAGCAATGACGTGTTGATCAATCATACTTAACTAACAATCGAGATGTGTTTGACAGTCTGAAATTGGTGCATCAGGGTTAGTGACGACACAAGGGTTGTGTTGTCAGAGAGTTATGCGATTGGGGTTATGACTACACAAGAGTTGTGCTTTCTAAACACTTTTTGGAACAGTGTTAACCGGTTAACGCGTATGGTTAACCGGTTAACGCAATACGAAATAAAAATTTTAAGGTTTTCAAACAGTGTTAACCGGTTAACACATTTGGTTAACCGGTTAACGCAAGAGGGAAAACAGTTTTCCAAGAGATTTTCAAACAGTGTTAACCGGTTAACGCATTTGGTTAACCGGTTAACGCAAGGCAGAAAACAATTTTTTAACAGATTTCAAACAGTGTTAATCGATTAACACATATGGTTAACCGGTTAACGCAAGGCAAAATTCACTAATTGAGTGCTTTAAAGTATCAAGTGTTGATGCGAAAAGCGACGTCGATTTTAAATGAATTGTTCATTAAAAATTTCGGCCAGGGGCGCTGCCCTTTCAACCCCGCAAGGGGCGCTGCCCCCTTGACCCCTGTCCGCTGACCGGGCAGCGGACCCCCGGCTAACTCTAAGTAGTGTGATCGATCGTCGAAATTTAATTTGATTTTAATTAATTAAAGGAATTAATAATAATAATAATAAAGTGTTTATTATTGTCTTGTGGTGATCGGTTATGGCCTTAGTTTCCCTTTATTTTGCTTTGGGTTTTAAAATACGACCTACGTGTCGTGCCTCTCTCTTAATCTCCCAAATGTAACTTCTTTTCTCATATCACTCCCTCGTATGTAAAACGAGTTTCTTTATGTAATGTAATGATATGAAGAAAGCAAAGAAGTCAGTGCCAAAGGAGGACAACCTTGAAGATCTTGCTTGGAGAAGCTTAGATCGTTGTTAGGTTAGCTTAGGTTCTCTCATTGGCTTGGGAGAACAATTGCGCTAGGGGCCATAACTGTTTCATTATGTGTGTATGTATGTTGATGCATGTGGATCTATGTTGATGCATGTGAGAGGCGATTTATATGATAAATAAGCCGGTGAGATCAGAAAAATTGCAATTCCCTCAAGTTAAATATTAAGTTTATGCTTTCCATGTTTTAACACTCATCAAGACTAGTAATGGATAATGTAGGTTTCGCCTATGCGAGGTGCATGTTCTATATTAGTAAGGTGCGATGGGATAATTGTAATATCCAACTGTTAAAACAATGGGTCAAACTTAACTAAACAAATTATAATAAGATTATATATGTTTAGCAGCAAGAGTTGGGAATAATCTATATGATGGATTGAAATAAGGAGTTATTCACCCAACTGAAATTTTCGAGAATTGTATGAGATACAATTGGAAGGAGTTCCTACCTAAATAACCTAGTTTTGTGTAATCCGCCTACGCGGACTTAGAACGAAGTGAAATATGGATCTCGACCCACTAGAAAATCTTCCAACGGGATTTTCCGAATCAGATGATGAGGGTCATTTGTTTTGAGTAAAATAGTGGGAGCATATTTAATTAAAGGCCTAATTACATATGTCAATGATACTTATATTTTCATTAATCCTTGTGTAGATTACCATGATAACAAACACCTCTAACAACATCTTGCAATCAACCCTTGACAAGGAAAAATTGTCTGGGACAAATTTCCTGGATTGGTACCGAAACCTGAGGATTGTCCTCAAACATGATAAAGGGAAAGGCAAGGAAGTTGCCAAACCCAAACCCACTAGTGCTGCTTTAAAGCCTAGTGGAGGCATAGAAAAAGAAGGCACCTGCTTCCATTGCGGTAAGACCGGACACTGGAAGAGGAACTGCCCAAAGTACCTGGAAGATAGGAAGAATGGAGTAGAGACTCCAACTTCAGGTATTCTTGTTATTGAAATTAATTTATCTACTTCTGCATCATGGGTATTAGATACTGGATGCGGTTCTCACATTTGTACAAATGTGCAAGGACTAAAAAGGAGTAGAAAATTGGCAAAAGGTGAAGTCGACCTACGAGTTGGTAATGGAGCAAAGGTTGTTGCCTTAGCCGTAGGAACTTATGAGATGACTTTACCTAGTGGTTTAATAATTCAGTTAGAGAACTGTTATTATGTACCTGCAATTAGCAGGAATATTGTTTCCGTTTCTTATTTGGACAAGTTCGGTTTTTCATTCATAATAAAGAACAATTGTTGTTCAATTTATTTGAATGATATATTCTATGCTACTGCTCAAATGAACAATGGATTATATGTCCTTGATCTTGAAATGCCAGTCTATAACATTAATACTAAAAGGATGAAACCCAATGAGTGAAATCCAACTTACCTTTGGCATTGTCGATTAGGCCACATAAATGAGAAACGCATTTCCAAACTCCATAAAGATGGATTGTTGGACTCTTTTGATTATGAATCATATAAGATATGCAGATCTTGTTTAATTGGAAAGATGACAAAGTCTCCATTCACAGGAAAAGGTGAAAGAGCTAATGATCTTTTGGCCCTCATACATACTGATGTATGTGGACCACTGAACATACCAGCCAGAGGAGGTTTTCAATACTTCATCACATTTACTAATGATTTCAGTAGATATGGTTATGTGTATTTAATGAAACACAAATCAGAGTCCTTTGAAAAGTTCAAGGAATTCAAGAATGAAGTACAAAACCAACTAGGTAAGAATATTAAAACTCTTCGATCAGATCGAGGTGGTGAGTATTTAAGCCTAGAGTTTGATGACCATCTGAAAGAGTGTGGGATCCTATCCCAACTCACTCCTCCTGGAACACCCCAATGGAATGGTGTATCTGAGAGAAGAAATCGAACCCTGTTGGACATGGTCCGATCCATGATGAGTCACGCCGATCTTCCAAACTCCTTTTGGGGACATGCACTATTGATAGCAGCTTACACACTTAACCGTGTTCCATCCAAAAAGGTTGAGAAGACACCATATGAGATATGGAGTGGTAAGAAACCACATATGTCTTACATGAATATTTGGGGTTGCGAAGTTTATGTGAAACGACAAATTTCAACTAAGCTTGAGCCCAAATCTGATAAATGCTTATTTGTGGGGTATCCTAAAGAAACAAGAGGATATTACTTCTACAAACCTTCTGAGGGCAAAGTGTTTGTCGCTCGAACGGGAGTTTTCCTAGAAAAGGATTTTATTTCCAAAGGAACCAGTGGGAGGAAAGTAGAGCTTAAAGAAATTCAAGAATCACAAAGCATCGATACACCTATGGAGGAATTAGAGCAGGAAACACAAGTGGTTGTGGAAGAGCAACCTGCTCAAGTAGAACCAGACCAGTGTAGGTCAGGCAGGATACGTCACCTACCTGAGAGATATGGATATCTCATAATAGATCAAGGTGATGTATTACTCATGGATCAAGATGAGCCTGTGACCTACCAAGAGGCCATAACTGGTCCCAAATCTGACAAGTGGCTAGAAGCCATGAAATCTGAAATGGATTTCATGTACACAAACCAAGTTTGGACCTTGGTAGAGCCTCCTGTAGGGGTTAACCCTATAGGATGCAAGTGGGTCTTCAAAAAGAAGACTGACATGGATGGTAAGGTACATACCTATAAGGCAAGACTGGTTGCAAAAGGATATAAACAAATTCATGGGGTTGACTATGATGAAACCTTTTCACCAGTTGCAATGCTTAAATCTGTTCGGATTTTACTTGTTATCGCTGCATATCATGATTATGAAATATGGAAGATGGATGTCAAAACTGCTTTCCTTAATGGAAATCTTCTTGAGGATGTGTACATGACACAGCCTGAAGGATTTGACATACCAGAAGAAGCCCAAAAGATATGTAAGCTACAAAGATCAATCTATGGATTGAAGCAAGCTTCCAGAAGCTGGAACCTTCGTTTTGATGAAACGGTAAAACAATATGGATTCATCAAGAACAAAGATGAGCCTTGTGTCTACAAGAAGGTTAGTGGGAGCATGATTGTTTTCCTGGTATTATATGTAGATGACATATTACTCATTGGAAACGATGTCCCTACCCTGCAACAAGTAAAGACTTGGTTGGGGAAATGCTTTTCTATGAAGGACCTAGGTGAAGCAACCTATATATTAGGAATCAGAATCTATAGAGATAGATCACAAAAACTGCTTGGCCTAAGTCAGAGTACATACATAGACAAAGTGTTGAGACGCTTTAATATGCATGATTCCAAGAAAGGATTCATACCTATGCAACATGGCATGTGTCTATCAAAAACACAATCCCCTTCAACTAAGGAAGAAAGGGATCACATGAATAAGATTCCATATGCATCTGCAATAGGATCTATCATGTATGCCATGTTATGTACTCGACTAGATGTCTCGTATGCTTTAAGTGCAACGAGTAGGTACCAATCTGATCCTGGTGATGCCCATTGGGTAGCTGTCAAGAATATCCTTAAGTACTTGAGAAGGACTAAGGACTTATTCTTGATATATGGAGGTCAGGAAGATTTGGATGTAATTGGTTACACCGATGCTAGCTTCCAGAAAGATAAGGATGACTTTAGATCGCAATCTGGTTATGTGTTTTGCTTAAACGGTGGCGCTGTGAGCTGGAAAAGTTCAAAGCAAGATACATTTGCTGATTCTAACACAGAGGCCGAGTATATTGTTTCCTCAAGTGCAACAAAGGAAGCTGTTTGGATCAAAAAGTTCATTAGTGAACTTGAAATAGTTCCTAGCATTGCGGATCCCATTGGTCTCTATTATGATAAAAATGGTGCTATCGCACAAGCTAAGGAGCCTAGACCTCACCAACGATCCAAACACATACTTAGGCGTTATCATCTCATTCGAGAGATAATAGATAGAGGAGATGTGAAAATATGTAGAGTACCTACACTTGACAATATTGCTGACCCACTAACAAAGCCTCTTGCGCAGCAGAAGCATGATGGCCATACTAGATCAATGGGCATTAGGGGTATGCCTGATTGGCTCTAGTGCTAGTGGGAGATTGTTGGTGTAAGCCCTAGAGGCCAATACTTTTGGTACTTGTATCGAATTATTTATTAATTAATAAAAGGCTTTTTCTTTATTATGGTTGATTAATAAAGTCCCTGGAATAGATAGTCTGTTTAATGTATTAAGTGTGACTTAATCATGAGAGCACATTAAACATAAGGACATTATTCTTAAAGTATCCGTAGTCGAGCTTTAGTGTGAAGTGGGATAACATTAAAGCATTAAGACTATTATGTTTGTAGACTGATGATCACATCTCATGGATCATGGATAAAGAGTTATCAAGTCTTAAACATAGGTATGAATATTAAGAGTAATATTTATACCGGATTGACCCGCTATGAGAATACTATATAGAAAGTTATGCAAAGTGTCATAAGTTATTCTCATGGTGATAATGGTGTATACCACTCTTCGACCTGAAACCACTATGGATCCTAGATGTAGAGTCGAGTGCTTTATTGCTGATCCAACGTTGTGCGTAACTGAATAACCATAAAGACAGTTGATGGGTACTCCACGAAGCATGCTTAGGGACATGAGTGACCTAGATGGAATTTGCCCATCCTGTGTAACAGGATAAATGTCCATGGGCCCAATATTGAACTGGACAAGGATGACACGGTCTATAGCTTGTGTTCAATATAGACATAAGGGCAAAGGGGTAATTATACACATAATTATTATCACAGGAGGTTTTGTCAGATCACATGACATTTTCGTGTCTTGTGTAGCAGTGATGTGTTGCTAGATACCGCTCACTGTTTATTATGTTAAATGCGTGATTTAACATAATTGCCAACGTCGCGAAAACCTACAGGGTCACACACAAAGGACGGATTGATGAGAGATAGAGTAACTAAGGAACATCGTAATGTACGGTGCACTTAAGTGGAATACGAAATATGGTTAGGTACCAAATACTTAAGTGATTTTGGCATATTATGAGATATGGGCCAAAATACACTTAAGTGGGCTTTTTAGCTTGAAGCCCACACAAGTGGTTCTATAAATAGAACCCCTTGGGTAGAGGCATAATCACTTAGACTCAACTCAAGTGAAGACTTGGAATTTCGTTTCCCTCTCTCTCTCACTCAAAGCCTTCATTCGTACCAGCTAGCACTGAGATTGAAGGAATCCGTTCGTGTGGACTGAGTAGAGACGTTGTCATGGTTCAACGTTCATGGTCGCTCCGTGGATTTGTATCCAAGGTTTTGATCGTTACTAGAGATCTGCACCAAAGGTTTGAATCGCCACAAGAGGTAACGATTCTATCACTAATCATGCCCATTCGTAAGGATCACTAAATGGAGAAATTTTTAAATTCCGCTGCGCCTTGGATGGCAATTCTCCTTCAATTTTGACCCTAAGATCCCTCATGGCATCATATCATTGCTAATTGCATTTACCTCAAGGATCATAGCATCTTGGTTCCTTACCCTAGGGTTGGGACTTGTGTGAGTTTGGTTTGAGACCACCAAGCATGCTTGAATTGTATATTATTGCTTTTCTTAGTTTTGTTTTACTAACCAAAAGCACAAAAATATGTCACTAACTCTTTTGTTTCGAAGCTCCAGTAATCATGTGTTCCACAATGCTCCTAGGAGGCCCCTATGCCCATTGAAGTGGCCAGATGAAGTTGAAATCAAGCATGACAATGGTTCCCAAAGCTCTTAATCATCATATATGCCTCCCAAGTATCTCAATTTGCCAATTTTATCAAGATAAACCAAAGGGCTTAAGGATTGCTTCCCAAGGAAACCCTAATTCAACTGTGCATTGACTATGCCTTGCTCATGAAGAAACCTCAACCCATGATCAAACACAACCAAGGGAAATTATTTCATTCATCATTTCATGCATATATGTGCCTATGTGAGTGTCCTCAGTCATCAATTCATCAATATTTGAAGTTTGGACTTGAAAAGTTGATTAGTCAATTCATCTGACTATTTTGAAATCCACTGAGACCTAACTTTTGATGTGTTTGTAAAATGAAGATGACCCCAAGAGAAAATATGTTCTTAATAACCATATGAACAACTTTAATTCTCATCAAAAATTGATTTGAAGCTTGGAAGGTCATCATTTATTTCAAAACATTATAGGTCATTTTCACTTAAACCCTAATTTTGGGTCAACTTCCCAAGGACCTAACTCACTCATTTTTCATGATTTTGAGGTGGTATCAAATGAATTGGAAATTTTAAGATGTATAATTCATTTGTTATGTTAAAAAAAAAATCATAATCCTAAAAGAAACACATGTGATAATGCAAAACATTATAGGTCACTTTGGACCAAAGCCATTGAAATGTGAAAAAGTCCAACTTCAAGTGCCCATAACTTTCTCATCAAAAATCCAAATTATGCAAACTTTAAGTCCAAATTTATTGTCTTGAAAAGATATAAAACTTTTATGTTGAAGGTTTTGTCATTTGAGGCTTTCATCATTGAAACATAAGGGCTTGAAGTTGGTCCATTTTGGTAAAATTTCCATACACATGTTTTGCACCTTGAACTTCATGATCAGTTTTCAATATTTTCCCAACTCCAAATGTATTTTTGGTCAACATAACATTTGTTCCTCATGTCAAGGACTTTCCAACCATTACCCATATGGCTATGTTTCAATTTGGCAAGAGGCATTTTCGAAGAGGTGAAAGTTTGTGTTCATTTATGCATAACATGTTGAAACTCCATGCACAAGCCAATTTGTTCCAATCTGCACGTCTAAAACACTTCAATTACACTTCAGCTTGCATTTTCAATCAAGTTTGGGCCTCCCATGCGCCTGTACAGGCCCATGCATGGAGGACCCAAGCTCATGCACACATGAGTTTTCCATTGCTTGCATCATCTCTTGCTATAAATACACATGCCTGGCTTTATTCAAGACCAACCTCAAGGCGCCTGAATTGCTGCAGAACTGAATCCATAACCTTCACTCAAAGGAATTTTGCTTTTCTCTTTCAATTTTCAAGTTCAATTTTCAACTACACTGGTTGATCATTGAGCTTCAATTCCTAGACCTTGCTTCCTTTTCATCTCAAGAACACACTGCATCAAAGAATTGGAAGAGATCTTGCCATTGAAAGCTGCACTTCAAAGGTTGTTGTTCAAACTTTTTTGATTCGAAACTGCTTGGATACTGATCATTTCTTGTGTTTGTTGGTACCTCTGAAGTCTTCATGTGAGAGGCAATTGATCTGTGCATTTAATTTCATGAATTGAGCAAACTCAGATTGAACTCCATAAATTTCTATCTCAGATTTCTCCTTCTATGAGGGTCTAGAGTAGAAACCAATGGCACAGGAGTGATGTACATCACCCCAGCTTTCCAATGATATAAGGATCATGCATTTTAATGAGGTTTTGAAAACCTGCAAATCATGGCCGGAGCGGCGAGTCTCGCCGGAGAAGACGGTGGTTTCCACCACCGTCCCCACGTGGATGAGCTCTGGACCATTGGATCTCATTTCCAGATTTAATCCCAGCCTTTGGATGTTATGACTTTATTAAATGTTTTGTGTTTCGCTTTGACTGGATCCACATCATGAGCGCGCGCCTGAGAACCTTAGGATTGGCCACGTCAATTAATGAATGTGATCCAACGCCTCCTGATTTTTCTTAATTTCTGATTTTCCATTTTATTTTCTTTAATTCCATTTTATTTCAAAAATTCATATCTTCTTCATTTTTAATCCAAAAAATATGGGACCAATTGCATTATTTCTCTTTTTAATTCTAGTTTCTGAAAATGATTTTTAATAATTTTTATGAGTCCATTTAATTTTTTTTGTGAATTTTCTCTTTTCTGGTTATTTTTAATTCATTTAAAATAGTTTCCAATATTGAAAAATGCCAAAAATATTTCCTTAACATCTTTGAATGATGATGAATCTATGAAAAATATTCTCATCAATTTCTTAATTGATTTGAGATTTTAGTTCAATTATGTTATGTTTTCTTCATTTTTAATTGTTTAAAATTAGTTTCTGGTTTCTAAAAATGATGAAAAATTTTGTCAAACCTTGTTTGACCATGTTGAACTTATGATGATCCAATTGGACTTTTCCAATTTGATTTGAATTGGATTTGAAGTTTGACCTTTATTTGTTTATTTTAATTCAAGAATTATTTTAATTCCAAAAAATACCAAAAATATTTTATTGTTTCTTGACTTCTAAGCTTCATCTCACTTCTGTTTATCATTGATTGATGTTGATTCATTTCATATTTGGTGAATGTATTTTGCTTATGTTATTTGAATTCCATTTATGTACATTTCGATTTCTCCTTCTTCTTCTTCTTTTTTCTTTTTGATCAATGAGTTAAAGATTGGTGGTTAGCCTTGACATAGGAGAGGCTTAACCTTCCTTGATTCAAATCAAATTCATCTTGATCAAAGATCAAGTGAATTGCTTTGCATTAAGGATAAGTTGCTTCTTGGTCAAGCAAAAAACCTAAATCAATACAAGGTCATTATTTCTTTTCTTTTGGCATGGCAAGTTGTAGGAGCTTGGCTTACTAGTCATGGTCTCTAACTTGTGTTTGTTGCCTATAATTTTATTGACCGGCCTCAGATAGGTGTGACTACTATATTAGTCCACTTACGATTGCTTAACATAGCGTTAAATTGCCTTATGGCACACTAACACTAACTACTAATAACTAACTTTTAATTCAAGCATTTAATTATTGCAATTTACTTTAATGTAATTTAATTTCTTGTTCATTATTTCATTTGTCTTTGCCCTTTTCTCACTTGAGCTCATGTTTATGTTAATGCAATTTGCCTTTTGTTCACTTGAGCATATTATTGTGTATATAGTATTGTGCTTGTTTTGTTTTGTTTATGTGAACCCTATGCAAATGGACAAAGGACTTAGATTTTAAGACCTTAACTATGCTAATGGAGTTTGAAGAGCAACTAGGCCTCATGCCTTTAGAATGCTATAAATTGTCAAAGAGCAACTAGGCTTCATGCCTTTAGAATGCTTAATCTTGAAGAAGACATTGAAAGGACCTAATTCTAAACTCACACTTGTCCATTCTTTCTATTTCATTGTGGAACCTTTTGATTTGTGTGTTCTTATGTGTTAGGGACCCTAAACTTGAGCCAAGTAGAAGAACCATTGTCATGAGCATCCAAAGTGAGAGATACAAAAGCCAATTAGATGATTCCTAGGAGCTTGATTTATATGTGCTTGATTGCTTGAGTTATTTGCTTATTGCTTGCTAATTCCAAAGGAAAAGGAGCAACTTGGATCATCTTTATGATCTCAAGAAGGGAACTCCATGTGGTTTTATTTCTCTTCCTTCATCTTTGCATGTTTAGGACCTAGCCCTTCTCTTCTTCTCTCCACTCTAACCCAAGCCAGAATTTTGTGCAAACATTACATTACTTTCAAAATTAGAAACCTAAGCACCATGCTTTTGATTTTTTTTCAAACTCTTTTCATAACACTTATTTTGAATTGAATCCTTAAGTCAACTTTGACCTTATTTTGTGAATACTTTTCATTTGTAAACACAACTCACTCAATTGTTTTGTGGTTCCAATGACCATCTGTGTTAAAGCTTTTCATAAACATTAGCTATTAGGTTTGAGTTATCCTAGAGGTTGATATAATACTCACATATATCCTTAGTGATGGACTATAAGACTTCCATGCTTATTATAGGGTTAACCCCTCACTAGCATGTTGAAGCTCTCCTCACATGGTGGATTTGTGGTTTTAGGTTGAGTTTTCTCCCTTTGATAACAAAAGACCTTAAGGCTTTTGACCAATCAATTCACCAACTTCTTTGAGATTTTTACCCCGAACTATGAGGTTTTGATCCTAATCTTTTTTTAAGATGGTACGTAGGCAATGGGTTTATCCATTCAAACACAAAATTGTAAATAAATTGTATATTGTTTTCTCATCTCCCCAATCATGTTTGCACAAATATTTTTCACAAATACCGACCTACCTTACAACATTGGTGAAAAGGGATCCCTTAGAGTACTAAGGATGTTTTGGATGCTTAAAACCTTCCCATTGCATAACCAACCCCCTTACCCAGATCTCTGACATTTTTATTAGTTTTTGATTTGATAAAACTTCTCGGTTTTTGTTCGCTTTCTAACCTTTTCTTTGGATAAATAGAAGTGCGGTGGCGACTCGAATTGTATGATTTACTTTTGATTTAGTCAATAAATCTAAAGGTAACGAATACCCCGCTACACATCCCCCACCTCTACATAGTAAGAGGGTGTTTCTTCTACTTTCCATTTCTCTTCTTTAACAAGCACAGAAGAAATAAAGTCATGAGAGACTCCATAATCAATCAATACCACTACTTGTTTGTCGCCAATTCTTTCGTGGAGTTTGATAGACTTCTTAGTAGTAAGCCCTGAGATGTTATGATAGATAATTGCAAGGTTTTCACTTATTTTGCTAGTTCTGCCTCCGCTACTTCTTCCTCTTCTTCTGATTCAGCCTCACTACCTTCCTCCATCAAGATCTCCCTTAATTGTTTATTTGCACAGATTTGCCCTGGTCCAAACTTTTCATCACACCTATAGCACAACCCTTTCCTATACTTCTCTTGTAATTATGCATCCCTTAACCTCCTAAAACTTCTCCCTTTAGATGAAATATTTGTACTAGAGTCACTTGTAGTGCTACCAATTGATGAAGCAACATGGTTTTGACTTCTAGAATTTGGTGCCCATGTCACTATTTTGGTGCTATTATAGGTCCTGAAACCAGATGTACTTCCAGAACTTGTTCCAATATTACTCTTGTTTAACAAATTATTATTTTCATCCACCCTTTGAGCATAGTCCATTAATTGAGACAATGTCTCCATTGGATGAAATTTCAAATATCCCCTAATAATATCCATAAGTCCATTCAAGAAAATAACTTTTAAATAGGATGTTGTCGCATTACGCGAAAAAACCGGCAGGAAAAGAAAACACAGAGCCGCCACCGTGCGTTATTTATCCCAAAGGAGGGAAAGGAAACGCTCGAAGTAAACCTGGAAAGGAATGGTCTCGCGACCAGAGATTGATGGGATCGGGAGTCGGTTATGCGAAGGGAAGGTATTAGCACCCCTACACATCCGTCGTACTCGACGGGATCCACGCTAAAAAAGAATAGAAGAAAGGTTGCTGAATAGCTACTCAAACACTGCACAAAACTGGATGGAAACACAGATGAAAGACGGGGAAGGGATACGGGGAATGTGCTCGCTAGGATATCGCATCCTATGCATACGTATCTTCTCTAACCAGAGAAAGAATCAGAGCACTCGTAGCTCGACTAACACACGCCAAACAAAACACAAACACGGGAAACCGATTGCCAATCGCTGGACTTACGTCAGACTCCGATAAACAACACGACACTTAGGAAACCGACTGCCAATCGCTGGACTTATGTCAGACTCCAACAAACAACGCAAATAGGATACGGAATGCCAATCCCTGGTCTTACATCCATATCCTAACACACAACATAAAAGGGTTAAAAAAGAAAAAGGGCGCCCAGAGAGATCAGCTCATCTCCTGCCTACGTACCTCATCTGGTATGAGGATCAGGGCGACGTAGTTCCCCTTAACAGGGAAAAAACTTCTATCCTAACCAAAGACTAGGGAGATAACAAGCTACTAGGGAGACTACGACTCGAGCCTAGAAGTTGTCATGCATACGATCCCTATGTTGAGGTCTCTAATCCTAACTTGCACAGGAAGCAAGCTAGCCTAAACAGCACATAATCAAACACAAGCACAAGAGAGCAAGCACACACACTATATGCAAACAAGTGGCTCATACAAGGCTAGGCTTTAGTCAAGGGGTCAAATCAACCTCGACAAACAAGCCAACTGGAAAGGGGTGTTTTTAGCTCTTAACCCTAACATTGAGAGTTAGGGTGAAGCAGATGAAATGGAGATGAGGGTTATGCCTCATAGCTCTTATCCCTGGCCTGGGAGAGGTTGAATCAAATAGAAAGTGTGGGAGTTCAGAATGTAGGAACTCTGCTCCACATGACTGACACAACAAGATTTTGGGTTTTTATTCAAAGTGCATCAACACATGGTGTGAGCAAAGTGAATGACACAACTGAATAGCAGGGGATGGATTGCACATCCCTTTTATCTGCCAATGCCTCTTCACTTAGGAGGTCTTTGAATGTACAAGGCACAAAGATAAACAACCACAAACATTGCCTCTTAAGGAGGGCTTCAGACAGGTGCTTGCCAAAGTAACATGACAGGTCTTCCAGACTACATGAAGATTAGGGGTTATACCTAAGTGGTATGCCAACCACAAGAAAAGCAAAGTAAAGTTCAAATGAACTTAAAGCAACTTAGGTACCTGTGGAAACAACTAAACCAATCAGTACAGAATTCAGACAACAATCAACAACAAACAATATCAAACAGACAATCCCAATGTACAACACATAAGCCATAAGGCAAACTCAAGTGAATTATCATCAACCTACAAAACAACCAAATGTTAGCAATCAAAAACAAATATCAATATTCAAATGATGAAGCATCATCAACCATGAAGATTAGGTGCTTGGTCCTGAAATTCAAAGCTCACATGTAAGTATAAACCACTAGGTCAAAGCCTAGGGTCAAAGGTGAAGAAAAAATTCAAAACAGGAGCTGAAATTCAACACAATACAACTTCAAACACATAATAACATATCCTAAAAAGGATCACATCAAAATCACCAAGCAAAGGCATTTCATGTGCAAGTGAAGTCAAAGACAATTTCAAAGCATACATTTGGACATTGAGAATGAAAATTCCAAATCAAAACAGAAATGATTCAAATAATTCTATAAAACATTATGAGCATACAACACATCCAATACAATCCTCATACAAAAAATCAGAATCAACAGAAGTCATTCGATATGGAAATGAAATTGCACAAGTGGATCAACCAAATGTGTGACACAAATTGTCTCACCATGCAAACACATGTATAAAACAGAAATGGTAAATGGGAAAAATACCAAACCAAGCCTAAAACATCCATTAACATGTCTAGAATCATCACATAAAATTTCAAGCAATTTGGATTAAAATCAAGCATTTCACAATAGAAAGAGCAAGGCAAGGTCACAAATGTACACATGATCAAAGATTCTAGCACCATTCAAAATCCAGCCATGCACAACTTCAAAACTTAGCATCATAAAGTTCTAGACATTCTAAGGAACAAGTAGCAAAAAACCAGGCATTTTTTGGATCATTTTTCAAATAGTTATGATTTTTCTAAGTTGATGAAAAAAATAAAAATGAAATGAAGCATGTAACATGCAATTTGGAGGGAAATCATAGAATGAGAGAGCAATTTGAAAAATGGACGCGCCAAGGATCGAACCATGTTAACATTTAAATGAGCGCGCGTTGACACCTAAACGACACCGTTTTGGCAAAACCCTAGCAAATCCAGAATTGGACGCTAAACCGTCACTAGTCCGACGCTAGTATGAAGATCTTCATCTTCTTCATGAAGATGAAGATGAACAGCATGAATGTTCATGAACGAATTTCCAGATTTTCCAGAAATCTCCAGAATTCCACAAAACTTATAGCAAATCAAAGCTTATGCGATGGAGAGCACAGATCAATCAACATCTAATCCTAATTCAACATAACAAGAGAGAATCGATAGAAAACATTTTGATGCATCAAACTTTAATCACACATATCTTGCTCAATAATGCACCAATTCACACGATTTTTAGCTCAGGATCATCAGTGAGAAGAGATCTACAAGAATATACACATGGATTTGAGAATTGTGAAGGTCGAAAAACCTACCTCTTGAAGAGCAGGTTCTGGTTTTGCACGATTCAAAGCTCCAGATGATCCAAATCAGCTCCAGAATGCTTGTGATGATGATTGATGAAGAGTTTGAAGCTTGGAAATGTGTAGATATAGCTTAATAATCAACTTCCATGGCAAGGTTCTTGAACTTCAAGTGCTCGAAAATGGCTCCAAATCTTCAAACAATTGATGGATTCACACTCAATTACACTCACTGATCATGAATCTTCAACAAAAACAAGGTGTTATGTTGAAGAATTTTGAAATTTGATTATGAGAAATTTTTGGAGGGAGAGAAAAATGTGAGATCTAGATCCAGAATTCTCACCAATTCTGTTGTGATTATCAATATATACTCTTCACTAATCACATACTAATCAAAATTAGGCATGGCTTAGTTCAAATTAAACAAGATAAGGTGTTATGACCAAAACTTGAAAATTGGAGGGTGCATGGCTATTTCCACGTGAACAGTACCATGTAGCTGATAATTTTCACTCAAAATTAATTTTCAAACACAATGGCAATGGTGGAAAGCTCTCATGATGCATCAAATTTAAATTTCCAAGTTTCCCTCCAAAATTGACTTGAATCCATAAATGATCACATGTTGGAAATTCATGCAATATGATGGATGTTTTGGAAACTTCATGACATGAGGAGAAAAATGCAAAAAGAGGCACTAAATTTTGAGTTTTGGTTCAAAAGATATGGCCATTTGAAGTTTCAAGCACACGTTTCCATGATTTGATCATAACTCTTTAACCATTCATCATAAATTCATGATCTTGGACTTTTTGGAAATGGGAGATAAAGATATTCAACTTTCATGTTAGACTAAATTTCATTTGAAGCTTCTTTGATGTTGGAAAGTTGAGTTGAAGTTGGTCCAAAACTTGCCATTTTTGGAAACCTTCAAATTACAGGTCACTTTCCATTTTTGGAAACTTTTGATCTGGCTTCAAAATCTTCAATGTAGACACTTGTCATGATGAATGAACCTCTTTTGGACATGAATCAAGTGTCTCAAACCATTTCTCCATCTCCTAGCCCTCAGTTGACTTTCAGTTGACTTTTATGGGCCTCAGATGACTTGAACATGCACTGATGACTTTGAGCTTTCAACACTTATCCAATTGCTTCAAAATGAACCTTGGGTCATGTAAGCTTTCTAGAATAACCATAGGGCCTTTATCTCATGAAAAAACCCTTGCTCTCTTGCACAGATGAATCCTCCTAACCAGTTTTGACTGAGGAGATGCAACATGATATGCAATGACAATACAATGTTAATGACCTAAAAATGAAATGAATGTACAAATGAGAGGTGCAAATTTGAGGTGCTACAGCTGCCCCTACTCAATCAACTGGGAACCTGAACGGATGAGAGCAACGGCTGTCAGACCTTCAAGGTAAACAGGGATCGAATACCAAAGAAACGTAGAAATTTGCACTCTGCGGTGGATGATCAAAGAAAAGAATGTTCACCAATGGCAGCTTCCACTGGGTATTTGAATTTTTATCACTGGACCAGACAAGACGTTTACCGACGACTCTACTGGGGATTTTGATTTTTATCAGAAAAAGGAACCACGACCAGACATCGAAAGATGATGAATGGGAAGAGAAATCACGACTAGACGCCAAAGGCCAACTAGGAAAGCCTCGACCAGACATCGAAAGATGATGAATGGGAGAAAGAGATACAACCAGACGCCAACGGACGAATGGGAAAAACTCGACGTTTATCGACACCAACGGAGAGGTGACCAGACATCAACGGATGACTGGGAAGACTCAACCAGACGTCAACGGACGAATGGGAGAAACTCGACGTTTACCGACACCAACGGAGAGGTGACCTGACATCAACGGATGACTGGGAAGACTCAACCAGACATCAACGGACGAATGGGAGAAACTCGACGTTTACCGACACCAACGGAGAGGTGACCAGACATCAACGGATGACTGGGAAGACTCAACCAGACGTCAACGGATGAATGGGAGAAAGAAACCACGACTAGACGCCAACGGACGAATAGGAAGAAACTCGACGTTTACCGACACCAACGGAGAGGTGACCAAACATCAACAGATGACTGGGAAGACTCAACCAGACGTCAACGGACGAATGGGAAAACCTCGACGTTTATCGACACCAACGGAGAGGTGACCAGACATCAACGGATGACTGGGAAGACTCAACCAGACGTCAACGGACGAATGGGAGAAACTCGACGTTTACCGACACCAACAGAGAGGTGACCAGACATCAACGGATGACTGGGAAGACTCAACCAGACATCAACGGATGAATGGGAGAAAGAAACTCGACGTTTACCGACACCAACGGAGAGGTGACCAGACATCAACGGATGACTGGGAAGACTCAACCAGACATCAACGGATGAATGGGAGAAAGAAACCACGACTAGACGCCAACGGACGAATAGGAAGAAACTCGACCAGACATCAACGGATGAATGGGAGAAAGGAACCACGACTAGACATCGAAAGACGATGAATAGGAAGAGAAACCACGACTAGACGTCAACGGACGAATAGGAATACTCGACCAAACATCAACGGATGAATGGAAAAAGATACAACCAGACGTCAACGGACGAATGGGAGAAAAAGGGATGTTACGAACATCGAAAGATGATGCCTACAGACACCAAAACAGGACCCACCCGGGGATCAAACCAGCATCGTAAGGATGACATCTACATATGTCAGGACAAGGCCACACACTTGCCGGGGACTACGCTGGGGAGTCAAGCTTTCCTTTCACCTGCGGGTGAGGAAAAAACCTCTCTGGGGATTACCAATCCTGAATGCTGTCAGGAGTCACCGCTGCAAATATGCCATGCGGATTGTTGAACAATGGTCCGCCTCTGCTGGGGATATGGTCCAATCTGGTTTAACACATGTATGCATATGTTTGGATTTTTATGGCGTGATGCTCCATATTGAATGGAAATGCTACGCGATTTGAGGATGCAATGATTACTACATGTAAGATGCAAAATGATGAAAACTCCTACTAGGGAGGAAATGATCGCTTCGCTGAGCACACAGATCTGATTAGATTCTCAACCCTGTGGGGAGACACACTGCTGGGGGTGCTTTGCTGATCTGATACTCTGGAGACAGCAGAGAAACCAACTCAACTGGGGAGTCTCTGTCTGGGGAACACACCAACCTCTCAAACGTGCTGGGGAATAACATTGTTGTTGGAGAAAGGATAAATCCCACCGGGGACCACTTTCACTGAATCCACTCCACTTGGATACTCCGCTAGAGGAAACAAACAATGTTCACCTCCACTGAGGATAACTGTCAATCCACGGGCACGAATAACCCTACTGGGGATAATTTTCACCGAACCTGATCCGCTTGGGGACTTCGTTGGGGAAAACCATCAACACAAACCTCCGCTGGGAAGACTACCCACTTCAAACTTGCTGGGGAGAATATTCACAACCCTGCTGGGGAAAGGCATTCATGACCCTACTGGGGAAAGGCATTCATGACCCTGCTGAGGATTACAGTACTTCATACCCGACTGCTGAGGAACAAACTACCCATGGGTACAACCGCTGGGGATACGACAACCTTCAGACTTAGTGGGGACTAACAGTCTTCAGACTAGCTTGGGATAAATCAACTTTCAGGCCTGCTACCCGACTGCTGGGGAAGAAAAGTTCTCAAAAGTTTTCATACTTGCTTGGGGACATAGTCACTTTCAAGCCTGCTGGGGGAACATCCTCAACCCTGCTGAGGAATCCCTGATCTTGACTATGCTAGGGAGACAACCAAACTTCTCACACTACTGGACAGTGCTGAAACATCTCTGAACAAACCGTGGCTTATCTGCTTCAGCCAGGAATCAAAGGTACTAACCTGCAAAGTAGCAAGACATACATGCCCCAGGGGATTGTATGGACAAGATACACCCAAGTGTACTCAACATTCAAAATGATTTTCAAATGTTTTATCCTTCTGCACGTTATTGTCTAGCCTTCATGTTTTTTATATGCAATGTTTATCAAAAATCCGGACGTTTTTGCAAACAAAACAGTAAAATAAAAACAAGGGAGCAATTTATCTGAATAACGACTTTTATTGATTGAAAATGGGCCTGAAAAGGCAAATACATCCGGAAGCAATTCCTAGGAAGAGGTAATTGCGCACAAAAGGAAAAATCTACCCTAATGGCAATGTGAACACGACATCCACTATTTCCCAATTCTGTTATGACTCACAGATCACCTCCCAAATTCCTTGCTTTCTGAGAAGAACGATTGGACCGATCACATCCTTCGAGAAGGTAGACACTGAAGCGCGATGAAGTACAGATAACTCAGACTGTAGTCTTCGCTTTAATCCCTCTTTTGCCTGGATCGCCCTTTCGGGTTTTCAACCCACCGGGATACCCATTTTTGCCTAAGCCGCCCTTGCGGGTTTTCGACTTACCGGGTGTACATATTCTTTTCATTCTTTATCCCTAACTTTTGCCCGAACCTTTTTCCTCTTTTTTTTTTGGTTCGCCGGGATGCCCATTTTTGCCTGGACTCTTTTATTCTTTTCGTCCAGCGGGTCAATTTATGCGGAGTCCACTTGCCCCTGTTATCTGTACCGGGAGGAAGGATCCTCTTCAAAACCAAATCACCTGTCTGATAGCTTCGAGGACGCACTTTCTGATTAAAGGCTTTCTTTATCCTTCTCTGATACAACTGCCCATGGCACACAGCCGCTAACCGTCTCTCTTCGATAAGGCTCAACTCATTAAACCTTGTCCGAATCCACTCAGCTTCGTCTAGCTTGACATCCAGCAAGACTCTCAGAGAAGGAATCTCCACTTCAACAGGTAGGACTGCCTCCATACCATACACAAGGGAGTAAGGGGTTGCCCCGGTCGACGTACGCACTGAAGTACGGTACCCATGCAAAGCGAAAGGCAGCATCTCACGCCAATCCTTGTACGTTACGACCATCTTCTGCACAATCTTCTTGATATTCTTGTTTGCCGCCTCTACAACACCATTCATCTTCGGTCTGCAAGGAGAAGAATTGTGATGTTCAATCTTGAAATCTTTACAAAGCACTTTCATCATCTTGTTATTGAGATTCGAACCATTATCAGTAATGATTCTCTCAGGAACCCCATAACGACAAATGATTTCCTTCTTAATGAATCAGGCAACCACTTGTTTGGTAACATTAGCATAGGAAGTTTTTTCCACCCACTTGGTGAAGTAGTCAATCGCAACCAGGATGAAGCGATGTCCATTAGAAGCAGTAGGCTCAATCTTCCCAATCATATCAATACCCCACATCGCGAATGGCCAAGGCGAATTCATGACATTCAGAGGGCTTGGTGGTACATGCACCTTATCAGCATAGATCTGACATTTATGGCACTTCCGAGCGTATTTGAAACAATCGGATTTCATAGTCATCCAATAATAACCGGCTCTCAACAACTTCTTGGACATTGCATGACCACCAGCATGGGTACCGAACGAACCCTCGTGCACTTCTTGCATTAACATGTCTGCTTCGTGTCTATCCACGCATCTGAGCCGAACCATGTCAAAGTTCCTCTTATACAGCACATCATCCTGATTCAAATAAAAGCTTCCAGCTAGCCTTCTCAGGGTTTTCTTGTCATTCTTTGACGCTCCTTCAGGATACTCCTGGCTCTTGAGGAAATTCTTAATGTCAAAGTACCACGGCTTCTCATCAACAACAGACTCGGCTACAAACACATACGCAGGCCTCTCGAGTCGATTCACCGCAACATGTGGCACATGATTCCACCAATGGACTTTGATCATAGAAGACAAAGTAGCCAAGGCATCAGCCATCTGATTTTCATCCCGGGGGACATGATACAACTTCACTTTTTTGAAGAAAGTCAGGATCCTTCTGGTGTAATCTCGATAAGGAATCAAATGCGGCTGGTGAGTATTCCAATCTCCATTGACTTGATTAATCACCAGAGCGGAATCTCCATAGATGTCCAGAGTTTTGATCCTTAGATCAATGGCTTCTTCGATCCCCATGATACAAGCTTCATACTCAGCCTCGTTGTTGGTTACGTCAAAAGTCAATCTGGCAGAGAAAGGTATGTATGCACCTTTTGGATTGATAAGTACAGCCCCAACACCGTTACCATTCACATTCACAGCCCCATCAAACATCAGTGTCCACTTGTCATCAGGATTCGGTCCTTCCTCGACAAGAGGCTCTTCATAATCTTTCATCTTTAAATACATGATGTCTTCATCAGGGAATTCAAACATCATCAGCTGATAATCATCGATTGGTTGCTCGGCAAGGTAGTCTGACAGAATACTACCTTTGATGGCTTTCTGTGACGTATACTGGATATCATACTCCGTTAAAATCATCTGCCAACGAGCAACATGTCCGGTGAGAGCCGGCTTCTCAAAGATGTACTTCACTGGATCCATCTTAGAAATCAATAAGGTAGTATGGTTCAACATATACTGTCTCAGTCGGCGAGCAGCCCAGGCCAAAGCACAACAAGTTTTCTCGAGCTGCGAATATTTTATTTCACAGTCGGTAAACTTTTTGCTAAGGTAGTATATAGCATGCTCTTTTCGACCAGACTCGTCATGCTCTCCCAATACACACCCCTTCGAGTTCTCGGTCACTGACAGATACATTATCAGAGGCCTCCCAGGAACTGGAGGTATAAGGATTGGAGGTTTCTGCAAATACTCTTTTATCTTGTCAAAAGCCTTTTGACAGTCTCCCTAAAAACCCACGAACCTGCTTTTCAGTTTTTGGTTCAGGCATCTCTTGTATGGCTTTTACTTTTGCTGGATCAACCTCAATCCCTTTCTCGCTGACAATGAAACCCAACAGCTTCCCGGATCTCACCCCAAACGTACACTTGTTCGGATTCAGCCTCAGTTTGAACTTTTTCAGTCTTTCAAACAACTTTTGCAAGTTTACCAAGTGCTCCTCTTCTGTCTGCGACTTCGCAATCATATCATCCACGTACACTTAAATCTCTTTGTGCATCATGTCATGAAAGAGAGTCGTCATAGCCCTCTGATAGGTAGCACCAGCATTCTTCAGCCCATATGGCATCACCTTATAGCAGAATGTGCCCCAAGGTGTAATGAATGTCGTCTTTTCCATGTCTTTTGGCGCCATCTTGATCTGATTATAACCAGAGAAACCATCCATGAAAGAGAAAACCGAGGATTGAGCTGTGTTATCAACCAATACATCAATGTGAGTGTAAGACCCCAATTTTGGGCCCTAAGATCCCTCATGGCCCATATCATTCATATCATAACCTCAAGGATCATTGCATGCCTTTGCTCCCCTCCTAGTGGGTAGATTGCCTTGTGTGTTGTTTCTTGATCACCAAGCATACTTTGCATTTGTATATCTTTGCCTTTCATATGTTTATCATTCAAAAAGTACAAAAATATTGTCAGTCTAACCTTGTTGCTTGCAGTTGAAGCAATCATCAGCAATTAGGTCAAAGTCAGTCAATAGTCAGTCAAAGCAGTGGATGGTGGCCATTCTTGCAGAATTTGGGCACCATGATCAATAATCAAAGGTTCATACAACTTGAGACATCATTTGAAGTCAAGGTCTCAAGGAATTAGGGTTTGGAATTCATCAGAAGTGCTTCAGTCACTCCAAAACCCTAGAAAAGTCAAACTTGGTCAACTGTTGATTTAATCAAGAATTTGATGGATAGAATTGACTTGAAGGAGTTCATTCATGCTTGTATAAGCCTCATATATCATGTTCAACCTCATCATGGAAGAAAATCAAGTCAAATCAGAAATTTTCCAGAAATAGAAAGTGGACCTGTAATTTCAACTGCCAAAAATGGAAACTTCTTGATCTTAAACTTACATCATGATACAAGCTCCAAATGAATTTTTGCCCAACATGAAAGTTGAAGATCTTGTTCTCCCATTTTCAAAAAGTCCAAGAACACCCAAATCCCATGTGTGTTTGTCAAGATATGATCAAATCATTTTCACCAATTTTTGAACTTCAAAGAGCCATATCTCTCAAACCATAAGGCCAAATTTGGTGGGGTTTTTTCCTACAAACCACATTTTTCATCCTCTTTCCAAAAATATAAATTTCATTCATCAAAACTTTGCCAATCAAAATGGCATTTTTGGACCTATTTCATTTAAAATCAAAGTTTGACCAAACTTTGACTTTTTGAATTAAGACCTTTTTCACCATTTTGCCAATTGAGATTGCTTTCATATCATATTTGTGATTTGCTCCAAACCCTAAACCATCATCATATCACCATTTTACTACCATTTTGGACCAAGGTACAAAGTTGGCATTTTTATGCATTTTGGTTCATTGAGTAAAATCAAGTACAGCAGTTCATGAAGCAACCAAAAACAGCAATTGGCAAGGTCCTTGGCAGCCTGTTTAGAGCCCAAAATCGTGCAGCCACTACACCCCCATTTCCACATGCTCAAGTTTAGCAAGTTTGCAAATATTGGCATTAAGGCTAAACCAGTTTAGGCTTTGGATTAACTTGGCTAAACAGGAATATAAAAGTTCATTTCTCAGCATTTCTAACCCTAGACTCAGCAGCCACAAGCACAGAACTCTCTCTACTCTCAAATCACCATTTTTCACCAAATTGATTTTCTGCACAAAACCTTGAAAACCTTCGAGTAACCCTTCATTGTTCCTTCACTAGGACAACTTTAGGAAGCTTTTTGAACCTCCATTCCCCTACTGTAAAGCCTGTTCTTGCTCTGTTTCCCTCGAGCTCCAACTATGGCAAAACATGAGTTGAGTATTTTCCAGCATGGTTGAGCCAAGTTCTTCAAGATTCCATCAATACCAAGCATTGTGTTCATCCGTTTGCACTGGAATCATTCAATACAACACTGCATCTCCATTTCTTCAAGTACAAGTAAAATTTCGACCAACTCTTTTCTTAAAATAATGCCATGCCATGTGTAGTGTCTACCTTGTTGAGTATTGTGTAGCTTGAATCATGTGAATTGGTGAACCATGCTGTGATTAATCTTGTTTTTCATTTTTGTGTATAGATGCATTTTTCCTCGATTTGGTTTGATCATGATAAATTAGAGGAAATGGACACCACATCTGTATTGTGTATTGTTTGATGATGCTATTTGTATGCTTGATTGCTGTTCCTGGAATTTTTTGTTCTTGGTCGAATGCATTGATGATGATGAATGCTTACTGCAGTTTAGGAAACCCTGTCCAGAAGTTCCCTTGCTTGTCTTGGTTTGTTGCTCATGATGTGTTTGCATGAGGAGTACTCTTAATTGCCCTGCTGTGTGATTGATGCAATTCGATTTTTTTGTTTTGATGATGAACTTGGTTGATAAACATGAATGCTGATGTTGTTGAAACCCTGTTATTTTCTTCCAGAAATCATGCTTTTATGTTGCATGAACATTGGCTGTTGTTGTTGCTCATGTTGCATGATACATTTCGATGCCATGCTGTTGTGATTGTTTGATAGAAACTGGTTTATTTGATGTTGTTTGCATGAACCATGGCTGTTAGAAACCCTAGGGTTTATGCATGAAAACCCAGAATTTGAACTTGGTTGGCCGAGTTTACTGTTCTATTGGTGAGGACCAATAGGAACATTTCATTTCCTTTGCTTATGCTGTGCGTTTTGTTTAAGTAAGTTGATATTTACACAAATGCCATCGTTGACCACTTGTTTGACCCCATATGCCATGCCTTTTGTTCATATTGCATCCAAATATCACTCAACTTCATAAATTCATTTCTCTTTCACATTTCATCCAAAAATTATGAAATTTTCTCCTCATGTTCATGAATGTGTCCTCTATTTTATGGTGAATTTTAATTAATTTTCCATTGGCTGGATTTTAATTGATAATTATTTTCTTGACATGTATGCAAAACTGGTACATCTTACCATTTCAATTGTGAAATATTCATGTTGTACCCTATGAGCCTGAAATTTTTTGTGATGAAACTAGACACATTGACCTTTGTTTCCATGTAGAGTTTATACATTTCTCATTTGTGGTTTGCTAGATATGAATTTTTGAACTAGGGTGTGACAATTTGTGTCCCACCAATGATATGCAAATGTATGATTTTTGTTCACATGCTTCCTTGCATCCAAATGACTCCAAATTTTGCATGAATCATCTATCACATGTCTAGTTTGTATATGAATTTTCTTGGAATTAATCATGCTGTTTTCCATTTGATTGAGAATTTTCTTCCATATGTGGTCATTTGTTGACTTTTTGTGCTATGCCTTGCCAAATCTTTTGTGAAATCCTCAAATCTTATTGTATGATCATGAAATTTCATATGTGATAACTAGACATCTCAAGCTTTGCATTGGTGTTAATCTCATTCATTTCTCTTCTGTTTTCAAATTGATATGATTTTTTGAAGTTGACCCATGCTTGTTGACTTTCACCATGCTTACTTAAATTTGATTTGACTTCATGATTTTACTTGACTGCCTTCCTCTCATCCAAATGCCATGAAATTTTACATGTATACCATGTTAGATGTTAGGATTGAGTTTGATTTATTTCATAATTTTTGAGATTGTTTGAGTTGACTTTTGAATGAAGTCTTTGCTGTTGACTTTTGTATGCTTCTCTTGCCATGCTTTGCATCCTTTTGCATATGAAATGACCATGATGCATGATATAATTATGAATCCAATTGAGAATGCTTCTTGAATGTTTAGACTTGGTTTGGGTTGACTTTTCCTTGCTGCCTTGACTTTTTCTTTCATCTTTGACCCTAGGCTAGTCCTAGTGGTCTTCTAAGCTTATGTTGAGTTCATCTGTTTCAGGTTAAGCACCAATGCCTTGAGGATCATTCAAATGTGTCTTAGTTTGATTGTTTAATGTGCTAACCTTTGTTTTGTAGGTGACTCATATGCTTGAGTTTTTGTGCCTCGCACAATTGATCCCTCTGTGGTTGACTTTTGTTTATCCATTTGCCTTTGATTTTGACTGTTGAACTGTTTGCTAATAAGTTTGACTTTTTCAGGTACTTTAGTTGCCTAAGTTCTTTGAACTTGCTTGCTTTGCTATTTAGCATTTGCTTTGAGGTATAAACCTTTCTTCTTCATGTAGTCTGGAGACCCGGTCTGTTATTTGACCGGGCAAACTGTCTGAAGTCCTCCTTAAGAGGCAATGCCTGTGTGTGTTTATATTTGTCCTAAGCAGGAAAAGTCCTTCAAGTAAGGCAATTGGTGGAAGGTAGGGATAAGTAATCTATCCCCCACTATTCAGTGTGTCCTCTCTTTGCTCCCATTACATGGTTGAAGCAATGAGATAAATACCCAAGATCTAATCGAGTCAATAATGTGGAGAGAGTTCCTACTTTCTGAACTCCCACACTTTCTTTGATGCTCTCTCTGATCTGAGATAGAAGCAATGAGGCACACCCCTCATCTCCTTTTCATCTGCTTCACCTGAGCCCCTCAATGGCCAGGTTAAGAGCGACCTTCACCTATTACAGTGGACTTTCAAAGTCAAACCCTCTTGTGTGAGCCCCCATTGTTTTGGCTATAGAGTGTGCTGTTTGATATTCATGGATTGTTTGATTGCTTCATATGCACTTGCTTGCTTGTATGTTATGCATCTATCATCATCAATTGCCATTAGTGCATGATCATATCATTTGTCTGTGTGACTTTTATCATTGTTGTTTGCCCATTGAGGACAATTGTAAGTCCATCCCTTTTGGCATTTGCTCCTATGATATGGAAGGATAGAGTGCAAGACCTCATTGGTCACTCATATCTTCTGTTTTATCTGTTCGTATGTGAGGATACAGTTATAAGTCCCTGTAAGTTGGCATCTGTTATCCTGTGATCATAATTTGATCTGTTTGGTTTGTATGTGAGGTTGCAGTTATAAGTCCCTGTGAGTTGGCATCTGCTTTCCTGTGATCATAGTTTGTTCATCTGTTTGTGTGAGAGGTTGCAATTATAAGTCCCTGTAAGTTGGCATTTGCATTCCTGTGATCATATTGTTGCTTTTGTTCTTGTATGTGAGGATCCATTGTAAGTCCCTGTGATGTGGCATTGGATTTCCTAGGACCATACTGTGGAGTTAACCTAAGTCCAGATAGATTGGCAGTTGACTTCCATATTTCATCTCTGTTTTTCTTTTGAGGAGATTAGTGTAAGACCATTGAGTGGCATCTGATATCCATTTCTGTTTTAGGAGACTGGTGTAAATCCATCTATTGGTATCCGGTATCCGCTTTTATTTCTTTGCCTGTGGAGATTAGTGTAAGACCATTGAGTGGCTTCTGATATCCCATTTTGTTTTAGGAGATTGGTATAAGACCAGTGATTGGCATCCGATATCCGCTTTTGCTTGCTTTGTTTGTTTGTTATTATTAATTGCTATTCCAAAGGACACAATTGAATCATCTGCTATATGATTTCAAGAAGTGAACCTTCTAAGAAGTTTTACTATCCATCCTCATCCATTCATCATTCATTATGTCCTAGACTTTTCACACTATACCTTTTAAACTTGACATAAGTGTTGTGCAAACATCTTCATGTTTTCTAACTAAAAACCTGGACCCCAAGTCCTTGATTTTTTTTCAAACTTCATTTTCATAATACTTCTTTGAATCAATCCTAATCATACTTTGACCTCATTTTCATAAACACAATCAATTAACTTCACTCATTCACTTGTTTTGGCTTTGTCCATTAATCTTTTCATGCATTAGCCATAGGCTTCAATTATCATTGTGGTTGATGTAAATCTTGCCTATCCTTAGTGAGTCGACAGTAAGACTTCCGTACTGAAAACAGGGTTAACCCCTCTAGTGCGTCGAAGCTATCCTCACATGGTGGATGTTGTTCTTGGTCGAGTGTTCTCCCATTGATAATGAAAAGCCTCAGTGCTTGTGTTTAAAACTGAATCCACCAACTTTTGGAAATCTTTTAGCCGAACTACGACGTTCTGATCCTTACCTTTGATGGAAGGTACGTAGGCAACGGGTTCATCCGTTCGAACCCAATACCCAATAAAAATGTATATTCTTTTCTCATCATCCCAATCATGTTTGCACAACATTTATGTCATAACAAATAACAATATTTTACAACAAGTGTGAAAAGGGCTCCCTAGGAGTACCTAGGACGTAGTGGGTGCCTAACACCTTCCCATTGCGTAATTTACCCCTTTCCCAGAATCTCTGATCTTTTTATTAGTTTTCTACGTGTAAAACTTCTTAGGCTTTTGTTCGCTTTTTAGCCAGTCCTTTGGATAAATAAAAGTGCGGTGGCGACTCGAAAATTTCAATGTATCTCTTAGCTTATGATTTAATCGATAGATCATATAGCGACGAATACACCGCTACAGTGAGGTAATGGGAAATCATCTTTTGGACTGGCTCTATTTAAATCCCGGTAATCGACACACATCCTGACTTTGCCATCCTTCTTCGGCACGGGAACAATGTTGGCCACCCACGGGGGATAATTGGTAACTGCCAGAAAACCCGCATCCAACTGCTTCTGAACCTCTTCCTTGATCTTAACCGCCATATCAGGACTAGTTCTGCGCAGCTTCTGTTTCACCGAAGGACAATCTTCTTTGAGAGGTAGCCTGTGCACCACGATATCTGTATCCAACCCAGGCATATCTTGATACGACCAGGTGAATATCTCCACATATTCTCTCAGCATCTCAATCAGCCCTCTCTTGACATCTTCCTTCAAAGCAGCCCCGATCTTGATCTCTCTTCTAGCGTCCTCAGTACCAAGGTTAATAATTTCCAACTCCTCCTGATGAGGTTGGATGACCCTTTCCTCCTGCTTCAATAATATGACCAGTTCTTTAGGGAGTTCACAATCTTCCTCACTCTCCTCTTCAGCTTGGTATATGGGATTATCGAAATCATACTGAGCCATAACAGAATTGTTTTTAATGGAGTCCGCAAGATCGATTCTGCATGTTTAATGCCTTATTTTAGAAAAGAGTCCAAAAAAGTCACAAAAAACGAAAAACATTGCCATTTTTTATTGTTTTGAAAATGAAAAGTAAAAACAGAAAGGCAGTGAGCACAAATTTGTTTGCAAAACGTCCTTTATTAATGATAATCATTTCAAAACATGATAAGGCCCTACAATGAACCACTACGCCTTGGGCAGAACGTAAGGTTTTGTGCAGAATGAAAAAACAAAAGAAAATTACTCTGTTTGAAGAGTAACTTGGACCACTTCTTCGGCTGTCCAATTGTTCACCCTCTCTCCTGGAGCACAAGGACGCACCCAGTTGTCCACATCATAGTCACTGTCACCATCTTCACTACTGGCTGCAAAGACGTTGTAGTGGTGTATTCGTCACTTTATGATTTATTGATTAAATCAAAAGCAAAGCATACAAAGAATCGAGTCGCCACCGCACTTTTATTTATCCAAAGGAATGGCTAAAAAGCGAACAAAAGCCTAAGAAGTTTTACACATAGAAAACCAATGAAAAGATCAGAGATTTGAGTAAGGGGTTAATTACGCAATGGGAAGGTGTTAGGCACCCAAAACGTCCTAGGTACTCCTAGGGAGCCCTTTTCACACTTATTGTACGAAATGTTATTTGTTTATGAAATATTTATTGTGCAAACATGGATTGAAGGGATGAGAAAAGAATATACAAGTTATTATTTTTGTGTTTGGATGGATAACCATTGCCTACGTACCTTTACAGGATCAAAACCTCGTAGTTCGGCTAAAAGATTTCCAAAATATGAGTGGGTTCATTTTAAAACAAAAGCCCTAAGGTCTTTCGTTATCCACGAGAGAAAACTCAACCTTATACAAACAACAAGTCCACCATGTGAGAAAAGCTTCAACTTGCTAGTGAGGGGTTAACCCTATAATAAGCAAGGAAGTCTTACAATTCAATCACTAAGGACAAAAGGTGAGATTAACATCAACCAACTAGGATAAATCAAACCTATGGCTAATGTATGAAAACTTATCAAGAATGGACAAATCCAAAAAACAATTGAATGAGTGAAATTAACCAATTAGGATTATTCACAAAAGATGGTCAAAGTATGATTAGAATTCAATTCAAAAGAAGTTTTATGAAAATGAAGTTTGAAAAATCAGAGGCTTAAGGCCTAGGTTTCTAATTTGAAAAGAAATGAAAATGTTTGCACAATATTTTTCAGGCTTTAGGTTAACATGCACATGGAGGTTTAAAGAAACACAAAGGTGGGAGGGTGAAGAAGTAAAACTTCTTAGATGTTCATCTCTTGAGATCATATGTAGATGATTCAAGTGATTCCTTTGGAATAGGCAACAATGCAAATAACAAATGAACAAAGTAAATGGATACCGGATGCCAATCAATGGACTTATTCCAATCTCACAAAACAAAACATGGATACCAGATGCCAATCAATGGACTTACACCAATCTCCTAAAACAAAAAGAAACAATGATACCAGATGCCAATCAATGGACTTATACTAGTCTCACAGGAATGATCATAGGAAACAACTGCCAATAAATGGACTTACAATTGACTCCTCACAAGAACAAACAACAAATGCAATAAGCAAGAGGAAACAAGTTGCCAATAAATGGTCTTACACTCGACTCCAAGGAAAGGAATGCCAATCAATGGTCTTAGTTCCAAATCCCACCAGATCATAGGAAACAACTACCAATAAATGGACTTACAATTGACTCCTCAATGGACAAGCAAAGTGTCACAAAGATATGAACAATGATCATGAAATGATATATAATTAATGATGATAAATGCACAAAGGGCACACTCAAGCAAATATGCAAAGATGAATCAAGTAAGCAAGCAAACAAGTCAATTAGCACACACTATACACAATCAATTAGGCTCAATCAAGGTTAGGCTTTACAGCCAACTGGAATGGGGTAAATGTGCTCTTAACCCTAACATTGAGAGTTAGGGTGAATCAGATGAAATGGAGATGGGGGGTGTGCCTCATAGCTCTTATCCCTGGCCTGGGAGAGCTTTGAACAATAGAAAGTGTGGGAGTTCAGAAAGTTGGAACTCTTCTCCACAAATGATTTGACTCTATAAGATCTTGGGTTATTATTCACAATGCATCAACACATGGTGTGAGCAAAGTGAATGATACACTGAGTAGCAGGAGATGGATTACACATCTCTTTTATCTGCCAATTGCCTCATAAGAGGACTTTTCCTGCTTGGCACAAAAGATAAACAACCACAAGCATTGCCTCTTAAGGATGACTTCAGACAGGTGCCTACCAATAACAGTAGGTCTTCCAGACTACATGAAGATTAGATATTATACCTAAGTGGTTAAGAAATCAAGCAAAGCAAAGTTCAAATGAACTTAAAGCAACTTAAGTACCTGTGGAAACACTAAACAAATCAGTACAAGCTCAGACAATCAAACAACAATCAATAAGCAACAAACAAACCCAATGTACAAAATGTGTAAGCCAAAATTCAAACTCAAATGAGTTAGAAACAACCTACAAAACACACAAATGTTAGTAATCAAAGGAAAACATCAATGCTCAAATGGTGAAGCATCAACAACTATGGAACTTGGATGTGCAACCTGAAATCAAAGCTCAAATGTAAGCCACAAACCACTAGGTCAAAGCCTAGGGTCAAAGATGGAGAAAAAATTCAAAACAGGAGCTGAAATTTAACATGAATCAACTTCAATCACATCTTGACACATTCCAAAAGGTCTCACATCAATATCATTAACCAAAAGCATTTCATGATCAAATGAAGTTCGAGACAATTTTAAAGCTCATATATGATCAACCAGAATGAAAAATCTCAATAAAATCAGAAATGATTCAAATAATTCCAACAAAATTCATGAGCAATCAAGACATTCATAATATGCATCACACAAAAAATCAGAATCATTGGACATCATTTGGCATGGCAAACTCATCATACAAGTTGAACATCAAAAGGTGTGACACAAATTGTCACACCAAGTTAGCACAATCATAAAACAGAATTGGTAATTGATAAAAATGCCAAATCAAAACCAAAATGTCAAGCAATGCGTCTAGTTTCATCATGCAAAATTTCACAGTCATTGGATAAGAATCAAGCATTTCACAACATGATAACCAAGGCAAGGTCAAATAAGGACACATGTTCAATCATTCTAGCACAAAATATTATCCAGCCAAGCACAACTTGTAAAATCATGATGACAAAAAACTAGAGAGAACAAGGATCAGAATGCAAAAAACCTGGTAATTTTTGGATGCGTTTTCAAATTGATATGATTTTTTAAAGTTGAGAAAAAATTAAAAAAACAAGAGAAGCATAGCATGGAATATATGGAGGGAAAAAAGAAAATGAATGAAGCATTTGAAATATTGCCACAGCTGGGAATCGAAACAAGTAGACTTTCAAATGTGGCGCTCAACCTAAACGACACCGTATTGATCCAAACCCTAGCGCGCCAAAAGTTTCGTAGCTAAATTCAAAAAGTCGTAGCTAAATTGAAGCAGTTTCGTGGCTAATCTGGAAATGATGAACATTCAAGGTTGAAGATGAAGATCATCATGATCTTCATCTGGATTTTCTAGAAAATAAAAAATGTGTCCAGAAATCATCCAAAATCATACCAATCGATTCATCATGCAATGCACATTCAAGATCCATAATCATTTCAACATAAAACACCAAAACAAGCACGGATCGAAGAAATTAAAAGTCATCATCAAAACTTCAATCTATCGTATCTCACTCAAAATAGCACCAATTTGCACGATTCAAAGCTCAGAATTACCAGCATGCTTAGATCTACAACATCATGGCAAGGAAATTAAAAAGTAAGAGATTCGATTTGTAACCTCTTGAAGAGCAGAAGTTGGAATCCACACGATCTGCAGCTTGTAATGCTTCAATTCTACTTTCCAATGCTTATGGAGTTGATTGATGGAGAGAATGTAGTTCAAACACACTTGAATTCAACAGAATTTGAAATCACCATGAATGCTTCCATCTTCGAGTATGCTTCAATGTGGCTCCAATTGCTTCAATTCCACGTGCAAACTTGTTCAACAGAGGTTCAGGATCATGAATCCAGCATTTGCCAAGGCTTGGATGTGAAGAATTTGGAAGAAATTTTTGAGAGAAAAATTTGAGATTCTTGATCTAGATCTGAAAAATGAGTGCTAATTCCTGAAAACAGTTATGATTACTCTTATATATGCTATGCTAATGATGCTGTAATCATGCTTAAGCCAAATGCTAATGAGATTAGTCAAGTTTTAAGGTGTATGTGCAAATTGGTTTTTCACCTCTATGCATGAAATGCATGTGTGAACAGTGCACGAATTTGGTTCATTTTCACTTAAAATCAATTTTTGAAATCAATGGCAATGGCAAAAAGTTCAAACAATGCACAGAATTTGAATTTTGTGATTTCCCTCCAAAAAGCCAATGAATTAATAAGTTCTCATATGAAGACAATTCATGTAATGTGATGCATGATTTGGAAATTATAGGTCAAGAGGAGAAAAATGCAAAAAGAGCCACTCATTTTGGAGCTTTGGTTGAAAAGTTATGGCCATTTGAATCTTCAAGCATACTTTGCCATGATTTGATCATATCTCCTTAACCACACATGAGAAATTGATGATCTTGGAATTTTTGGAAATGGGAGAGAAAGATCTACAACTTTCATGTTCAGCGAAATTTATTTCATTTGAAGCTTTCTTGATGATGTAATTTGAAGTTGAAGTTGGTCCAAAACCTTTCCATTTTTGGAAAGTTCAAATTATAGGTCACTTGCTATTTTTGGAAAGTTTTGACTGCACCTCAAATTCTTCAATGTGAGTGTTTGAAATGTCAAATGAGACCTGTTTGAACATGAATGAAGTATTTCTAATCACTTCCCACCTCCAAATCCACAATTGACTTTGCAGTTGACTTTCTAGGCCTTCAGATGACTTGACAATGTTCTGATGAAATTCAAGCCTCTACCACTTGGGATTTTGCTTCAAAATAACATCATAGCTCATATGAACTCTTGTAAATGGTTGTGGGGTCCAAATCTCTAGAATGACCACCATCTATTGCTCAATGAATGCCTTGAATTGCCTTAACCTGTTAATGCTTCATCTGCAAGACAAAGGTTAGATGACATATTTTTGTACTTTTGGTTAGTGATAAAAATAAAAGCAATGACATACAAATGCAAGGAATGCTTGGTGATCAAGAATCACTCTCAAAAAGATAACCCACCCAAAGGGAAGGAAGTAAGGTGTCCAATGATCCTTGAGGCAATGAAATGATATGATATGATGCTATGAGGGATCTTAGGGGCAAAATTGGGGTCTTACAGATGCCCCTATTTAAGGTCATTCTATCCGGAGAAGTGAAGGTTAAAATCTTCATCTCGACGCGGTAGAATGGGCTTAAATAACAGTAATGAGACAAATTTTGGTCCCTAAGAGACCTCATGATGCAAATGTATGAATGCAAAAGAAACAACCTCTGTGGGGAATACTGGTCCACAAAGAAAAGACGATCCATCAGAGTAATACACTCACCAGGAACAGAGACTCTAACAGGACTCTCATGGGGAAAAAGGAAAAGAATGTGTGAGCAGGACACGACTCTGAATTAGGGTAAAACTGACGCTGCGTGAACAAGACACGACTGGACTAGAGACCTCACTGGGGAGTAAAGGACTCAAACAGGGAAAAGAAGAATTCCAAAGGAAGACACATCCATTGGAAAGACTCAAGCTGACTCAAACTATCCACGAAGGATACTTCGGATGAAAATCCGGACTCGGACTGGGGAAAGATTCACACAGAACCTCCCTGCCGGGGAAAACTGCATATATTGGGGAAAACGCCAATACAGCACGAGGGCAAAATCACAACGGAAACTCCACTGGGGAAAGTCTATCAAAGAGATTCTCCTGGAGAAAAACTGCAAAATGAGGTGTTACCGGCTACTGGGTAACAAACTCAAAGAGACCTGTGATCTGAACACTGGTATAAGGGTGAAAGAACAACAAGCTCAGGAAGAATGAATATCTAAGACAACTCACAGGGGATAAATTGCAAGCATCCGGCAATCATCCAAGAGACATATCAAATATTCGATTCCACAAAGGAATACGAATCTTACTCGACTGGGGAAACACAACAGGCTTCGACTGAAGAGTGCATGAGATGTATTATCCATTACCGTCAGAACGTGGATAACATACTCGCATGGAAGATTATCCACAACCGGCTACTGGGTTAATAAAGGATAAATCAACCGAAAAGAAAGGCATCGGGATACCAAACTAGGTATATAAAGATGACCAATCAAAGGGAGCAACAAACATTACCAACAAAAGGGTAAATGAAAGATGACTCACTGGGGATGCATTGATAAACATCAATGATCCGGGGAACAAATCACTGGCATACGGTGAAAGGACCCGCTGGGGATAAAATTGCTAGCATCTGGAAATTATCCAGAAGACTTGTTGGGGATACAATTGCTTACTCAGAGCAATTACCCAGAAGCAAGGAGGGAATATCAACATCGAATACTGGATGAAGATAACCACAAAGAGTAACCATCATCGGTTAGGATGAACAACAAGGTTAACTCTACAAAGGGGAGAAATTAGGTTTTACAACTACCGAATACGGGGTAGAAGACCACAAACTCTGGCTAAGGATAAGATTGCTAGCATACAGCAATTATCCATAAGAAAGCACAGACTCCGCTAGGGAGACAAAAACAACATAGGATTTACAACTACCGAATACTGGGTAGAAGACCACAGAATCCACCATCAAACAGAATGAACCACAAAGGTTACCTCTGCTAGGGGATAAAAGTAGGGTTTATAACTACCGAATACGTGGTAGAAAACCAAAAACTCTCTGCGTGGGGAGTGAAAGAATCACAACTCCGCACGGGAAACAAAATAGGGTTTATAACAAACCACCAACTGCTGAGGAGCAAGAAAATAATAGGGTTTACGACTACCGAATACTGGGTAGAAAACCATCGACTCTTGCTGAGGAACAAAGAATGTTCACAAACACCTATTCCACGAAAGGGAAAAAAGGTGAACAGGATTTACAACTACCGGGTGCTGGGTAGAAAACCAACAACTCTCCTGAGGAATAAAAGGTATATAACCACAAATTCCGCCAAGAGCGAAAAGGAACGTAGGACTTACAACTACCGGTTACTGGGTAGAGGCCCACACTCCGCTGGGGATAAAAAAGAAATATTTCCGGTTACTGGGCAATTCATTCATTTATTCCACAGGGAAGCACAAGAGACAGTTGAAAAATGCCAATTCAGGATCAAACCAAAAAGGCAAATTGAATCAAGACTCGTCCTAATGAGGATATAACTCAATAGGAAGATCCATCCCAATATATGTGTTGGGAGGAAACGGAAGAAACCGTCATCCACGAGGATATATCTCAGTGGGGAATTGCAGAAGGAAAGACAGACACTTTCTACTTATGGGGCTGACTCTATATTAAGATTAGACACCCGACATCTGCTTGGGCAGATCTACTGGAGAGATCTTATATCACCATTAGCAAGAGACAACAAACAAAAGATATATGGCAAAAAATGAAATCATGAATATCTGAATGTTGAAAGTATGCATGAATATGCGTAATTTATGTTTGATGAATGCTGACAAAACAAACATATCTAACACAAACAGGCCCAGGAATCAAACGCCTGGTACTACACTTCCAGAGGAAAATCCAAAGAAATCCAACTGGAAAACCAATCTGCTGGAGATCTGAATGCTAAAAAGCAAATATCTGTCGGAAAGCAAAAGATCAGAGATATCAAGGAAATCACAAAATCTCTGAGTGATGGATCAACAATCAACCCAACTAGGGAACAGAAGCTCACAACAGGCAGGAACTGCCACAAAAGCAAATCTGTTGGGGAAAAGGAGAAATCCCGAGATTTCTGCAGGGGATCCTCAGTATCAACTGGGAAACAAGAGTTCACTGCACAAGCAAGAATTGCTGAAGAGAACAGAACACACAAGTAGAATATAGCCGCACAAGCAACTCTACTGGGGATACTGTCAGCCACTCCGTTGGGGATAAACCCACTGAGGGAAAATAGATCACACGAGTAGATTCTGCCACACAAGCCACTCTACTGGGGATCAAAAGAATCAGGAAATCAACAAGTCTAAGGATGATAGATCACCAACCAACCATCTCTGCTGAGGATACCGACTCTGGCGGGGATTCTGTAGGGAAACATCACAGATACAATCCATCATACCACAAATCTACTGGCGGCTCCACTGGGGATAAGGAGGAGAGCTGGGGATCAACCACCAAATGCTGGACCTCCCAAGAGGAAACTACCAAGCTGCTGAGAAGGAAAAAATCACTGCTCTGCTGAAGGGATATGAGGTAAAAACCTCAACAAACACTCTGATGGGGAGATATAACATAAATGAAGTACATTATGCCAACACTCCGCTGGCGACTATACTGAGGAAACAGCCGAAGTACCGGGATATCAACCCACCAACTACCGAATCTTCCAAAAGGAAAACACCCATGCTGGGGGGAGAGGACATTATTGGAGAGGATTGTGAAGTTCTCAACAAACACTCTGCTTGGGGAACAAAAATCTCAACAGAAGCTCTGCTTAGGGAACAACCCCAATCAACAGTCTGGAGAAAGAGGATACAACCATGCCAGGAATATGAACAAATGTCTTACCCTGTTGGAAATCATGCCACCCTTGGGAGAGCACTGAGAAATTCTTAAGTATCCTTTCATCATTGTGAATGTTCACTTTGTTTAAAACAACAAATTTTGAAAAATTTTATTTGTTTAAACAATGACATTTTATCAATTAAAACATGCAAAACATTTGTTAAATTGAAACAAATAAGAATGCAAATAATTGGATAAAAGCTCAAATTTATTTGATGGAATGGTAGCCTGCAAATGGCAAGACTCCATAGATCTGTACAAATTTGAAATCAGTGATATATATTGGAAGAGGGCTACTTTAAACATAATGATCTTTTCTATACCAATTTTAATTTCGATGTATTTGAAGCTTCAGTCGACGATGAATCGAGAACTTCTGATGAAAAGACAGTTGTGGAACAGAAAGTCTTGTCAGGATGCAGTTACTTGCCAAATCCCTAATTTTTGCCTAGATTGCCCCAGGGTGAGGTACTCAATCTAGCGGGATGCGAATATTCTCTTCTTCTTTTTTTATGTCTCTAATTTTTGCCTGGATCACCCTTTCGGGTTCTCCACCAAGACGCTCATTTTTGCCTAAGCCGCCCTTTCGGGTTTTCAACTTAGCGAGCTATTCTGTTTTTATTTTGTATACTTTTTTTTAGGCAAAGTATTTCTTGACTGCATCTGAATTCACAGGACGAGTGAAATCCTCCCCATCCATTGTTGTAAGCATCAAAGCTCCGCCTGAAAAGGCTCTCTTAACAACATATGGACCTTCATTGTTTGGAGTCCACTTGCCCCTGGAATCGGGCGCGAAAGACAAGACTTTCTTGAGCACGAGGTCACCTTCTCGGAACACACGAGGCTTGACCTTCTTATCGAATGCTTTCTTCATTCTCTGCTGATATAACTGACCATGGCACATGGCAGTCAATCGCTTCTCTTCAATCAAATTCAGTTGGTCATAACGACTCTGAATCCATTCAGCATCAGTCAACTTGGCTTCCATCAAGACTCTCATTGATGGGATCTCCACCTCTACTGGGAGAACAGCCTCCATGCTGTAAACAAGAGAAAAAGGGGTTGCCCCTGTTGAAGTGCGGACAGATGTACGATATCCATGCAAAGCAAATAGCAGCATCTCTTGCCAATCTTTGTACGTAACTGTCATCTTCTGGATAATCTTCTTTATATTCTTGTTAGCAGCTTCAACAGCCCCATTCATCTTAGGCCTGTAAGGAGAGGAGTTATGGTGTGCAATCTTGAATTCAGCGCACAACTCTTCCATCATCTTATTATTCAGATTAGATCCATTATCAGTAATGATCTTATCTGGCACACCATAACGGCAAATCAGCTGATTCTTAATAAACTTCACGACCACCTGCCTGGTCACATTCGCATACGAAGCGGCTTTAACCCATTTGGTGAAGTAATCAATTGCTACGGGAATAAACCTGTGTCCGTTGGACGCTTTCGGTTCAATTATGCCGATCATGTCAATTCCCCACATAGAGAAAGGCCATGGTGATGAAATCACATTCAGAAATGTCGGAGGAACATGAATCTTATCCGCATAAATCTGACACTTGTGGCATTTCTTCACATATTTCCAGCAGTCAGACTCCATTGTCAGCCAATAGTAGCCTGCTCTCAACATCTTTCTTGCCATGGCATGTCCATTGGAATAAGTACCAAATGACCCCTCATGGACCTCAGTCATCAACAGGTTTGCTTCGTGTCTATCCACGCATCTGAGCAAAACCATATCAAAATTTCTCTTGTACAGCACTTCACCACTGAGGTAGAAACTGCCTGACAACCTTCTCAGAGTTTTCCTATCTTTCACAGATGCCCCAGGTGGGTAGACCTGGTTCTGGAGGAAATTCTTGATATCAAAATACCAAGGCTTGTCATCATTCACTTCTTCAACTGCAAATATGTGAGCTGCTCTATCCAAGCGCATCACGGTAATGTTGGGAACTTCATTCCAATACTTGACTACAATCATTGAAGCAAGCGTAGCAAGCGCATCTGCCATCCGATTATCCTCTCGAGGAATATGATGAAAGTCAACTCCTGTGAAGAACATTGAAATCCTCCTCGCATAATCTCTATACGGAATGAGACCTGGCTGATTCGTCTCCCATTCTCCCTTGATCTGATTGACAACCAAGGCCGAATCACCATACACATCAAGATGCTTGATCCTTAGATCAATACATTCTTCCAATCCCATAATACAGGCTTCGTACTCAGCCATGTTATTCGTGCATTTGAAAGTTAGCCTTGCTGTAAACGGAATATGTGTGCCATGAGGAGTAATGATTACTGCCCCAATACCATTTTCGTATTGATTTACAGCGCCATCAAACACCATCGTCCATCTGGAACCAGGTTCCGGACCTTCATCAAGTGTAGGCTCATCACAATCTTTCATTTTCAAATACAGAATCTCCTCATCTGGGAAGTCGTACTGAACAGACTGATGATCTTCAATTGGCTGATGCACTAAATGGTCAGCCAAAATACTACCTTTGATAGCTTTCTGAGCTCGATACTCGATATCATACTCAGACAACAACATCTGCCAATGGGCAATCCTCCCAGTTAAAGCAGGCTTCTCGAAGATATACTTGATTGGATCCATTCTGGATATCAACCAAGTTGTATGATTTATCATGTACTGGCATAAACGCTTAGCAGCCCAAGCCAAAGCACAACACGTCTTCTCAAGCATAGAGTATCGAGACTCACAATCAGTAAACTTCTTACTGAGGTAGTAGATAGCAGATTCTTTCTTCCCTGATTCGTCTTGTTGACCGAGTACACAACCCATCGAGTCTTCAAGAACAGTTAAATACATGATCAGAGGTCTTCCTTCTACAGGCAGAGACAAGATCGGAGGTTCAGACAGATACTCTTTGATATTGTTGAAAGCTTTCTGGCAATCCTTGGTCCAATCATGAGATTGATCTTTCTGGAGAAGCTTGAATATCGGCGCACATGTGGCAGTCATGTGGGATATAAATCTGGAAATATAGTTCAAGCGGCCAAGACAACCTCGGACTTGCTTCTCAGTTTCGGGTGCAGGCATCTCTTGTATTGCTTTGACCTTTGCAGGATCAACCTCAATACCTCTCTCGCTGACAACAAAACCCAACAACTTGCCGGAACAGACTCCAAATGTACATTTGTTCGGATTCAGGCGAAGTCTGAACTTCCTCAAACGCTGAAAAAGCTTCAACAAATGCTCAACATGTTCAACTTCCGTTCGGGACTTAGCAATCATATCATCAACATAGACCTCTATCTCCTTGTGCATCATATCATGAAACAAGGTAGTCATAGCACGTTGATACGTGGCTCCGGCGTTCTTCAGACCGAAGGGCATCACTCGATAACAGAATGTTCCCCAAGGTGTGATGAATGTTGTCTTCTCCATATCTTCGGGTGCCATCTTGATTTGATTATATCCGGAAAATCCGTCCATAAACGAAAAGACTTTGAATTTAGCTGTATTGTCTACCAACATATCAATGTGTGGTAGAGGGAAATCATCTTTCGGACTAGCCTTATTCAAATCTCTGTAATCAACACACATACGGACTTTTCCGTCTTTCTTAGGCACAGGAACAATATTGGCCACCCATAGAGGATATGTATAAGTCACCAGAAACCCCGCATCAATTTGCTTTTGAACTTCCTCTTTGATCTTCACTGCCATATCTGGATGAGTTCTTCTGAGCTTCTGCTTCACAGGCACGCACTCAGGCTTCAAAGGCAGGAAATGTTGCACAATATCTGTATCTAGACCCGGCATGTCTTCATACGACCAAGCGAAGATATCGGAATATTCTCGTAGCAAACTGATCAACCCCTTCTTGACAGACTCTTCAAGAAGTGTCCCAATCTTCACCATACGAACACAATCTTCAGACCCCAAGTTGACTGTTTCCAGATCTTCGAGATGCGGCTGAATGATCTTCTTCTCGTGCTCAAGGAGACGGGTAATCTCATCAGGAATCCCTTCAACATCATCTTCCTCTGCCTCAAATACAGGGAATTCAAAATTGGGAGATGGCGTTGGATTATTATATTCAATGGGTTTTAGAATCAACCTGCATAATGATTTTGGATAATGAAAAACTTTAGAATTTAAACAAGCAAACCATTATGCAGATGAAAAGATTGCTTTTATTCTTGTTTTTAGGGTTTTTTGTGATCACTGATTTCATGCAAAAGCAAAAAGTGAAAACAAATGGAAAAACAAATGTTTAACAATGCATTAATTGAATGAAATATCATTGTATAAATGCTGCCAACAATGTCATCACTTCTCCTTTTGGCATGGGAGAAGGGTTTTGAAACAAAGTGAACAAATTACGCTGACTTATGAATGACTGTAGGAACATCCACAGCGACCCAATTATGGCAGATACCGCCAGGGATAACAAAGTTGCTCAAATCCTCTGCATCCTCTTCTAGAATAGCAGCAGCTTCCTCAGCTCGATCAGCATGGATGAAACCTCCGCTCTTGAACAGCCCTTACTCATTGAAGACCCCAGAAGAATAGCCAATGCCAGCCCGGGACTTGTTATCTTCAAGCTCAATCATCTTCCCTAAACCAGCAACTGCACCACATTCAATGGCCAGTTTCGCATCACGATAGGAAGCAAATGAAGGAGACTTCTTCTCAATCGGCTCAGCAATAGACAAAGCTTGGAAAGGCGTTCCAACTTCATCCTCAGCATCAATATATGAGAAAGAAGACAAGTGGCTAACTAGGAGATCCTTTTCTCCCCCTACCACAACCAATTTCTTATTCTTGACGAATTTCAGCTTCTGGTGTAGGGTGGATGTCACGGCGCCAACCTCGTGAATCCATGGTCTACCAAGGAGACAGTTATAAGATGGGTGGATATCCATAACTTGGAAGGTAACTTGGAAATCACTTGGTCCAATCTTGATTGGGAGATCAACTTCCCCAATCACGGTCTTACGCGACCCATCGAAAGCTTTCACAACAACACCACTCTGCCTCATGGGAGGCCCCTGATATGACAATCTCGAAAGAGTGGTCTTCGGCAATACATTCAAAGATGACCCAGTGTCCACCAGCACGTTGGACATGGCGTCGGTCTTGCAGTTCATGGAAATATGTAAAGCCATGTTGTGGTCTCTTCCCTCCTCAAGAAGATCAGCGTCACAGAAACTCAAAGTGTTGCAAGCAGTAATGTTTGCAACTATACTATCGAATTGTTCAATTGTGACATCGTGATCAACATAGGCCAGGTCCAATACTTTCTGCAGAGCCTCCCTATGGGGTTCTGAATTCAGAAGTAAAGATAGCACGGAGATCTTGGACGGCGTTTGTAGCAACTGGTCTACAACATTATACTCACTCTTCTTGATGAGCCTTAGCATCTCATCACATTCTTCATTCACAATGCCACTTGGGCCAACAGAAGAAGTATGAGTCTTTTGTACAGAGGAGGGTTTGGCAACAGGTGCCGGATTCGGAACATTCACTGCAGTCCCAACCGGACGCACAGTTGAATCAGAAACAACATGAGGCTTCGGGGGTGCAGAAAACACACGACCGCTCCGGGTCAACCCGCACACGTCAGCAATATTTACCACAGAAGTTGAAGGCAACGACACTTCTTTCCCATCTTCCACAGCAACTGGATTGTAGCGGAATGGAATAGCTTTATCCGAAGAATAAGGCACAGGGCCTGCAGGCTTGATTACCAGAGAAGGAGAAACCTTCGGCTTGCTACCATCATAACGGATGACAATAGGTTCAGGAATCTTGAACACAGGAGAAATCACATTTACTTCTGGTTCGTCTTCATCAACATTTCTGTTCTGAAGAATTTCAATGGTACCCTCATCCAACAGCTCTTGAAGCTCTCTGCGCACTTGGCGGCAACCCAATCTATTCACGGAGCAGATACGGCATCTGTCATGGTCGTACTCCATATGACTGTAATTACACAGCAGACGATGCAACTCGACCAATGACTGTCGAATATGACTCACATATTTGACTTTATATTTGCCAGGGCAACCCTGGACCATGTTAACCGACTTCCCATGCTCGGGCAATGGGTTCTTCGTAACATTGGGGCCTGAGTCCTCAAAACTCAGTATGCCGCATCGCATAAGGTCTTGAACCTTAGTCTTCAATGGATAGCAATTTTCTATATTGTGACCGGGAGCACCGGAATGATAAACACAATGTTGGTCGGGCTTGTACCACCACTGCGGGTTAGCAGGCACAGCCGGAGGATTTCTCGGAGTAATCAGTTTTCGCTCTATTAAAGAGGGATAAAGCTCAGCGTATGACATAGGAATAGGATCGAAAGTGATCTTCTTCCTCTCATAATTCAAATTGGCCTGATTACTGCTGCCACGAGGCTGGTAAGCCTGTTGCTATGGACGATGTTGCTGTTGATACTGAGGTTGTTGCTGATTATGCTGATTGTTGTCTCTGAAGACAGGTGCTATATGAGCCACCTAATGCTGGTTGCTGGCATGACGCACAGGCTTCCTCTTGGCAGAGGGTCTTCTGGGTTTAGCATGGGATTGCACAGCATGTGCCTCCCCATCTTTCTTCTTAAACGCCCCATATCGTTTAGAAGAGCCTTCATCTTTAGTCAAACGTCCTTCCCCGACTCCTTCCTCCAATCGCATCCCCATGTTCACCATTTTGGTGAAATCAGAGGGAGCACTAGCGACCATCCACTCATAATAAAATGAACTAACAGTCTTCAAAAAGATCTTAGTCATCTCTTTCTCTTCCAGCGGAGGAGTAATCTGAGCTGCCAGCTCTCGCCACCTCTGGGCGTACTCCTTAAATGTCTCTTTGTCCTTCTGGGACATAGCTCTGAGTTGATCACGGTCAGGAGCCATATCAACATTATACTTGTATTTCTTGACGAAGGCTTCGCCAAGATCGTTGAAGGAACGGATGTTTGCGCTATCAAGGCTCATATACCAACGAAGAGCTGCACCAGACAAACTATCCTGAAAATACTGAATCAGCAGTTGATCATTATCAGTCTGAGTAGACATTTTCCTGGCGTACATAACCAGGTGGCTGAGCGGGCAGGTGTTCCCCTTATACTTCTCAAAGTCAGGAACTTTGAATTTGACGGGTATCTTAACACCGGGAACCAAGCAAAGTTCAGCAGCAGATTTGCCGAACAAATCTTTCCCTCGAAGGGTCTTCAATTCCTTGCGGAGCTCAAGGAATTGGTCGTTCATAACTTCCATCTTTTCATTAACATCTGGGCCCTCAGACGGCTCAGAATGATAGATGGTGTCGTCTACCCTGGGAGTGGTATGCACGACAGGAGGAGGCATTGCAAGGACCGGGCTAGATGCTGGCATGGAAGCAAAGGTAGGAGCTGGAATATCTGGCATGAAACCTGGAGGCATACCCCACGGAAACCCGGCTAGCATGGCTGGCACGAAGTGGGCACTGGCAGCTGGCACAGTTGAAGAAACCACTTCAGATATAACAGTCCTCTGGAGAGGAGTTGCAGGAGGTGGAGATGGTTGATTCTGAGCAACTAAAAATTGCTCCATCAGAGCACTCAGTCTAGTGACCTCTTCCTTCAGCTCACGGTTCTCTTGTTCTAATTGATCCATCACTCTTGCAGAATTGGCTCGGGTGTAGTACCGATGAGTCAGCTTGTCTTCAAAATAAATGAAGAGCACAGAGTTAGGCCACAGGCAAGAAGACCAGAACAAACACCTGCTTATGCGAGATGATGCATGCAATGCTCGTGCATATGCTTTGTTTTTATTTCAAGGAACTTTTAGGGCTCTATTTGCAAATTTTTGAAATTTAAAGCATTTAACCGTATATGGAAATATCTCATCAAATATATATTCGAGACAAAGAAGTACATCATTGTTGATTATTACAAGGGAAAAGGAAAATAAACATCCTATGGATCCCTAGAAGCTCGAGATGCTGGAAGACGAGATACACAAAGCTTCTTGATCTCTCTCTCATATGCTGCTTCCATATCCGCTTTCTCCTTAGCAAGTCGATCATACTTCCTCTTCCAGAATTTGGAAGACTGAGGAAGCAGAGAAGTCCAGGTATCATTCGGATCATCTATCACCTGGTGCTCGAGGATTTCGATCAGAGCATCCTTCTCCTTGATTTGCTGAAGCAACTCTTCTCTTTCACGGATCCAGGCACGTGAAAGGTCTCCTTCTCTTAACTCCTCTACGCCTTGGTTAAGGAGGGTTGAAGGCCCAACCACAACCAAAGGTGTAGGTCTCGGATAATCATAAGGCATAAGATACTCTGATGCTCTCTGTCTAACCCAAGAAGTATATGGCTCCAAAGCAATGCAATTCTTCGGACCCAACTCATTTCTACCCTTCTTGTGAATCTTGCGCCAAGCGCGGACCATCCTGGCTTTCAGGCCTTGGGGATCTTTACCCTCCTGAAAGAACACACCTTCTAACAGAATGTTATGAGGTTTATCCTTTAGGGGGAACCCAAGCTGACGACGTGCTAAGATAGGATTGTAGTTGATCCCACCACATGTACCAAGAAGAGGCACATTAGCGAATTCACCACAATAATCAATGATCTGAACAGTATCATACACGCGATCATACCAAGAGATATCATCATTAGTGAGAGACATAAGTCTCGTAGACCACCGTAGACATCCCTTGTTCTCCTTGAAAGCAACCGTCTGCGGTAAGTGAGAAATAAACCACTTATACAACAGAGGCAAATAGCACACAATAACTCATCCACCCTTTGCATTCCTCAGATGCAAAGAGAAATAGGCATCACCCAACAGAGTCGGAACGGGATTAAGAACTGAAAAGATCCTAATGGCGTTCACATCTACAAATTTGTCGATGTTGGGGAACAATACCAAACCATAGATGAGCAGCACGAATATGGCCTCAAAGGCATCCTCACTCATGGCCTTCCCATAAACGGTAGCTTGGGCAATGAGGAAATCAGAAGGAAGACCCTGAATTCCACCTTTGGTGGTCATATGCGCTTCAATAAGGGATTCATCTATGTGCAACAAGTCTGCAATCTCTCGAGAAGTCGGAATACTCTCTAAGCCACTGAACGGCACCTGATCCAGAATAGGAATACCCACAAGATGAGCATACTCCTCGAGCGTAGGCAACAGCTGAAAGTCTGGAAAAGAGAAACAGTGATACAGAGGATCATAGAACTGCGCCAAGGTACTCATCAACCCTTCATCAACCCGAGTAGTCAACAAAGGCAGAAGCTTCCCATAACGAGCTTTGAAACACAAGGGATCTAATACATAGGATGTCAGATTCCTTAACTCTTTCACATCGGGTTGTCTAAAGCTGTACTTCTTTGTATGCCTTTTTGGTCTTTCCATGTCTGAAAATTTTGCAAATAAACCCTTTAAGTTCCTTGAAAATTTTCTGATTTTTCTGATGACATGAATGCAGATGAATGCATGAATGCATGAATGCAGCAATCACACTCAAGGATCAAGCAAGGCACACCAGACAAAGGTCATGGGAAAGCTCATAGTATCCTTAATATCAATCATCCATTTTGGTGGATTATGGTTTTCACCTTATTGACACCCAAGTTCCATTGATATTAACAATGCATGAACCGACTCGATCATCCTTAATATCAATCATCCATTTTGGTGGATTATGGTTTACACCTTATCGACACCCAAGTTCCATTGATATTAAGGATATCTGAACGACTCAACCACGAATCACGGGTTTGCTGAGAGTCACGAGCATGGAGTCTCGGTTAAGAACCACCCAAAGGGAGTGTACTAGGGTTTAAACCTGCCGAACATGTTCTACAAGAGGTTCCCATAGTCATCATCCCATCTTTCGAATATTATCGGAGGAACGAATACTCGTATTCCAACAATATTCTCAAGAGAGACTCTTATGAGTGTAGTATCGCGTAACAATCGCATCAGATCTTACATCTGAACGACCTTCGCACTACGTCCTAAAAATAGGCCAAGATGGGCTTGGTAGACTAAGGTCCTTAGCTTCTAAGGCACATGATTGAAAGAATAATGCCTAACCACAAATGACTTGTGTGACATTATTAATCCAACATGACCTCCACCAAGTGAATGGACTCGCAAGCCAACTTGCTAAGGAATACTCCACACAAGTCGACAAGACTATGCCATTCTCCTATCCTAAGGTGCACTCGAGTTCGGGTACAGAACTCATCTCACAGAGATCACCAAGCAAACAGCAATTGTATATCAAGCAATTCAATCATTACAATCAATACAGTAATCCCAAATTGTACAAAAATATGTCATATAACAAATAAACAATATCATACAACAAGGGTGAAAAGTAGGCAAAACCACCAAGGAGGGCGTCCCCAGTAGAGTCGCCACTTTTCTGTAGCGGTGTATTCGTCACTTTATGATTTATTGATTAAATCAAAAGCAAAGCATACAAAGAATCGAGTCGCCACCGCACTTTTATTTATCCAAAGGAATGGCTAAAAAGCGAACAAAAGCCTAAGAAGTTTTACACATAGAAAACCAATGAAAAGATCAGAGATCTAGGTAAGGGGTTAATTACGCAATGGGAAGGTGTTAGGCACCCAAAACGTCCTAGGTACTCCTAGGGAGCCCTTTTCACACTTGTTGTACGAAATGTTATTTGTTTATGAAATATTTATTGTGCAAACATGGATTGAAGGGATGAGAAAAGAATATACAAGTTATTATTTTTGTGTTTGGATGGATAACCATTGCCTACGTACCTTTACAGGATCAAAACCTCGTAGTTCGGCTAAAAGATTTCCAAAATATGAGTGGGTTCATTTTAAAACAAAAGCCCTAAGGACTTTCGTTATCCACGAGAGAAAACTCAACCTTATACAAACAACAAGTCCACCATGTGAGAAAAGCTTCAACTTGCTAGTGAGGGGTTAACCCTATAATAAGCAAGGAAGTCTTACAATTCAATCACTAAGGACAAAAGGTGAGATTAACATCAACCAACTAGGATAAATCAAACCTATGGCTAATGTATGAAAACTTATCAAGAATGGACAAACCCACAAAATAATTGAATGAGTGAAATTAACCAATTAGGATTATTCATAAAAGATGGTCAAAGTATGATTAGAATTCAATTCAAAAGAAGTATTATGAAAATGAAGTTTGAAAAATCAGAGGCTTAAGGCCTAGGTTTCTAATTTGAAAAGAAATGAAAATGTTTGCACAATATTTTTCAGGCTTTAGGTTAACATGCACATGGAGGTTTAAAGAAACACAAAGGTGGGAGGGTGAAGAAGTAAAACTTCTTAGATGTTCATCTCTTGAGATCATATGTAGATGATTCAAGTGATTCCTTTGGAATAGGCAACAATGCAAATAACAAATGAAGAAAGTAAATGGATACCGGATGCCAATCAATGGACTTATTCCAATCTCACAAAACAAAACATGGATACCAGATGCCAATCAATGGACTTACACCAATCTCCTAAAACAAAAAGAAACAATGATACCAGATGCCAATCGATGGACTTATACTAGTCTCACATGAATGATCATAGGAAACAACTGCCAATAAATGGACTTATAATTGACTCCTCACAAGAACAAACAACAAATGCAATAAGCAAGAGGAAACAAGTTGCCAATAAATGGTCTTACACTCGACTCCAAGGAAAGGAATGCCAATCAATGGTCTTAGTTCCAAATCCCACCAGATCATAGGAAACAACTGCCAATAAATGGACTTACAATTGACTCCTCAATGGACAAGCAAAGTGTCACAAAGATATGAACAATGATCATGAAATGATATACAATTAATGATGATAAATGCACAAAGTGCACACTCAAGCAAATATGCACAAATGAATCAAGTAAGCAAGCAAACAAGTCAATTAGCACACACTATACACAATCAATTAGGCTCAATCAAGGTTAGGCTTTACAGCCAACTGGAATGGGGTAAATGTGCTTTTAACCCTAACATTGAGAGTTAGGGTGAAGCATATGAAATGGAGATGGGGGGTGTGCCTCATAGCTCTTATCCCTGGCCTGGGAGAGCTTTGAACAATAGAAAGTGTGGGAGTTCAGAAAGTTGGAACTCTTCTCCACAAATGATTTAACTCTATAAGATCTTGGGTTATTATTCACAATGCATCAACACATGGTGTGAGCAAAGTGAATGACACACTGAGTAGCAGGAGATGGATTACACATCTCTTTTATCTTCCAATTGCCTCATAAGAGGACTTTTCCTGCTTGGCACAAAAGATAAACAACCACAAGCATTGCCTCTTAAGGAGGACTTCAGACAGGTGCCTACCAATAACAGTAGGTCTTCCAGACTACATGAAGATTAGAGATTATACCTAAGTGGTTAAGCAACCAAGCAAATCAAAGTTCAAATGAACTTAAAGCAACTTAAGTACCTGTGGAAACACTAAACAAATCAGTACAAGCTCAGACAATCAAACAACAATCAATAAGCAACAAACAATCCCAATGTACAAAATGTGTAAGCCAAAAGTCAAACTCAAATGAGTTATCAACACCCTACAAAACACACAAATGTTAGTAATCAAAGGCAAACATCAATGCTCAAATGGTGAAGCATCAACAACTATGGAACTTGGATGTGCAACCTGAAATCAAAGCTCAAATGTAAGCCACAAACCACTAGGTCAAAGCCTAGGGTCAAAGATGGAGAAAAAAATTCAAAACAGGCGCTGAAATTTAACATGAATCAACTTCAATCACATCTTTACACATTCCAAAAGGTCTCACATCAATATCATTAACCAAAAGGAATTCATGATCAAATGAAGTTCGAGACAATTTTAAAGCTCATATATGATCAACCAGAATGAAAAATCTCAATAAAATCAGAAATGATTCAAATAATTCCAACAAAATTCATGAGCAGTCAAGACATTCATAATATGCATCACACAAAAAATCAGAAGCATTGGACATTATTTGGCATGGAAAACTCATCATACAAGTTGAACATCAAAAGGTGTGACACAAATTGTCACACCAAGTTAGCACAATCATAAAACAGAATTGGTAATTGATAAAAATCCCAAATCAAAACCAAAATGTCAAGCAATGTGTCTAGTTTCATCATGCAAAATTTCACAGTCATTGGATAAGAATCAAGCATTTCACAACATGATAACCAAGGCAAGGTCAAATAAGGACACATGTTCAATCATTCTAGCACAAAAAATTATCCAGCCAAGCACAACTTGTAAAATCATGATGATAAAAAACTAGAGAGAACAAGGATCACAATGCAAAAAACCTGGTAATTTTTGGATGAGTTTTCAAATTGATATGATTTTTTAAAGTTGAGAAAAAATTAAAAAAACAAGAGAAGCATAGCATGGAATATATGGAGGGAAAAAAGAAAATGAATGAAGCATTTGAAATATTGCCACAGCTGGGAATCGAAACAAGTAGACTTTCAAATGTGGCGCTCAACCTAAACGACGCCGTATTGATCCAAACCCTAGCGCGCCAAAAGTTTCGTAGCTAAATTCAAAAAGTCGTAGCTAAATTGAAGCAGTTTCGTGGCTAATCTGGAAATGATGAACATTCAAGGTTGAAGATGAAGATCATCATGATCTTCATCTGGATTTTCCAGAAAATAAAAAATGTGTCCAGAAATCATCCAAAAGCATACCAATCGATTCATCATGCAATGCACATTCAAGATCCATAATCATTTCAACATAAAACACCAAAACAAGCACGGATCGAAGAAATTAAAAGTCATCATCAAAACTTCAATCTATCGTATCTCACTCAAAACAGCACTAATTTGCACGATTCAAAACTCAGAATTACCAGCATGCTTAGATCTACAACATCATGGCAAGGAAATTCAAAAGTAAGAGATTCGATTTGTAACCTCTTGAAGAGCAGAAGTTGGAATCCACACGATCTGCAGCTTGTAATGCTTCAATTCTACTTTCCAATGCTTATGGAGTTGATTGATGGAGAGAATGCAGTTCAAACACACTTGAATTCAACAGAATTTGAAATTACCATGAATGTTTCCATCTTCGAGTACGCTTCAATGTGGCTCCAATTTCTTCAATTCCACGTGCAAACTTGTTCAACAGAGGTTTAGGATCATGAATCCAGCATTTGCCAAGGCTTGGATGTGAAGAATTTGGAAGAAATTTTTTAGAGAAAAATTTGAGATTCTTGATCTAGATCTGAAAAATGAGTGCTAATTCCTGAAAACAGTTATGATTACTCTTATATATGCTATGCTAATGATGTTGTAATCATGCTTAAGCCAAATGTTAATGAGATTAGTCAAGTTTTAAGGTGTATGTGCAAATTGGTTTTTCACCTCTATGCATGAAATGCATGTGTGAACAGTGCACGAATTTGGTTCATTTTCACTTAAAATCAATTTTTGAAATCAATGGCAATGGCAAAAAGTTCAAACAATGCACCAAATTTGAATTTTGTGATTTCCCTCCAAAAAGCCAATGAATTAACAAGTGCTCATATGAAGACAATTCATGTAATGTGATGCATGATTTGGAAATTAGAGGTCAAGAGGAGAAAAATGCAAAAAGAGCCACTCATTTTGGAGCTTTGGTTGAAAAGTTATGGCCATTTGAATCTTCAAGCATACTTTGCCATGATTTGATCATATCTCCTTAACCACACATGAGAAATTGATGATCTTAGACTTTTTGGAAATGGGAGAGAAAGATCTACAACTTTCATGTTCAGCGAAATTTATTTCATTTGAAGCTTTCTTGATGATGTAATTTGAAGTTGAAGTTGGTCCAAAACCTTCCCCTTTTTGGAAAGTTCAAATTATAGGTCACTTGCTATTTTTGGAAAGTTTTGACTGAACCTCAAATTCTTCAATGTGAGTGTTTGAAATGTCAAATGAGACCTGTTTGAACATGAATGAAGTATTTCTAAGCACTTCCCACCTCCAAATCCACAATTGACTTTGCAGTTGACTTTCTAGGCCTTCAGATGACTTGACAATGTTCTGATGAAATTCAAGCCTCTACCACTTGGGATTTTGCTTAAAAATAACATCATGGCTCATATGAACTCTTGTAAATGATTGTGGGGTCCAAATCTCAAGAATGACCACCATCTATTGCTCAATGAATGCCTTGAATTGCCTTAACCTGTTAATGCTTCATCTGCAAGACAAAGGTTAGATGACATATTTTTGAACTTTTGGTTAGTGATAAAAATAAAAGCAATGACATACAAATGCAAGGAATGCTTGGTGATCAAGAATCACTCCCAAAAAGATAACCCATCCAAAGGGAAGGAAGCAAGGTGTCCAATGATCCTTGAGGCAATGAAATGATATGATATGATGCTATGAGGGATCTTAGGGGCAAAATTGGGGTCTTACAGACGTCACCATGGTTCATCAACCCAGCGCTGGTGAAGGTACTCGGCCCTTTCTGATCTTGAACCCCCTGCTCTGCCTGTAGAGGCTGATAACCAATACCGAATTTGTCTTCTTTGACGGGCAGGTCAACCATCTTGCCCCAGCCTTCTGTCTTGCCCGAGTTAACAACCTCCATAGCCTGCTTGTAGTATGCAATTGAGGCACTTGGCTTCTTCTGCTCAGCAAAAGCCACCTTCTCAAGAGCAACGGTCTCAAACGCTTGACACAGAGTTTCATGGATCTCACCATCCACCTCCACATACTTGAAAGAGGATAAATGACTCACCAGAATGTCCTCCTCGCCACACACAGTCACCACCTGACCATTCCATACATACTTCAGCTTCTGATGGAGAGTTGACGACACTGCCCCAGCCCCATGTATCCAGGGACACCCCAATAAGCAACTATATGCTGGCTGAATATCCATCACATAAAAGACAATATCAAATACCTCCGGGCCAATCTTCACTGGCAACGTGACTTCACCAAAAACAGACCGTTTGGATCCATCAAAAGCACGAACAATGAGATCGCTCGGAGTGAGGACAACCCCTTCAACGTCAATCTTGCTCAGAATCTTCTTGGGCAACACATTCAACGAAGAGCCAGTATCCACCAGCACATGTGACAATACTGCGCCTTTACACTCCATGGTGATATGCAGGGCTTTGTTATGGTTACGACCTTCAGGCGTCAGATCCAAGTCTGTGAACCCCAAACCGTGCCTTGTGCTCACATTAGCAATAACACCCTCCATGTGGTTGACAGAAATCTCTTGAGGCACGTAAGCCAGATTCAACATCTTCAGCAAGGCGTTACGGTGTGCCTCGGAGCACAATAACAATGAAAGGATAGAAATCTTGGACGGAGTTTGATTCAACTGATCTACAATCTTGTAGTCACTCTTCTTAATAATCTTCATAAACTCTTCCACATCTTTTTCAAAAGATCCCTCAGGCGCTTCCTTCTGCACAGGTTCTTCATCAACCACAGCTTGCTTACCCTTTGCTTTGGCGAGAGCCTCAGCATTGCTATCTCTCAAAGTCTGCGGTGCGAATAGACAACTGCTTCTTGTAAAACCTCCAGGTCCCCCCACATTGTCCCCAGCAGGACCAACAGTCACTAGAGCTCTACTTGGCAAACCAATAGTTACAGGAGTCTGATTTACCGGTCTGGTCTGACTTGCTGACCTTCTGTCATTGCGGTAAGCATTATCATACTTCCACGACACTGCTCTACTATTCCCAACCAGTCTTCTATCAGAAGCAACAATAGTAGTGGGAGCACCGACAGTTATTGGAGCAGATATAGTAACAGGAGTACCAACGGTTGTGGGTGCATTGACAGTTATTGGCACACGTCTTGGACCCTCAGACGGTTTGAAATAAATGGTGACAGTTGACACCACCTCACGATCCTTCACGGCCCGAGCAAATTGCAGGCAACCCTCATCAATCAGTCCCTAGATACCATTCCTCAACTTTTCACAACCATTCTCTGAATCTTCACAGTCTGAACAGCCCTTATCACAGCCCGGGAACACTCCCCCTTTTAGCAGACGCTCTTTCATGATAAGCAATGATGTCTGAACCTCATCAACATTAACCACCAGATCCTCAGCTTCTCCATCTTCCACATTATTCACCCGGGGCCCACCATGCTGAGGCATAGGGTTGTTCACAACATTAGGAACAGGTGCAAAGTTGATTGTTTTGGCGTCAATCAAATCCTGGACCTTATGATGGAAAGCCCGACAGTTCTCAATATGGTGCCCCAGAGCACCGGAATGAAAGTCACAGCGAACATTGGCATCAAACCCAGCAGGAATTCTTGTCAACGGAGCCATGGTGCGAAGCTCGACGAATTTCAATCTGAGCAGTTCGGGAAGCAACTCAGCATACGTCATTGGTAGCGGATCAAAATGACGCTCGGGTGTCCTCTGCCTTGGTTGAAACAGGCGTTGCTGTTGTTGTTGGTGTTGTTGTGGAGCTCTTTGTTGTTGTTGCTGAGGTTGAGATTGGGGTGCTGGGATGGTCACAGCAGCTACCTGACGGTATTGCCCTCTGCTCATATTTCTTCTATGATACACAGCATTAGTCTCACCTTCCTTCCTGCGAGGTGCCCCAGAAAATGGCTTCTTTGAACTGGAAGACGAGGAACCAGCGTCCTGAATCTTCCCTGCTTTAATAAGGCTCTCTGTCCTCTCTCCACAGATAACAACGTCAGAAAAGCTACCGAATGGGCAACTCCCCATACGGTCCATAAACACACCTTGTAAAGTCCCGATGAACATATCGGTCAACTCCCTCTCCAGCATAGGAGGTTGCACTCTTGCGGCCAATTCACGCCACCTCTGGGCGTACTCCTTGAAACTTTCGCCTGATTTCTGACACAAGCTCTGTAACTGAGTTCGGCTCAGAGTCATATCCATATTATGCTTATATTGCCTCAAGAAGGCTTCACCCAAATCTCTCCAACTTCTAATGGATTCTCTCTTCAGCTCCATGTACCAATCCAAGGAAGCTCCAGACAAGCTATCCTGGAAAAAGTACATCCACATCTTCTCATCGTCAGTATATGCGGAGATTTTGCTGTAGTAAGCCTGCACATGGGTGCGAGGACAAGAAGTGCCATTATATTTGTCAAAGGAAGGCGCTTTGAACTTATAAGGGATCCTCAGCCCTTCAACCAATCCCATATTTGTAACATCAAACCCCAAAGAGTTCTGACATTCCATAGCACGGATTTTCTCAGCTAGGGCATCAACTTTTCTGTCCCTCTCTTCAATTCTTCCCATGTCGTCTTCATCACTGAGAAGGGTGAACATATCCTCCTGCCGGTCAACCAGCAGAGCAGGATGGCGCACCGGAGCACGGGTTGCTCTGACATTAACAGTCTCTGCAGCAAGAGGCTGTCCATTAATTCTGATACCCCTCAACTCATCACCTACAGCATAGTCATTGACGGGAATAGTAGCAGCAGCAGCATTGTCACTCACAGGGACACCCACTGGTGATGCACGGCTGGCAGGCGGAATCACAACTTCCTGTCTCTGGGCTAAGGCACGCAGCTCCTCTTGCCCTTGAACGACCCCTTGCATCATGGTCATGAATTGGGCCATGTTAGCCCTCATCTCTGCTAACTCAGCTTGAACTTGATCCATATCCCTCTGTTGATTCAGTCTGGTAGCGTAGCGGTGCGGACGTTGATCAGCAATCCTGCCTAAAACAGGAACTAGAGTGAGAAGTCTCGTTCAAGAACACCTGTAATGCAAGATGATATGTATATGATGCGCATGATGCGTATGCTGTTTATCATGAATGATCCTGAAAAGGATATACATATGCGGGTTAACTGTCTTTTTTTTTGCATTATCTTTTTTGAAAATAAACATGCTATGATGCAAATGATGAAGCCATGGCAGGTTAGCTGAGTATCACACGGCACAGGATCAAAACTTCGGCATAAACTCGGCACCGGAAACCACAGATCCAAATCAACTGGAACCCAAGGTCATCTGGAACCCAAACTTCAGAACCAAATCATCATCTGAGCAAGTACCCTCAAATTCAGCCCAAGGATCCGAAATAAACGGAACCCTCTGATCAATACCAGGGTCAAACCTCCGACGTCTCAAAAAGATCCATAAATCCGACTTAACCAAGGTCACCATCACAGAATCACTGACGGAACCGGCATCTGTAAGGACCAAACCCTCCCCTCACAGGTGAATTCTAATAAGGTCATCCTAAGGCGGATAATGGTCTCGACAATCGGGCAAAGATACTCAACGGGTTTGCCCTTTCGGGTGTGCCGTTGCAGCTCTCTTAAGATTATCTAAACCAAAGATCCGGGAAAGAACGGTCACCGAAGTCAGTAGATCAGATGAAGTGACTCAACCAAAGTGGATACTCCACAAAGGAAGAGCACTCTCAAATGAACCTCGTCCGGCTTGTGGTATGTCACGTCGCCAAAAACATGTTGACCTAACATGAGAGGCAACTTGAGACCACACTAATCCTAGGTGTATACTCGGGCCGGGGTTTTAGCCCCACTCAGAACACCCACCCCAAACAGAGGAACCAACCTGTACAGAATCCAGATCAATGATAATATGATGCATGCAAACACATATGCAAATATATACAATCACATCATAATAATAAATGCAATAAATAAAGCAGTAAAAGCAACCAAAACTATCCTAAAGAGCGCTAGGATTGACTCGCTTAGGGAAGATGGACCAGCAAGAGGTCGACTTCTCTTATATCCCCAGCAGAGTCGCCAGCTGTCGCATTACGCGAAAAAACCGGCAGGAAAAGAAAACACAGAGCCGCCACCGTGCGTTATTTATCCCAAAGGAGGGAAAGGAAACGCTCGAAGTAAACCTGGAAAGGAATGGTCTCGCGACCAGAGATTGATGGGATCGGGAGTCGGTTATGCAAAGGGAAGGTATTAGCACCCCTACGCATCCGTCGTACTCGACGGGATCCACGCTCAAAAAGAATAGAAGAAAGGTTGCTGAATAGTTGCTCAAACACTGCACAAAACTGGATGGAAACACAGATGAAAGACGGGGAAGGGATACGGGGAATGTGCTCGCTAGGATATCGCATCCTATGCATACGTATCTTCTCTAACCAGAGAAAGAATCAGAGCACTCGTAGCTCGACTAACACACGCCAAACAAAACACAAACACGGGAAACCGACTGCCAATCGCTGGACTTACGTCAGACTCTGACAAACAACACGACACACAGGAAACCGACTGCCAATCGCTGGACTTATGTCAGACTCCAACAAACAACGCAAATAGGATACGGAATGCCAATCGCTGGTCTTACATCCATATCCTAACACACAACATAAAAGGGTTAAAAAAGAAAAAGGGCGCCCGGAGAGATCAGCTCATCTTCTGCCTACGTACCTCATCTGGTATGAGGATCAGGGAGACATAGTTCCCCTTAACAGGGAAAAAACTTCTATCCTAACCAGAGACTAGGGAGATAACAAGCTACTAGGGAGACTACGACTTGAGCCTAGAAGTTGTCATGCATACGATTCCTATGTTGAGGTCTCTAATCCTAACTTGCACAAGAAGCAAGCTAGCCTAAACAGCACATAATCAAACACAAGCACAAGAGAGCAAGCACACACACTATATGCAAACAAGTGGCTCATACAAGGCTAGACTTTAGTCAAGGGGTCAAATCAACCTCGACAAACAAGTTAATTGGAAAGGGGTATTTTTAGCTCTTAACCCTAACATTGAGAGTTAAGGTAAAGCAGATGAAATGGAGATGAGGGTTATGCCTCATAGCTCTTATCCCTGGCCTGGGAGAGCTTGAATCAAATAGAAAGTGTGGGAGTTCAGAATGTAGGAACTCTTCTCCACATGACTGACACAACAAGATTTTGGGTTTTATTCAAAGTGCATCAACACATGGTGTGAGCAAAGTGAATGACACAACTGAATAGCAGGGGATGGATTGCACATCCCTTTTATCTGCCAATGCCTCTTCACTTAGGAGGTCTTTGAATGTACAAGGCACAAAGATAAACAACCACAAACATTGCCTCTTAAGGAGGGCTTCAGACAGGTGCCTGCCAAAGTAACATGACAGGTCTTCCAGACTACATGAAGATTAGGGGTTATACCTAAGTGGTATGCCAACCACAAGCAAAGCAAAGCAAAGTTCAAATGAACTTAAAGCAACTTAGGTACCTGTGGAAACGACTAAACCAATCAGTACAGAATTCAGACAACAGTCAACAACAAATAATATCAAACAGACAATCCCAATGTACAACACATAAGCCATAAGGCAAACTCAAGTGAATTATCATCAACCTACAAAACAACCAAATGTTAGCAATCAAAAACAAATATCAATATTGAAATGATGAAGCATCATCAACCATGAAGATTAGGTGCTTGGTCCTGAAATTCAAAGCTCACATGTAAGTATAAACCACTAGGTCAAAGCCTAGGGTCAAAGGTGAAGAAAAAATTCAAAACAGGAGCTAAAATTCAACACAATACAACTTCAAACACATATTAACATATCCTAAAAAGGATCACATCAAAATCACCAAGAAAAGGCATTTCATGTGCAAGTGAAGTCAAAGACAATTTCAAAGCATACATTTGGACATTGAGAATGAAAATTCCAAATCAAAACAGAAATTATTCAAATAATTCTGGAAAAAATTATGAGCATATAACATATCCAATACAATCCTCATACAAAAAATCAGAATCAACAGAAGTCATTTGATATGGAAATGAAATTGCACAAGTTGATCAATCAAATGTGTGACACAAATTGTCACACCATGCAAACACATGCATAAAACAAAAATTGGAAATGGGAAAAATACCAAACTAAGCCTAAAACATCCATTAACATGCCTAGAATCATCACGTAAAATTTCAAGCAATTTGGATTAAAATCAAGCATTTCACAATAGAAAGAGCAAGGCAAGGTCACAAATGTACACATGATCAAAGATTCTAGCACCATTCGAAATCCAACCATGCACAACTTCAGAACTTAGCATCATAAAATTCTATACATTCTAAGGAACAAGTAGTAAAAAACCAGGCATTTTTTGGATCATTTTTCAAATAGTTATGATTTTTCTAATTTGATGAAAAAAATAAAAATGAAATGAAGCATGTAACATGCAATTTGGAGGGAAATCACAGAATGAGAGAGCAATTTGAAAAATGGACGCGCCAAGGATCGAACCATGTTAACATTTAAATGAGCGCGCGCTGACACCAAAACGACACCATTTTGGCAAAACCCTAGCAAATCCAGAACTGGACGTTAAACTGTCACTAGTCCGACGCTAGTATGAAGATCTTCATCTTCATCATGAAGATGAAGATGAACAGCATGAATGTTCATGAACGAATTTCCAGATTTTCCAGAAATCTCCAGAATTCCACAAAACTTATACCAAATCAAAGCTTATGCGATGGAGAACACAGATCAATCAACATCTAATCCTAATTCAACATAACAAGAGAGAATCGATAGAAGACATTTTGATGCATCAAACTTTAATCACACATATCTTGCTCAATAATGCACCAATTCACACGATTTTTAGCTCAGGATCATCAGTGAGAAGAGATCTACAAGAATATACACATGGATTTTAGAATTGTGAAGGTCGAAAAACCTACCTCTTGAAGAGCAGGTTCTGGTTTTGCACGATTCAAAGCTCCAGATGATCCAAATCAGCTCCAGAATGCTTGTGATGATGATTGATGAAGAGTTTGAAGCTTGGAAACGTGTAGATCTAGCTTAATAATCAACTTCCATGGCAAGGTTCTTGAACTTCAAGTGCTCGAAAATGGCTCCAAATCTTCAAACAATTGATGGATTCACACTCAATTACACTCACTGATCATGAATCTTCAACAAAAACGAGGTGTTATGTTGAAGAATTTTGAAATTTGATTATGAGAAATTTTTGGAGGGAGAGAAAAATGTGAGATCTAGATCCAGAATTCTCACCAATTCTGTTGTGATTATCAATATATACTCTTCACTAATCACATACTAATCAAAATTAGGCATGGCTTAGTTCAAATTAAACAAGATAAGATGTTATGACCAAAACTTGATAATTGGAGGGTGCATGGCTATTTCCACGTGAACAGTACCATGTAGCTGATAATTTTCAATCAAAATTAATTTTCAAACACAATGGCAATGGTGGAAAGCTCTCATGATGCATCAAATTTAAATTTCCAAGTTTCCCTCCAAAATTGACTTGAATCCACAAATGATCACATGTTGTAAATTCATGCAATGTGATGGATGTTTTGGAAACTTCATGACATGAGGAGAAAAATGCAAAAAGAGGCACTAAATTTGGAGTTTTGGTTCAAAAGATATGGCCATTTGAAGTTTCAAGCACACTATGCCATGATTTGATCATAACTCTTTACCCATTCATCATAAATTCATGATATTGGACTTTTTGGAAATGGGAGAGAAAGATCTTCAACTTTCATGTTGGATAAAGTTTCATTTGAAGCTTCTTTGATGTTGTAAAATTGAGTTGAAGTTGGTCCAAAACTTGCCATTTTTGGAAACTTTCAAATTACAGGTCACTTTCCATTTTTGGAAACTTTTGATCTGGCTTCAAAATCTTCAATGTAGACACTTGTCATGATGAATGAACCTCTTTTGGACATGAATGAAGTGTCTCAAACTATTTCTCCATCTCCTAGCCCTCAGTTGACTTTCAGTTGACTTTTATGGGCCTCAGATGACTTGAACATGCACTGATGACTTTGAGCTTTCAACACTTGGTCAAATTGCTTCAAAATGAACCTTGGGTCATGTAAGCTATCTAGAACAACCATAGGGCCTTTATCTCATGAAAAAACCCTTTCTCTCTTGCACAGATGAATCCTCCTAACCAGTTTTGACTGAGGAGATACAACATGATATGCAATGACAATACAATGTTAATGACCTAAAAATGAAATGAATGTACAAATGGGAGGTGCAAATTTGAGATGCTACAAATGTCTCTATGCATTTTAGAGGGACAACATACATTTCAAATTGTTCTCGATATTCCTCCACAGTCCCTGTCATTTTTAAACTCAATAATAATTCAAAAGGACTTCAAATCATTGATGGTTGAAACCTTCTTAATATGGCAGTCCTAAAATCTTCCGAAGTGGGATTCTGAGATGAGAATTCCCACCATTGATACCACGCCAGTGCCTTGCCTTCCATAACCACCATCACAACTTGTAATTTCTCATTCTCACTCATCTTCTTCAAGTCAAAGTAACGCTCCACTGTGTTCAACCAACCATAGGCGTTAGTGCCTTCAAAAACAGGTTTCTCCAATTTTCTCCACCGTTCTTCACATTTTCGAGGACGGCTAATATGTGTAGCGGTAAATTGATGACCATCAAGCTATGGATAAGCTAGGCGTTAATAAAACTAGAGTTGCCACCGCGCTTTTATTGTTTCCCAGGGAAAAGGGAAAAGTACGAACAAAACCCAAAACTAAGAATTTTTCAAATCAAAACTTATAAAATGCCAGAGATTACAGGTAAGGGGTTGGTTACACAGAGGAAAAGTGTTAGCATCCAAAGTGTCATAGGTACTCCTAGGGAGCTCTTTCTTGTGTGCAAATGTATTTTTGTACAAAATGATGTTTGCAATAAATAGAGTGGGGGGATGAGAAAAGAATTCATTACTTATATTTTTGTGTTTTACAAGACCTTCAGACTTGTGCCTACGTACCAACATAAAAATGAGGGATCAAAACCTCGTAGTTCGTGGTATCAATTTCAAGGTGAGTGGATTACTTTTAACAAAATTTAAGTTTAACAAAGGCACAAGAGGCCTAAAAATGGTTTGAATGAGTGTTAGTTCTTTTTGGCTTTTGAAATTTTAAGGCAAGTATAGTTAAGTTCATTTACAAATTTGATTAAGAAAAAGAGTTTAAAAATGCAATGGCATAAGGCCAAAGTTTCTAATTTGCAAAACTGGTCTAAGTTTAGAAAACAAACACAAGCAAAGAAGATTTTTGAAAGGGGGGAGATATTTTAAATTAAAGAGAGGGTGGAGAGATGAAAAAACTAATCCTAAGCACAAATTTAAAAGTTAAGAGATTAAAAGATCTGACCAATAGGCTGCAATCCAATAGACAAGAATGTCATATAGAAACCCAAATTTCCCTTGGACTTTAGAATCAAGCAATATCAATACACAAATAGCAAAATGAAAGCAAGGCATCAAATAAAGATAGCCACATCCAAGCTTAGCAACTCCGTGATCTTCTTCAAAATTTCCCATGCATCAGATGACTCCCAAAAGTAGGCATTAGACACAGGTTCAAAATAACAGCTTCAATATGATCATGTTGCAGATGAACTCAAATGGATCTTCAATATTATATCAGATGAATGTTCACTTCACAAGCACTTGATTTCATGAAAGTTGGCATTGGCCAAGTCCTTTTGCATAGGGAGTGTTGCCTAATTTTAAGTCCATTATCTCAAATCAAATCCAACATTCCACACACAATGTTTTTTAGGGTTTTTGTTCTTATTATGTACATTAAGGTTAAGAGACAACAAAAACAAACAACTATATACAAACACAATATATCACAAATTATGGTCCAAGTGGGCAAAGTGAAAATGGCATTAAAGTAAACAAATTGAATGGTATGAATAATGGCAAATGAATAAAGCTTGAAATTAAAGTACATAAAAGTAAATGGCTTGAAATTAAATGTTGGTTGTTAGTTGATTAGAAGTTAGTATTGCTTTTGCTTTAGTTTTGTTTAAGTCATTATTTGGAGAACACTCAACCCACTATTCACAAGCATGGATCCTTGAACCAAGACATCTTCTAAAGGAAGGAAAAAAGGCCAAGTTTCCATACAATACCATGAAAGAGGGGAGGCTTACAATCTCACTTACTAGAATGCTATGCCTTTTGTGTCACAAATTTAGCGATATGTTAAGCAATCGTAACTGGACAATCTCACTTACTAGAATGTTATGCCTTTTGTGTCACAAATGTAGCGATATGCATTAAATTAAATTATGGTTGGTTAATCTCCTAAAACCTCATCAAAACACCAAAGAAATGGCCATAAGATTTATCATAGGTCAAACAAGGTCAAAAAACCTTGGAGAAAAAATTTCATAATTTTTGGAAACTTAAAACTATTTTTTAACAATTAAAAATATTCACAAAATCAATTAAACCATGAAAAATATTAATAATGATCCAAAAAATGATTTTAATTCAGAAAATGAAAGAGGAATTTATTTATAAAAAAATTGGTGAAACTCTCATATTTTTTGGATCAGTATTAAAATTAATATAAATTAAAGAAAATAACACAAATAAAATGAAAATCAAATAATCAGAAAAAACGTGGACCACTTGATCTCTCTCATTAATTGAGGTTGCAGATCAAGTGGCCACATGCGTGCAATCCATTGTGGACTCTAGTCAGCGCGCCACAAACTTGGTAATTCAAACCAACGCTCGTGATTAAAACAAATCAAATAGATCATGTGGCTCTGGACCTTACCAACTCAACACCGGAGCAAATCTCCGGTCTCCTTCTCAAGTGAGTCTCTCCGGACTGGTCCAATCATAACCATCACTAAAATAAACAAGGAGGACATGATTTTAAAGTAAAAATGGCACTGAGCACGAATCTGACCTCAATTTATCTTAACTCCGAGTATATTGAGAGATACAAGGAGTTGAAATTTGAGGTGCATGATCTGAGTTACTTCGATTTGACCTCAAAGTAACTCAATCTTCTTGCTTTAGCTCGTGCTTGATGTTGCTCAAGATGCTTGCAGAAGTAGTTAGAATGCACAAAAGGTCTTGGATCCCTGGAGTTTTGAATCTCAAAACAGTGAGATTCAAACTCAATTTCCCAAGGAAATTCTCAGGATTATCCTATCAAATGGAAGGGTTTGGTGTTTGGGATCAAAACTGGCGCGAGGGAGTCTCCAATTCTGAGCATAGGGGCCTCTATTTATAATGGAATCACATGATATTTTCACCTTACAATTGAGTTTCCAAATTTGGCCATGAGTGATGCATGTGTGCATGGGCATGTACAGGCCCATGAGATCATTCCTTTTTGTCCATAATTGAGTGTGAGTAAGTCTGAAATCAACTTGGAATGCAAGGCAAATGTATATGGAAACTTGAAGTTTGATTTTTGCCAAATGATGATGCAATGTTCAAGCCATGCGCAGCCCATTTAAATCTTATCCAAAATAGATGAAATTTGACTTTTTGGAAAGGTTAGATCAAGAGGAACAACTTTCATGTTGAACACGTTTCCATTTGAAGCTTGTATCATGATGAATTTTGAGGTGGAAGTTTGGAAATTTTAACATATCAAAAAAATTCTAAGTGTCAAGCCATATGTTCACTTATTCCACCTTGGCTAACATTTTGTGTGAGCTTCAAATGAGAAAAGTTCCTTCATCAAATTTTTATCTCTTTAAAAGTCCTTCAAAATGGTCACAAGTTGAACCTAATTTGGATTTGCACTAAAGGAGTTATGCATTTTTGAAGTTGAGGAAAATCACTTGTTCAATGGTATTGGTCCAAAATGACCTATAATGTATCCTCATATCACATGCTCATAAAAGTTTAATTAGCTCTTCCTCCAAACATAAAAGTTGAAGTAGACACCTTGAATTTGATTTTTCAACTTGGAAATCTTTCATCTCATAAAAAATGAGCAAGTTATGACCTTCGGAAGTTGACCTCCAAATTAGGGTTTAGACAAAATGACCTATACTTTTTCACCATAAAAAATGACTTTACAAGAGAAACTAGCTCTAGATCTAAACATGAAAGTTGTTTGGAATGTAATTTGGAGAAACTTTTCTCTTGGAATCATTTTCATATGATAAACATTGTAGGAGATAGGGTCTAGGGAACCCAGGTTTGATGAGATGAATTCCTTTGGTCAACCCCCATCAACCAACTAGCTAGATTAAAATTCTCTTGACTTTTCGGACTCATGGGAGATCATACATGCATAATATGATGAAATTATAAGTATCCCTTAAAATCTTTGATCAATTAGTGAAGAAGCTTGTTGAAGAAGTTACACAAGATACCCAGATGAATTAGGGTTTCCAAGGCAAAACAATTCCAAACTCTTGATGAATTCTTGATCAAAATAACATGTAAAGCTCATGGGGATCCATATATGATTCCTATAGCCCTAGTAAACCAATTTTTGATTGAACTCCTTGCACTGAGGGTCTTAAACCCTAGATGTGAGCTTGATAGATCAAAGATGATCATGTGCCCTACCTACAAAAGAGTTATACAAATGCAAATACATATTTTTTGGTATTTTGGTTAGTAAAGATGATACAATACAAATTATGATACAATAAAAAGGTGCTTGGTGATCTCTCCCAATGCAAACCCAATGAATAAGGGTGAAGGATGATGCTAAGGTGTGATCCAAATGCCAATGCATATGATGGTATCGCATGAGGGATATTATGGTCAAAATTGGGGTCTTACAGCTGCCCCTATTTAAGGGCATTCTAACTGAGGAGATGAAGGTTAAAATCTTTGTATTGACTTAGTAGAATGGGCTTAAATAACAACATAAAAACAAATTTTGGTCCCTAATAGACCTCATGATGGATATGATATGAATGCTAAAATAAATCTTTATGGGGAAATGTTGCCACAAAGGAAAAGAATTCGGAGAGACTGAAAGTCCACAGGAGTATAATGCATTTCCATAAGGAAAACTCACTATGGAGACAGAGACTCTGGGGAAAAAGGGTTGTGCGTAGGCCAGGCACAATCAAATATTGATCCACAATGTCTCAAAGCATAATATATGAGTCCCATTTATCTCTACATGTTATATTAGTCAAGTATTCTTCAAGAGTTTGGAGGTAATTTGCCTTGGAAACCCTAGTTTGACTGGGTATCTTGAGTAACTTCTCCAACAAACTTCCTCACCAAATGATCAAACTTCTCAAGGGTCACTTCAAAAATTCAACATCTTATGCATATATGATATACCATGAGCCTAAAAAGTCAAGAGAATTGAAGGTTAGCAAGTTGGTTGATGGTCGTTGGCCAAATGAATTCATCTGATCAAAACTGGGTCTCCCTAGACCCTATCTCCTACAATTTTCACCATATGAAAATGATTACAAGCAAAAAGTTACTCTAAATGACATTCCAAACAACTTTAATGTTGATACCTAGAGCTAGTTTTTCTTGGAAAATCATTTTCTATGTTGAAAGATTATAGGTCATTTTGTCTAAACCCTAATTTGCAGATCAACTTCCCAAGGCCATAACTTGATCAATTTTTACGATATGAAATATTTCTAAGTTACAAAATAAAATTCAAGATGTCTACTTCAACTTTGATGTTTGTAGTGGGAGCTAATTCAACTTTTATGAGCATGTGATATGAGGATACATTATAGGTCATTTTTGACCTATACCATTGAACAAGTGATTTTTCCAAACTTCAAAAATGCATAACTCTATCATTATAAATCCAAATGACATGAAATTCGTGAGAATTTTTAAGGTCTTTGAAAGATCTACAACTTTGATGAAGACACTTTTCTCATTTGAAGCTCACATGAAAAATTAAGCAAGGTGGAATATTGAGATATATGACTTGACACTTAGAAAAAATTTCAACATGTTCAAATTTCCAAACATCCACCTCAAAATTCACCATGGTGCAAGCTCCAAATGGAAAAGTGTTCAACATCAAACTTGTTCCCCTTGACCTAAAATTTCCAAAGAACCCAAGTTCATGCATTTCGGATGAGATTTGCTAGGTCTGTACATGGCTTTAACAGAGCTGCATGATTGGAAGAAATCAAATGCTAAAAATCACATTTCACATTGCCTTGACATCCAAGCCTCATTTGAACTTCAAAACAGATGCGAGTGGATCAAATTGGATTGCTTCATGGGTCTGTACATGCCCAAGCAAGCTTGTGCATCACCATGTCCAAATTTAGCAATTTTTCAAGTGTGCAAATATCATTCCCAATTGTTATAAATACAGGCCCTTGGAGCTCAATTCAAACACACCTTGCGCGCCAGCTTTTCCCCCCAATTGAAACCCTCACATTTCAAAAACCTGATAATTTTCAACTTGAAAATTGAGTTTGAATCTCACTATTTGAAGATTCAAGAACTCTAGGATCCAAAGCTTTGTACCATTGCCAAACCTTTCCTACAACCTTCTCAAGTGTGATCAGATCAAGTTTGAAGCAAGCAACATCAAGTTCTGCACAGCATTGAAGGTAAATTTCAGAAAACTTCTTCTCTTCGATTCTCACTCAATTATCACCAATTCTCTTGGATCTTTGGTTGTCTGAAGTCCTACCAATGTAGGCAAGAAGATTGAGTTGCTTTGAGGTCAAATTGAAGCAACTCAGTTGTCACACCTCAAAATTCAACTCCTCATATCTTTTTATATATTTAGAGTTAGTTAAAATTGAGGTCAAATTCGTGCTCTATGCCATTTTTTCTTTCAGATCATGTACTCCTTTTTCATTTTATTGATGGTGATGAGTGAACCAGTCCGGTGGACCTCGCCTGAGAAGGTGAAGTCCAGCGTCGATGGTGTGCTGGATAGGTTCTGAGTCATTGATCTCTTTTAAAATGTTTTAATCTCATGTGTTGCTTCTGAATACCAAGCCTACGCCGCGTTGAATGCAGTGCATCATGGAACACGCGCGTTGATCCACTTGATATGCCACCTCAATTAATGAGGGAGATCAAGTCGCTCACGGTGTTTTGATTTTCTGATTTTTGTTTTAATTCATTTGATTTTCATTAATTTATATTAATTTTAATATTGATCACCAAAACAAATTTAAATAAATTCCTCTTTCATATTCTGAATTAAATTTATTTTTTGGAGCATTATTAATATTTTTCATGATTTAATTGATTTTTTGTTTATTTTTAATTGTTTAAAAATACTTTTAAGTCTTTAAAAAGTCTGAATTTTTTCTCCAAGGTCCTTTGACCTTGTTTGACCTATGATAAATCTCATGGCCATTTCTTTGATGTTTTGATGAGGTTTTTGGAATTTGACAAACCATATTTAATTTAAATTCATTATTTTAGTATTTTTAAATTGAATAAACGCCAAATAATTGTGTTGACCTCTTGTGATGGTTTGTGTAAGTTTGACTTGTGTTGTTAGGCCTTGGTCAAGGTTGATTTGACTTTGCTAGGTTAATATCAATGGATTTAGGGGATTGATGGAATAAACATTCCATCTCCCAAAATGAATGAATGATATTAATTTAGTAAAAGTCCTCCTTTGACCAATTTGAGTTTTGATCCATTCCCCTCCCTCTTCATCTAATTCCTCTTCTTTATGCATCCATTTCATTTCGCCTATGATATCTCAAAGTCCTAAAGCTAGTTGATTGAAAAATCAACATGAGTATGGATGAGATTAGGCCACCTCTTTTGCATATTCTTTTTGTGTGTGGTATGTTTCATGAGCATAGTCCATTATACTATGTCTCTAACATGCATTAACACCAAAATTATATTGCCCGGCCTCAAATAGTTGTGACTTCTACATAAGTCCAATTACGATTGCTTAACATAACGCTAAATTTTTGACACAAAAGGCATAGAATTCTAGTTAGTGAGATTGTAAGTCTCCCCTCTTTCATGGTATTGTATGGAAACTTGGCCTTTTTTCCTTCCTTTGGGAGATGTCTTGGCTCAAGGATCCATGCTTGTGATAAGTGGGTTGAGTGTTCTCCAAAGAATGACTTTAAACAAAAGCAAAAGCAAAACAATACTAACTTCTAACTCACTAACAACTAACATTTAATTTCAAGTCCTTTATTTTAATGCACTTTAATTTTTAAGCTCTATTCATTTGCCATTATTCATACCATTCTAATTGTTTATGTTAATGTCATTTTCACTTTGTCCACTTGAACCATATTGTGTGATATATCTTGATTGTGTATATTGTGTTTGTTTGTGTGGTCTTTGACCATTAATGTACATAATAACAACAAAAAACCCTAAAAGGCTATTGTGTGGACTGCTGACTTGATCTTGGATAATTGGACTTAGAATCTAGGCAACATCCCTATGCAAAAAGGACTTGGCCAATGCCAACCATCATGTAACCAAGTGCTTGCAATCTGGAACTTCATCTGATACATCTTAGAAGATCCCTTTGAGTTCATATGTAATATGATCATTGTGAAGCTGTTATTTTGAACCTGTGATTTGTGCCATCTTGGAATTCATTTGATGCATGGGAAACTTTGAAGAAGATCATGGAGTGGCTAAAGCTTGGATGGGGCTATATTTATTTGATGCATTGCACTTCAAGTTAATATTGTATGCATTGTTTGTTGCTTGATTCTAATATCCAAGGGAATTTGGGGTTTCTATATGGCATTCTTGCCTATTGGATTGCTACCTCGGTCAGATCTTTTCAACTCTTAAGTTTTAATTTTGTACATAGGATTAGTCTCTTCATCTCCTCCCCACTTCTTTAATTTCAAAATCTCTCCCTCCCTTTAAAAAATTTCTTCTTTGCTTGAACTAGTTTTGTTCTAAACTTTGACCATTTTGCAAGCTAGAAACTTTGGCCTTATGCCATTGCATTTTCAAACTTCTTTTCTTAATAAAACTTGTAAATAAACTTAACTATACTTGACCTAAACTTTCAAAAGCCAAAAAATAACTAACTCATTCAAACCATTTTTAGGCCTTTGTGCCTTTCAAACTTAATTTTTGTTAAAAGTAATGCAACCACTTTGAAATTTGTATCACGGACTACGAGGTTTTGATCCCTCATTTTTATGCTGGTATGTAGGCACAAGTCCGAAGGTCTTGTCAAACTCAAAAATATAATTAATGAATTCTTTTCTCATCCCCCCATTCTATTTGTTTGTAAACATCACTTTGTACAAAAACACATATGCACATAAAAAAGGGCTCCCTAGGGGTACCTAGGACACTTTGGGTGCTAACACCTTCCCTTTGTGTAACCAACCCCCTTACCTATAATCTCTGACATTTTATTAGTTTCGATTTGAAAACTTCTTACTTTTGGGTTTTGTTCGTACTTTCCCCTTTTCCCTTGGAAACAATAAAAGCGCGGTGGTGACTCTTGTTATTTGATGTCTAGCTTATCCATAGCTTGATGATCATGAATTTACCGCTACAAAAATTAAGTGGCGACTCTGCTGGGGAGTAGCCTCCAGTGGGTTTAGCCTACTTTTTTGTGTGTATATAATTGTATATATGTGATGTATGTATATTTGTTTGTGTGATATAATCTGCTTGTTGTGCTTGGTGATCTCTGAGTGGTGAAATAAGTTCTAACCCGAACATGAGTGCAATTAAGATAGGAGGATGGTATAGTCATGTTCGACTTGTGTGGAGTAGTCTTTAAAAAGTTGGCTTGAGATCCATCTGCTCAGTGGAGAATCTTTTGGATTTGGAAATGTCACACAAGTATTTATGGTTAGGCATTACTATCTCTAATTTGGGTCCGAGAAGCTGCGGACCGTAGAACATTTACCCCCTCTTGGCCTATTTAGGACGTAGTGTGGAGACTATTCAAGTGTAGACTTGATAACAGTTGTTATGCGACACTACACTCAGACGAGTTTCTCTTGAGAATATTATGGGTCGATGAGTCAGTCATCTTAACCTGTAATATCCGATAGATGGAATTAAGACTCTGGGAACTTTTTAGAACATGATCTACAGGTTTTTATCCTTAGTTCACTCCTTTGGTATGGTTCTTACCCAGACTCCATGCTCGTGACTTACAACAAACCCTTGATTCTTGGTTGATCCAATCAAGTCTTGTCAATATCAATGGAACTTGGGTGTTGATAAGGTGAAAACCATAATCCACCAAAATGGATGATTGATCTTGACAATGACTTGATTTATCCCTTGACCTTTGTTTGTTTTCCTTGTGTGTGATCCCTTATTTGTGATTGTTACATTCATGCATGCATGCGCATCATAACATTCATCACATGAAAATTTCAAGGAACTGAGGTATTATTTGCAAATATTTTCAGACCATGGATTATGGACGAAGAAACACTAAGAAGTATAGTTTCAGATGCCCGGACTTGAAAGAGTTAAGGAATTTAGAATCTTTTGTATTATATCCCTTGGACTTCAAACAACGTCATGGGAAGTTATTGTCTATCTTGTCTACTGGTGTGGTTGAAGGACTCTTAAGTGTGTTAGTGCAGTTCTATGATCCTCTCTACCGTTGCTTCACTTTTCCTGATTATCAGCTTGTGCCTACATTAGAGGAGTATGCCCATCTCTTGGGGATACCCGTTTCTAGTAGAGTGCCATTTAGTGGGTTGGAAGAAATCCCCAGATCTCATCTTATTGCTGAAGCTCTTCACTTGAAGAAGTTTGAGATAAAGGCTCATTGGGTGAAGAAAGGAGGATTGTTTGGGTTGCTATCTGATTTCCTCATCAAGGAAGCTAATGCTTTTGCTCAAGCCGGTAGTATAGACGCTTTTGAAGCTATCTTTGTGTTGCTCATTTATGGATTAGCTTTGTTCCTTAACATTAACGATTTTGTCGATGTTAACACCATTAGACTTTTCTTGATTGGGAATCTTGTGCCTACTCTGTTGGGTGATATGTATTTCTCTTTGCATCTAAGGAATTCTAAGGCTTTGGAGTTGAAGATGCCTTATCCCTGTGAAAGACCTATATCTATGGTTGTGGTTGAGCCATTAACTCTCCCTAACCAAGATGTAGAGGAGTTGGAAGACGCACTCGCCAAGATGAAGCAAGAGAAAGATATGTGGGAAGAGTGTTTCCTTTCTTTGAGCAAGATGCATGAAGAATTGCAATTAGTCTAAGGACAAGGATGCACTTATGGAGCTACTTGAAGACCAAGTGACGAAAAGACAGAGAGAGCCAGAGGTTTCATCTTCTAGCATGCCTTAGCCCTTACGTTGCTTGGAACAAGATTGTTGATCATCTTGTCCTCGAGAAGACTCAGATGAAGGCTTTTTTTGAGACCGAGATTCGACGCATTCGAAGGAAGTACGCGCCTACAGCCAGATCTTCTGACGTTGTTGTTAGGGATCCTTAGGATGACTAGTCTCCTTTTCTCTTGTATTTTTCATTTGGTTTCTGAAGTTGCACTCAGTGTAATCCTTCCAATTATATAAATAAAAGAAAATTTTGGTCATATCAAATTATTGCAATTGTTGTAAATTATATATATATTTGCAAACAATATAGTAAGTTCCTTGAAAATAAAAATAAACAAGCATTGCATTTCATGCATCATTTGCATAAGCAGGTTTCTCTTTTTCCAAATGTCTCATTGGTGTTTCTTTTGTGCTTCAGCCAAGCTGACTCATCGGTACAACACTCGCGCCAATCATCTGAGAATCATGGAACATCTTGAGCAAGAGAACAGAGAGTTGAAGGACGATATCGCTCGACTGACTGCCATGATGGAGTCAGTGTTGGCTGCTTAGAGTCAATCTTCTCCAATGCCCGGAACCTCTCTTCCTCAGAGGACTGTCATTTCTGAAGTGGCTACTTCTACCATGCTTGCTGCTACCGCTCATTTTGCGCCTACCATGCCTGTCGGATTCCCGTGGGGAATGTCGTCTAACTTCATGCCTGAAGGCTCTGCGCCTACTTTTTCTTCCACGCCGGCATCTAGCCCGGTCATGTCTGTGCCACCTCCCGTTGTGCACACCTTACCTCGTGTGGAGGACACCACTTATCATTCTGAGCCGTGTGAGGGCCCGGATGCTTATGAGAAAATAGACGAGATGAAAGATCAATTTCTTGAGCTGCGCAAGGAATTGAAGACGTTGAGAGGTAAGGACTTGTTTGGGAAAAGTGGTGTTGAGTTATGTCTGGTGCCGAATGTGAAGATTCTAGTGAAATTCGAAGTGCCTGACTTTGAAAAATACAAAGGAAACACATGTCCGCTCAGTCATCTAGTGATGTATGCCCGCAAGATGTCTACCCAAACTGATAATGATCATTTGTTGATTCACTATTTACAAGACAGTTTGACCGGTGCTGCACTCCGTTGGTATATGGGGTTGGACAGTGCAAGCATTCGCACTTTCAATGACTTGGGAGAAGCTTTTGTCAAACAGTATAAGTACAACGTGGATATGGCGCCTGATAGAGACCACCTGAGGTCTATGTCTCAGAAGGATAAAGAGACATTCAAAGAGTATGCACAGAGGTGGAGAGAATTGGCTGCTCAGATCACTCCTCCTTTAGAGGAGAAGGAAATGACAAAAATATTTTTGAAGACCCTGAGTTCATTTTATTATGAACGCATGATTGCTAGTGCCCCCAGTGACTTTACTGAAATGGTAAACATGGGGATGAGGCTTGAGGAAGGTGTCCGTGAAGGACGTTTGTCAAAGTTAAAGGTATCGTCAAGCAAGATAAATGGTTGTAGCTTTGGGAAGAAGAAAGATAGCGAAGCTAATGCAATAACCAGTGGGAGGCAGAGGAGGCCTCAGATCAGAAGGAATCAACCATCCCGTCAACACCATCATCAAGTATCTTCAGTCATTCCTGTATTTTCGAATAATCAAACAACACCAATTCAGCAACAACAACAACGTCAACAACAACAACTGCAACAACAAACAAACACCTACAACAACAACAATACCAACAATCATCATCAACAAAACATTGAGAGGAAGAAGGTCTGTTTTTACCCGATTCCTATGACTTATGCAGAGCTGTATCCGTCTTTGGTTCTCAAGAACCTACTCCAACCGAGAAACCCTTCACAAATTCCAGAACCACTTCCATGGTGGTACAAACCTGAACTCCGTTGTGCTTTTCACCAAGGAGCACCCGGACATGACATAGAGAATTGCTATCCGCTCAAGTATGAGGTTCAAAAGCTGATAAAGAGTGGAATGGTGTCCTTTGAGGACCGTGCGTTAAACGTGAAAGCAAAACCACTACCCGCTCATGGGAATTCTTCTGTTAATATGGTGGATGGTTGTCCTGGGGAGGTCCTTAGTGAGGATGCATAAGGATATTTGTATGGTGAGTGATTGTGAGCATGACCATGATGGTTATGCTATTTGCAGTGTCAACCCGAGAGGTTGTGAGGTTGTGAAAAGGGACATCCAGCGGTTGATGGATGATGACATGATCCAAATTGTTCAATCTCGTCATGTAGATCACGATGTCAATGTCATAGTGCCCATTTTTAAGCAACCAGAGAGATTGGTAATTCAATACAACAGCAGTAACAGTAACAGTGTCAGCAATAAATCAGTATCGTCGTTGGTTATACGGTTAGCGGGTCCAGTCCCGTATTCATCTGATAAAGTTGTTATGTATCAGTATAATGCAACAATGATGAAGGATGGTTAAGAGGTCCCGTTGCCAACGACTAGCTCTGTAGTGAGCATTGCTGATGTTACCAAGGCGACCCGTAGTGGTCGTGTGTTTGGGTCGGTGTTCCCAAAAGATAAAGAAGAATTAGTTGTCAGTAAGGAAGTGGAAGTGCCTGCTGTAGATCCGGTTTGTGCTTCAAAGGGTAAGTCTGGTGAATCCAACAATTTGAAGGCTAATGATGATGATGAGGTACTTCGTCGGATCAAGAAGAGCAAGTTTAATGTGGTGGAGCAGTTGCTCCAAACCCCCTCGGAGATTTTAGTATTATCTCTGCTTATGAATTCAGAAGCGCACATAGAAGCACTATAAAAAGTTCTTGAGCAAGCGTTTATGGAACATGATATTATGGTGGATCAGTTTGATCATATAGTAGCTAACATCACTTCTTGCAACAATCTCAGCTTCTGTGATAAAGAACTCCCTGAGGAGAGTAGAAATCATAACTTGGCTTTGCATATCTCTATGAATTGCAAAGATGATGCTTTGTCAAATGTGCTTGTTGACACCGGGTCTTCATTGAATGTGATGCCAAAGTCAACTTTATCAAAGCTATCATATCAAGGAGCGCCCATGAGGTATAGTGGTGTAATCGTCAAAGCTTTTGACGGTTCACGCAAAACAGTTATTGGTGAAGTGGACCTTCCAGTGAAGATAGGTCTGAGTGATTTTCATATTACTTTTCAAGTAATAGATATCCACCCGGCCAATAGTTGTTTATTGGGAAGGCCATGGATCCACGAGGCAGGAGGTGTTACCTCCACGTTGCATCAGAAGCTCAAACTTGTGAAGAATGGGAAGCTTGTTATCGTTGGAGGAGAGAAGGTGTTGTTGGTTAGCCACTTTTCATATTTCTCTTAGGTTGAAGCTGGGGATGAGGTTGGAACTCTGTTCCAAGCCTTATCTATTGTTGTTGAAAAGAGAGTTAGGGCACCCATGTCCTCATTGAAAGATGCAAAGAAGATTGTTGAAGAAGACAATGTTGATCAGTGGGGGCGCATGGTAGAGGTCTCCGACAACAAAGGTAGAACCGGTTTGGGTTTTCAACAAGGTTTGTCAACTGCAAGGTCTGAGGATATGCAACTTAGCTTCCGTAGCGGAGGGTTCATTCATGGCAATGAACAACACTTAGTTGTTGTGCTAGAGGATGAAGAAGAGGAAGACTGCACCAATTTTGTGACGCATGGAAAGGCTTGCAACAATTAGACTGATGTTGATATTCCTGTTATTTTGCATCGATCTAAGTAATTGCTTTTATATGTTTTGAAAAATCATTCTCATATGCCTAAGGGAGAAGTGACCATTGTTTGGGCATTTTGAATTTGATCATTAATAAATCTAATTATATTCAATCACATCTATGATGTTTTGTTTTTACTTTTTGCTTTATTCTGAAAATGGTAATCACAAAAAAACATAAATAAATAATATAATTGTCCATCTGCATAATATTTGGTCACAAATTCACTTCTCTAAAATCAAAATATCAAATCACTATGAAGGTTTGTTTCTAACCCCATTGAATACAAAAATCCTTCTCCAAATATTGAATTCCCTGTGTTTAAGGCCGAGGAGGAAAGTGATGAAGAAGTGAGTGATGAATTGTCTCATCTTCTTGAGCATAATGAAAAGACCATTCAGTCGTTCGAAGAGTAGATTGAGCTAGTCAACTTGGGTTCCGAGGATGATGTGAAGGAAGTCAAGATTGGGTCTCGACTATGTTCAGATGCGAAGATGGGGTTGATTGACGTTCTTGGAGAATATTCAGATGTGTTTGCTTGTTCCTATCAAGACATGCCTGGTTTGGATTCTGAGATTGTGGAGCATAGATTTTCGTTAAAGTCAGAATGTCTGCTAGTCAAGCAGAAATTAAGGAGAACATATCCTGATATGGCTATGAAGATCAAAGAGGAAATGCAGAAGCAGATTGGCACCGATTTCCTTGTGACCGCTGAGTATCTGCAATGGGTGGCCAATATTGTACCCGTGCCGAAGAAAGATGGAAAAGTCCGCATGTGTGTTGATTATCGAGATTTGAATAAAGCCAGTCTGAAAGATGATTTCCCTCTGCCACACATTGATATGTTGGTAGGTAATACTGCTAAATTCAAAGTCTTTTCGTTTATGGATGGATTTTCCGGATATAATTAAATCAAGATGGCACCCGAAGATATGGAGAAGACCACATTCATTACACCCTGGGGAACATTCTGTTATAGAGTGATGCCTTTCGGTTTAAAGAATGCTGGTGCAACTTGCCAAAGAGTAATGACTACTCTTTTTCATGATATGATGCATAAAGAGATTGAAGTTTATGTCGATGACATGATTGCTAAAACTATTGAAGAAGAGGAACATGTTGAGCATTTGTTGAAGCTATTCCAGCGTTTGAGGAAGTATAAACTCCTCTTGAATCCCAATAAGTGTACTTTTGGTGTTTGTTTTGGTAAGTTGTTGGGCTTTATTGTCAGCAAGAAGGGTATTGAGGTTGATCATGCCAAGGTCAAAGCAATAAAAGAGATGTCTGCACCCAAAACTGAGAAGCAAGTCAGAGGTTTTTTCGGCTGCTTGAATTATATCTCAAGATTCATTTCACACATGACTGCCACATGTGCGCCTATATTCATGCTTCTTCGGAAAGATCAGTCTTGTGATTGGACCGAAGACTGCTAGAAAGCTTTTGATATATCAAGGAATATCTGCTTGAGCCTCTGATTATGTCTCCGCCTGTGGAAGGAAGACCGTTGATCCTGTATTTGACTGTGCTTGAAGATAGTATCTTGGTCAGCAAGATGAAACTGGAAAGAAAGAATTTGCGATTTACTACCTCAGTAAGAAGTTCACCGATTGTGAGACTCGATATTTCATGCTAGAGAAGACTTGTTGCGCATTGGCTTGGGCTGCTAAGCGTCTGCGTCAGTATATGTTGAATCATACCACTTGGTTGATATCCAAAATGGATCCAATCAAGTATATATTTAAGAAGCCTGCTTTAACTGGGAGAATTTCCCGTTGGTAGATGTTGTTATCAGAGTATGATATCAAATACCAATCTCAGAAAGCGATCAAAGGTAGTATCTTGGTTGACCATTTGGCTCACCAACCAATTGAAGATTATCAGTCAGTGCAGTATGATTTTTCTGATGAAGAGATCTTGTACTTGAAAATGAAAGATTGTGATGAACCATTGCTTGAAGAAGGGCCAGAACCTGGTTCCCGTTGGGGCATGGTATTTGATGGAGCTGTTAATCAATACGGTAATGGCATTGGGGCAGTGATTATTACTCCTCAAGGCACGCACTTTCCATTTACAACTAGATTGACTTTCAAATGTTAAAACAACATGGCAGAGTATGAAGCTTGCATTATGGGGCTTGAAGAGGCCATTGATCTCAGAATCAAGCATATAGATGTCTTTGGAGATTCAGCTTTGGTGGTGAATCAAATCAAAGGTGAATGGGAGACGAATCAACCCGGTTTGATGATGCGTACTTTTCACAAGTATACGAACGCATCAGAGTAATATAAAAGATTGTCGAATCCACAGAGACCAAGTGTCAATCTATCGTTATCTATTGCTATGGTGTTTATCAAAGGCAATCAAAATAGGTGTTTTTAGAGTGTGCAATGAAAAGTAAAGTATTGAATAAAGTTCAATTAATAAAGACAGGCTCGAATGTAATTCACATAATCAGTTAATAATCCAAGTACTGGCTAATAGAACTACTTATGGGCAGTGTTTCCTACTTTGAAAAGAACCAATTTAACAGGAACTGTCGCTTTCGCGTATTCAGAACCGAGTTGTACTCCCTAATCAAACCCTCTTATTGTCACTTATAAAAAGGCGCGCATTGCGTTAGAGTAGTAAACCTATTTTTAAGAAATATAGTATCTTGACTAAGTTGAAAAGTATTTTAACCTGGATTTCTTAACTAAAAGAGGTTCTCAGGAACCAGACTCTAAACTTATAAACGCGTCCGAAAATAGTTTTAAAATCTCTTTTCAATAAGAACAAAAATTGTTCTACAACAGATTCCTTGATTTTGATGATAACAAAGGATGAAACCAAAAATGGCACCCTAACGAAAAGTTTCTAAGTGTGCAGGATTCTAAAGAAAGAAGGAAGAAATCTGATGATGTCATCAGATACAAAACAAGATCAGATACAAAATATCAAATGATCAGAAGCATCTGAAGTGGAAACAATGTCAAGAAGTCCTAACTCTGAGCAAAACATCAAAGTATCAGAAGCATCTGGACAAGTAGTAAGCTCTAGAAGTTCTGACTCTGAACAAAGGTTTGTCTAACTTCAAAAGCTCTTGGCACTATCTGAAGAATCCATCAGAACTCACAAGAGATTAAACATCAGAAGCAAGATTTCAAGATTCTCCAGATACACAAAAACTCTGAGCATGGAATTGCTAATCATGAAAGAGTAACGTTTAAGTCAAGAAAAGATTTGCAAATGGATTTCCTAATTGAGAAAGAGACGTTAATCTCCAATCTCAATAAAGAAAATACTACTTGTGGTAAGTAGTCATTTCAAGAAGAAAAAGTCATCCTGCAGAAGCTATTTATGTGATGGCGTAACTTCATCTCAATATCCATCAGTTTCAACTACTACTTCATTGATCTATATAAAGGATTGCAAATCAACATTTCAAACACTACACATACAAGGAAAAAATCATACTGAAACATCAACACAAGAAAACATTCTTTCTCTCTAAGATCTTCACGAAGCTTTTGCTTATAACGTGAAAAACTCTTGTTCTTAATATTGTAATACTTGCTTTCTTAGAAGCACTCTAGATTACATAAATCTTTCATTTATTGTTTGTTGATTTCCTCAAGTGACTTAGTGTAGTCTGTAAACTTGAGAGGACTAAGAGATTTTTCTCTTAGGCGTTGTTTGTAATCTTTCAAGATTAGTGGATTAAGTCCTTGTTGAAGGCGAAATCACCTTGGCCGGGTGGACTGGAGTAGCTTTGTGTTATAAGCGAACCAGTATAAAATCCTTGTGTGATTTTTCATTTTGAAAAGCGCTTATTTTTCCAAACAATTCAAACCCCCCCTTTCTTGTTTTTTCTCACCTTCAATTGGTATCAGAGCTCCGGCTCTGTTATTGATTTTCTAATCAAACACTTAACCGTGTAGAGAGATCCAGTACGAGAAAAACAATGGCCCACTCAAATGAAAGAGATTCTTACAATGCCAAGCCTCCTGTTTTTGATGGAGAGAAATTTGACTACTGGAAAGATAGAATCGAAAGTTTCTTTCTGGGTTATGATGCTGACCTCTGGGACATTGTCACAAATGGATACACACCTCCAGTCTTAAATGGAGCTGAAGTTCCCAGAAGTAAGATGTCAGAAGATCAGAAACGTGTCTTCAAAAATCACCACAAGGCCAGAACAATACTTCTAAATGCTATATCATACAACGAATATGAAAAGATCACCAACAGAGAGACAGCCAAAGATATACTTGACTCTCTGAAGATGACCCATGAAGGAAACTCCCAAGTCAAGGAGACGAAGGCTCTGGCGCTTATCCAGAAATACGAAGCCTTCAAAATGGAAGATGATGAAGCTATAGAGGCTATGTTTTCCAGATTTCAAACTCTTACTGCAGGTCTTAAAGTGCTAGACAAAGGATATACAACTGCAGATCATGTTAAGAAGATAGTCAGAAGTCTGCCAAAGAAATGGAGACCTATGGCTACTGCTCTGAAGCTGTCAAAGGATCTGAACAATATCAGCCTTGAAGAACTTGTTAGTTCTCTCAGAAGTCATGAGATAGAACTAGAGGAGGATGAACCTCAGAAAAGAAACAAGTCCGTAGCGCTAAAGTCCAGATCTGAAAGACGGAAACCTGACAGAACCAAAGCTCTCCAGGCAGAAACTGAAGATACTGACGACTCTGAACCTGAAGACTCTGATGATGAAGAAGAGTTGTCCCTACTAACCAGAAGAGTTAAGCAACTCTGGAAAAAGAGGAACAACAACTTCAGAAGACCAAGACCCAGAGGGGATCGATTAGAGTCAACTTCAAAAGGTAAAGCTAACAAAGATATTACCTGTTATGAATGTAAAGAAACAGGTCATTACAGGAATGAATGCCCTAAGCTAAAGAAAGACAATCCTAGAAAAGAAAGCTTCAAGAAAAACACCTTCAGAACAAAGAAAGGACTGTTGGCTACCTGGGATGACAGTGAATCTGGATCATCAGAATCTGACTCTGATGAACAGGCCAACGTAGCACTTATGGCTACCACATCCAGCAGCTCAGACGAAGAATCTGAAGAGGTATTTTCTGAACTTTCTCGATCTGACTTAGAATCATGTTTGTCAGAAACTCTTACCTCTTATCAGAAATTAAAACAAAAGTTTAAAAACATTAAAGGCTGTCTTAAAACAAAATTTGAAGAATGTAATGAACTTGAGATAACAATTCTAGCACATGAAGATACAATCAGATCTTTAACGTTAGAAAGAGATGGAGCAAAAACAAAAAGCTCAGAATTAGAAGAAGCGTTGTCTCAAGCACCACAAACTTCAAATAAAATTATTTATAAATATGAAGAAGCCTTTCAAGAATTTCTGAAGAATGGGATAGATAGGAGTATTATGGCATCCATGATTTATGGAGTAAGTCAGAACAATAAAAGGGGAATTGGGTATGATCCTAAGGAAGATAAAACTTCTACAAGTGATCAAATTAAATCTTCTTTTTCATATCACTACACACTGTCGCATCACGCGAAAAACCGGCGGGAAAAGAAAGAACAACAGAGCCGCCACCGTGCGTTATTTATCCCAAAAGAGGGAAAGGAAACGCTCGAAGTAAACCTAGGAAAGAACATGGTCTCGCGACCAAAGAGAATGGGTTCGGGAGTCGGTTATGCGAAGGGAAGGTATTAGCACCCCTACGCATCCGTAGTACCCTACGGGATCCACGCACAAAAGGAAGGAAAATTGGTTGCTAAACACTGCTCAAATATTCACACACACCGGCTGAAAGAAAGGAAAGAGACTGACTGAAACTGAACTCGGCAGGATGTCGCATCCTGGGCCTACATAGTCTATCAGGCATAGACATCAGAGTCCAAGTAGTTCGGACTGGGGAAACAACACATGCTCGCTAGGATGTCGCATCCTATGCATACGTATCTTCTCGGACGAGAGAAGAATCAGAGCACTCGTAGCTCGGCTGACACGCACACAAACAAACACAGGCAAAGGCAAACATGGAGCCCGAATGCCAATCACTGGACTTACATCGGCATCCGAACCAAAACACACGCAAAGAGGCAAACATGGAGCCCAAATGCCAATCACTGGACTTACATTGACATCCGAACCTAAACACACACACACTGGAACCCAAATGCCACTCGATGGACTTGCATCGGCTTCCAAGCACACAACAACACAACAGGTTAATAGGGAGTCGGGGACTCAGCCTATAACTGTCAAACACGCTCAAACAGACAGACAGCAGATGCTAAGGAGTCAGGGACTCGAGCCTAGCATAGGTCAGACAACACACACAAAAAGAAAAAAGGGCGCCCGGAGAGATCAGCTCAATCTCCTGCCTACATACTTCATCTGGTATGAAGATCAGGGCGATGTAGTTCCCCTACGCAGGGATAAAGGACTAGCCTAACCAGATAACAGAGGGAGACACAACTAGGGAGACTACGACTCGAGCCTAGATGTTATCATGCAAATCATCCCTAAGTTAAGGTTTCTAGCTAAATGGCACAAGGGCCAACCTATCCTAGGCATGGCTCACACAGGAAGCAAGCCACACACACTTAACTTGCACAGGAAGCAAGTCAAACAATCCTATCTTGCACAGGAAGCAAGTCAAACAATCCTATCTTGCACAGGAAGCAAGTCAAACAATCCTATCTTGCACAGGAATCAAGTCAAACAATCCTATCTTGCACAGGAAGCAAGTCAAACAATCCTACAAGCACAGATAGCACACGCTATACACAAACAAGTGGCTCAAACAAGGGTTAGGTTTTAGTCAAGGGGTCATATCAACCTCGACAAATAAACCTCTGGAACTGGGTGAATGTTGCTCTTAACCTTGCCATTGAGGGGCTAAGGTGAAGTAGATGAAAGGATGAAGTGAGGATGAGACCTCACAGCTCTTATCCCTGGCCTGGGAGAGCTCAAGACAAGAATGTGTGGGTTCAGAAAGTGGGAACCCTTCTACACATTTAAAACTGACTCAACTGTGCCATTGCACAAGATCTTGGGTTTGTATCTGCAATGCATCAACACAGTGGTGTGAGCAAAAGCAGATGACACACTGAATAGTGGGGGATAGATTGCATATCCCTACCTTCCACCAATTGCCTCTTCACTTAGGAGGACTTTGACTCTATGCAAGGACAAAAGTAAACAATCACGAACATTGCCTCTTAAGGAGGACTTCAGACAGTTGCCTGGCCAAGTAACAGGCCAGGTCTTCCGGACTACATGAAGTAGAAGAGACATACCTCAATGCAAATTGCTTATACAAGCAAAGCAAAGCAAAAAGTTCACAAGGAACTAAGCAACTAAAGCACCTGAAACAGTCAAGCAGATGTTAGTATACAACTTCAAACAAAGTAAAAGGAAACAGAGGCCAACAGTCAATTAGAGGCATATGGATGTGCAAGGCACAAGGCTTAAGGCATGTGAGCCAAGCCACCTACAAAACAAAGAGGTTAGACAATGATATTCAAACAAGCTCAATCAAAAGAATTGGTCTCAATGGCCATTTGATGGTCAACCTGAAAACACAAACTCAAAGGTAAGTAACAGGACCACTAGGACAAGCCTAGGGTCAAAAATGAATGAGAAAGTCAAAACAGCAAAGGGAAAGCATCCCAAATCATTTTCAAACAATTAGGAAACACAACCAATTGGATTCACACTCATATCAATCATCATCATCATTTCATGAACCATTCAGGTCAAAACATGGCAAACAGAAGCTCATAGAAGTCAACAGCAAGACTTGAATCAAAAGCAATCTTAGACATTTCCAAAAATCACCAAATAAATCATGATCAAATCTAACACATAGCATGGTAAGCATGTCAAATTTCATCCCATTTGGACAAGTGGAAGGCATTCAATGAAAATCAGAAAGGCAAGGCAATTTTGAACATGCTTAAGGAAGTCAACCAAACATGCATCAACTTGGAAAAATCATAAGTCAAGAATGGTGTATGATAAATGAATGGGATCAAAACCATGGCAAAGATGAGGATGTCTAGTTATCGCATGCAAAATTTCATGTCCATCTAGTAAAGTATGAGAATTTCACAAATGAAATGGGAACATCTGTCACACAAGGTCAACATTTGCCTAGGCAGCGAAGACAAATCTCAAACAAATGGAAAATGCCACAAATAATTCCAAGAAAATTCACATGTAAACTAGACATACAAGAGTAGGCCCATGCAAAAAATCAAGTCATTTGGAGGTCAAGAAGCATGGCAGTGAAAATCATGAAGTTGGTCATCAATGGTGTGACACAAATTGTCACACCCTAATTCAAAAAATCATATCTCACAAACCACAAATGATAAATTCACAAACTTTATACCAAAATCACCATGAGTGTGTCTAGTTTAAGCACAAACAATTTGGGAACCATTGGATACATTCTCATCATTTCACAATTGATTTGGCAAAGTGTACAAAATTTGGTCACATGTCACAAACCCTAAGGCCAATTAAAAACCACTCATCCAAAAATTCTGGAAAAATAATGATAAAAAAGTAGAGATCATGATGAACACAACACAAAAAATCCCATTCAATTTGGATCAAAAATGAGCAAGTTATGATTTTTGGAAGTTTGAGTGATTAGATGAAATAATTGAAAAAAAATAACATAATCCAATGGTTTAATTAGGGCACGGGTGGCAATCTTGTAATTCCCTGGTTCACTAACTTAAACGCTGCGTTTTGGCCAGTAAAATGAAATGATTTGATTGGCTCTGGGGCGCGGGTACAGTAACACGTGAGACAAAGGAAAATCCTGGAAAATGCATTGGAAGGCTAGGGTTTCTGCTACAGGAAACAACACTCATCCCTCTCAAATTCGACCCAACCAATTCTTCTCCAAACAAAGCAATGGCATATACCAAAATGATCATCAAACAACAAGCAGTATGAATCCCACCATGGTTTTCATTAAATCGAGCTAGGCAATAAGAAATGATCAAGGACATATTCAAACATGAAGTTTAAGAATCAAAATTCTCACTCAATACAAGACCATTTCACACGATTCAAATATCAACAGAATCAGCATACAGGGAACTACAATAAGCATAGCATGGATTTTAGAATGGTGAAAGTCGAATTTTACCAATTTTTAAGCAGAATGAGAAACAGTGTGGTTTTGGTCTTCTTAGCCTGAAACTGATGCTTTAGAAACTCCCCAATGATGAATGATGAAGGTTGTTTTGCTTGAGATGGCTTGTTTTGGCATCAATCTTGGACTGTCATGGATGAGTTTTTTGTGTTTTTGATGAATGATGAAGTTGGCCTTGAGTGAGTTTTTGTGTTTTTCTCTTGACCAAGTGGCTGCTAGCAGTGTTTGGTAATGGTGAATGGATGGTCAAAGCAGTGCAAGGCTTAAGTCTTATGAAGTTTGGACAGGTTTGGAGAAATGCCAAAAGCTCAATGAAAGCAGTTTTGGGATTGGCTTTTCTTGATGGGCAAAAGCAAAGTCTTTTGGGAATGTGAAGTTGGTTGGGACTGTTTCATGTGACAGTACAAGGCCTGGCCATTGTGATGCTTGAGAGAATGTCCATTCCTTGTTATGTTGGTTTTGTGTTTGTTATGTTGGAAAATGCTGGAACAAAGTGCCTCAAACCAAACCAACTTTTGTTCTCCTCCTGTTGGGTGTTGCTAGCAGGGTTTTGAAAATGCAAGTGGGAGGGTTTGAATGAGTGAGTGAGATTGGTTTTGAGTTTGACAGGTTTTTTTTGAAATGCAAAATAGCCAGGTCATGCTTTAGGATGAGGGAAACATGCTTCTATTGTTGGATGGATGCTTTTGGTTTTGAGTTTTGCAGAGAAAAAAAGAAATGCCAAGAGCCAAGTGAATTTTGAGAGGGGGAGTGGTATGCTGCTGCTGTTTTATGACAGGAAATGGTGAGGAAAAATGGTATTTGGCCAAGCTAGTTTAGTTCATTTTGTGTGTTTTTGTTTGACAGCCAATGATAAAATCCAAGCAAGCAAGGATGAGGTTGGAAAAATGAGTGAGAAGTGTTTGGTTTGTTACTGGTTTTGGACAGAAGAAAAATGAGATGCAAATAGTTAGGTCAGTTGAGAGAGTGTATGCTGTTGGCAGTTTTTTTCTCATGACAGGAACATGGTGTTTTTTTCATTTGCTGCTCTATGTTTCTCTGTGGTTTGGCCAGGTTTTGGTGCTTTTTGTTTTTGACAGGAGAAAATGAAATGCCAGTAGCAAAGTGTGATTTTTAGAGAGTGAGAGAACCAATGCCTCCTACTGTATCATGTGTTTGATGCTGCTGCTGGTTTTGTTTAATGGGAGTTTTGACAGGTTTTTTAAGAGAAAATGCCAAGGGTTTGTGGTCTTGTGGTTTGTGGTATGGCTTGGCAGGATGGATGCTTGCCTATGCTGTATTTTGTTGCTTCCATCTCCTTTGTAGTCTGGCCAGGTTTTTTTGACAGAAAAAATGTGCCAAAGGGTAAGAGCATCGTTGGCCAAAGAGTGAAGGTGATTGTGGTAAGGCCAAATGCAGTTCAAAATGGCAGCAGGAACATGTACAAGGTATGGTTGGTTTGTCCTTTTTCTGCTTTCCCTTGACAGTCCTTTTCCCTTGAAGAATGGCCAAAAGGTGAAACTCTATTGATGAGTGAAAGGAATGGTTAGCCTACTGTGCTGCTACTGTCCTCCATCTGCAGAAAATATGATGAGGAGGTATGTTGTTATGGTCATGGTACAAGTATGGTTGTGGAAGCATGGTGAACACATGTACTTTTGCCCAATTTTTAGCAACTAAGCATGGCCTTCTATTGTTGTTGGTTTAGGCTGCAAGATGAGGCTCTAATGACAGAAAAAATGCTGCATAATTGCTGTCCTTTTGAGGTGCAAGGCAAGGCATGGTGGAAGCATGGACAAGTATGGTGAAATTGTACCTTTCTTACAATTCAAGCAACCAAACAATGGCCTCATGTACTGCATATTTTGACTTTGCAAACACCTTCTAAATGACATTTCTGAGCTTTCCCAATTGGCCAAATGTTGAAAAAATGTTTATATCAAAAAGTCAACTCTTGGTCAAACTTGCATTTAAATGAGAAAAGTCAAAATATGCCATTTTGATTGGTGAAGTTTTGGCTCATGAAATTTATATTTTTGGAAAGAGGGGATCAAATGTGACTTGTAGGAAAAAACCCCACCAAAATTGGCCAAACGGTTTGAGAGATATGGCCCTTTGAAGTTCAAGATTTTCTGAAATCGATTCGATCATAACTTGCCAACCACACATGGGAATTGAGAGTTCTAGGACTTTTTGGAAATGGGAGAACAAGATCTTCAACTTTCATGTTGGGCAAAAATTCATTTGAGGCTTGTATCAAAATGTAAGTTTGAGGATCAAGACCTTCCATTTATGGCAAGTTTCAGTTACAGGCCCAGTTTCCATTTTGGGAATTCATGATCTGGCTTCAAATTCCTCCATGATGGTGTTTGGCATGATATATGATGACTAATTGGACATGAATGAACTCTCACAAGCCAAATCCAATCATCAAATCCCTGATTAAATGGACAGTTGACCAACAGTTGACTTTTAGGGTTTCTGACTGATTATGCATTGACTGATGACTTCCAAACCCTAATTCCTTGAGAATTTGACTTCAAATGATGTCCCAAGTTGTATGAACTCTTGATTATTGATCATGGTGCCCAAATTCCACAAGAATGACCACCATCCACTGCTTTGACTGACAGTTGACTTTTTTAGGGTTTTGACTGTCTGTATATGAACTGATGACCTCTGAGCCTTCAACCCTTGACATGAACACTTCAAATAGACCTCCAAGCCATGTGAACTTGTTGGACAAACCCCAAGGCCTTGATTCAATGAGAAATTCCTTTGCTTGCTTGGTTGACTGATCAGGAGATTAGTTTGACCTAATTCTTGATTGCTTGCTCTTGAGGCAACTGAGGGACAATGCAAATGCTATGCAATGGATCATGATATGCTATGACCTAGTATGAAAATGTATGTGCAATGATAGGTGCAAATTTGAGGTGCTACACACACACACACAAGAACACAAATTTAAAAATGCTAGAAGACCCAAAGTTATAAGAAACTCTGGGAAAACTAATCTAAAAGGACCCAAGAGATTCTGGGTACCGAAAGATAAGATTATCTATGTTGCAGATATCCTATGCAGCAAAGTTCAGACACCAGTCATGGTACCTGGACTCTGGATGCTCGCGACACATGACGGGAAGAAAGTCTATGTTCCAAAGTCTGGAACTTAAAGATGCTGGATTTGTAGGCTTCGGAGGAGATCAGAAAGGAAGGATCAGAGGCTCCGGAACTATTGGTAATGGTACTCTTCCCTCTATATCTGATGTTCTTTATGTAGAAGGATTAATGCATAACTTGTTATCCATAAGTCAATTAAGTGATAACGGTTATGATGTAATCTTCAATCAAAAAACATGTAAAGCCATTAATCAGAACGATGGCTCTGTCCTTTTCACAGGCAAGAGGAAAAACAACACTTACAAAATAAATCTTTCTGATTTAAAAGATCAAAATGTTAAATGTCTAATGTCAGTTCACGAAGAGCAATGGGTATGGCATAGACTCTTGGGCCACATTAGCATGAGGAAACTTTCTCAGCTAACTAAACTCGAGTTAGTCAGAGGCCTACCTAAACTGAAGTTTTCTTCAGATGCTCTGTGTGAAGCTTGTCATAAAGGAAAATTTTCAAAAACATCTTTTAAAAAGAAAAATGTTGTTTCTACCTCTAAGCCTCTGGAACTTCTTCACATTGACTTATTTGGTCCTGTGAAAACAACATCAGTTAATGGAAAGAAGTATGGACTAGTCATTGTTGATGATTACAGTCGTTGGACATGGGTAAAATTCCTAAAGCACAAGAGTGAGTCTCACTCTGTATTCACCAGTTTCTGTTCCAAAGTGCAAAAAGAATTTGACTCTAAAATTGTTAGAGTCAGAAGTGATCATGGTGGAGAATTTGAAAACAAAGATTTTGAAGAATTATTTGATTCTAATGGAATATCCCATGATTTCTCCTGCCCTAGAACTCCATAACAAAATGGAGTTGTAGAGAGGAAGAATAGGACACTCCAAGAAATGGCCAGAACCATGATCAATGAAACTAATATAGCAAAGCACTTTTGGGCAGAAGCTGTAAATACAGCGTGTTACATTCAGAATAGAATCTCTATAAGACCTATTCTAGAAAAGACTCCCTATGAACTGTGTAAAGGAAGAAAACCCAACATTTCATATTTTCATCCTTTTGGATGTTCTTGTTTTATATTAAATACTAAAGAACATCTGAACAAGTTTGATTCCAAAGCACAGAAAGGTATTATGGTAGGATACTCAGAACGCTCTAAAGGCTATAGAGTATACAACACAGAAACCAAAATTGTGGAAGAATCAATTCATGTCAGATTTGATGATAAGCTTGACCCTGAAAAGTCAAAGCTAGTTGAAAAGTTTGCAGATTTGGAAATCACTCTTGTAGAATCTGATAAAACTCCAGAAGCAACTGTCACTCAAAGCTCTGAAGAAATTAAATCTCCAGAAATCCCAAAGAAAGTCAAAAGTCGTATCAATGTATCTGAAGATTTGATTCTGGGAAACAAGGACGAACCTGTCAGAACCAGATCTACCTTCAGAACCTCTGAAGATATTCCTCTGGGACTAGTGTCTCTGATTGAGCCTACGTCTTGTGATGAAGCACTTCAGGATAACGACTGGGTGGCAGCTATGCAAGAAGAATTGGATCAATTCTCAAAGAATGATGTCTGGGATCTCGTTCCTAAACCCAGAGGCACTCACGTCATTGGAACCAGATGGGTTTTCAGAAACAAGCTGAACGAGAAAGGAGAAATTGTCAGAAACAAAGCTCGACTGGTAGCTCAAGGTTACAGTCAACAAGAAGGTATTGACTATAATGAAACCTTTGGTCCAGTCGCGAGGTTAGAATCTATTCGTCTTCTTGTATCTTTTGCTATTAATCATTCTATTAAATTATATCAAATGGATGTCAAGAGTGCATTTCTTAATGGTTATATATCAGAAGAAGTGTATGTCAACCAACCTCCAGGTTTTGAAAACTCAAATTTTCCAGAACATGTTTTTAAACTTAAGAAATCTTTATATGGACTTAAACAAGCTCCCAGAGCTTGGTATGAACGATTAAGCAATTTTCTTCTGGAACAAAATTTTATCAGAGGGAAAGTTGATTCTACACTCTTCTGTAAAAACCTTAATAATGATCTCATGATATGCCAAATTTATGTTGATGATATTATTTTTGGTTCTGCTAATATCTCTGTTTGCCAAGAATTTTCTAAGTTAATGCAGGCAGAATTTGAAATGAGTTTAATGCAAGAATTAAAATTCTTTCTGGGAATTCAAATTAATCAAACTCCAGAAGTCACGTACGTTCATCAAAGCAAGTACATTAAAGACGTTCTGAAGAAGTTTGACATGACTGAATGCAACTCTGCAAAAACTCCCATGCACCCAACTTGCATTCTGGAGAAGGAAGAGGTAAGCAACAAGGTTTGTCAGAAGCTCTATCGAGGTATGATAGGCTCTCTCCTCTATCTGACTGCTACTCGTCCTGATATTCTCTTTAGTGTCTGTCTTTGTGCCAGATTCCAATCAGATCCTAGAGAATCTCATTTAACAGCAGTTAAAAGAATTCTTAAGTATCTGAAAGGAACTCCTAACCTGGGCCTAATGTATGAGAAAACATCAGAGTATAGACTCTCGGGTTATTGTGATGCAGATTATGCAGGAGATAGAATAGAACGAAAAAGCACATCTGGGAATTGCCAGCTTCTGGGAAACAATCTAATCTCCTGGGCTAGCAAAAGACAGTCAACTATTGCTCTATCAACTGCAGAAGCAGAATACATCTCAGCATCACTGTGCACAACTCAGATGCTCTGGATGAAGCATCAGCTAGAAGATCGACAAATCTTTGAGAGTAACATTCCTATCTTTTGTGATAATACTGCTGCTATTTGTTTAAGTAAGAATCCCATTCTGCATTCCAGAGCCAAACACATAGAAATAAAACATCATTTTATCAGAGACTATGTTCAGAAAGGGATAGTAACATTGAAGTTCATTGATACAGAACATCAATGGGCAGATATCTTTACTAAGCCTCTAGCTGAAGATAGATTTCTTTTTATCTTAGAACATCTGAACATTAAAAATTGCCCTGAGTGAAATATGGCTCTGAAAATGTAAAATGTGACTCTGATGTAGACAAATGTACTTCTGCCTCTGACTCTGATACTTCTACCAAGTTAAGAAGATATCTGAGTTAGAAATCTTCAGAAACCAATCCTTTGGTATTCCTGAAGATCAGATACATCAACACGTGGAGCACCAAACGTCTAACCCTAGAACTTCTAGACAGCTGTCAAAAGAAATCAAAGGTCAGAACGTTTGAAATCTCCTAGAGCAGTGTGCGTACTGTTGGGATTAGACATTCATTTATTAGCTGTAATCATTTTTCCCCCCAAACGTGCTATTTTGATTTTTGTGCTAACGCTGGAATGTGTGTCGTTTTGCATGTTTTACTTAGAGTATATAAACACTTTTCTCACATTTCACACTTATCACTCTCACTCACTCTAAAACCCTAAACCCTTCTCTCAAGCATTCTCTGCAAGTTCTTCATCTTCATCTTCTTCTTCACCATGGACGCTCAACAACAGCAAGTCTTTAACTTCTCTCAAGAAACGGAATCAACTTCTACTGCTCAAACCTCAAACACTCAAACTCCAACGGTTACAGGCGTCACCGTCACTCCTGTTTACAAAGAACCCCACGTTCTTGACCGTGAACGCCATATCAACCTTTCAACTCCTTTTGAAGGTTTGGATGTGTTGTGCGAATCGCTTGTTGATTTCGACAACCTAGGAAGAAATGGCGTTGATCTAACTGGTGAACTTCGTCAACAAGGGTGGGAAAACTATTTCCAAAGACTTTATGGTCCTATTTACCCACTTCTTGTCAAGGAGTTCTGGAGACATGCTGATGCAGATGACAACTTCATCGTCTCATATGTTCTGGGGGTGAAGATTGTTATTACTGAAGGGTCTATTGCCTCCTTGTTGAACATGGAGCGAAGTGGAGGAAAAAGGATTTACAACATCCCTCCTAGTTCAAAGCGCATTACAGATGTGATAAACCCAACAATCTTCAAACCCAACGTTGAAGGAAACCCCTCTAAGAACAAGGAGCTGCACCAGAACCTCAGAGTGTGGCTGAAGATTATTCTGGGAACAATTCACCATCGTCCAGCCTCTAACTCTTCTGATTACATCAATGCAGACCAGAAATGCATTTTGTACTGTATTCAGAAGGGTGTGAAGATCTGCCTCCCTGCTCTCCTCTTCAGATATCTGAGAGATTCGGTCAGAGAAACCAGAAACAACATGAAGCCCAGATCCTACATTCCTCTGGGAAGATTGCTATCTGACGTCTTCATTGAGCATGGACTGGTAGACGAGCTGGAAAAGACCAAGCTGATGGATGATCTGGCAATAGATGTGGGGAAGCCTCTGAATGCCAAAAACCTCAAGAGTATGGGGATTATCAAGAAAATTCAAGTCAGGCCAACTCTGGATACATCCTGGGATAGTTTGAAAGATCAGAGGAAGATGCCTCATGGCCTTGCCAGATTCTTCAAGAATGAACCCAGAGACGCTGTAGCTATCTATCTTCATCGTCTGCTGGAAGAAGGTGTTGACGTCTCTGATTTCAGCCTCGATGACTGTCTGGACTCTGAAGAAGACTTCGTCAGATACAAGATAGGTCTTTCTGAAAAGAAGGTAGCATCTCAGGCAAAGAAGGCCAGACTTGGAGAAACTTCTGGAAGCAAATCCTCAGCGCCTCTGACTATCTCTACTGGTAAGTCTGTTCCTCCTGTAACCTCTAATCCTCTGATGGCTTCCTCTAACCCTCTCTCTTCACAACCTACTTATACCACCTCTGATATTTCACCCTCAATCACCAGAACCTTCCAACCTACACCAGTCCTAAATATAGCCCGTACATTCATACCTCCCTCTGAACCTAAACTAACTCACCAAAGCACTTCCTCTTCATCATCCTCAGCACCAGAATCACCCCCATATGTTTCCCTCTCATCTGACCCAGAATTTTCTGATCCTCATTCCCCAACCATCGCCACAATTTATGCACATAGACTTGCTTCACAACAAACACAACCACAATCTGAAGCAACTTCACCTCCACCACAACAAACAACCACCATACCTTCTGAAAACCAACCCTCTGACCATCCCACTTCTGATATCAACCCACCAAACATCTCCGCTGAACCAGAACCAGAATCTGAACCTTTAGATTTAAACCCGCTTTATGCTTCACCCCAAACATCTGAACCTTCACCAGAAGCAGAATCTGAACCCCAACCTGAGTCAGAATTTGAAACTCAAACCTTAAATCTCAGCCCTCCACCTCATACCTCTGAACCAGAACCTGAACCTGAACTTTCTACACCTACCCTAAAGGAAGCCATCTTGATGATTGCAGAGGCTTCGGCTCAAAAGGTCGATTCTCTGGTCACTAACTCTGAAATCAGTGATGATCCTAAATCTGTAAGGACACACTGGAACAGAGTCATTGGCTGGATGACATCTGAGGCCTTTAGACTGAAGGGCATCTCTGAACAAGTCAGAAATGGCTACATCAGAGATGCTGAGGCAAGACTCCAAGAGAGACTTGCCAGAGAGGCTGAAGCCAGAAGGCTTGAGGAAGAGAGAATTGCAAGAGAAGCAGAAGAAGCAAGAAGGCTAGAAGAAGAAAGACTTGCTAAGGAAGCTGAAATCCTAAGGCAAAAGGAAGCTGAAGCAAAGGCTCTGGCAGATGCAGAAGCCCAAGCTGCTGCTGAAGCTGAAGCTCAGCAAGCTCTGACTCTGGGGGAGTCATCTTCTGTGATTCCTACGGTTCTTCAGACTCTGATAGAACTCAAGCAAGATCAGAATGAACTCCGGGCCAGAATGGACAAGCAAGATTCTGTCAACGAAAACATCCAGAGCATGCTTGCAATGTTACTTCAGAGAATGCCTCCGCCTCCGAACCCTTAGGCACTTAGGATTTATTTATTTTTTGGCTTGCATGTTGTCTTTTTTTTTGCTATCTCTCTGACTCTGATGTTTTTCTTGTTGCCTTTGTGCTTCTATCTATGAATTCCAGTTTTTCTCTTTATTTTTTTTTTCTTTACTTATTTTTTTTTCTACTATGTCTTTTTGATTCTGACAAAAAGGGGGAGAAGTAATTATTAGCTCTGATGAAAATATTGTCTAATACCTTAAGCATTCTGCAACATATTTTTCATATAAATAAAATTATCTAACCTGGACTTAAGAAATTGCAGAAAGTTTCAGAAACCTCTGTACTTAAGAAACTCTGGTAAGAACTTCTGAACTCCCTAGCATTATCTCAGGGGGAGCTCTTATCTATCTGATCTGATATTTTATATGTTTCATCTGCTAATTAAGATTGTTTTGTCATCATCAAAAGGGGGGAGATTGTAAGAACAAAAATTGTTCTACAACAGATTCCTTGATTTTGATGATAACAAAGGATGAAACCAAAAATGGCACCCTAACGAAAAGTTTCTAAGTGTGCAGGATTCTAAAGAAAGAAGGAAGAAATCTGATGATGTCATCAGATACAAAACAAGATCAGATACAAAATATCAAATGATCAGAAGCATCTGAAGTGGAAACAATGTCAAGAAGTCCTAACTCTGAGCAAAACATCAAAGTATCAGAAGCATCTGGACAAGTAGTAAGCTCTAGAAGTTCTGACTCTGAACAAAGGTTTGTCTAACTTCAAAAGCTCTTGGCACTATCTGAAGAATCCATCAGAACTCACAAGAGATTAAACATCAGAAGCAAGATTTCAAGATTCTCCAGATACACAAAAACTCTGAGCATGGAATTGCTAATCATGAAAGAGTAACGTTTAAGTCAAGAAAAGATTTGCAAATGGATTTCCTAATTGAGAAAGAGACGTTAATCTCCAATCTCAATAAAGAAAATACTACTTGTGGTAAGTAGTCATTTCAAGAAGAAAAAGTCATCCTGCAGAAGCTATTTATGTGATGGCGTAACTTCATCTCAATATCCATCAGTTTCAACTACTACTTCATTGATCTATATAAAGGATTGCAAATCAACATTTCAAACACTACACATACAAGGAAAAAATCATACTGAAACATCAACACAAGAAAACATTCTTTCTCTCTAAGATCTTCACGAAGCTTTTGCTTATAACGTGAAAAACTCTTGTTCTTAATATTGTAATACTTGCTTTCTTAGAAGCACTCTAGATTACATAAATCTTTCATTTATTGTTTGTTGATTTCCTCAAGTGACTTAGTGTAGTCTGTAAACTTGAGAGGACTAAGAGATTTTTCTCTTAGGCGTTGTTTGTAATCTTTCAAGATTAGTGGATTAAGTCCTTGTTGAAGGCGAAATCACCTTGGCCGGGTGGACTGGAGTAGCTTTGTGTTATAAGCGAACCAGTATAAAATCCTTGTGTGATTTTTCATTTTGAAAAGCGCTTATTTTTCCAAACAATTCAAACCCCCCCTTTCTTGTTTTTTCTCACCTTCATTTTCTTCTTAAGTTAGAAACTCCTAATGAACTAAACAAAGCGCTTTCGCTGTTTTTGAAATAGTTAAAAATAATTAAGTTTAAAAAGACGTTGGACGGCTTTCGATTTTACCCAACGGAAATTAAGTGCGGGAAAACTTAAGTTGAAAGTTAAAACAGCCCTTAAGTGTTTCTACGAACAATTGTACGGATTATCGGTTCAATTACGATCCTTATATTCTAACCTTATAGGTTTAGTTAGACATGGTAAAGTAAAAGTGCATTTAATTTAAATAAAAGTAGTGCAAGTGCGGGAAATAAATAAAAGTAAAGTGAGTGCGGGAAATAAATAAAAGTAGTGCGAGTGCGGAAAATAAATAAAGTAAAGCGAGTGCGGGAAATAAATAAAAGTAGTACGAGTGCGGAAAATAAATAAAGTAAAGCAAGTGCGGGAAATAAATAAAAGTAGTGCGAGTGCGGAAAATAAATAAAAGTAAAGCGAGTGCGGGAAATAAATAAAAGTAAAGCGAGTGCGAGAAATAAATAAAGTAAAGACGGTGCGGGAAATAAATAGATAAAGGTAAGGCAATAAAAACCTGCTCCAATCGGAGGGTTGAATAAAATGCAAAGCGGAAATGAAAATGGCGGCAGGATTAACTTCCTTCCAAAGTGCTCCAAACTTGATTACAGACTCGATCACAGACTTGATTACACAATTATGGTAACACCCCAATGCGAAGCGATTACCACTTTAAAATACTGAATATATGCCTAAGTGAGACTAATTTTGCTCTGGATCTTCCTCTGCTCTAAGTTTGGGTGCCTAAATAAATGAATTCGAGTTTCTATTTATAAGCAAGTAAAATGATGGAAATGACAAGGATACCCTTCAGTTTGAATTTGGGAGGGAAAACTTTTCCTCTTGTGGCGCCCGCCACAAGGCCAATCTATGGCGCTTTAGTGGAAGTAGTGGGGAACGTGGCAGTTGAGGGAAGTTGAGCTAGGACACGTCATGGCAGGGTCTATGACGCCAGCCACAGTGGGAGCCACAAGTACAAAATGCTGAATTTTAGGGTTTTTAGCTCTTTTTCACTCCTTTTCTCGATCGGGACTCCGATTAAAGTAAAAACCTGAAAACAAAGAGAAACATAGTAATAACACAACAAAATAACAATAAAACTACTAAAATTCATGCGAAATCGGAGTCGGAAATACGGTGAATTTCAGTGTCATCATTTGATACCGTATAGAGATTATGCGAGGAGGATTTCAACTTTCTTTATAAATGTTGAATTTCATCATATCCCTCGAGATGAAAACTAAATGGCAGATGCTATTGCAACATTGGCTTCGATGATTGTAGTGAAATATTGGAATGAAGTTCCCAATTTGACAGTGATGCGTCTTGATAGACCAGTTCATGTGTTCGTTGTTGAAAAAATCAAAGATGAGAAGTTGTGGTATTACAACATCAAATGTTTCCTCCAGAGTCAGATTTACCCGTCTAGGGCATCTTTGAAAGATAAGAAGACTTTGAGGAGATTAGCCGGAAACTTCTACCTAAATGGTGATGTATTATACAAGAGAAACTTCGATATGGCTCTGCTCAGATGCATGGATAGACACGAAGCAGACTTGTTTATGACTGAAGTGCATGAAGGTTCCTTTGGTACTCATTCCAATGGGCATGCAATGGCGAAGAAGATGTTGCGAGAAGGTTACTATTGGTTGACAATGGAATTTGACTGTTGCAAATTTGTGAAGAAATGCCACAAGTGTCAAATATATGTAGATATGATACATGTTCCTCCGACACTGTTGAATGTTATCTCTTCCCCATGGCCTTTCTCCATGTGGGGAATTGATATGATTGGGATGATTGAACCCAAAGCGTCGAATGGACATCGTTTCATTTTGGTGGCTATTGACTACTTCACAAAATGGGTTGAAGCTGCATCGTATGCAAATGTAACTAAGAAAGATGTTGTAAGGTTTATCAAGAATCAAATCATATGTCGTTATGGTGTGCCAAGTAAGATCATTACTAATAATGGATCGAACTTGAATAACAATATGATGGAGGCTCTTTGCAGAGACTTCAAGATTGCACATCATAATTCTTCCCCCTATAGACCCAAGATGAATGGGGTTGTTGAAGCTGCAAACAAGAACATTAAGAAGATTATTCAAAAGATGGTTGTAACGTATAAAGATTGGCATAAGATGCTCCCATTTTCTTTGCACGGGTATCGTACATCCATTCTCACTTCAACCGGGGCAACCCCTTTCTCTCTTGTATATGGTGTGGAAGTAGTGCTCCCCGTAGAGGTTGAGATTCCTTCATTGCGTGTTCTCATGGAAGCCAAGTTGACTAAGGCTGAATGGTGTCAGACCAGGTTTGATTAGCTGAATTTGATTGAAGAGAAGAGATTAACTGCCATGTGTCATGGTCAGTTATATCAGCAAAGGATGAAGAAAACTTTTATAAGAAGGTCAGACCTCGTGTATTCAGAGAAGGTGACCTTGTGCTCAAGAAGATCTTGTCGTTTAAACCAGATTCTAGGGGCAAATGGACTCCTAATTATGAAGGCCCATATGTTGTTAAGAGAGCCTTTTTAGGCGGTGCTTTGATTCTTACAACTATGGATGGTGAAGAGTTCACTCGTTTTGTGAACGCAGATGCAGTCAAGAAATACTTCACCTAAAAAGAAAAGAACAGCTCGCTAAGTTGAAAACCCGAAAGGGCGACTTAGGCAAAAAAGGAGCGTCTCAGTGGATTGAAAACCCGAAAGGGTGGTCCAGGCAAAAATTAGAGACATAAAATAGAAAAAAATCCCGATAAGTTGAGTACCCCACCCTGAGGCAACTTATGCAAAAATTAGGGATTATGGTAAGTAAATACATTCTACTGATCTTCGGTTTTGAAGACGTATCTTGAGCACATTGTCAGACTTTGGTTCACTATCTCCAGCAGTCGCCAAAAGCACATTGGATATCAAGAGTTGGTAGAAGGATTAGCGGTCAATTGTATTCAATGTAACCCTTTTCCATGTAAATTACCATTTTCAAATTTATAAAGATCTATGGAGTCTTGTCATTTACAGACTACCATTCTATTAAATAAATATCAACAGCATGTCGAAAAACAGCAAGTCTTAAGTGTGGAGCTCTATTGGTTTCCCCAAGCAGATAACCCTTCGGGTATCCTTAGCCGAGTTTGTTGGTCCAGTTCCTCCGCGGAATGTTTGATCCCCAGCGGAGCTTCTGTACTTTTACCAACTGAGTTGGTTGATTCAGTACCCTGCGTGGTTGTGTCTTTCCCCCGATAGAGTTGCTGTTTTCCCAGGCAGAGTTTGCGTGTTCCTCGGCAGGGTTGATTTTCTGTTTTGATCTTCAGCAGAGTAAGATTGATTTCCCCAGTAGATCGTGTTGGTTTCTCCGCCAATAGCCATTCGACTCGCTCCCAGTCAGAGTTTCCTCCTGGTTTCTGAGCAACCATTTGTGTTTATCCTCTGAAGGGTTGTCTCCCATTTGATATGGTGTTGACCTAAAATTCCCTGCAGATTCGATAATATTTCCTTTCCTCAGCAAATCTCCTCCTTCCCCGGATATTTTTGAGCCTTTGGGATGTTGACCTCCCTGTTCTCCAACAGTTGTATCCCGTTGTTGTACATTGACTAAGGATTGTACCGATGATTCAAATTGTTTGCGACACCTTTGTATCCTTTGCGATCGTTTTGTCAGCATAATCATCATATAAAATGCATATACATATACATGTACATATACACTCATATAACTTCATGATTACATATTTCTGCATAATCATATTTGTTGATTCATTGTCTGAGATTCTTATTCTTTGTTATGGCGGTACTTTATCCCCATACAAGTTTGGCGTCTGTCATCCTTCAATTGTAGAGTGTCGGCTCCTTAAGATGAAAGATTTTAACCTTTCTCCCTTCCCCACTGAGTTATTTCCTCGTGGATGATCATTGTTTTAGTTTCCTCCCCAGTTAATTACCTGGATGAAATTACTCCCCTTGAGCTATATCCTCATTGGGTTGAGTCTTGATTGAACTTTTCTTTCTAGATCTTACCTAGATAGATACTTCTGGTCCCCTGAGAGTATATTACCCAGTAACTGGTAATATTATTCTCATGTTTTTCACTTTTTCCTGATACCCGGCAAGAGCAACTTTTTTCTCCCCAGCGGATTCGTTTTCACGTTTTCCTGGGAAGTATATCCTTGATATGTTCATCCTAACATGTGACGGATATCTTTCTTCCCCTGCCTGAGTCTATCCTTGATATGTTCGTCCTAACCGATGATGGATATTCTCATCCTTGGTATTCTACCCAGTAAAAAGGTAGTTATAATCCCTATTTTGTTCCCTAGAGGGTTGATCCTTGATATGTTCATCCTAACCGATGACGAATTTCCTCCTCTTTATGGTCTTCTACCCAGTAACCGGTAGTTGTAGATCCTACTTTTCCCTTCAATAGAGTTTATCCTTGATATGTTCATCCTAACCGGTGACGGATTTTCTCTTTGATGGTCTTCTATCCAGTATTGATAAATGTAATTCCTACTTTTTGTTCAGTTGGTTTATCCTTGATATGTTCATCTTAACCGATGACGGGTATCCTCCTTAACAATTCCCAGGCAAGACTATCCTTGATATGTTTATCTTAATCGATGACGGATTTTCTTTCCTTTGAGTCTATCCTTGATATGGTCACCTTAACCGGTGATGGATATTCTCATCTTCGGTCTTCTGCCCAGTAACTGGTAGTTGTAAATCCTATTTCTACAATTTTCCCCAGCAAGGCTATTCTTACCCAGTAGCCGGTAATGAATATTCCCTCCTGGTGGTTCCCAACGAGTCATCCTTGATATCTTTATCCTAACCGATGACGGATGTCCTCTCTGAGAGACTTTTATTATCTCCTTACCCAATAGCAGGTAATGGATAATGAATTTCTGCTCCTCCTGTGTTGAAATTTATTTCTTCCTCAATTGAGTTGAGTGCGCTTTTCCTTAGTGAAATCGCTTTTCCCTGCGTTGATTTAAGAACTTCAGTTTTATCCTGATCTACTTGTGATCCCCTGCAGATATTTTGTTTCCCGACTGAGTCTTTCCATTTTATGGAATTCCTCCAGTCCCCCAGCAGTTTTTTAAGTCGTAGAATGGCTTACGTGTAAACCTTTTATCCCCTAGAGTCTATGTCTCCCTAGTGAGTTTTACGTACGAAATGCATTTTACTCCTGTGGATCTTCGGTCTCTCTGATTTCTTTTCCTTTGTGGCAACATTTCCCCACAGAGAATTTGCTTTTTCCATACATATCATATGCATCATGAGGTCTCTTAGGGATCAAAATTTGTTTCTATGTTGTTATTTAAGCCCATTCTACTGAGACGATATGAATATTTTAACCTTCACCCCCTCAGTTAGAATGTCCTTAAATAGGGGCAGCTGTAAGACCCTAATTTTGACCCTAAGATCCCTCATGCAATTTCATCATATGCATATGCATTGGGATCATACTTTGGCATTCTCCTTACCCCTCTTTCATTGGGTTTGTTTTGGGAGAGATCACCAAGTACCATGTGATTGTATCATACTTGTATATTATCATTTTACTAACCAAAATACCAAAAATATGTCTTTGTATGTGCCTAACTTTTTGTAGGTAGGGCATGATCCTCATTGATCTATCAAGTTCACATCTAGGGTTTAAGACCTACATGGCTAAGAGCATAATCAAAGATTGATCCACAATGTCTCAAAGCATCATATATGAGTCTCATTGATCTCTACATGTTATATTGGTCAAGTATTCTTCAAGAGTTTGGAGGTAATTTGCCTTGGAAACCCTAGTTTGACTGGGTATCTTAAGTAACTTCTCCAACAAGCTTCCTCACCAATTGATCAAATTTCTCAAGGGTCACTTCAAAAGTTTATTATCTTATGCATATATGATCTACCATGAGCCTAAAAAGTCAAGAGAATTGAAGGTTAGCAAGTTGGTTGATGGTGGTTGGCCAGATGAATTCATCTTATCAAAACTGGGTCTCCCTAGACCCTATCTCCTATAATTTTCACCATATTACAATTATTCCGAGCACAAAGTTACTCTAAATGACATTCCAAACAACATTCATGTTTAGACCTAGAGCTAGTTTTGCGTGGAAAATCATTTTTTATGTTGAAAGATTATAGGTCATTTTGTTTAAACCCTTATTTGGAGGTCGACTTCCCAAGGCCATAACTTACTGAATTTTTATGAGATGAAAGATTTCCAAGTTGCATAACCAAATTCAATATGTCTACTTCAACTTTTATGTTTGGAGTGGGAGCTAATTCAACTTTTATGAGCATGTGATATGAGGATACATTATAGGTCCTTTTTTACCTATACCATTGAACAAGTGACTTTTCCAAACCTCAAAAATGCATAACTCTATCATTATAAATCCAAATGACATGACATTTGTAACCTTTTTGAAGGTATTTGAAAGATATACAACTTTGATGAAGACACTTTTCTCATTTGAAGCTCACATAAAAAATTAAGCAATGTGGAATATTGAGATATATGACTTGACACTTAGAAAAAATTTCAACATGTTGAAATTTCCAAACTTCCACCTCAAAATTCACCATGATCCAAGCTCCAAATGGAAAAGTGTTCAAAATCAAACTTGTTCCCCTTGACCTAAGCTTTCCAAAGAACCCAAGTTCATGCATTTTGGATGAGATTTTCTAGGTCTACGCATGGCTTTAATAGAGCTGTTTGATTGGAAGAAATCAAATGCCAAAAATCACATTTCACATTGCCTTGACATCCAAGCCTCATTTGAACTTCAGAACAGATGTGAGTGGATCAAATTGGATTGCTTCATGGGCCTGTACATGCCCATGCAAGCTTGTGCATCACCATGTCCAAATTTAGCAATTTTTCAAGTGTGCAAATATCAGTCCCAATTGTTATAAATACAGGCCCTTGGAGCTCAATTCAGACACACCTTGCATGCCAGCTTTGCCCCCCAATTGAAACCCTCACATTTCAAAGGAAAACCTGTTAATTTTTAACTTGAAAATTGAGTTTGAATCTCACTATTTGGAGATTCAAGAACTCCAGGATCCAAAGCTTTGTACCATTGTCAAACCTTTCCTACAAGCTTCTCAAGTGTGATCAGATCAAGTTTGAAGCAAGCAACATCAAGTTCTCCACAACATTGAAGGTAAATTTTAGAAAACATCTTCTCTTCAATTCTCACTTAATTCTCATCAATTCTCTTGGATCTTTGGTTGTCTGAAGTCCTACCAATGTAGGCAAGAAGATTGAGTTGCTTTGAGGTCAAATCGAAGCAACTCAGTTGTCACACCTCAAAATTCTGAAGGATAAGAGCGATCCAAAATGCAGCGGAATTTAAAATCTCTCCTTTAGTGATCCTTATGAATGGGCATGATCAGTGATAGAGTCGTTACCTCTTGTGGAGATTGTAACCTTTGATGTAGATCTAAGGAGCGATCACGAACTTTGAACGATGACAACACCTCTACTCAGTCCACACGAACAGATTCCTTCAATCTCAGTGCTAGCTGCTACGAATGAAGGCTTTGAGTGAGAGAGAGAGAGAGAGAGAGAGAGAGAGAGAGAGAAACGAAATTGCAACTGCACAAATGCTTCTACACAAGGGTTCTATTTATAGAACCACTTGTGTGGGCTGCAAGCTAAAAAGCCCACTCAAGTGTATGTGGCTTATATCTTATAATATGCCAAAATCACTTAAGTGTGTGGTACCTTACCATATTTCGTATTCTACTTAAGTACACCGTATCTTATGATATTCTACAATTCACTTAAGGGCACCGTACATTACGGTATTCCTTAGTTACTCTATCTCTCATCAATCCGTCCTTTTGTGTGTGACCCTGTAGGTTTTCGCGGCATTGGCAATTATATTAAATCACGTATTTAACATAATAAACAGTGAGCGGTATCTAGCAACACATCACTGCTACAACAAGACACGAAAATTTCATGTGATCTGACAAATCCTTTTGTGATAATACTTATGTGTACAATAACCCTTTTGCCCTTATGTCTATATTGAACACAAGGCATAGACCGTGTCATCCTTGTCCAGTTCAGTATTGGGCCCATAGACATTTATCCTGTTACGCAAGATGGGCAAATTCCATCTAAGTCACTCATGTCCCTTAGCATGCTTCGTGGAGTACCCATCAACTGTCTTTATGGTCATCCAGTTACGGATAATGTTTGATCAGCAATAAGGCACTCGACTCTACATCTAGGGTCCATAGTGGTTTCAGGTCAAAGGGTGGCATACACCATTATCACCATGAGAATAATTTATGACACTTTGCATAACGTTCTATAGTATTCTTATAGCGAGTCAATCCAGTATAAATATTACTCTTAATATTCATACCTATGTTTAAGACTTGATAACTCCTTATCCATGATCCAAGAGATGTGATCATCAGTCTATACACATAATAGTCGTAATGCTTTAATGTTATCCCACTTCACGATAAAGCTCGACTATGGATACTTTAAGAATAGTGTCCTTATGTTTAACGTGATCTCATGATTAAGTCACACTTGATACATTAAACAGACTATCTATTTTAGGGACTTTATTAGACAAACATAATAAAGAAAAAATCCTTTTATTATTAATAAATAATTCGATACAAGTACCAAAAGTATTGGCCTCTAGGGCTTACACCAACAAATTTAACTCCTCATATCTTTTTATATATTTAGAGTTAGTTGAAATTGAGGTCATATTCGTGCTCTACGCCATTTTTTCTTTCAGATCATGTCCTCCTTTTTCATTTTCTTGATGGTGATAAGTGAACCAGTCTGATGGTCCTCGCCTGAGAAGGTAACCAGAGGTCTAGCGCCGGTGGTGTGCTGGACAGGTCCTGAGCCATTGATCTCTTTTAAAATGTTTTAATCTCATGTGTTGCTTCTGAATACCAAGCCTATGTTGCGTTGACTACAGTGCATCATGGAACGCGCGCGTTGATCCACTTGATCTGCCACCTCAATTAATGAGGGAGATCAAGTGGCTCATGTTTTTTTGATTTTCTGATTTTTGTATTAATTCATTTGATTTTCATTAATTCATATTAATTTTAATATTGATCCAAAAATTATGAGAGTTTCACCAAAAAAAATTAAATAAATTCCTCTTTCATATTCTAAATTAAAATTATTTTTTGGATCATTATTAATATTTTTCATGATTTAATTGATTTTCTGTTTATTTTTAATTGTTTAAAAATACTTTTAAGTCTTTAAAAATTCATAATTTTTTTCTCTAAGGTCCTTTGACCTTGTTTGACCTATGATAAATCTCATGGTCATTTCTTTGGTGTTTTGATGAGGTTTTAGGAATTTGACAAACCATATTTAATTTAAATGCATTATTTTAGTATTTTTAAATTGAATATATGCCAAATAATTGTGTTGACCTCTTGTGATGGTTTGTGTAAGTTTGACTTGTGTTGTTGGGCCTTGGTCAAGGTTGATTTTACTTTGCTAGGTTAATATCGTTTGATTTAGGGGATTGATGGAATGTACATTCCATCTTCCAAAATGAATGAATGATATTATATTGGTAAAAGTCCTTCTTTGACCAATTTGATTTTTGATCCATTCCCCTCCCTCTTCATCTAATTCCCTTTCTTTATGCATCCATTTCATTTGGCCTATGATATCTCAAAGTCCTAAAGCTAGTTGATTGAAAAATCAACATGAGTATGGATGAGATTAGGCCACCTCTTCTGCATATTCTTTTTGTGTTTGGTATGTTTCATGAGCATAGTCCATTATACTATGTCTCTAACATGCATTAACACCAAAATTCTATTGCCCGACCTCAAATAGTTGTGACTTCTACATAAGTCCAATTGCGATTGCTTAACATAGCACTAAATTTTTGACACAAAAGGCATAGCATTCTAGTTAGTGAGATTGTAAGTCTCCCCTCTTTCATGGTATTGTATGGAAACTTGGCCTTTTTGCCTTCCTTTGGAAGATGTCTTGGCTCAAGGATCCATGCTTGTGATAAGTGGGTTGAGTATTCTCCAAAGAATGACTTAAAACAAAAGCAAAAGCAAAACAATACTAACTTCTAACTCACTAACAACTAACATTTAATTTCAAGTCCTTTATTTTAATGCACTTTAATTTTTAAGCTCTATTCATTTGCCATTATTCATACCATTCTAATTCTTTATTTTAATGCCATTTTCACTTTGTCCACTTGGATCATATTGTGTGATATATCTTGATTGTGTATATTTTGTTTATTTGTGTGGTCTTTGACAATTAATGTACATAATAACAACAAAAAACCCTAAAAGACTATTGTATGGACTGTTGACTTGATCTTGGACAATTGGACTTAGAATCTAGGCAACATCCCTATGCAAAAAGGACTTGGCCAATGCCAACCATCATGTAACCAAGTGCTTATAATCTGGAACTTCATCTGATACATCTTAGAAAATCCCTTTGAGTTCATCTGCAACATGATCATTGTGAAGTTGTTATTTTGAACATGTGATTTGTGCCATCTTGGAATTCATCTGATGCATGGGAATCTTTGAAGAAGATCATGGAGTGGCTAAATCTTGGATGGGCTATCTTTATTTGATGCCTTGCTCTTCAAGTTAATATTGTATGCATTGTTTGTTGCTTGATTCTAATATCCAAGGGAATTTGGGGTTTCTATATGGCATTCTTGCCTATTGGATTGCTACCCATCGGTCAGATCTTTTTAACTCTTAACTTTTAATTTTGTACATAGGATTAGTCTCTTCATCTCCTCCCCACTTCTTTAATTTCAAAATCTCTCCCTCCCTTTGAGAAATTTCTTCTTTGCTTGAACTAGTTTTGTTCTAAACTTTGACCATTTTGCAAGCTAGAAAATTTGGCCTTATGCCATTGCACTTTCAAACTTCTTTTCTTAATCAAACTTGTAGATAGACTTAACTATGTTTGACCTAAACTTTGAAAATCCCAAAAAGAACTAACTCATTTAAACCATTTTTAGGCCTATGTGCCATTCTAACTTAATTTTTTTTAAAAGCAATGCACCCACTTTGAAATTTGTATCACGAACTACGAGGTTTTGATCCCTCATTTTTATGTTAGTACGTAGGCACAAGTCCGAAGGTCTTGTCAAACACAAAAATATAATTAATGAATTCTTTTCTCATCCCCCCATTGTATTTGTTTGTAAACATCACTTTGTACAAAAACACATATGCATACAAAAAAGGGCTCCCTAGGAGTACCTAGGACAGTTTGGGTGCTAACACCCTCCCTCTGTGTAACCAACCCCCTTACCTGTAATCTATGACATTTTATTAGTTTTAATTTGAAAACTTCTTACTTTTGGGTTTTGTTCATACTTTTTCCCTTTTCCCTTGGAAACAATAAAAGTGTGGTGGCGACTCTTGTTATTTGATGTCTAGCTTATCCATAGCTTGATGATCATGAATTTACCGCTCCATCAAATACCATGCCCCAACGGGAACCATGTTCTAGACCTTCTTCAATCAATGGTTCATCACAATCTTTCATTTTCAAGTACAAGATCTCTTCATCAGGGATATCACACTGTACTGACTAGTAATATTCAATAGGTTGGTGTGCCAAGTGGTCAGCCAAGACACTACCTTTGATTGCTTTCTGAGATCGGTAGTCAATATCATACTCTGATAACAACATCTGCCAATGGGTAATCCTCCTAGTTAAAGCATGCTTATCAAAAATAAACTTGATTGGATCCATTTTGGATATCCACCAAGTGGTATGATTCAACATATATTGACGCAGACGCTTAGCAGCCCAAGCCAATGCACAACAAGTCTTCTCAAGCATAGAATATCGAGTCTCATAATTGGTGAATTTCTTACTGAGCTAGTAAATTGCATATTATTTCTTTCCAGTCTCATCCTGTTGACCAAGAAGACAACCCATACTCTCTTCAAGCACAGTCAAATACATGGTCAACGGTCTTCCTTCAACGGGCGGAGACAGAATCAGAGGCTCAAGCATATACTCTTTGATATTGTCAAAAGCTTTCTAGTAATCTTTGGTCCAATCACAGGACTGATCTTTCCTAAGAAGCTTGAATATAGGCGCACACGTGGCAGTCATGTGTGAAATGAATCTCGAGATATAATTCAAGCGGCCGAGAAAACCTCTGACTTGCTTCTCAGTTTTGGGGGAAGGCATCTCTTGTATTGTTTTGACCTTGGCGGGATCAACTTCAATACCCTTCTCGCTGACAATAAAGCCCAACAACTTACCAGAACGAACACCAAACGTACACTTATTGGGATTCAAACGGAGTTCATACTCCCTCAAACGCTGGAATAGCTTCAACAAATGCTTAACATGTTCCTCTTCATCAATAGATTTAGCAATCATATCATCAACATAGACCTCGATCTCTTTCTGTATCATATCATTAAAAAGAGTAGTCATTGCTCTTTGGTAAGTTGCACCAGCATTCTTTAAACCGAAAGGCATCACTCTATAACAGAATGTTCCCCAGGGTGTAATGAATGTGGTCTTACCATATCTCTGGGTGCCATCTTGATCTGATTATAGCCGGAAAATCCGTCCATAAACGAAAATACTTTAAACTTAGTTGTATTGTCTAACAACATATCAATGTGTGGCAGAGGAAAATCATCTTTCGGACTTGCTTTATTCAAATCTCTATAATCAACGCACATACGGACTTTTCCATCCTTCTTCGGAACAGGCACAATATTGGCCACCCACTGTTGATATTCAGCAGTAACAAGGAAATCGGCATCAATCTGCTTTTGCACTTCTTCTTCGATCTTCACTTCCATATCAGGATGAGTTCTCCTCAACTTCTGCTTGACTGGCGGACATTCTGGCTTCAAGGGCAACCTATGCTCCACAATCTCAGAATCCAACCCAGGCATGTCTTGATAGGACCAAGAAAACACGTATGAATATTCTCAGAGAAGAACAATCAACCCCTTCTTAACGTTTGGACATAGTCGGGACCCGATCTTGACTTCCTTCACATCATCCTCGGAACCCAAGTTGGCTAGCTCAATCTTCTCTTTGAATGGCTGAATGGCTTTTTCCTCATGCTTAAGTAGATGAGACAATGCATCAGATACTTCTTCATCACTTTCCTCCTCACCCTCAAACACAGGGAATTCAAAATTTGGATAAGGAGAAGGATCATTGTATTCAATGGGTTTAGAAACCAACCTGCATAATGATTTGATATTTTGATTTTAGAGAAGTGAATTGTGACCAAATATTATGCAGATGGACATATTATTATTTATTTATGTTTTTTGTGATTACCATTTTTTCATAATAAAGCAAAAAGTAAAAACAAAAACATCATAGATGTGGATGAATAGAATTATATTTTATTGATGATCAAAATTTGAAAATTCCAAAACAATGTTCACTTCTCCCTTAGGCATAGGAGAAGGATTTTCAAAAACAAATAAAAGAAATTACTTAGATCGATGCACAATAATAGGAACATCAACAACAGTCCAATTGTTGCAAGCTTTTCCATGCGTCACAAAATTGGTGCAGTCTTCATCTTCATCACCCTCAATCACAGCAGCTAAGTGTTGTTCATTACCATGAATGAACCCTTCGCTACAGAAACTGGGTTGCACATCTTCATCTCTAGTCATAGATGACCCTTGTTGGAATCCCAAACCGGCTATGCTTTTGTTGTCGGTGACCTCTACCATTTTTCCCCACTGGTCAGACTTACCATCTTCAACAATCCTTTGTGCATCTTTAAATGAGGACATGGGTGGCCCAACTCTCTTTTCCTCAGTAATAGACAAGGCTTGAGACGGAGTTCCAACCTCATCCTCATCTTCTACATAAGATAAAGATGACAGGTGGCTTACCAACAAAGCCTTCTCCCCACCAACAATGACAAGTTTACCATTCTTGACAAACTTCAGCTTATGGTACAATGTTGAAGTAATAACTCCTTCCTCATGCATCCATGGCCTCCCCAACAAACAGCTATAGGCCGGGTGGATATCCATTACTTGGAAAGTAATCTGGAAATCACTCAGACCTATCTTCACTGGAAGGTCCACTTCACCAATCACAGTCTTGCGAGAACCATCAAATGCTTTGACGATTACGCCATTATATCTCATAGGACCTCCTTGGTATGACAGCCTTGACAAAGTTGGCTTTGGAAGTACGTTCAATGAAGAACTAGTGTCAACCAACACATTTGACAGAGCATCCTCCTTGCAATTCATTGAAATGTGTAGAGCCATGTTGTGATTTCTACCCTCCTCGGGGAGTTCTTCATCACAAAAACTGAGGTTATTGCAGGAAGTGATGTTAGCCATAATATGATCAAACTGATCCACCGTAACATTGTGTTCTACATAAGCTTGCTCTAATACCTTCTGCAGTGCTTCTCTGTGTGCTTCTGAATTCATTATCAGAGACAACACTGAAATCTTAGAGGGAGTTTGGAGCAGCTGCTCCACCATATTAAACTCTCTCCTCTTGATTAATCTGAGTACCTCATCATTATCGTTAGGCTTCAAGCTGCTGGATTCACCACACTGACACGTTGGAGCGCTAACAGGATCTACTAAATGCACCTCAACCTTCTTATTAACAGATATATCCTCCACATTCTTAGGTAACACTGGCCTAAAGACACGACCATTGCGGGTCACCTTAGTAACATCAACTATACTCACAACAGAACTGGTCTTAGGCAAAGGAACCTCTTGACCATTCTCCAACATGGTAGCATTATACTGATATGGGAAAGCCTAATCAGATGCATACGGAATGGGGCCCGCTGACCGTATAACTAACGGCGATATTGATCTATTATTGATCTTGTTACTACTGTTGCTATCGTATTGGATCACCACTCTCTCTGGAGTTTTAAAAACGGGGACTATAACATTCACATCATTATCCACGTGACGGGACTGGAGAATCTGAATCATACCTTCATCCATCAACCTCTGGATGTCTCTCTTCACAACCATACAACCACTAGGATTGACACTGCAAATTCCACAACCATCATGGTCATGCTCACAATCGCTAACCAAACAGATATCCTTGTGCATCCTTACTAAGAACCTTCTAATGAATCGTACATCAAATACTTTGAATTCCCCAGGACAATTGTCCACCATGTTAACAGATGAATTTCCATGGGCAGGTAGTGGGTTAGCTTTGACATTCGGGGCACGGTCCTCAAAGGATGCCATTCCATTTTTAACCAGCTTTTAGACTTCGTACTTCAGGGGGTAACAATTCTCAATATCATGACCGGGAGCTCCTTGGTGAAAGGAACAACGGAGCTCCGGTCTATACCACCATGGAAGTGGTTCAGGAATTTGAGGTGGGTTTCTTGGTTGCAAAAGGTTCTTGAGAACCAACGATGGATATAACTCAGCATGTGTCATAGGAATCGGGTCAAAAGAGACCTTCTTCCTCTCAAAGTTTTGTTGTTGATGATGATTGTTGGTATTATTGTTGTTGTAGGTATTTGTTCGTTGTTACGGCGGTTGTTGACGTTGTTGTTGAATTGGTTTTGATTGACTGTTCGAAAATACTGGAATGACAGATGATACTTGATGATGATGTTGACGGGGTGGTTGACTTCTTATCACATGAGGCCTCCTCTGCCTCTCAACGGATACTACATTGGTCTCATTCTCTTTCTTCTTAGCAAAATTGTTACCATACCTCTTGTTGGACGAAGCTTCCTATTTTGATAATCGTCCCTCTCGGACACCCTCTTCTAGCCTCATCCCCATGTTTACCATCTCGGTGAAATCGCTGGGGGCACTGGCAATCATCCGCTCATAGTAAAATGAGCTCAGGGTTTTGAGGAAAATCTTGGTCATCTCCTTTTCTTCCAAAGGAGGGGTAATTTGAGCGGCAAGTTCTCTCTATCATTGAGCGTACTCCTTGAATGTCTAAGTATCCTTCTGAGACAATGACCTTAACTGGTCCCCATCCGGCACCATGTCCATATTATACTTGTACTGCTTTACGAATGCTTCACCCAAATCATTAAACGTGTGGATGCTCGTACTATCTAAACCCATGTACCACCTCAAAGAGGCACCAGTCAGACTGTCTTGAAAATAATGAATCAATACTGATCATTATCAGTTTGCGTTGACATCTTTCTAGCATACATGAAGAGATGACTGAGCGGACAAGTATTCCCCTTATATTTTTCAAAGTCAGGCACTTTGAACTTCATCAGGATTTTGACATTAGGAACCAACCAAAGTTCTGCAGCACTCTTACCAAACAAATCTTTACCCCTCAAGATTTTCAACTCCTTTCGCAGCTCAAGGAATTGATCTTTCATTTCGTCCATCTTCTCATAAACATCTGGACCCTCAGACGGCTCGGAATGATAGTTAGTGTCTTCAACTCGGGGTAGCGTATGCACAACTGGTGGTGGCATAGACATGATCGGGCTAGATGTCAGCATGGAAGCAAATGTAGGCGCGGAACCTTCAGGCACAAAGTTGGACGGCATTCCCCATGGGAATCCAGCAGACATGGCGAGCGTAGAGTGAGCAGCAGTAGCAGGAATGGTAGAGGTAGCAACCTCGGAAATAATAGTCCTCTGAGGAGGAGGAGTTGCAGGTGTTGGAGAAGATTGGCTCTGAGCGGCTAACACTGATTCCATCATGGCAGTCAAGCGGTTCTCTTGCTCTAGATGTTCCATGATCCTTGAGTGATTGGCGCGGGTATTATATTGATGAGTCATCTTGGCTGAAGCACAGAAGAAATACCAATAAGACATATGGAGAAAGAGAAACCTGTATGCAAATGATGCATGAAAAGCAATGCTTGGTTGTTTTTATTTTCCAAGGAACTTACCATATTATTTGCAAATATATAACGATTGCAACAATTTGATTAACCAAAAAAAATCTCTTTTATTTATATAATTGGAAGGATTACACTGAGTACAACTTCAGAAACCAAAAGTACAAACTACAAGAGAAAAGGAGACTAGTCATCCTAAGGATCCCTAATAATAACATCAGAAGATATAACTGTAGGCGCGTACTTCCTTCGAATGCGTCGAATCTCAGACTCAAATGAAGTCTTCATCTGAGTCTTATAAAGGACAAGCTGATCAACAACCTTCTTCCAAGCAATGGAAGACTGAGGCATACTAGGGGAAGATGGACCCTCTGGTTCTCTCTGGCTCTTTGTTACTTGATCTTAAAGAAGCTCAATAAGTTAATCTTTGTCCTTAGACTCAAGATGCAACTCCTCATGCTTTTTACTCAAAGCATGGAAACGCTCTTCCCACATGTCCTTATCGTCCTTCATCTTGGCGAGCGCGTCTTTCAACTCCTCTACATATTGGTTAGGGAGAGTTAATAGCTCAACCACAACCATAGACATAGGTATTTCACAAGCATAAGGCATCTTCAACTCCAAAGCTCTCCTCTTCACCCAAAGAGTGTAAGCTTCCAAAGCTACACAATTGCACGGACCAAGCTCGGATCTTCCTTTCTTATGCACATTATGCCAAGCATGCACAATCTTCTGCTTCTAAAGTTAGGGATCTTTACCCTCTTGATAGAAAATACCTTCTAACAAAGTGTTATTAGGTTTTCCTCTCAAGGGGAACCCAAGTTGACGACGAGCCAAAGCAGGGTTGTAGTTGATTCCTCCTTGTGTACCAATGAGAGACACATTAGAGAATTCACCACAATTGTCAATAATCTCCAAGCTACCCAATGAAGAATCATACCAAACTATATCATCATTAGTGAGAGACATCAGTCTCTGAGACCACCGTATACATTGTTTGTTCTCCACAAAAACAGGCTTCTGAGGCAAGTGCGAAATAAACCACTTGTATAGGAGAGGAACGCTGTAACACCCCGATGAAATAAGGATAATTATTTAATTTAAATTAATATAATATTTATTAATTTAATTTAATAATTGGATTATTATTGGAATTATTATTATTATTGGGTTATTATTTTATTGGAATAAAAGTAGAAATCAGTAAAAAGGTTCCATTTAGTAAAAGGGTTTATTTTTCACGTGAAAAAGGAAAAAGGGACAGAAAAGTGGAAAATGGAAAAGAGAGCCAGAGAACGAGGGTTGAAGAGAGGAAGAGCTTGAAGCTACAAGATTCGCCGGATTAACTCAGGTAAGGGGGGTTTATCGTCGATTAACGGGTATTATGGGATAACATGTCATGGGTAGTGATAGACTATTGATTTGTCCCTGATTTGAATAATGCATGATGAAAATTGTGAAATATTGGATGAATGAAAAATTGGGTTACGATTGAAAGGAATTCGTAGGAATTAGATGTAAAAGTGTTGGAATTGGTGAAATCGAATAGGTTATGATTCGTGTTAGATGATATGAACGATTATTGTGAAAAATTGGATTGTGGAAGGTTGAATCGGATAGATCTCGTAGCAGAGAAAGCCATTGCAGATCTGGAAATTCTGGTTTCTGGTCATACGCGTATGGCACTAGGCAATACGCGTATGAGATGGCATGGTACGCGTATGGCACTAGGCAATACGCGTATGGATGAGGAAGATGATGTTTTGAACGTGTTTTGGTCTCTGTTGGTACGCGTATGGGGATGTGGTACACGTAGCATACGCGTATGAGATGGGTGGTACGCGTATGGGATTGGCTGAGAAATGGGCCATACGCGTATGGGACTAGGCAATACGCGTATGGGCAGGATTGTGATTTTCCTGAGCTGTTGTTGTGCAGTTTTTAACTGTTCAGCTGAGTAGCGTAATTCAGATGATGTATGATATATTAGGGATCATTTCCCGTTGTTTTGAGTAGTATAGGTATTAGTAGAGTGTGCTAATACTGTGGTTGTTATTTGGCATGATATGATATGCTTATGTGATAAAATACTGATGATGTGTGATAGTATGCATGATGTTGTGAATGTGTCAGTTATGTGTGCATTTGTGAATAGACTGTTTTATGGCTTAGAGTGTGAGCATATATCTATTCTTGAATTGTTGTTGATGATGTAGCATTGCTAGGTGATTAGCATGCATGTTGTGGCCTTTATGGTGGTAGCTAATTCCCATGGTGAGGAATTAGTGATGAGTTATTGTGGATTGTTGTTGATGTTTGCATGCTAGGTGATTTAGCGTGCATAGCATAGCCCTTGGGTTGGTAGCTAATTCCCATGGTGAGGAATTTGTGATGTGAGTCACTAGGTCTCAAATGAGTGGGACTAGTGAGCTTGGTAGCCGTACCTGGATTTGGTCGGTGAGGTTGAACTATATGTTCACAAATATTCGGTACCGCATGCATGGAGTCTCATTGCATAATATATGTATGTATAGCGTATAATATGAATGGATGTATTCCAATATTATACGTGTGTTTTATGGTTGTTTTGCGTTTGAGTATGATGATGGTGATGATTATGAGTTGATATTGCCGTTGCTGAATATGTGTAATCTGATTAGGGTGATGATATGTGTTATATTACTTAGCATTACATGATATTTTATAATGCTTATTATATCGATTGAGGAACTCACCCTTACAACTATGTTTTCAGGTAACGAGCAGTGATTGAATAGAAGCTAGTCCTTGGAGTCTAGTGTAGTCCTTAGTGGGTCATGCTCTGGTAGATGTAACATCGGGATGGGATGTTTTTACTATGTTTTCTTTTAGTTGTTGAACAACTTTACATGTAATGTATTACATGGTTTGAATGTTGTTAGTTTGTATCCGCTGCGTATTATGCAAATGTTTTATTTTGATTAAATAAATGAGTATGACAGGATATTTTGGAAAATGGTGTGAAATAATTGTGTGACACCCTTGAACTGCATATTTACTCTGATTTATATTTTGTTATTTTAATTAATTATTGGGGTATTTTAGAAGGGTGTTACATTAGTGGTATCAGAGCATAGTCGGTCGAGTCGAGTCGTAATTATTCTGTTTTCCCTGTACGGGATAGGTGTTGTGTAACCCTATCAGTACTTATTGTTTTAGCTTGTTGGGTTTTCAGAATAGAGATGGCTGGAAGAGGTAGAGACGATGCTGCGATTGCTGAGGCTCTGGGTATGCTAGCTGGAGTACTTGGAGGGAACCCGAATGTTGTGGGAATGGGAGCTGCTCGTCAACTGAGTGAGTTCCAGAAGAACAATCCTCCAATGTTCAAGGGGGCATACGATCCAGATGGCGCTCAGAAGTGGTTGAAGGAGATAGAGAGGATCTTCCGAGTGACTGAGTGTGCCGATAACCAGAAGGTCAGGTTCGGTACGCATATGCTGTCAGAGGAAGCAGATGATTGGTGGGTTGCTACCCGCACTGAGTTGGAATCTGCTGGGAATGCTGAGATCACTTGGGCTGTGTTCAGAGAGAGATTCCTGAGGAAGTATTTCCCAGAGGATGTTAGAGGAAAGAAAGAGATAGAGTTCTTGGAATTGAAGCAGGGTAACAGGTATGTTACTGAGTATGCTGCTAAGTTCACAGAGCTGTCAAAGTATTACACTCCCTATAACGAGGCTACTGGGGAATTTTCAAAATGTGTGAAGTTTGAGAACGGGTTGCGTCCCGAGATCAAGCAGGCTATTGGGTATCAGCGGATCAGAGTGTTTTCTGATTTGGTTGACTGTTGCAGGATTTTTGAACAGGATTCCAAGGCTAGAGCAGAGAGCTATCAGCAAAGGGTTGATAGGAAAGGCAAGAATCAGAATGATCGTGGGAAACCGTATGCAGCTGGCAAAGGTTTCCAGAGACAGAGTGGGATGAAGAGGCCTAGTGGGGGAGACTCCAGTGCCCCTGCTAAGTGTTACAGATGTGGTCAGGCTGGACATCGTTTCCATGAGTGTACCAGTGCTGAGAAGAAGTGTTTCAAGTGTGGCAAGGGTGGTCACTTGGCTGCAGAGTGCCGGTTGAAGACTATGACTTGTTTCAACTGTGGAGAGGTGGGTCATATCAGCCCACACTGTCCTAAGCCAAAGAAGGAGAACCAGTCGGGAGGCAAGGTCTTTGCTTTATCAGGTTCTGAGACTTTTGCAGAAGATCGTTTGATCCGAGGTACGTGTTATATTAATGGCTTTCCTCTTGTAGCTATTATTGACACCGGTGCTACTCATTCCTTTATATCTTTGGATTGTGCTGTGAAACTTAAGCTAGAGATATCTGAGATGCTTGGAAGTATGGTGATTGATACTCCTGCGAAGGGTTCAGTGACTACTACTTCAGTTTGTTTAAATTGTTCTTTGAGTATTTTTGGTAGAGACTTTGGGATAGACCTTGTGTGTCTCCCATTAGTGCAGATTGATGTTATCTTGGGTATGAACTGGTTGGTGTTTAACCGAGTTTCTATCAATTGTTTTGATAAGACTGTGATATTTCCTGAGATTGAGGAAGGTAAGGATTTGTTTCTATCAGCAAGGCAGGTGAATGAGGAAGTAGCAGGTGGGGCAGAGTTGTTTATGCTGTTAGCGACTTTGGAGGCTAAAGACAAACTGGTGATTGGCGATCTAGCCGTGGTGTGTGATTTTCCTGATGTGTTTCCTGAAGAAGTGAATGAATTACTGCCAGAACGTGAAGTTGAGTTCTCGATTGATTTGGTACCTGGTACTAGGCCGATATCGATGGCTCCGTATCGTATGTCTGCTGTTGAGTTAACTGAATTGAAGAGCCAGTTGGAAGATCTGTTGGATAAGAAATTTATTCGTCCGAGTGTGTCACCGTGGGGTGCACCAGTGTTATTGGTTAAGAAGAAAGAAGGTACTATGAGGTTGTGTGTGGACTACAGGCAACTGAATAAAGTGACGATCAAGAATCGGTATCCTTTGCCGAGGATTGATGATTTGATGGATCAGTTAGTTGGTGCGAGTGTGTTCAGCAAGATAGATTTGAGGTCGGGATATCATCAGATACGTGTGAAAACTGAGGATATTCAGAAGACTGCTTTCAGAACGAGGTATGGACATTATGAGTATTCTGTAATGCCTTTTGGTGTGACTAATGCGCCTGGAGTGTTCATGGAGTATATGAATAGGATTTTCCATCCGTACCTAGATCAGTTTGTTGTGGTGTTTATTGACGATATTTTGGTGTATTCGAAATCTGAAGAAGAGCATGCTGAGCATTTGAGAGTGGTTTTAGGAGTTCTACGAGAAAAGAAGTTATTTGCTAAACTATCCAAGTGTGAATTTTTGTTAGAAGAAGTTAGTTTTCTTGGTCATGTGATTTCAAGAGGTGGTGTTGCTGTTGATCCTTCTAAGATAGAAGCGGTATCTAAGTGGGAAGCTCCGAAGTCAGTTTCTGAGATAAGGAGTTTTCTTGGTTTGGCTGGTTATTATAGGAAGTTCATCGAGGGATTTCCTAAGTTGGCGTTACCGTTAACGATGTTGACTAGAAAGGGGCAAGCGTTTGTTTGGGACTCAAAATGTGAAGAATGTTTCCAAGAGTTAAAGAGAAGGTTAACTACTGCTCCTATTTTGATATTACTGAGTCCGTCGGAACCATTTGAGGTTTACTGTGATGCTTCATTGTTGGGTTTGGGTGGTGTGTTGATGCAGAATAAGCAGGTTATAGCTTATGCTTCGAGACAACTGAGGATTCATGAAAGGAACTATCCGACGCACGATTTAGAGTTGGCAGCTGTGGTATTTGTTCTGAAGTTGTGGAGGCATTACTTGTATGGGTCAAGATTTGAGGTTTTCAGTGACCATAAGAGTTTAAAGTATTTGTTTGATCAGAAAGAGCTGAATATGAGACAGAGGAGATGGTTAGAGTTTCTGAAGGATTATGACTTTGGTTTGAATTACCATCCGGGTAAAGCAAACATAGTGGATGATGCATTGAGTCGGAAATCATTGCATATGTCTATGTTAATGGTTAAGGAATTGGATTTAATTGAGCAGTTTAGAGACTTGAGTTTGGTGTGTGAGAGTACTCACAATAGTGTTAAATTGGGAATGTTGAGGTTAACGAGTGGTATCCTGGATGAGATTAGAGAGGGTCAGAAATCCGATGTGCTTTTGGTTGATAAGTTGACTCTAGTGAATCAAGGTCAAGGTGGTGAATTCAGAGTTGATGAGAATGGTGTTTTGAAATTTGGTAATCGGGTATGTATTCCGGATGTTACCGAACTTAAGAAGAGTATCCTGGAGGAAGGACATCGTAGTGGCTTGAGTATTCATCCTGGAGCTACGAAGATGTATCATGATTTGAAAAAGTTATTTTGGTGGCCGGGAATGAAAAGAGAAATTGCGAGTTTTGTTTATTCTTGTTTGACTTGTCAGAAGTCAAAGATTGAGCATCAGAAGTCGTCTGGGCTAATGCAACCGTTGGCTATTCCAGAGTGGAAGTGGGATAGTATCAGTATGGATTTTGTTTCTGGTTTACCGAGGACAAGTAAGAATTTTGAAGCTATTTGGGTGATTGTGGATAGATTGACGAAGTCGGCTCATTTCATTCCGATCAGAATGGATTATCCGTTAGAGAGATTAGCTGAGTTGTATATTGAGAAGATTGTAAGTTTGCATGGTATTCCGTCGAGTATTGTTTCGGACAGAGATCCTAGATTACATCGAAGTTTTGGGAAGGTTTGCAGAGGGCTTTGGGAACTAAGCTGAGATTGAGTTCTGCATATCATCCGCAGACTGATGGTCAGACTGAGAGGACGATTCAGTCACTAGAGGATCTTTTGAGGGCTTGTGTTTTGGAAAAGGGAGGTGCTTGGGATTGTTATTTGCCTTTGATTGAGTTTACCTACAACAATAGTTTTCATTCGAGCATTGGTATGGCACCGTTTGAAGCTTTGTATGGTAGGAGATGTCGGACGCCTTTATGTTGGTATGAGTCCGGTGAGAGTGCTGTGGTTGGACCGGAGATTGTTCGACAAACTACGGAAAAGATTAAGATGATTCAGGAGAAGATGAGGATTGCTCAGAGTCGTCAGAAGAGTTATCACGACAAGAGGAGAAAGTCACTTGAGTTTCAAGAGGGAGATCATGTGTTTCTCCGTGTCACTCCGATAACTGGGGTGGGTCGAGCTTTGAAGTCGAAGAAGTTGACACCTCGATTTATTGGTCCTTATCAGATTTTGGAAAGGATAGGGGAGGTAGCCTATCGTATCGCTTTACCGCCGTCACTTGCGAATTTGCATGAGGTTTTTCATGTGTCTCAGTTGAGGAGGTACATTCACGATCCGTCGCATGTGGTCCAAGTAGATGATGTCCAGGTGCGAGATAACCTGACTGTTGAAACATCACCTATGAGGATTGAGGATCGAGAGTTGAAGCAGTTGCGGGGTAAAGAGATTGCTTTGGTAAAGGTAGCTTGGGGAGGACCAGCAGGTGGCAATGTGACTTGGGAACTTGAGAGTCAGATGAAGGAGTCTTACCCTGAGTTATTCGCTTGAGGTATGTTTTCGAGGACGAAAACTCTTTTAGTGGGGGAGAGTTGTAACACCCCGATGAAATAAGGATAATTATTTAATTTAAATTAATATAATATTTATTAATTTAATTTAATAATTGGATTATTATTGGAATTATTATTATTATTGGGTTATTATTTTATTGGAATAAAAGTAGAAATCAGTAAAAAGGTTCCATTTAGTAAAAGGGTTTATTTTTCACGTGAAAAAGGAAAAAGGGACAGAAAAGTGGAAAAGGGCAAAGAGAGCCAGAGAACGAGGGTTGAAGAGAGGAAGAGCTTGAAGCTACAAGATTCGCCGGATTAACTCAGGTAAGGGGGGTTTATCGTCGATTAACGGGTATTATGGGATAACATGTCATGGGTAGTGATAGACTATTGATTTGTCCCTGATTTGAATAATGCATGATGAAAATTGTGAAATATTGGATGAATGAAAAATTGGGTTACGATTGAAAGGAATTCGTAGGAATTAGATGTAAAAGTGTTGGAATTGGTGAAATCGAATAGGTTATGATTCGTGTTAGATGATATGAACGATTATTGTGAAAAATTGGACTGTGGAAGGTTGAATCGGATAGATCTCGTAGCAGAGAAAGCCATTGCAGATCTGGAAATTCTGGTTTCTGGTCATACGCGTATGGCACTAGGCAATACGCGTATGAGATGGCATGGTACGCGTATGGCACTAGGCAATACGCGTATGGATGAGGAAGATGATGTTTTGAACGTGTTTTGGTCTCTGTTGGTACGCGTATGGGGATGTGGTACGCGTAGCATACGCGTATGAGATGGGTGGTACGCGTATGGGATTGGCTGAGAAATGGGCCATACGCGTATGGGACTAGGCAATACGCGTATGGGCAGGATTGTGATTTTCCTGAGCTGTTGTTGTGCAGTTTTTAACTGTTCAGCTGAGTAGCGTAATTCAGATGATGTATGATATATTAGGGATCATTTCCCGTTGTTTTGAGTAGTATAGGTATTAGTAGAGTGTGCTAATACTGTGGTTGTTATTTGGCATGATATGATATGCTTATGTGATAAAATACTGATGATGTGTGATAGTATGCATGATGCTGTGAATGTGTCAGTTATGTGTGCATTTGTGAATAGACTGTTTTATGGCTTAGAGTGTGAGCATATATCTATTCTTGAATTGTTGTTGATGATGTAGCATTGCTAGGTGATTAGCATGCATGTTGTGGCCTTTATGGTGGTAGCTAATTCCCATGGTGAGGAATTAGTGATGAGTTATTGTGGATTGTTGTTGATGTTTGCATGCTAGGTGATTTAGTGTGCATAGCATAGCCCTTGGGGTGGTATCTAATTCCCATGGTGAGGAATTAGTGATGTGAGTCACTAGGTCTCAAATGAGTGGGACTAGTGAGCTTGGTAGCCGTACCTGGATTTGGTCGGTGAGGTTGAACTATATGTTCACAAATAGTCGGTACCGCATGCATGGAGTCTCATTGCATAATATATGTATGTATAGCGTATAATATGAATGGATGTATTCCAATATTATACGTGTGTTTTATGGTTGTTTTGCGTTTGAGTATGATGATGGTGATGATTATGAGTTGATATTGCCGTTGCTGAATATGTGTAATCTGATTAGGGTGATGATATGTGTTATATTACTTAGCATTACATGATATTTTATAATGCTTATTATATCGATTGAGGAACTCACCCTTACAACTATGTTTTCAGGTAACGAGCAGTGATTGAATAGAAGCTAGTCCTTGGAGTCTAGTGTAGTCCTTAGTGGGTCATGCTCTGGTAGATGTAACATCGGGATGGGATGTTTTTACTATGTTTTCTTTTAGTTGTTGAACAACTTTACATGTAATGTATTACATGGTTTGAATGTTGTTAGTTTGTATCCGCTGCGTATTATGCAAATGTTTTATTTTGATTAAATAAATGAGTATGACAGGATATTTTGGAAAATGGTGTGAAATAATTGTGTGACACCCTTGAACTGCATATTTACTCTGATTTATATTTTGTTATTTTAATTAATTATTGGCGTATTTTAGAAGGGTGTTACAAACGCAACAGACGATAGTTCCACCACATTTATAATTCCTTAGATGCAAAGAGAAGTACATATCTCCTAACAGAGTAGGCACAGGATTCTCAATCAAGAAGATTCTAATGGCGTTAACATCGACAAAACTGTCATTGTTAGGGAACAAAAAAAAACCATATATAAGCAACACAAAGATGGCTTCGAAAGCATCTACACTACCGGCTTGAGCAAAGGCAGTAGCTTCCTTGATGAGGAACTCAGAAGTCAATCCAAACAATCCTCCTTTCTTCACCCAATGAGCCTCTATCTCAGACTTCTTCAAGTGAAGAGCTTCAACTATAATATGAGATCTGGGAATCTCCTCTAATTCACTAAATGGAACTTTGCTAGAAAATTGTATTCCTAAGAGGTGGGCATACTCCTCTAACGTAGGCACAAACTGATAATCAAGAAAAGTGAAGCGATGGTAGAGAGGATCATAGAACTGAACCAACACATTCAAAAGTCCTTCAACCACATCAGCAGACAAAATAGATAGAAGTTTCCCATGAAGTTTCTTGAAGTCCAAGGGATCTAATACAAAAGATGATAGCTTCCTTAACTCTTTCAAGTCTGGACTTCTGAAACTGTACTTCTTAGTGTTCCTCCGTCCATAATCCATGGTCTAAAAATATTTGCAAATAAGACCTCAGTTCCTTGAAATTATTGCGTGATGAATGTTATGATGCGTATGAATGCATGAATGCAACAATCACAAATAAGGGATCACACACAAGGAAAACAAACAAAGGTCAAGGGATGAATCAAGTCATTGTCAAGATCAATCATCCATTTTCGTGGATTATGGTTTTCACCTTATCAACACCCAAGTTCCATTGATATTGACAAGACTTGATTGGATCAACCAAGAATCAAGGGTTTGTTGTGAATCACGAGCATGGAGTCTGGGTAAGAACCATCCCAAAGGAGTGAACTAAAGGAGAAGAGCGGTCCAAAACGCAGCGGAATTTAAAATTTATCCTTTAATGATCCTTACGAATGGGCATGATTAGTGATAGAATCGTTACCTCTTATGGCGAATGTAACATTTGATGCAGATCTACGGAGCGATCGCGAACGTTGAACGATGACAATGCCTCTACTCAGTCCACACGAACGGATTCCTTCAATCTCAATGCTAGCTGCTACGAATGAAGGCTTTGAGTGAGAGAGAGAGAGAGAGAGAGAGAGAGAGAGAGAGAGAGAGAGAGAGAGAGAGAGAGAGAGAGAGAGAAACGAAATTGCAACTGCACAAATGCTTCTACACAAGGGTTCTATTTATAGAACCACTTGTGTGGGCTGCAAGCTAAAAAGCCCACTCAAGTGTATGTGGCTTATATCTTATAATATGCCAAAATCACTTAAGTGTGTGGTACCTTACCATATTTCGTATTCTACTTAAGTACACCGTACCTTACGATGTTCTACAATTCACTTAAGGGCATCGTACATTACGGTATTCCTTAGTTACTTTATCTCTCATCAATCCGTCCTTTTGTGTGTGACCCTATAAGTTTTAGCCGCATTGGCAATTATATTAAATCACGTATTTAACATAATAAACAGTGAGTGGTATCTAGCAACACATCACTGCTACCCAAGACACGAAAATGCCATGTGATCTGACAAATCCTTTTGTGATAATACTTATGTGTACAATTACCCTTTTGCCCTTATGTCTATATTGAACACAAGGTATAGACTGTGTCATCCTTGTCCAGTTCAATATTGGGCCCATAGACATTTATCATGTTACGCAAGATGGGCAAATTCCATCTAGGTCACTCATGTCCCTTAGCATGCTTCATGGAGTACCCATCAAATTTCTTTATGATTATCCAGTTACGGATAATGTTTGATCAGCAATAAGGCACTCGACTTTACATCTAGGGTCCATAGTGGTTTCAGGTCGAATGGTGGTATACACCATTATCACCATGAGAATAACTTATGACACTTTGCATAACATTCTATATAGTATTATCATAGCGGGTCAATCCAGTATAAATATTACTCTTAATATTCATACCTATGTTTAAGACTTGATAACTCCTTAATCATGATCCATGAGATATGATCATCAATCTATATACATAATAATCTTAATGCTTTAATGTTATCCCACTTCACAATAAAGCTCGACTATGGATACTTTAAGAATAATATCCTTATGTTTAATGTGATCTCATGATTAAGTCACACTTGATACATTAAACGGACTATCTATTCTAGGGACTTTATTAGACAAACATAATAAAGAAAAAACCTTTTATTATTAATAAATAACTCGATACAAGTACCAAAAGTATTGGCCTCTAGGGCTTACACCAACATGAACTAAGGATAAAAACCTGTAGATCATGTTCTAAAAAGTTCCCAGAGTCTTAATTCCATCTATCGGATATTACAGGTTAGGATGACTGACTCATCAACCTATAATATTCTCAAGAGAAACTCGTCTGAGTGTAGTATCGCGTAACAACTATTATCAAGTCTACACTTGAACGGTCTCTGCACTACGTCCTAAATAGGCAAAGAGGGGTTAAATGTTCTACGATCCTCAGCTTCTCGGACCCCAAATCAGAGGAAGTAATGCCTAACCACAAATAACTTGTGTGACATTCATAACTCCAACAGGGTCTCCACTGAGTAGATGGGTCTCAAACCAACTTTCTAAGGACTACTCCACACAAGTCGAACATGACTATACCATCCTCCTATCTTAATATCACTCAAGTTCGGGTTAGAACTTATCTCACCACTCAGAGATCACCAAGCACAACAAGCAGATTATATCATACAAACAAATATACAAACATCAAATATACAAGTATACACAAAAAAGTAGGCTAAACCCACAGGAGACTACTCCCCAACAAAGTCGCCACTTAATTTTTGTAACGGTAAATTCATGACCATCAAGATATGGATAAGCTAGACGTCAATAAAACCAGAGTCGCCACCGCGCTTTTATTGTTTCCGAGGGAAAAGGGAAAAGTACGAACAAAACCCAAAAATAAGAAGTTTTTAACTCAAAACTAATAAAATGCCAGAGATTACAGGTAAGGGGGTTGGTTACACAGAGGGAAGGTGTTAGCACCCAAAGTGTCCTAGGTACTCCTAGGGAGCCCTTTCTTGTGTGCATATGTGTTTTTGTATAAAATGATGTTTGCAATAAATAGAGTGGGGGTGAGAAAAGAACTCATTAATTACATTTTTGTGTTTGACAAGACCTTCAGAGTTGTGCCTACGTACCAACATAAAAATGAGGGATCAAAACCTCGTAGTTCGTGGTATTAATTTCAAAGTGAGTGGATTACTTTTAACAAAATTTAAGTTTAACAAAGGCATAAGAGGCCTAAAAATGATTTGAATGAGTGTTAGTTCTTTTTGGCTTTTGAAATTTTAAGTCAGGTATAGTTAAGTTCATTTACAAATTTGATTAAGAAAAAGAGTTTAAAAATGCAATGGCATAAGGCCAAAGTTTCTAATTTGCAAAATAGTCTAAGTTTAGAAAACAAACACAAGAAAAGAATATTTTTGAAAGGGGGGAGATATTTGAAATTAAAGAGAGGGGGAGATATGAAGAGACTAATCTAAGCACAAATTTAAAAGTTAAGAGTTGATAAGATCTGACCAATGGGCTACAATCCAATAGACAAGAATGTCATATAGAAACCCAAATTTCCCTTGGACTTTAGAATCAAGTAATATCAATACACAAATATCAATATGAAAGCAAGGCATCAAATAAAGATAGCCACATCCAAGCTTAGAAACTCCATGATCTTCTTCAAAATTTCCCATGCATCAGATGACTCCCAAAAGTAGGCATTAGACACAGGTTCAAAATAACAACTTCGATATGATCATGTTGCAGATGAACTCAAATGGATCTTCAATATTGTATCAGATGAATTTTCATTTCACAAGCACTTGGTTTCATGAAAGTTGGCATTAGCCAAGTCCTTTTGCATAGGGAGTGTTGCCTAATCTAAGTCCATTGTCTCAGACCAAATCCAACAGTCCAAACACAATGTTTTTTAGGGTTTTTGTTCTTATTATGTACATTAGGTCATGAGACCACAAAAACAAACAAGTATATACAAACACAATATATCACAAATTATGGCCCAAGTGAGCAAAGTGAAAATGGAATTAAAGTAAACAAATTGAATGGTATGAATAATGGAAAATGAATCAAGCTTGAAATTAAAGTACATAAAAATAAATGGCTTGAAATTAAATGTTAGTTGTTAGTTGATTAGAAGTTAGTATTGCTTTTGCTTTGGTTTTGTTTAAGTCATTCTTTGGAGAACACTTAACCCACTATTCACAAGCATGGATCCTTGAACCAAGACATCTTCCAAAGGAAGGAAAAAAGGCCAAGTTTCCACACAATACCATAAAAGAGGGGAGACTTACAATCTCACTTACTAGAATGTTATGTCTTTTGTGTCACAAATTTAGCGATATGTTAAGCAATCGTAATTGGAGTTATGTAGAAGTCACAACTATTTGAGATCGGGCAATAGAATTTTGGTGTTAATGCATGTTAGAGACATAGTATAATTGACTATGCTCATGAAAAATACCACACACAAAAAAGAATATGCAAAAGTGTGGTGGACCTAATCTCATCCATACTCATGTTGATTTTGCAATCAACTAGCATTAGGATATAAAGATATCATAGGTCCATGATATGAATGAATAAAGAAGGGGAATGAGATGAAGAGGGGGGGAATGGAATCAACACAAATTGGTCAAAGGAGGACTTTTACCAAATTAAGATCATTCATTCATTTTGGAGATGAAATGTATATTTCATCAATCCCCTAAATCCAATGATCTTAACTTAACAAAATCAAATCAACCTTGAGCAAGGCTCAACAACACAAGTCAAACTCCACAAGTCAATAATAGAAGCTCAACATAATTTATTTGGCATTTAATCAATTAAAATCAATTAAAATATGCATTTAATTAAATTATGGTTGGTCAATTTCCTAAAACCTCGTCAAAACACCAAAGAAATGTCCATGAGATTTATCATAGGTCAAACAAGGTCAAAGGACCTTGGAGAAAATTTTTCATAATTTTTGGAAACTTAAAACTATTTTTAAACAATTAAAAATATTCACAAAATCAATTAAATCATGAAAAATATTAATAATGATCCAAAAAATAATTTTAATTCAGAAAATGAAAGAGGAGTTTATTTAAAAAAATTTGGTGAAACTCTCATATTTTTTGGATCAATCTTAAAATTAATATGAATTAAAAAAAATAACACAAATAAAATGAAAATCAAATAATCAGAAAAAAAAACGTGGACCACTTGATCTCCCTCATTAATTGAGGTGGCAGATCAAGTGGCCACAAGCGCGCAATCCATTATGGACTCTTGTCAGCGCGCCACAAACTTGGTAATTTAAACCAACGCTCGTGATTAAAACAAATCAAACAGATCATGTGGCTCTGGACCTTGCCAACTCACCACTGGAGCAAATCTTCGGTCTCCTTCTCGGGCGAGCCTCGCCGGAATGGTCCAATCATAACCATCACTAAAATAAAAAAGGAGGACATGATTTTAAAGTAAAAATGGAACTGAGCACGAATCTGGCCTTAATTTATTCTAACTCCAAGTATATTGAGAGATACAAGGAGTTGAAATTTGAGGTGCATGATCTGAGTTGCTTCGACTTGACCTCAAAGCAACTCAATCTTGGTACCAACATTGGTAGGACTTAAGACAACCAAGGATCCAAGAGAATTATGGAGAATTGAGTGAGAATCGAAGAGATGAAATTTTCTGGAAAATACCTTCAATGTAGGTCTGAATTCGCTTGTTCTTGCTTTGGCTCGTGCTTGATCTTGCTCAAGATGCTTGCAGAAGTAGATTAGAATGCACAAAAGGTCTTGGATCCCTGGAGTTTTGAATCTCAAAATAGTGAGATTCAAACTCAATATCCCAAGGAAATTCTCAGGATTATCCTCTCAAATGGAAGGGTTTGTTGTTTGGGATCAAAGCTGGCACGAGGGAGTCTCCAATTCTGAGCATAGGGGCCTCTATTTATAGTGGAATCACATGATATTTGCACCTTGCAATTGAGTTTCCAAATTTGGCCATGAGTGATGCATGTGTGCATGAGCATGTACAGACCGATGAGATCATTCCTTTTGGTCCATAATTGAGTGTGAGGAAGTCTGAAATCAACTTGGAATGCAATGCAAATGTATATGGAAGCTTGAATTTTAACTTTTGCCAAATGATGATGCAATGTTCAAGCCATACGCAACCCATTCAAATCTTGTCCAAAATGGATGAAATTGGACTTTTTCGAAAGGTTAGATCAAGAGGAACAACTTTCATGTTGAACACTTTTCCATTTGAAGCTTGTATCATGATGAATTGTGAGGTGGAAGTTTGGAAATTTTAACATATCAAACTTTTTTCTAAGTGTCAAGCCATATGTTCACTTATTCCACCTTGGCTAACTTTTTGTGTGAGCTTCAAATGAGAAATGTTCCTTCATCAAAGTTGTAGCTATTTCAAAGTCCTTAAAAATTGTCATAAATTTGACCTCATTTGAATTTGATATGAAGGAGTTGTGCATTTTTAAAGTTGAGGAAAATCACTTGTTCAATGGTATTGGTCCAAAATGACCTATAATGTATCCTCATATCACATACTCATAAAAGTTGAATTAGCTCTTCCTCCAAAAATAAAAGTTGAAGTAGACACCTTGAATTTGATTGTTCAACTTGTAAATCTTTTATCTCATAAAAAATTAGCAAGTTATGACCTTGGGAAGTTGACTTCCAAATTAGGGTTTATACAAAATGACCTATAATCTTCCACCATAAAAAATGACTTTCCAAGAAAAACTAGCTCTAGACCTCAACATGAAAGTTGTTTGGAATGTCATTTGGAGTAACGTTGCTATTGTAATAATTTTCATATGATAAAAATTGTAGGAGATAGGGTCTAGGGAACCCAGTTTTGATCAGATGAATTCCTCTAGTCAACCCCCATCAACCAACTTACTAGCTTGCAATTCTCTTGACTTTTGGGACTCATGGGAGATCAGACATGCATAAAAGATGATGAAATTAGAAGTATCCCTTGAAATCTTTGATCAATTGATGAAGAAGCTTGTTGAAGAAGTTACACAAGATACCCAGATGAATTAGGCTTTCCAAGGCAAACCAATTCCAAACTCTTGATGAATTCTTGATCAAAATAACATGTGAAGCTCATGGGGATCCATATATGATGCCTAGAGCCCTAGTAAACCAATTCTTGATTGAACTCCTTGCACTGAGGGTCTTAAATCCTAGATGTGAGCTTGATAGATCAAAGGTGATCATGTGCCCTACCTACAAAAGAGTTAGACAAATGCGAAGACATATTTTTGGTATTTTGGTTAGTAAAGATGATAAAATACAAATTATGATACAATCAAAAGGTGCTTGGTGATCTCCCCCAATGCAAACCCAATGAATGAGGGTGAAGGATGATGCCAAGGTGTGATCCCAATGCCAATGCATATGATGGTATAGCATGAGGGATCTTAGGGTCAAAATTAGGATCTTACAGTGTGTACAGAAACGTCGTCATCACTGTTATTCGGACTCCCCGGTGTTGTTCATAGTGTGTGATGCATCAAGATGGTTAATTCTACTACTTGTTGACTCGTTTCAACTTTCCTTACGACCATTTTTGAGAATTTTTTGCACATTTTACTGCATGGATAACAAACCTTCAAAACCACGTTCGAGAATTTCCAATTCTGCCTCTATTTCCCCTCGCGTAGATACCATAAAGCAGTCCCGGAAGGAAAATGCTTTGATATCAGTTGATAGAAACCGGATCTGAACAGAATAATTGAGAGAATAGGAATACTTTACTGATAATAATTCTGGTGGAGTTCAAAAACCAAAATATTATTCTTACAATAATTATAGGAAAATAGTACAAAATATTAGGACACACACAAGATTCTAGAATATATAACCACGATTGAATGAAACAACGGTAGTTGTTATACTTTCATTTTTTTAATAATAATAAATATGTAGGGCACACGCTTATTTTTATTGAAAAAAAGGAAAAATGTTGATTCTGGGATTCAAAGATTGCCATCCAAGTTCAATGACCATAGTTATTTTCAGGAACCGTGATGAAAAGTTTCTTAATAAAATTAAAAAAACATGCGCGTAAAAAATCTGATATGCCTATGGTGGAAAAATAGTCATTGTAATATTGTGTAACCGAAGGTATATTTTCTAGTAGTGATGTTATGGTTTGTAGATATTTGTGATGTTGATCATGGACTTGCGTTAGAAATAATAGCATGTCATGAAACAAATACTTTTCAAAAGTTGTTGATCTAATCCTTTTACTACTCATGAAACATGCATTTCAAAAAATTTGAACCATCTGAGTGGATTTTGTTTGAGTACAAACAAAAACATAAGTTGGAGAGAGTTGATAAGTGTCAAAATTATGTAAAATACATAGACACTTATTATCTAATTTTACAAGTAGTCGCTAGAAAACACTTCGATTTATCAATGAAAATTGATAAAACACATGTATGAACTTTTTACTTGCACATTAACCAAAAACATGTGAAAATGACTGAAAAACCACCAGGTAACACACAAAGACCTCGTCAGAGACACTTTCATGCAAGCAAGGCTCGCTAGACCAAGATCATGGGCATGCTAAGCGAGCACAGACAGTAGAAAACTTCAAGGCTAAATTACTTCATGGTGAAGGAAGACTTTGTGCAATAGTCAAAGATGGACAGTTTTCCTAGTGAGATAGGTCGGTTAGGACAAGTGGTATGGTGAGCTGACATTGTTTAACAAGGAAAAAAGTAGGTGCGCTAGGCAAAGATGGGTGGCGCGTCTAGCGACTACAACTTTATCAATCCTATAAATAAGGGCTCCAGTTATGGTTCAAATGTATTTTCAGTGGATTCAAGGTAGTACCAAAAGAAAATAGGTTCACCTTAAATCTCAATAGGAGAGAATAAGGAGAAGAAGACTGAAAGAAAACGCATTGCTTGGGTAATCAATGTAGATGTTGTTCACACTCTTTCTTCTAGGGTTTAACTGTAAATTTATAATAAGTAAGCGTAGTTAATTATCTTTTATTGGTATTAGGTGTAGTCATGATTATACTCATGTATTAATTACCGTCATGGTATTTTATGTAATTCTACTTAAGCTTTAATATTGATGATTCTTTGTTCTTAATACTTGTTTTGGATTAGCTACTTGAAACATATTCTCATGGTATAACTTGACATTTGAAATGTGTTGGTTTTTACTAGATCAACATCTACATCTATCGGATGCTAATGCCTAGAGCTAGAGTTAAGTTTAATATATGCACAAAGAACGATATTGATGAAAGGGCATATTGATATGTGCATTCACTGTTGAAAATTAATGTTGTTATATTGGTTAATAGGGTGAGAGATTGTCTATTAGGTAATACAACTGATCTCATATCATTATCTTAGACATGAGCTACGATGAGAGCAATAGGTGAGCAGAAGAGCATATTATTGAGCAATGCTTAAACATGAGGATAATGCTGATGAAATCTAACCCCAACAAGTTTTCTCACTCTTAATATTGAAATTTCAATTTATTTTCTATCATTTCAGTTTCACAAACAAACAAATTTAAGCAACCCTTTTCCTAGAATCATAAGGACTATTGAACGATCTTTAAAACACAACTGTGAATTTGATGTCTCTGTGAATTTGATAATATTGCACTTGATATTTTCACTCCAATAGTCCTTCCTCTACCTGAATCTCCAAATCAACCAACTCTTAAAGACACATATATGATAGAGAGTGGTAATCGGTTTTGTTCCTAGATGTAGATCAATAAAGACATAAACTTCTCTTACCGAAGATAATCTTGGAACTTCCAAAAGAAAACATCTTGAAATAACTTAACTATATATACTTCTTATATCCAAACATCTGACCTCCCTCAAGAAATAACTTAACTAAATATACTTCTCAGGCATTGTCTACCGTGAGAGACCTCAATAGATCTTTCACGTAAGCGACTAGAAAATTTTGCTTTTTTTTCTTCTTCAGTTTGAAGCATTTAGTAGTTGTTTTAAACCGCCAAATTTTTTTAATGATTATTTATAGAGGTTCAAAACTGCCGCTAAAAAAATTTTAAAAAAAAATTGCGTCAGTTTAAAACCTCCGCTAAATGGTTAAAAAATAAAAAATAAAAATAAACTTGAAAGAAAAAAAGGAACGAAATTTCGGTGTCTCACGGTTAGAGGTGTCAAAAAAATCTTAAATGACTAAACCTCAATAAAAGTCCTCTACTTGACCCCCATTTTTTAGGCCTCTCATGAAAGGGATATTTTTTGGCCCCTCATATTTTTGTTTTTTTATGGCGCCTAGCTCAAAATTGAATTTGTTTGAAATAAATTTTTTTAATTTTTTCTAATAATACATTTTAAAAAAACAAATATTTTTTAAAATTGATTTCAAAATTTTTTAAATAAAATAAATATTTAAAAAACCAAAATTGCTATTAAATAATAAATAATAAAGTTGATCTTTATTAAAAATAATTTATTTAAAATAAAAAGTTGCCTTTATTTCAAAGAGCTCATTACGATTCTTGCCTTTGTGCTGTGTTATTACTGGATTTGGTTTATGTTGATGATTATTAAGAGACTTGTGTCCATGTAGATTATTATGGTTGGGTTTTAATGTTTGAATTTGATGTAGACATGGCCTTTTGTAGCATTTTGGTTCGAAGTTCTGTTGCACAGAGAAGAGTGTGTAGTTAACTTGGTGTGTCGACTTTGGTTATGCCATGTTAGTGCGGTACCTTTCAATTCTTATGCAGGTTTACCAAACAAACAAAATTTATGCCCATTATTTTGAAGTGTAACAGGGTTGGTGAGTTGCTGATGTGGTTCTATAACCTTTGAGAATATTGTTACATTCACGCTTCAGTAGCATATCGTTTTCGCTTTATGGCATAATTTAATTTGGATATTGGTTGCACTGTCCAATATTAGGGCCATTAGGATTTATACTAATGAACATTGACAACAAGTTAAATTAAAATGTTCCTATTGTGTTTGGTTTGTTGAAATTATTTTTCCAGGAATAATAAAAATGAGTTTCAGGATAGGAATTGAGCCTGAGACGATGAGGATAGCCTTGGTTCATGTTCTGTTTGATCTTTTTTGTTGTTTATTCCAAGCCACATGTCGCTACCTTATTGGTTTTCTCTTTAAAAAAAATTGAAAAAGGGGTTAACGCATGTATTTTGATGTTGGGTTGGTCTGTCGGTACTGAGAAAAGAAGGGAACTGCTCCATCTCGTACAACTTTAATGTTTATTATATTTTTTCTTGCTCTTTTATTTACTTGTTTTTCTTTTATATTTATAATAGCCAAATTATTTGTGAAATGGGCCTTAAGCCCATGGTGAGGTCTTCTCCCCTACTAGACCTTTTTCACCCCTTCTATTTACTATTTTCTTAATTATTTTAGATTAATGTTTAATTAATTGATTAAATTTTTATTTATCTAGTCGTTTGAATCTTAAATTAATTAATTGATTTTTATCACTAAATGGATGTTTAGATTATTTGTTTAGTCATTTAATTAGGTGATTCATGTCCATATGTTTGTACATATGAATAATCTCTTGATATTTCACCATCATCTTCCATTTCAAGCTAAACCCATTTCGAACTTCTTCATTAATTCAAAACACAAGTAAAGCGCACAATTCTCGATTTAACATCAAACCCATTCTCACACCTTTGTAAGTCAATCGCTTTTAAAAGCATCGCTATCAACCGCACATAGCTTACTCTTGGGTTTTCTTACAATGAGACCTATTTGATTTTTATTAATCGAGTAGAAGATTGATTCACTAATTAAAATCTACTTTATTCACTAAACACGAATTCAAACCTTGATCCAACGTCGAGTATTTATTCAAGATAAATTAATATGATTTCTGAAAACATTTTTAAACTTTTGATAAAAGGATGGGAGGCATTCGCCTCGCCATCTCACGAATGATCGAACGATTGGCGCCCACCACATTGCTCGATTTTTCGTCATTTATTTAAAATATTCAAATCACCTTCTATATCAAACACAACTTCACAAGAATAAACTTTATAACTTAAACTTCAATTGAAGAGAGCGGGAGGCGTTTGCCTCACCATTCTTTGATTATTCGAACGAGTGGCGCACGCCACATTGCTCAAATAATCGACTTTCGACCAAAACCTACAAACTCAAAATTCAAATTATTTTTCCAAAATTAATACATCGTCTAAGAACACTTTTATAAATTAAATTTCGGATTGATACAAGATGGGAGGCGTTCGCCTCACCATCCCTCGATTAGTTGAATAATTGGCGCTCGCCATATTACTCCTATTATCGATTTCCGATTAAAATACATTAAATAAATTTGGATAGAGGAATAGGTGGCGCACGCCTCATTATTCCTTGAATAAGCAAGTGGGAGGCATACGCCTCACTACCGTGCATATTCGACATCCGCAAACAAACTTTCAAAAATAATTCGAACGAGAAAAGGAGTAGAAGGCGTTCGCCTTATTATTCCTCGAAAGAATTGAATGATTGGTGTGCACCACATTGCTCAAACTTTCGTCGTTCGTCAAAAATATCTTAACACATCAAACATTTCTCTATCTCGCCCTCGTGCGATCGAAACCAATCAAACAAAACATCAAACATATTAGTTCAACTTGTCACCCCCGTGTGACCAAAACTCTTTTCAAAAAGAACACTGTTAATCTTTTCTAATGCGCACAACAAACCAGTGCTTAAGCCTCCGCCAAGAGTAGACAAGCCAACGTTTAGCCTTTAGAACGCGATCTACACAGTCGTTTATTAAAAAACACCAACCAATCGTAGTCCCCGAACTACGAATGTTCTGACTTCCTTATTGCACCATAAGGATACGTAGGCAGGAGATTGTTGTATACGTAGGCAGAAGATTGTTGTATACGTAGGCAGGAGATTGTTGTATCTTCGCGAGCACACTAATAAAAAACCTCTCATTTCCCCTTCTGAGGTCTCCATCCATATCTATTATCGATCCTTATCACTTGAAAGAAGCAAACAACATTAACTAACATTCAAATAGCAAATTAGACTAAAAGGTTCCCGTTGAGTAACACGGACGTGAGGGGTGTTAATACCTTCCCCTTACGTAATCGACTCCCGAACCCGAATATGGTTGCGACGGCCATTATTCTATTTTTTAAAAGGTTTTATCGATATTTTCCTATTCCTTCATTGGGATAAATAAAGTTTGGTGGCGACTCTGTTCGAACAAACTTTTTTCCGCGTCCATCGCGAGGGATTGCATTTTTTTCTAGGTGCGACACGATCTCCCAAGAGTCATTTTTATTTTTGTAAGACGCAGCCAACCGAAACTTACAAAGGATGTTACGACATTCGATGACATACCTTCTCGAATCAGTGCGTTTCACTGTAAAATCAGCAGAGTTGTGTTTACTGTGGAAATTGGTAAACAACCGCTGGTCCTCCCTAGGCCTTGATACTAAGGGTTACTTGCAGGATCGACCAGTTGATCCTAGGACATGTGCTAGTGCAAGTGTAGCTTACTCAATTCGACGGGACAACTTTGCAAGCAACGGCTCCTAACAAAGTATTGAATAAGCGTAGGTTTTTCCACGCGAACGGTTTAAACGACGTTGTAGCCTATGGGTGACTCGTGACCGACAGCGCTACAACATTCAAAAGACGTACACGACGAACACGCTTTTGGTGAACTCTATTATCGTAATAGAATCAGTGTCGACAGCGTAGACGACAACGTAAAATGATAACTCAAAAGTAAATGAAATTAAAATAAAATGTTCAACGAGAACAATTGAAATGTAAGGTAGTTGCATTGAAATAAATATGGTGATTCACGTACATAGCACTCTTAAAAACTCTTGCTTCCTCGCGCTGGGAATGAGAAGTTTCTTACAAGTGATTTTTTAGTACAAAGTGAACACCCCGAGCCCCTCGTGAGATATTCTATTTATACTAAACTAAAGAAACTGCCTATAGGCTAAAACTCCTAAAAACTAGTAGATGTCGTGCCACACGATCTGCAAACCGTTCTACCCATGTCTTCCAAAACTGCTCCAGACTCTGGCGCTTTTATTCTTCTTGTAACTGCTAGTCATTTTCTAATTTCAAATTTCTCCCGCCCAGATATTCAGGGCGACACTGTCTTCTAAGCATTTGGCATGAAAGAAAATTCTTTAAGTCCCAAGCTTCACTTCAGTCGACGGAATGGCCTGTCGACCAACCACGCTTCTCCTGTCGGCTTCATCCTTTGACTTGTGTTTTTCCCCTCTTGCTCATCTCAGGCACATCTTCATCCTTTGATGGGGTATAACCCCCAAGTTCACAAGACCCTATCACCAATTATGCTTTCAGCATGCCTTAGAGATTTCTCGTGGTAACAAAATGCCCCCCAGAGATGTCATTTTCGACCATCGACGTTGGTGAGATGATGGCATCTTTGAGATATCGACTTACCCTTCACTGCTTCCATTTCTACTTAGTGGGACCCCTGTTTTCCCCACGCTGATGACGTCATATAATCATGACGAACGTTCCCTTTTTTCCTCGAGACGCACAAAATCACGTCCCCATCACTTCACGTCTTTATGACTGAAACGTGTTTGCTATCACAACTGCCTTCTCTCCTCCACATGTCTGCAGACGTGGGAACATGGGCATACGTGTCGAAGATGGAAGATCAAATGCTCACTCTTCTCTGCTCAGGGTTTAACCCCTATAAAACCCTTGTTCTTTCTTCTTCTTCCTTTTTTTCGCCCTTTTGCTTTAGCACACAATCATCTCCTGCACTCTATGTAAAAACTCTTCTTCTCCAAAAACTTCCATTTCCTCTATGGCTAGCTCCAGCAAACCCTCTGTTGCTAAACTCATACGTCCTCTCACCATTGATGGTAAGGAATACGTTCCTGAGCCTCCGTTTGCAGAAGAGAAGGAAAAAATCTGGCGCTCTCAGGTATTGATCCCTTTCTCCTTGGCTGACGAACCTTTAGCGTTCTTAGGTCCTCTTCCAGAAAATCGACGCCCTGAGATTACCAGAACATATTCTTCCCTTTTTCCCTCCAGTCATATCTTTGAACCCTTGGTTTCTGTCCAAAATCCCTTTTCCCTTCGCTACGTCGACAGGAACTTCAGGACTGCTCCTCCAAGAAACTGTCCTAAGTTTTGTGCCTGGATGGATCAGTTAGAATCAGAGAAAATCGACCACTGGAAAAGGACAGGCATCTACACCCTTCTACAGATTGCCCGTTGTGGCCCTCCCTAGTCTTGTGGCATGATGTTAGCTGCCCTCCAATTTTGGGAGAGTTCAACCAACTCTTTCCATACCAAGTGTGGCATGATCACGCCGACACTCCTGGATATCGCTGCCATCATTGGCCTAAAACCGACTGACGAAGTCTTCGACTGTGAAGCTGTAGCGCCAATCTCCTTGCGGTTTGACGTTGGTGACTCTCGCATGTCGACGTACAACAATTTCATTGATCACCATGCCACCTCTTTAGGCCATGTGACCGACGAAGAACATGTGGCTTTCCTGACCCTCTGGCTATCTCGCTTTGTTTTCTGCTCCAGATCTATGCAGATAGCCAAGCACTTTGCTATCCTGGCAACTCAACTGCACCAAGAGCGTGATATCGCCCTGGGTCAATTGATTTTAGCTTCTCTCTATGAATCTCTGTCTGAGGTCGTCTTTCAAATTAGACTATTTGACCCTGAAAATTCAAGGAAGAAAAATGTGTTGGTCCATGGACCTTTTTGGTTTTTACAACTGTGGCTCAATGCCACTTTCTCTAAAGATATAGCCCCATATGGGATGAGAAGGGTTGTGTGTCCCCCAGAGGAACGACACCTTATTTGGAAACGATTGGTCCCTTTGACGCCCCTCGACAAAACCTTCCCTGACCTCCAAGTGTTTCGCCTTTTGTTCAACATCATGTTGACCCGTGCCAATTTTCTACCTTCTATGGCCCCTTTCAGCCGTTGAACTAAGGGTCCTGCATGGTTTACCATGCCTTTTACTCCGACTAAAGATAAGCATAGAGATGAAACCTTCCTCATTTGGAGACGTCTTCTGGTCCCTCGATTCCTGTCGGCTGAAACCTCCAGTAGCAATCCTGGCTTAGTGGCTTATCAACCTAACTTGGTGGCCAGACAATTTGGCCTTTGCCAATTTATTCCCAAATCCCTGTTCTCATCTTAAGAAACTCACCAATATCCTCTGTGGTCAACCTTGGAATAAGATCCAGGAGGATCTTGAAACCATCTGGGAAAACCGACCACGACTCCCCTCCATTCCCTTTCGACCAGCCTTCTTCTGCACCAAGGAATTCGATGATTGGTGGCAGTCGTATTTTGCTGTTTATGTTGGCGCTCCTGAGGCCAAACTATCTGAACTAACTCAAGCTTTTGTTTACTTACAGGCGAAGTCGACCAAGTGTAAAGCTCTCCATGTCAAACAAATTCGCGCTTTCCGGAACTATTTTCAAGTTGTATATCGACCAGATAATCTTCGTCGGGCCATCTGGGAGGCCGCGGTCGAATTAAAGGAGAAAGTAACCGACAGGCTCCCAAAACTTAAAATCCCTAGTTACGTGAAAGACAAGTATCTTTATGCCCTTAATTTTGGAAACCTCAAGTTTCCTCCTTTGCCATCTAGCCCCTTAGCTTTGGCCTTTGGCCATTTGGTCCCGGAGTGGTTTTATTGTCCCATTTCACATGTACAAAATGCCTATAAGAAAAAGGCCGACAGAGTGGTCCCGACGAAGCGTTATTTGCCTGACTACTCAGGGCCACTTCATATTGATCCTCAATATGTTAGCGTGTTCGAATCCACACAACTTAGTAACACTTTTTTGGAAAGTTAACACCTCCTTTCAGTTGGATTCGTCGCTCACTTGTATATCTTTTGTTTGTTTGCAGCGATCCCTCTAGAACCTGTGGATCATGCTCCTGCCAAAGAACCTACCCCTTCGACACAAGAGGCTCAGGTTCGACTCTGGCTAAATTGCCATTTTCCTTTTGTCTCGGTTTTTTATTCTTAGCCATCATTTCCCCTTTCTGCAGGCTGCTCCTGAGAAATCCTCTGATGATGATGAGCGCCCTATTTACTAGGTCTTGAAAAAACCCAACTCTTCGGTACGCACCTATACGAAGCAGTCTCATTTACTCTTGTGATTTTTTAGGGGACACACTTCGTAGTCTCTAATTTCTTACTTTTATGCAGGGTCAACCACGTTCGACATACCCCACTGTCTCCTCTCACTCCAAAAAACACAAACGCTCTGCCGCCACAGGATCTGAGGTATTTCTTGTCGGCTTGTCTGATCTTCTGACCAGGATATATGCTTATAACCTCTCTTCATGTCTTCAGCCAACTTCCCAGCCGTCTTCTCAGCGCTCCCACAAATCCAAAAGCCACCATGGTCATAAAAGGAAGAAGCACGATTCTCCCTCTAGGAGTGGCGAAACCAAGAAAAAGAAACACCATAAGGTGCTCACTCCGGAGGCTCCTGCTTTAGATGTCGACACGATTGTGATCGACATTTCCCTTCTCAACAAGACCCCTGATCCAGCCGTGGGGGCTTCGCAGTCGACTAGCACCCCCGCTGCTGCTGCCTTAGGGAAAGAGAATCTAGATGTCGCCTCCCCTGCGTCGACACAGGTAGCTACTTGTTTTATTGTCGGTTCCCTTGGATTATTGTACTTCTCTTACAAACTTCTTTTTCCTTACAGCAGACTGATGCTTCTGATGAGCCATTTCAACCTGTCGCCGACTATACTCCTTCGTTGCCGGTTTCTTCTCCAGCTCACCCACTACACTCTATCGCCACCGCTGGTGAGTTTATTGGTTCCCCTATCCAGATCAGTGATAGTGACTCTAACTCAGTCACTAGTCCTGCAACGTACACGGATTCCAGTTCGACTAGTTCTAACTCTAGTCTTTCTTCAGCTTCCTTGCCTTTGCAGGATCCAAGGGGACCAGTGGGTGTCGACAACACTAAGAACTCTCCTTCTCAAACTACTCCTCTGTCGGCTGCTTCTCCTTCATCTCTCCAAGGGCTGGCGATAAAGCCTTCTGCCTTAGAAGCCATTGCTAGGCTCCGTAACCTGGTGAGATCGCGTGATGCCTCTTCTGACTCTGAGCAGCTTCATCACTCTGGCAAAATGGGCTCTGAGGCGACGAAGACCAAAGCTTTAATGGACAAAGTTCGCCTTCACGCCTTGAATCCCGACCTCCCTTTTGTACTCATGCATGAACCTGTTGTCGGTCCAGAGATCTTGCGCGTGCTTGCCCAACTCAAAGATCTTCAGCTCTCAGAATATGCCAAGCGTGCAACAGCCGCTCTAGAACAACCCCCGGTTCCCATGTTGCGCCATCTCGACAGTGTTAGGGAAACTGAACGCCAGATTGCTTCTACTGAGGCCTTTGTGAAGGAAAAGTGGGGAGTTGGTGATGAATGCTGACGCGGAGGTCACCAAACTGCTGGGGACTATGGAGGAAAAGAAAAAGGAGTTAATCTCCAAACAAACAAGCGCCACTGAGATACGCCAACAAATTGATGCCCTTCGACGTCAAATTGCTACTTTGGACAGTGAGTTGGAGTCAATTACCAAGGAGGAGGCGTGCTTTGTCGACGAAATTCTCAAACCTGCCTAGGCCACTGTGGAGCAAACCACCGGCGACGCCTTAGCGGTAGCTGAAGAGCTTTCGACTGTTGAGAAGAAGCTTGAACAACTTAAAGCCCAAGCTGACACCTTGGAGCCTACGTCTGTGCATTACAATTTTGAGCTTAAATCTTTTAAATCCAAGTTCGGCCAATTTTGACCGCTTTTATTTGTGTTATTTTTGCGTAATGTATCAACAGTGGCTTCTTGCCACTTTAATGATATCATTCTTATTTTAGCACTGTGTATTTATTTTCTGTGCCTTTTGTAGCTGGTTTCCAACATAGTTTTCTCCAACATAGTTCATTCGACAGTCATTTAGTCTGTCAAAATCTTGACCTCTTGAAGGAGAGGCCTATATTTTTTCAAGCACTTTCCATTCACCCTTAGGATTCGCCTATCTGGTGCCAACTCCTCGACCTCGTAAGCGTTATTAGAAAAAACCTGCAAAACCTTAAATGTTCCTTCCCAATTAGGGGACCATTTACCCAAAACTCTATCATTTCTATCCATAGGCAAGATCACTCTCTAAACCAGATCGTCGACAGCAAACATTTTTCCTTTCACCTTTTTATTGTAGGCTCTGGCGACTTTTTCTTTTTTCCTTCGTAGGGAATCCAAGGATAACATTCTCTCCTCATCTAAGTCGACCAGTTCGTCTGTCATCGTGCTCCAATAATCTTCAGAAGGTATTTCATATTGCCTTTGAGTTTTGACTGCCTGAACCTGAATCTCTACTGGCAACACTGCATCATGCCCATATACTAGTCGAAATGGAGTTGTTCCAGTTGCTTCTTTTGGTGACGTTCGACATGCCCACAAAGCTTGGTCTAACGTCTTATGCCAATTTCTTAGCTTCTTGCCTATATGTTTCTTTATTAGGCTGATGATCACCTTATTGGCAGCCTCGACTTTGCCATTCGCCTGTGCGTAATAGGGGGTAGAAGTCAGTAACTTGATTCCCATTTCTTTTTCAAAATCTTGCACTTTTCGACCAATGAAGACTGACCCCTGGTCGGTTGTGATTGTTTCTGGGATGTCGAACCTGCAGATGATATGACTTTGGATAAAATTTATCACAACCTCTTGGTCTACATTTGTTAATGCCACGGCTTCGACCCATTTTGTGAAATAGTCTATACCGACCAAAACATACCTTTGTTGTTTCGACGAGGCTGGTTTTATTTCTCCGATAACATCTAGTGCCCACCCTCGAAAAGGCCAGGGCTTCACAATTGTATGTAACTCGCTTGCAGGCACATGTTGTATGCCCCCATGCAATTGGCATTCTTGACAGCTTTTAGCAAATTCAATGCAATCTTTCAACATTGAAGGCCAATAAACTCCTAAGCGCATCAAGAGCCATTTCATCTTCAAACCTGCTTGATGTGCCCCACACGCTCCACTATGTACGCTAGACACAGCCACATATGCCTCGCTTTCTCCTAGGCATTTTAGTAACACTCCTTCAACTATCTTTTTGAATAATTCATCATTCACCAAGACGTATCTAAGGGTCCTATATTTTATCTTTCGATCTGTCGACCCTATAGGATTACGTAAATAATCGGCTAGCAGTTTACGCCAATCACTTTCCCCCTCGTCGTCGACGGTCAAAATTTCAAAATGATATTTATCTACAGCTCCCAACTTTATGATCGACAAATCTGATGGTGATAACAATGTCGCTCGTACTTTCTCTCTTACTTGGACCTCTTCATTCTGGTCTTTCGACGCCTTATACTCTGAGGCCTCCTGAGCCAAATCATTTGCTCTCTGGTTCTCTTTCCGTGGTATATGCTGGAGATTGACTTGCTCAAACCTCTTGAGTAATCTGATGGTAACCACAAAATACATGATTAAATTCTCTTTAACACACATGTATTCTTTTGATACCTGCTTAATCACTAACTCAGAGTCTCCAATAATTTCGACATTCCTTTCCCCCAATTCTAGCAATAGTTCAAGTCTTATGATCAACGACTCATCTTCTGCTTCATTATTTGTGCATACCCTTTCAATTTTGTACTTGAACTCTGCTGGAATTCCATCTGGAGAAATTATGATTCCCCCTATTCCAGATCCATGCTTATGCCTTGAACCATCGAAATATAATCTCCATGGCGCTATGTCTACATAATTTTATGCCATTTCGACCATTGAATGGTCGACAAGGAAATCTGCCACTACTTGCCCTTTCATTGCTTTAAAGGGTACGTATGTCAGAGAGTACTCTGTTAACGCCAAAGCCCATTTCCCAATTCGACTATGTAAAATTGGTTTAGATAACATGTGCTTAATAATATCAAAGTGAGAAGATACGTACACATCAACAGGCTTGATATATTGTTTTAGTTTCATACAAGAGAAATACAAGCATAGACATAGTTTTTCTATATCACTATACCTAGTTTCAGGATCATTGGGTATTCGACTAAGGTAATACACAGGTCTTTCGACACATTTTTCATCCTCTTAGACTAACATACTTCCTATTGTCGATTCTGAGGCTGCAATGTACAACCTCATTGGCCTACTCCTAACATGAGGGGCCAGTACTTGAGGCCTAGTCAAATACTCTTTGATTTTTTCAAAAGCCTCCTGGTGCTCTTCTAGCCACTTAAAATCCTCATTCTTCAGTCGAAGTAGTGGGGAAAAGGCTTTTGTTTTGCCACTTAAATTAGATATAAATCTTCTAAGAAAAATTATTTTTCCAAACAAAGATTGTAGTTCCTTTTTAGTCGATGGAGGCTTGATGTCCATAATGGCTTTTGTTTTGCTTTGGTTTACTTCAATACCCTTTTTATGCACCACAAAGCCAAGGAAATCGCCTGCCTGCACACAAAAAACACACTTTAATGGATTCATTTTCAATCCACATTTCCTCATCCTTAAAAAGGCCTTTCGGAGATGTTCGACGTGAACGTGTCGACCATTTGATTTTATCACAATATCATCAATGTATACTTGCATGAAATCTTCGATAAAATCATGAAACATTGAGTTCATTACCCTCTGATACGTCGCTCCGACATTCTTCAAGCCGAATGGCATGACAACCCACCCATATGTCCCCAAGGCTCCTGGGCATCGAAACGCCGTCTTCGGCATGTCTTCTTCTGCAATAAAAATTTGGTTATATCCAGCATAACCATCTAACATACTTAAATATTCAAAACCAGCGGCCAAATCGACCAGCATTTCCGCCACAGGCATGGCATACTCATCTTTGGGGGTGGCAGCATTTAGATCTCTAAAATCAATACATACTCTTAAAGACCCATTTTTCTTGATGACTGGCACAATATTGGCCAACCATTCGACATACCTTGCAGTTTGTATAAACTTACTTTTCAGGAGTCTTTCTACTTCTGCTTTTGTCTTTGCCATGATCTCTGGGGCGAAACGCCTGAGCATCTGCTTTACTGGCTTCCTTCCAGTTTTTATTGGCAGCTTTAGCTCGACCAAATCCCTACTTAAACCAGGCATTTCGTTATAATCCCAAGAAAAACAATCTCTAAATTCTTTAAGTATGGATATTACCTCAGACTTTAGTTCTTTGTCGATGTTGACGCTGATGTATATTGGCCTCTTTTCGCCATTTTCTCCAAGGTCGACTTCTTCCAAGGGGTCTTTTGGTCGGATTTTCTCTGGTGCCTTTGGGTCTTTTTCAAACCCTAAAGGTTCATTGTCATAAATACAGTCCAAACACTGCATGTTGATGTTTCCTTTAGCCAAAACTGGCTTATCTGTGGGCTCTGGCCTAATAGCCATATAACCCTCTTTATTTAACACATAGGCTTCGACAACCATGTTTTCTTCAGCCTCTAAAGCCGACTTTATTTTGTTCTCGGCAACGTATGCCAAAATCTTTCTTAGAGCTTCTAGCTCAGTCATCATCAATGACATCTCCTCAGCCTGTCGGCCGGATACCTGTATAGGGTGGATCATCCAGACGTTCCACATCCCAAATGAAGTCATGAGTCTCGTGTAAAGTTAGCGAAACGAAAGCCTCATTCAGATTAGCATATACATCCTCTGCAGGAAAACAAGGAGAAATGTTGGCCAGCTTTCTCTCGAATTCCTTCTTGCCGACATTATTTACGTCAGCCATGAAGTACCCTTGGTCGGCTTCGATATTTTCGACCACTCCATCTTCCCTCCAAATCACCAATCTTTGGTGCGCTGAAGACGGTACGGCCCCGACACCATGGAGCCATTCTCTGCCAAATAACAAGTTGTAACTTGGCTTGGCGTCTATCATCATAAACAATGTCGGTCTAGTTATTGAACCCACCGTGATGTTCACCATAATCACACTCATGGTGCTTTTCATTTTTCCCCTGTAGTCAGACAAAACTACGTTGTTGGATCTGATGTCAGTATCATACTTGCCAATCTTCCTCAGAATATGGTGCGGCATGATGTTGACAGTGGCACCACAATTGACCAAGACTTTGTTGATAGTTACGCCTTCCACTTTGGCCCTTATCAACAATGGTTTCAAATGATTTTTCATAGTCATCGTGGGTCTTTTGAAAAATGCTTCTTGGTTTTCAGCAGAGCCATCGTTTAGCATAAAATAGCATCTTGGCTGGTGCAAAGCCATTTCTTCAGCGTCAGCATCGTCTACCGACTCTTCCACTTCAGTCACACAATTATATTCTTGTGGTAGAATTGACACCACATTGACCAAGATGTCCAGACTTGCTTCGAACTCTGAATTGAAGTCATCAGTAACTTCAACAGAACACTTCTTAGTCGGTCGACGGACATACTCTCTGATCTGTTCTTTTGCTGATGTGTCGACCTTCACAACAACCTTTTTTCCAGCATTTGCCCCACTGGTCATGCCCCTTCCAGCTACTCCTCTAGCAACCTCTCTTTTGGCCTACTTACGCCTCTGGAAGCGTCTCCACTGAGTCCTCGACATGGGGTTCTTCCCCAAATAATTTTCAGAGACGTGAGTCCTTTTTTCAGACTTGAACTCACACCTATAGTTAATTGCTAGACCTCCTCTAGCAGCAGCAAAAACCCCTTGTGGGGTCTCTTGTTTTTCCTGAGGCCTGACCCAAGTGCCTCTAGGGACACTTGTTGACGGTACAAAGCTCCTAGGCCTCGCCTGTGTATTTTCCACCGCCTTTTTTGAGCCTCTTTCATTCTGTTGCCCTTTGGTCGGCACGTTCCTTTTGCTTTTGCCCAACTGCAGCTTCTGGAAATTTTCCGCGGCTATTTTGTCGGTGGCTGCACCACATCTAGGGCACAGGCAAACTTGGGAACCCTTGTTCTTGCAGCGATACAGGAAATCTACCAAGTCTTCATCAGCCCTTGGGTAAACTTCAGCTATATCGACATTTGGGCTTTCACCAGTTTGCTCTAGCATGTCGGCTTCATCATATTCGATGATCTCGACCATGTTGATCTCGACTGGCTCCACGAATAGAGCTTCCTCCTGGTGGAGAGGTTCAGCGTCGATCTTCATTCTGCGGCCAACAAATTTCAGCCTGCCTTCTTGAATCGCTTTCTGAACCAGATCCCTGAAAAGGTAACAATTAGAGGTATTATGACCAAGATAGTTATGATACTTACAAAAACCTCTTTTCTATCTTTGTTCTAAAGGTGGTATTTTAGTACCAGGTGGTACCACCATTTGACTATCTTTGACCAACAAGTCAAAAATTTCCTCACATTTTATCACATCAAAAGTATAAGTTTTTGAAGGGAATTTTGGGTTGTGTTCGACAGGATTTTTTCCCTGCGCGGGAAGTAATGATCGACACTCGTAGGCGGATGCTGGCTTTAATTCAGTCACGTAAATTTCTAATTCGGTCGATGAAGCATAATCAGCTTCATATATTGGGTCTATCGCATCGTAGTCGACAAACGCTACTTTCTCTTTCTTAGACTTACTGTGTCTAACTTTTTTTAACCTTAGCCGTTCGAGATGTCAAACTCTATCGGCCAATTGTGACATACTTTTCACAAAAGTTGGGTCTATTTTCTTCCTAATGGAATAATCTAACCCCCCTGCAGCCATCTGAACAAGTTCATGTTCTGGCACTTGCGTAAAACATCTAGCCTTTAATGATCTAAATCGATTCAAATAATCGTCGATGCTCTCAGCAAACCTTCTCTTGATACTAGACAATTCTGCCAAACTAATTTTGGAGTGTCCTTCGTAAAACTGTTCATGGAACTTCTTTCCTAATTTGGCCCATGAATCGATTGAACTTGGGGCCAAAGACGTAACCTATGTGAAGGCAGCCTTAGTCAGAGAGAAGGGAAAGTTTTTTACTCTCAAACATTCATTATGAGCTAGATCCCCTGACTTTGTTAGATATCTGGCAACATGCTCTATTGCCGATTCACCAGATTCTCCCCCAAATTTAGTGTACTTAGGCACTTTCATTCCCCTGGGTGCCTTGGCTTGGAGAATAAATTCAGCTAACGGGGAGGCGTATAGTGGCCTTTGCAATGTGGCACCCATACCATTTCTAGCCATAATCCTTTCGATAATAGTTGTCAAATTATTTTCCACTGCTAAGTCTTCTTGTCGATGTTGGTCGATAATTTGATCAGCATCCTGGTGTCGGTTAACTAGTACCATCTAGTTACGTCCTGCGACTCCTGATTCAACGCCTTGATTTTGAAGGGGTCTAAGGATTTGTCCTTCGTGGACTGCCTCATCTTCTACTTCCCCTACCTCCATCTGAACAGGAACAATTTTCCTAACCACTTGTGCCATCTGTCGAGCCGGTGCCCCCAGAAAATTACACAAGCGTGTCAATTGATTCGCCACCTGCCTATTTGTTTCAGCAGATTCTTGTATAACTGGATTAAAAACTGTGCCCATTTGGTTGGTTAACATGTTAACCAATTCATGGTTACTATCATCCATTTGTTGTCTCAACACCGCTATTGAAGTGTTCGACAGCGGCATGGTTCTGTTCTGAGTATTATTCCTAATGTTGCCCCCTTGTGCTGATCCTTGCAAGGATGGATTTGTGTTTTTGGCGTTGTCTGAAAACAATGTTGCACTTGATGTCGACTGATATCCTGGCATTAAGGAATACGGCATTCCATAAAGAGGTTCTGTGGTGCCAAAGCGAGGCACGTAAGGTCTGAACGTTGTTATCGTTGATCCTGAACCCCCTGGTGGAGGCATAGGAATTGATGTTCCAACCGCACCCGTAGTCGACATTGTTGATGTTGCACCTGTCATCGGTGGAAAAATGGCAACCTGTGAGATTACTGTTTCCGTGGTGGATAAAGTTCCTCGTGGCACTTCATCTGTATTGGAATCTGACATTTTCAAAGTTTCTCGTGGATTACTATATAGTTTGCCACTTCTAAGTTTCATGCAATTTCGTAACTACGCTAGCACCGTCCCACTGGGCGTGCCATTTTGTTTACTGTGGAAATTTGTAAACAACCGCTGGTCCTCCCTAGGCCTTGAGACTAAGGGTTACTTGCAGGATCGACCAGTTGATCCTAGGACATGTGCTAGTGCAAGTGTAGCTTACTCAATTCGACGGGACAACTTTGCAAGGAACGACTCCTAACAAAGTATTGAATAAGCGTAGGTTTTTCCACACTGACGGTTTAAACAACGCTGTAGCCTATGGGTGACTCGTGACCGACAGCGCTACAGCATTCAAAAGACGTACACGACGAACACGCTATTGGTGAACTCTACTATCGTAATAGAATCAGTGTCGACAGTGTAGATGACAACATAAAATGATAACTCAAAAGTAAATGAAATTAAAATAAAATGTTCAACGGGAACAATTGAAAAGTAAGGTAGTTGCATTGAAATAAATATGGTGATTCACGTACATAGCACTCTTAAAAACTCTTGCTTCCTCGCGCTGGTGTCGCAACCCGAAAAATACGGTCTGCGAAAAAAACAACCGGCGAGAAAGGAATGACAGAAGAGTCGCCACCGTGCGTTATTTATCCCAAAGGAGGGAAAGGAAACGCTCGAAGTAAACCTGGAGAAAGGAAAGGAAAAGACAAGGTCTCGCAACCAAATCTTGGGTTCGGGAGTCGATTATGCGAAGGGAAGGTATTAGCACCCCTACGCATCCGTAGTACTCTACGGGATCCACTCTTGTTTGTTTCTTGTCTAAAGGGTGTATGTTTATCTAATGTACTATTTACTAAAAGAAAGGGGTCAAAGAAATGACTCGCACAGATGTCGCATCCACTGCATACGTATCTCATCTGAATATGAGAATCAGAGTCTTCGTAGCTCGGCTACCTAAGGGTTAAGGATAAGTGTGCTCGCTAAGACATCGCGTCTTATGCCTACGTATCTCATCGGGAATGAGAATCAGAGCAAAAACGTAGTTCAGCTAACTACGGGAACAAAAGTCTCGATTGCAACTAGGGCAAGAGAAAGGGAAGGTCTCGATCGCAACGAGGGCGAGAGAAAGGATCGCAACGAGGGCGAAAGCAAACAAAGATTAGTTGTTAGTTGTTAGTCAAACTCGGCAAGACATCGCATCTTGTGCCTACGTATCTCATCTGAACATGAGAATCAGAGTTGCCGTAGTTCGGCTCACGCACGCCAAACAAAACAAGACACCTACACACAAAAAGGTGGCAAACATGGAGCCCGACTGCCAATCACTGGACTTACATCAGCATCCGAACCAAAACACACACAAAAGGGCAAACGTGGAGCCCGACTGCCAATCACTGGACTTACATCAGCATCCGAACCAAAACACACGCACACTGGAACCCGAATGCCACTCGATGGACTTACATCAGCTTCCAAGCACACAACAACCAAACAAGTTAACAGGGAGTCGGGAACTCGAGCCTATAACTGTCAAGCACACACACAAAAAGAAAGAAAAGGAAGGTGCCCGGAGTGGTCTCGCACGACCACCTGCCTACATACCTCGTCTGGAACAAGGATCAGGGCGATGTAGTTCCCCTACATAGGGGAAAGGATGAACTCACAAACTAATAGGGAGTCTGGAACTCGGACCTAATGGCTATCACACAAGCAAAAAGAGACGCTGAGACGTCAAAAGAAACAAGAAGGTTAAAAAAGAAAAAGGGTGCCCGGAGAGATCTCGCACGATCTCCTGCCTACATACCTCGTCTGGAACAAGGATCAGGGCGATGTAGTTCCCCCACATAGGGGAAAGGATGAACTCACAAACTAATAGGGAGTCTGGAACTCGGACCTAATGGCTATCACACAAGCAAAAGAGACGCTGAGACGTCAAAAGAAACAAGAAGGTTAAAAAAGAAAAAGGGTGCCCGGAGAGATCTCGCACGATCTCCTGCCTACATACCTCGTCTGGAACAAGGATCAGGGCGATGTAGTTCCCCTACATAGGGGAAAGGATGAACTCACAAACTAATAGGGAGTCTGGAACTCGGACCTAATGGCTATCACACAAGCAAAAAGAGACGCTGAGACGTCAAAAGAAACAAGAAGGTTAAAAAAGAAAAAGGGTGCCCGGAGAGATCTCGCACGATCTCCTGCCTACATACCTCGTCTGGAACAAGGATCAGGGCGATGTAGTTCCCCCACATAGGGGTTGCCATCTGAACATGGACTTAGAGAAGGAGGACACCAGTTGTGTCAAAGGAGAGTGGGCGATGTGTTCACGTCCTAGCAGTAGGTGTCGCAGCTCGCTGAATCGAGTCTTAGGCAGTTACCTCTTTGCAATAGAACGGACTACATGCCACAAGATCGGAGACGCTCGGAAAGGTCTAAAAGAAAAGGGGGAAGCTCTGCCCTAGAGTTGTCATGCAATATGTACTTAGGTATTAGGATTTACAAATGGGAATATCTACCTAATGTTGGCATGCAAAGAATATGGGAATTCTACCTATGTTATCATATAAAAGAATAAGGGAATCCTACCTATGTTATCATACAAAGGGTTCTATCTAACGGGTGCTACCTAATCGGAGCAAGAATCGACGAATGGAGCAAGGAGAAGTGTTAGGGATTAGGGTAGATGGCGATGCATGAAGCAATCGACTTACAAGGTTGATGGCGATGCATAAAGCAATCGACTTACAAAAGGGTGGATGAATACGTGCTGGTTCTGTTAGGTTTTGAAAAATGATTACTCGACGTTGGATCGAGGTTTTGGTCTTGTTTTGAAATGGTTATCGGCTGTTCATTTTATTTCTTGTATTAACAGATGAATAAAGAATGAAAGAATATTATACATTTCATGGGAGAGGGATACATTTGTTATGAATGGGGGTTGTCATGGCAATCAAACAACATAAATATATGCCTCATACATCATACAAGTTGGCAACAGTCAATCAGACAATAAGATATTTAAACAAGTATGTAATCGAATCAAATAATCAAAGAATGAAATAATAAAGCATTAAACAATGTATGAGTGTAAGTGCGAAGGAACCGGCTCATTGTAAGAAAGCCCAAGAGTAAGCTATGTGAGGTCGATGGCGATGCTTAAAAAGCAATCGACTTACAAGGGTGTAAAAAATGGGCTCGATATTAAATCGAGAAAAGTATGATTTTTATAGTTTTAAAAATGGTTTTGAATGAAATGGTGAAATTAAAAAACAACCAAACTTATGTTATGAAACTATGAGTATCGGAGAAATGAGAGTATAACATAAACATGAAGGATAAAAGAGAAAATTAAATGCCGCAAAAAAACCAAACATGCTACACACAGGTATCGAACCCACTATTAAGAGGGAGATAACCAACTCCCTTCCCGTCAGGCCATAAGCTGCTCACTGGAAAACCAAAGCTCACAAAAACCTAAATACCAACCGTGACCCTCCAAGGAAAAAAAGAACAAACAAAAAAGCCAACTATGGACCGCATGGATTAAGTTAGCCCAAACCCCACGAAGCAGTGGCCAAGATACAAAAAAATAAAAAAAATAAAAGAACAAAGAGCCCAACGGTCACCCTAGCCACATGGCTGTTGGGTGACGAAAACGTAAAACCTTCTCACAATAATACCAACCGGCGGTATTGATGAGAAGCTGATGTAGTAGAAAGCCACACAAGTCCCAATGGCACAGCAAATAAGCAATCAATAAAAGGCTTCAATCATTTTAAATGCAGAAAAAATAAAATGAAATGCAAAGGATAATCACAAGTCCCAGACTATTTTCAGAGAAAGCAAACCTTCACAACTTGAGGAGGTCCGAAAGTGAGTAATCGCGACAACAACGAAGGTCGGCGACGGAAATGAAGCCCGACCGGAAAGCAACAACAAGAACAGTTGACGAACGGGTCAACGACGATTGGACGGCTGACGCTTGAACCTTTCACTCTTTCGCCAATCGAATCCCAACGGTGCACTCGAAACTCGCCTTCCTTGCCTCTGGTGTGAGCTTCGTCCAACGGCGGTGAAAAAAAGGTCTAGGGTTCTTTAGACTTTTCCTCCTTCACCTTCGTTGATTAGGGTTTTTTTCTTTTTCTCGCCGCTATCTCCTCTTTCTCCCTTCTAGGGTTTCATGAATAGTAACCCCTTTTTATACAGGACCCCCCTCTTTCCTCTGCTGCGTTTTCTGCTGTGTAGTGGAGCCTTCGTACGGAGGATGTTAGGGAAATTTTGTCCTCTTTCAGCAGGTGGTCCCTCTCTTAGGCTCCTCAACCTTTACCGTGAGTAACAGGCAAGTCACTACTGTAAATTTTTTGACACACTTGAAACAAACGGAACGTGACGCTTATGGATTATTGGAACGGGATTGTATCAATCCGTAACTGTTATTGTTGATACTTGCAGGAAATAAAGATATAACAGACGTGACAACAGGAACTGGTTTGGTTGTGCATGAGAACACTGCCGCATTGGTGTGAACATTTGTCTGGGCTTCAACTCCGGAATTTGTCACATGATCTGCTCCATCATTTTTCAAGGTTTCCCTCAAGGTTGGTGTTTCAATTTATTTAGTATTTTGAATCAAAGAAAGAGCTTCTTATGGTTAACAAATGCATTGGCAGTTATTGGATTGTTTGCTGCAAGTGTAACGACGACATCAAAACTATGACAGGATTCTGGGTGTCGATTTTCATTTGACTTTGCTTAGGTACTTTAGGGGTCTTTGATATATCTTTTTTTTGTTGACAGTATTGGAACCATTGTTCTGCCACCTTCTCCAGATGCTGATAGATCAATTGCAAGAAGCACGACTCAGTTGGCCCGACATCAAGATGCCGATTCTTCAAGGATTTTTTGTACGCCAATAGCGTGGTCCAATCTCTGAATTCAGCCTCATCTGCAGCTCATATATATGGTGTTGGTATAAAAGCCATCCCTTCAATATGATTTCAAATTAGAAACAATACAAGCTCCTTTGACTGGTTTCTTCTTCATTGATTTGCAGTTCATATCACACCTGGATTTTTCCCAAAGAGTCTTCACACACTAAATTTGTCAAGAAACAAGATCAGCACCATTGAGGGCCTCAGAGAATTAACCCGATTGCGTGTACTTGACCTAAGTTTCTTTTCAGCTTGAACTGACCCTGTCTTGTTGGACTGGATCTGCTAAACCGTTAGTTGAGTTATGTTAAAACAACTTTCCATAAATTTATGTTAAGTGAATTAACGGCTGGTTAACTGCAGATCTGAATTATTATGCAGGGCTTTGTGTTAGGAATGGATTTACAGGTCATGCGCTGGTGTTCCAACCCTTGGAAAATGGTGCAGGTTACATATTTGGCTTGATTTTGTGTCCCACCTGTGCATGTTAATGGTTCATGGTGTAGAATTCATGGAAAGCCCTTGCTGAAAGTGGTTTTAGGTTGGCTGATATGAGTTTGGAAGATCTTTGTAGGCTATGGATAGGTATTTGTTGAAAATGCCCTGTTTCATTTCTTGAGCCGTGGTTACATCAAAAGGAACAAAGCACTTAGCTTGCTGATCTAATTTTTGGCTGATTTGTTCTCTGCAGGTTTTGCTTGAACTGATGTGAATGGGTATGGGTTGTTGTGCTAGGTTGAGCTGCTGGTTAAGGGATATTTAGGTATCCACCATTCTGCATATGCACACCCTAATCAACATGGATTGCACTTGACTGCATGGTGTATGGCTGATGCAGGAAATTGAAACACCTCATACCAGATGTTTCCTTGCGCACGAATGCATTCTCCGTGGTCTTCTATGTTAGGAAGTGTCGTCATGTAGATAACTCTCTTCCTGTACTGATTTGTGCTGGTAGTGTCAATGGTTTAAATCCCGGTCTACAAACTTACAAGGCTAGCCAGCATGGAAGACCTACTTAGGATGCCATAAATGTCATGGTTTGCTGCTAATTCCTGTTGTTGCTCTAAAGGTAAGTTTCGCAACATGGTTGGATTTCAGGTTGCATCTTTTAATGACTCGGGTTTATGCAGGTACGCGAGCTTTGTCCTATCATCCATTTCGCACAGCGGTACTTTGGCATCTTCATGATAAATACTGGGAGTTTTAACAACAATCATCTTCCCAGAAGTGCAAAGGACTTTAATTCGTTCTCTCTTAATCCCCGAGACTTCGCCGTCTATTCAAGTGGTGACAGGATCAAACCTACAGTTGTAGCTTCTGTTGAGTGTATCTAGAAGTGAAACTAAAGAAGCCCCAAAGACTCACTCTTATCCTGTATACACCCTACTGTAAATAATTACATTACTGTTTTATATGTAACGGCTAATTTTTTTAATATTCTTGCATCCACATTTTTGTAACGTTGAAAATTGTGGCATGTGCAATTGGTAGTGTTCGACATTGAAACTAAATTAACATTGGTTTGTTTCAATACTAATTTTGAGAAGAGAATCCAATTTGCTTCAACTCCAAAGAAAACCAATGCAATCAGTCCTTGATTCACTAACAACAACGATTCACTAACAACAACGATGCACTCCTCCATCTACCAGTCCTAATTTTCAAAGCAGGTTTTCCATAAAAAAAAACAACGGATTCATCTCCTGTGCAAGAAATGATACACTTCTCCTCATGCTTGTAAACTTCAATAACCTGAGAGTTAGAATCTTCTTCGTTTCCATCCATTGTTCGTCAAAGACTGCACTAGATAGGGTTTAGGGATGCACAGAGGTTGCGTTGACTTTGATCAAAGTTCATTTTTTTATTTTTCTTGTATAGAATCACATGTACTGGCTTAAAATGGATGAAATGGATTGGAATGGCTTGAAAAAATGATTGGAGATTGTTTTCACCATTGGCTTGAATGTTTGACTCTTGAGAAGCAAATAACTTGACTGATAATGTGTATGAACAAGACCATGAAATAAGACCATAAGGTCATAGTATCCATGAACCCATAACATGACTGGCATGTGGTTAGAAACACAAGAAACTTGGTTGTTCAGATGACCCAGACCGTAGAGGTATCCACAATCACAACACCATGACTTTGGATCCAAATCAATCCTCATGTAGAACCAAAGTTAGGTTAGGCCAAGCATACCAAACAAACATAAAAAATTCAGGAGCAAAATCAGGGTATGACAGCTGCCCCTATTTAAGCGTCTTCAACTAGAGAAAATGAAGCAGGACGTTCTTCATATGATCATAGTGGGAGATGATTAAATACTAAGAAGACCCGGATTTTGATCCTGAATTTTCATGAAATAGTTAACAATGTCTGTCAGAATCGGCAAAGAAGCAATCTCGAAAGAAGAGTCCGTCTGGTACGGTGAAAATCGGCCTGAGTACCGAAACAGAAAGTTGAACTGGATACCAAAATAAATGGTAACACAGGAATACCCATGGCCTGAACGCCACACATTAGTCTGAACACTAAGCATTGGAATATGAGAGTATCAATGTTGGTCTGATCACCGGAAATCTGGTCTGAACTCCACTTCGATCTGGAGATCGGAAACTGGCTTGAATACCACTTCGGTCTGGATACCGGGAACTGGCCTGGACGCCACTTCGGTCTGGATACCGGGAAAACTGGCCTGAATGCCACTTCGGTCTGGATACCGGGAAAACTGGCCTGAATGCCACTTCGGTCTGGATACCGGGAACTGGCCTGGAATGCCACTTCGGTCTGGATACCGGGAACTGGCCTGGACGCCACTTCGGTCTGGATACCGGGAAAACTGGTCTGAATACCCTAAGTTCTTCGTCCTGATTGTTGAGAACTTCTTCGATCTGGAAATCGGCAACTGGCCTGAATGCCACTTCGGTCTGGATACCGGGAAAACTGGCCTGGACGCCACTTCGGTCTGGATACCGGGAAAACTGGTCTGAACACCACAAGTTCTTCGTCCTGACTGTTGAGAACTTCTTCGATCTGGAATCGGAAACTGGCCTGAACGCCACATCGGTCTGGATACCGCCTCGGTCTGAACACCGGAAAACTGGTCTGAACACCACAAGTTCTTCGTCCTGATTGTTGAGAACTTCTTCGATCTGGAATCGGAAACTGGCCTGAACGCCACTTCGGTCTGGATACCGGGAAAACTGGTCTGAACACCACAAGTTCTTCGTCCTGACTGTTGAGAACTTCTTCGATCTGAAATCGAAAACTGGCCTGAACGCCACTTCGGTCTGGATACCGGGAAAACTGGTCTGAACACCACAAGTTCTTCGTCCTGACTGTTGAGAACTTCTTCGATCTGAAATCGGAAACTGGCCTGAATGCCACATCGGTCTGGATACCGCCTCGGTCTGAACACCGGAAAACTCTTCATGTCTATCAGCATCGGCGAAGATAACAAAACAGTGATACGTGATCCGGCACGCATGCCAAAGACTTATGCTGGGAATAACAATCGAAAGATTGGCCAAAGAGTGCATGAGATATATTATCTATAGCCGTCAAAACGTAGATAATACACTCGCATGGAAGATTATCCATAACCGGGTTGCAGGTTGTTAAATGAATAATCGACCGAAAAGAAAGGCATCAGGGTACCAGGACTAGGCATGCAAAAGATGACCAATCAGAAGAGGATAACGTTGCTAACTCGGAGCAAATACCCAAAAGAAAGGGGAAGACCCACTGGGGACAATACTGCTTAATCAGGGCAAGTATCCAAAGGGGACAAGACTATTAATACCACAAAGAGGGGATTACATCTACCGGTTAGTAGGCAGAAAACCACGGAAAAGTAACCAGTCATCGATAGGATGAGCACACAGGGTTAACTCCACCAAGGGGATGAAAGTGGGATTTTACAGCTACCAGTTTGTAGGTAGAAAACCACGACGATAGGACTTACAACTACCGGTTTGTAGGTAGAGGCCCACAAACAGCATGAACCACAAAGGTTACCTCTGCTAGGGGGTGAAAGTGGGATTTTACAACTACCAGCCAGTAGGTAGGAAACCACAAAGATAGGACTTACAACTACCGGTTCGTTGGTAGAAGCCACAAATTCTGCCGAGGATAAGATGAATGAGTGCCGGTTAGTGAGCGACTATTCATTTATGCCCCAGGGAAGCACGGGAGACAGCCAACAGGAAGCCAATTTAGGATCGATCCAAAAAGGCAGACTGAAACAGGACTCATCCTAATGAGGACAGAACTCAATAGGGAAAACCCATCCCGTTAGGGAGGGAACGGAAACAACCGTCATCCACGAGGATGTATCTCGGTGGGGAGCGCAGAAGGAATGGTGGACATTTTCTACTTAAGGGGTCGACTCTATATGGAGAGATCAGACACGCCCACATATGCTAGGGGAATTGAACCAAGCTTGCAAAATGATGCCAACTTCGGGGAGTAACACTGCTGGGGATACCCACTCAACTAAGGAGTCACTTGTTGGGAAAACACCAACTTCTCAACCATGCTGATGAACCCAATTCTGAAGCCGACCCAATGGTGCGATGCTAAACTCTTTCCAACAACCCAATCTCGGCTGGTCACCACGGTCTAGGGCTAATGGACATGTTTGCAATGTTGATGCATGAGTTTTTTTGTTTTACACAATGCCCCATGATCATGGAAACGCTATGCACTAATGATGCAATATGATATGCTTATCTAAATGATGAATGCATAAACACACGTCTCCTCCAGAGACAACACCGGGGACTCCAGGAACTATGCTGAGGATCCTATAATCACGTCAACTTCCACCCTGTTGGGGAAAGACAAACCTTGCTGAGGCTGCACTCCATCGAACCTGAACTGCTTGGAGATTATCCTGCTAGGGGAGGCAACCCATTCTTATCTCTACTGGGGATGATTTTCTCCGAACCCGATCCGCTTGGGGACCTCGCTGAGGGAAAACCATCAACACAAACCCTACTGGGAAGGCAGTAACCTTTAGGCTCGCTGAGGAGACACTGATCTCAAATCTGTTAGGGAGGATCTACTGGAGAGATCTGTATCAACAAAAAGCAGGAGACAACCATCAACAGATACACGGCAACAGCTGCATCATGAGTATCTGAATGCTATGATTATGCATGTATGCATGATACCTAAAAATGTATGATGAATGCTGACAAACAGACGTGCTCAACACACAGGTCCGGGAATCAACCATCTGGTACCACTCTTCCGGAGGGAAAACCAAAGTCACCAGAGAGACGAGAAAATCCACTGGAGACTGGGATATCAGGGAGCAACACCATCCTGCAGGGGAGGAAGGCCACCAGAGGTTTCCGGAGGGATCGTCAGTCATAACCGGAGAAAAGAGTTCAACATACTGGCGGACGCGCCACAACAACTCGTGCTGGAAATCAGAGATACTCAGAAGCAACCAGATCTCTGATGAAGATAGATAGGCCTTAATAAAGCTCCTCATCCTAACAACTCCGCTGGGGATCTATCTGAGGGCATGATGGAGTACTGGATGTCAATCCACCAAATACTGAATCTTCCAAGAATAGCACCCATGCTGGGGGAGGGAGGAAGACTGCTCTGCTGGAGAGAGGAAAGTTGAAGTCTTCAATAAATGCTCTGCCTAGGACTGCCCCACAAAAAGCGTCCAAACAGCAAACTTGCTAGGGATGCCCCACAATAGGGCTCAAACAGCACTCTACTGGGGATGCCCCACTATAGGTGCTAATAGGGACTTGGAAGAAGAAAAAAAAAAAACTGCACTGCCGGGGACATGAAGATGAACAACTTCAACCAACACTACACTGGGCAATCTCGCTGAGGAGAAACCATGAGAGGTTCTACAGGGAAAAGATACAGTCATGCTCGAGATACGAACAATTGTCTTACCTGTTGGTAATCATACCACCCTTGGGAGAGCACTGTGGGTCTCCTAAGTATCCTTCCATCATTGTGAATATTCACTTAGTTTGAGAACAATTTTGAAAAATTTATTTATTTTGAAAAACAATGATACTTTATCAATTAAAACATGCAAAACGTTTGTTGAGTTGAAACAAATAAGAGTGCAAATAATTGGATAAAAGCTCAAATTGATGTGATGGAATGGTAGTCTGCAAAGGGCGAGACTCCATAGATCTGTACAAGTTTGAAATCGGTGATATATATTGGAGAGGGCTACATTGAACATAATGACCCTTACTCTACCATTCTGAATTTCGATGTATTCAGAGCTTCAGTCGACGACGCATCGAGGATTCCTGACGGATGACAGATATAGAACACGGTCTTGTCAAGATGCAGTTACTTGCCAAATCCCTAATTTTTTCCTAGATTGCCCCAGTGTGAGGTGATCAATCTAGCGGGATGCAAATTCTTTTTTTTCAATGTCTCTAACTTTTGCCTGGATCGCCCTTTCGGGTTTTCAATCCACCGAGACGCTCCTTTTTGCCTAAGTTGCCCTTTGGGGTGTTCGACTTAGCGAGCTTTTTGTTCTTTTTTTTTTTTTGCGAAGTATTTCTTGACTGCATCGGGAATTCACAGGACGAGTGAACTTCTTCATCCATTGCTGTAAGTCTCAAAGCACCGCCTGAAAAGACTCTCTTGACAACCTATGGGCATTCATAGCTTAGGGTTCACTTGCCCCTGGAATCGGGTACGAAAGACAAGACTTTCTTGAGCACAGGGTCCCTCGGAACACACGAGGCTTGACCTTCTTATAGCGTGCTTTCGTCACTCTCCGCTGATATAACTGACCATGACACATGGCAGTTAATCTCTTCTTTTCGATCGAATTCAACATCAGTCAACTTGGGACTTTGAGGGTGCTATTTTTTTCTTTTGTTTCTTTCTTTCTTTCTTTTGATTCTGATTTCTTTTGATTTTGCACCCTCTTCTTTCTTTGTACTTTCTTTTTTCTTTTTCTTTTATGCCCCAGTTGGCTGTTCTGCTGATTCTCGAGATACAACTGAGTGATCTTCTTTTCTTGCTCAAGAAGTCGGAAAATCTCGTCAGGAATCCCTTCAACATCATCTTCTTCCGCTTCGAATACAGGGAATTCACAATTGGGAGATGACGTCAGATCATTGTGTTCAATGGGTTTAAGAAACAACCTGCATAATTATTTTGATATGAAAAGCTTTTTGGAAATCAAACAAGACAATCGTTATGCAGATGAAAAGATTGTTTTTATTCCTGTTTTTAGGGTTTTTTGTGATCACCAATTTCATGTAAAAAGCGAAAAAGGAAAACAATTGGAAAAAACAAATGTTTAACATGCATTTATTTGAATGAAAATATCATTGCACAAAATGTTGCCAACAATGTCATCACTTCTCCTTTTGGCATGGGAGAAGGGTTTTTAAACAAAGTGATTATTACTCTGACTTCTGAACAACTGTAGGAACACCCACAGTGACCCATTTGTGATAGATCCCACCAGGGATAACAACTGTCAGTATCCTTTGCATCAGCAACTTCTGCTTTTGAACAAACCTCTTCGTTGAAGACCTCAGAAGAATAACCATCACCAACCCGGGACTTGCCGTCTTCAAGCTTGATTAACACGGGGACCTAAGTCTTCAAAGCTCGGAATCCCTGACCTCACAAGGTCTTGAACCTTCATCTTTAGCTGGAAACAACTATCCACATCATGACCAGGAGCACCCGAATGATACACACAATGCTGTTCAGGCCTATACCACCACCGAGGGTTGACGGGTATAGCCGGCGGGTCTCTGGGAGTAATCAAGTTCCGCTCTATCAAAGAGGGATACAGCTCTGCATAGGACATAGGGATCGGATCAAAAATGATCTTCTTCCTCTCATTACTCGTACTGGCTTGATTACCAATGGGAGGCCGGTAAGTCTGCTGCTGAGGACGATGTTGTTGATGCTGATATTGCTGAGTTGGTCTTCTCTATTGTTGTTGAGTTTGAGTGGCTAGAATAGTCACAGCAGCAACTTGCCGATGTTGTCCTTTGTTCACGCTCCTCCGACGGTGCACAACGCTTGTTTCACCCTCTCCCCTTCTGGGTGCCCCAGAGGATGGCTTTTTAGAACTTGAAGGATTTGAAGAGCTAGGATGGCGAACCGGAGCAAGGGTTGCTCTGACATTAACAGTCTCTGTAGCAAGGGGCTGTCCACTGATTATAATACCCCTCAAATCTTCACCCACGACATAGTTGTTGACGGGAATAGTGACAGCAGTAATTTGATAATTGACAGGGACCCTCTCTAGTGAAGCACGACTGGGCGGCAGAATCACAGCTTCCTGTCTCTGGGCTAAGGCACACAGCTCCTCTTGCCCCTGAACAACTCCTTGCATCATGGTCATGAACTGGGCCATGTTCTGTCTTTGGGCTAAGGCACGCAGCTCCTCTTGCCCCTGAACAACCCCTTGCATCATGCTCATGAACTGAGCCATGTCCTGTCTTTGGGCTAAGGCACGCAGCTCCTCTTGCCCCTGAACAACTCCTTGCATCATGGTCATGAACTGGGCCATGTTTGCCCTCATCTCAGCCAACTCATCTTGGACTTGATCCATACTCCTCTAATGATTCAATCTGGTTGCGGTGCGGACGATGATCAACAATCCAGTCTCAATCAAAACCCAGAGTGAGAAGTCTCTCCCAAGCATGTCCGCAATGCAAGGATGATATGTGCATGATATGCACATGATGCGGATGCTATTTTATCATGAATGATCCTGAAAAGGATATGCACATGTGAGTTAACTTTTTCATGCATTATTATTTTTTGGAAAATAAACATGCTATGATGCAAATGATGGAGCCAAGACTGGCAGGCTGTGCATCTCGGCACACAGGATCCGAAGCTTCGGCTTGAACTCTGATCACAACCATCTGAAACCCAAAGTCAATCTGATCAACTGGCATCTGAACCCATGTCTGGAGAACTGAGTCACCATCTGAGTGAGCACCCACAGATTCAGCCCAGGGATCCGAAATAAACGGAACCCGCTGATAAACCACGGACAGAACTCCGGCGTCCCAGAAATAAACGTCCATAAATTTGGCTGAACCAAAGTCACCATCACAGCACCACTGGCAGAAACCGTATCTGTAGAGATCAAACCCTCCCCTCACAGGTAGGTTCTAAGAACAGAAGTTTGTCAGCTTCAGCCCTTCAGTCGAGAATAATACGTTTACCACTGAAGGTTTGGCATTATTACGGGATAAAAGACCTCTGCTGACTCCCCTCAACAGGATATCCTAAAGCAAGTTCCCAGTCTCAGGGTCCTCGGATTGATCAGCGAGAATGCGCCCACCAGAGCTAACATAATCACGTCTCGGAGGAGAGGCCTCAACTGAGTTCTCGGAAAATGGTCACCAGAGTCGACAATTTCTAGAGGAACATCATGTCGTTACGGAACATCCGTAGGACATAATATATCCAAGAGAAACCTCGTCTGGGTGTGGTTCTTCACGAACGACTTAACGTAGCAACATGCCACGCAAGCCTCATGAACATCCACTCTAAAATCTGTGTGTACACTCAAGCCTGGGTAATGGGCTTACCTCTCATAGAACACCCCACCCCAACAAACAGATAAACGGCAGCAGATACAGCAAACATATGTACATGAATGCAATAAGGTAAAGCAGGTAAATGCTGAAAATAAATAACTGTACAAAAGAATAAACACCCAACAAACAAGAAACCTACAAAAGCTAGGAGGGACTCGCTTAGGGAAACTATGTCCCCAGCAGAGTCGCCAGCTGTCGCAACCCGAAAAATACGGTCTGCGAAAAAAACAACCGGCGAGAAAGGAATGACAGAAGAGTCGCCACCGTGCGTTATTTATCCCAAAGGAGGGAAAGGAAACGCTCGAAGTAAACCTGGAGAAAGGAAAGGAAAAGACAAGGTCTCGCAACCAAATCTTGGGTTCGGGAGTCGATTATGCGAAGGGAAGGTATTAGCACCCCTACGCATCCGTAGTACTCTACGGGATCCACTCTTGTTTGTTTCTTGTCTAAAGGGTGTATGTTTATCTAATGTACTATTTACTAAAAGAAAGGGGTCAAAGAAATGACTCGCACAGATGTCGCATCCACTGCATACGTATCTCATCTGAATATGAGAATCAGAGTCTTCGTAGCTCGGCTACCTAAGGGTTAAGGATAAGTGTGCTCGCTAAGACATCGCGTCTTATGCCTACGTATCTCATCGGGAATGAGAATCAGAGCAAAAACGTAGTTCAGCTAACTACGGGAACAAAAGTCTCGATTGCAACTAGGGCAAGAGAAAGGGAAGGTCTCGGTCGCAACGAGGGCGAGAGAAAGGATCGCAACGAGGGCGAAAGCAAACAAAGATTAGTTGTTAGTTGTTAGTCAAACTCGGCAAGACATCGCATCTTGTGCCTACGTATCTCATCTGAACATGAGAATCAGAGTTGCCGTAGTTCGGCTCACGCACGCCAAACAAAACAAGACACCTACACACAAAAAGGTGGCAAACATGGAGCCCGACTGCCAATCACTGGACTTACATCAGCATCCGAACCAAAACACACACAAAAGGGCAAACGTGGAGCCCGACTGCCAATCACTGGACTTACATCAGCATCCGAACCAAAACACACGCACACTGGAACCCGAATGCCACTCGATGGACTTACATCAGCTTCCAAGCACACAACAACCAAACAAGTTAACAGGGAGTCGGGAACTCGAGCCTATAACTGTCAAGCACACACACAAAAAGAAAGAAAAGGAAGGTGCCCGGAGTGGTCTCGCACGACCACCTGCCTACATACCTCGTCTGGAACAAGGATCAGGGCGATGTAGTTCCCCTACATAGGGGAAAGGATGAACTCACAAACTAATAGGGAGTCTGGAACTCGGACCTAATGGCTATCACACAAGCAAAAAGAGACGCTGAGACGTCAAAAGAAACAAGAAGGTTAAAAAAGAAAAAGGGTGCCCGGAGAGATCTCGCACGATCTCCTGCCTACATACCTCGTCTGGAACAAGGATCAGGGCGATGTAGTTCCCCCACATAGGGGAAAGGATGAACTCACAAACTAATAGGGAGTCTGGAACTCGGACCTAATGGCTATCACACAAGCAAAAAGAGACGCTGAGACGTCAAAAGAAACAAGAAGGTTAAAAAAGAAAAAGGGTGCCCGGAGAGATCTCGCACGATCTCCTGCCTACATACCTCGTCTGGAACAAGGATCAGGGCGATGTAGTTCCCCTACATAGGGGAAAGGATGAACTCACAAACTAATAGGGAGTCTGGAACTCGGACCTAATGGCTATCACACAAGCAAAAAGAGACGCTGAGACGTCAAAAGAAACAAGAAGGTTAAAAAAGAAAAAGGGTGCCCGGAGAGATCTCGCACGATCTCCTGCCTACATACCTCGTCTGGAACAAGGATCAGGGCGATGTAGTTCCCCCACATAGGGGTTGCCATCTGAACATGGACTTAGAGAAGGAGGACACCAGTTGTGTCAAAGGAGAGTGGGCGATGTGTTCACGTCCTAGCAGTAGGTGTCGCAGCTCGCTGAATCGAGTCTTAGGCAGTTACCTCTTTGCAATAGAACGGACTACATGCCACAAGATCGGAGACGCTCGGAAAGGTCTAAAAGAAAAGGGGGAAGCTCTGCCCTAGAGTTGTCATGCAATATGTACTTAGGTATTAGGATTTACAAATGGGAATATCTACCTAATGTTGGCATGCAAAGAATATGGGAATTCTACCTATGTTATCATATAAAAGAATAAGGGAATCCTACCTATGTTATCATACAAAGGGTTCTATCTAACGGGTGCTACCTAATCGGAGCAAGAATCGACGAATGGAGCAAGGAGAAGTGTTAGGGATTAGGGTAGATGGCGATGCATGAAGCAATCGACTTACAAGGTTGATGGCGATGCATAAAGCAATCGACTTACAAAAGGGTGGATGAATACGTGCTGGTTCTGTTAGGTTTTGAAAAATGATTACTCGACGTTGGATCGAGGTTTTGGTCTTGTTTTGAAATGGTTATCGGCTGTTCATTTTATTTCTTGTATTAACAGATGAATAAAGAATGAAAGAATATTATACATTTCATGGGAGAGGGATACATTTGTTATGAATGGGGGTTGTCATGGCAATCAAACAACATAAATATATGCCTCATACATCATACAAGTTGGCAACAGTCAATCAGACAATAAGATATTTAAACAAGTATGTAATCGAATCAAATAATCAAAGAATGAAATAATAAAGCATTAAACAATGTATGAGTGTAAGTGCGAAGGAACCGGCTCATTGTAAGAAAGCCCAAGAGTAAGCTATGTGAGGTCGATGGCGATGCTTAAAAAGCAATCGACTTACAAGGGTGTAAAAAATGGGCTCGATATTAAATCGAGAAAAGTATGATTTTTATAGTTTTAAAAATGGTTTTGAATGAAATGGTGAAATTAAAAAACAACCAAACTTATGTTATGAAACTATGAGTATCGGAGAAATGAGAGTATAACATAAACATGAAGGATAAAAGAGAAAATTAAATGCCGCAAAAAAACCAAACATGCTACACACAGGTATCGAACCCACTATTAAGAGGGAGATAACCAACTCCCTTCCCGTCAGGCCATAAGCTGCTCACTGGAAAACCAAAGCTCACAAAAACCTAAATACCAACCGTGACCCTCCAAGGAAAAAAAGAACAAACAAAAAAGCCAACTATGGACCGCATGGATTAAGTTAGCCCAAACCCCACGAAGCAGTGGCCAAGATACAAAAAAATAAAAAAAATAAAAGAACAAAGAGCCCAACGGTCACCCTAGCCACATGGCTGTTGGGTGACGAAAACGTAAAACCTTCTCACAATAATACCAACCGGCGGTATTGATGAGAAGCTGATGTAGTAGAAAGCCACACAAGTCCCAATGGCACAGCAAATGAGCAATCAATAAAAGGCTTCAATCATTTTAAATGCAGAAAAAATAAAATGAAATGCAAAGGATAATCACAAGTCCCAGACTATTTTCAGAGAAAGCAAACCTTCACAACTTGAGGAGGTCCGAAAGTGAGTAATCGCGACAACAACGAAGGTCGGCGACGGAAATGAAGCCCGACCGGAAAGCAACAACAAGAACAGTTGACGAAGGGGTCAACGACGATTGGACGGCTGACGCTTGAACCTTTCACTCTTTCGCCAATCGAATCCCAACGGTGCACTCGAAACTCGCCTTCCTTGCCTCTGGTGTGAGCTTCGTCCAACGGCGGTGAAAAAAAGGTCTAGGGTTCTTTAGACTTTTCCTCCTTCACCTTCGTTGATTAGGGTTTTTTTTCTTTTTCTCGCCGCTATCTCCTCTTTCTCCCTTCTAGGGTTTCATGAATAGTAACCCCTTTTTATACAGGACCCCCCTCTTTCCTCTGCTGCGTTTTCTGCTGTGTAGTGGAGCCTTCGTACGGAGGATGTTAGGGAAATTTTGTCCTCTTTCAGCAGGTGGTCCCTCTCTTAGGCTCCTCAACCTTTACCGTGAGTAACAGGCAAGTCACTACTGTAAATTTTTGACACACTTGAAACAAACGGAACGTGACGCTTATGGATTATTGGAACGGGATTGTATCAATCCGTAACTGTTATTGTTGATACTTGCAGGAAATAAAGATATAACAGACGTGACAACAGGAACTGGTTTGGTTGTGCATGAGAACACTGCCGCATTGGTGTGAACATTTGTCTGGGCTTCAACTCCGGAATTTGTCACATGATCTGCTCCATCATTTTTCAAGGTTTCCCTCAAGGTTGGTGTTTCAATTTATTTAGTATTTTGAATCAAAGAAAGAGCTTCTTATGGTTAACAAATGCATTGGCAGTTATTGGATTGTTTGCTGCAAGTGTAACGACGACATCAAAACTATGACAGGATTCTGGGTGTCGATTTTCATTTGACTTTGCTTAGGTACTTTAGGGGTCTTTGATATATCTTTTTTTTGTTGACAGTATTGGAACCATTGTTCTGCCACCTTCTCCAGATGCTGATAGATCAATTGCAAGAAGCACGACTCAGTTGGCCCGACATCAAGATGCCGATTCTTCAAGGATTTTTTGTACGCCAATAGCGTGGTCCAATCTCTGAATTCAGCCTCATCTGCAGCTCATATATATGGTGTTGGTATAAAAGCCATCCCTTCAATATGATTTCAAATTAGAAACAATACAAGCTCCTTTGACTGGTTTCTTCTTCATTGATTTGCAGTTCATATCACACCTGGATTTTTCCCAAAGAGTCTTCACACACTAAATTTGTCAAGAAACAAGATCAGCACCATTGAGGGCCTCAGAGAATTAACCCGATTGCGTGTACTTGACCTAAGTTTCTTTTCAGCTTGAACTGACCCTGTCTTGTTGGACTGGATCTGCTAAACCGTTAGTTGAGTTATGTTAAAACAACTTTCCATAAATTTATGTTAAGTGAATTAACGGCTGGTTAACTGCAGATCTGAATTATTATGCAGGGCTTTGTGTTAGGAATGGATTTACAGGTCATGCGCTGGTGTTCCAACCCTTGGAAAATGGTGCAGGTTACATATTTGGCTTGATTTTGTGTCCCACCTGTGCATGTTAATGGTTCATGGTGTAGAATTCATGGAAAGCCCTTGCTGAAAGTGGTTTTAGGTTGGCTGATATGAGTTTGGAAGATCTTTGTAGGCTATGGATAGGTATTTGTTGAAAATGCCCTGTTTCATTTCTTGAGCCGTGGTTACATCAAAAGGAACAAAGCACTTAGCTTGCTGATCTAATTTTTGGCTGATTTGTTCTCTGCAGGTTTTGCTTGAACTGATGTGAATGGGTATGGGTTGTTGTGCTAGGTTGAGCTGCTGGTTAAGGGATATTTAGGTATCCACCATTCTGCATATGCACACCCTAATCAACATGGATTGCACTTGACTGCATGGTGTATGGCTGATGCAGGAAATTGAAACACCTCATACCAGATGTTTCCTTGCGCACGAATGCATTCTCCGTGGTCTTCTATGTTAGGAAGTGTCGTCATGTAGATAACTCTCTTCCTGTACTGATTTGTGCTGGTAGTGTCAATGGTTTAAATCCCGGTCTACAAACTTACAAGGCTAGCCAGCATGGAAGACCTACTTAGGATGCCATAAATGTCATGGTTTGCTGCTAATTCCTGTTGTTGCTCTAAAGGTAAGTTTCGCAACATGGTTGGATTTCAGGTTGCATCTTTTAATGACTCGGGTTTATGCAGGTACGCGAGCTTTGTCCTATCATCCATTTCGCACAGCGGTACTTTGGCATCTTCATGATAAATACTGGGAGTTTTAACAACAATCATCTTCCCAGAAGTGCAAAGGACTTTAATTCGTTCTCTCTTAATCCCCGAGACTTCGCCGTCTATTCAAGTGGTGACAGGATCAAACCTACAGTTGTAGCTTCTGTTGAGTGTATCTAGAAGTGAAACTAAAGAAGCCCCAAAGACTCACTCTTATCCTGTATACACCCTACTGTAAATAATTACATTACTGTTTTATATGTAACGGCTAATTTTTTTAATATTCTTGCATCCACATTTTTGTAACGTTGAAAATTGTGGCATGTGCAATTGGTAGTGTTCGACATTGAAACTAAATTAACATTGGTTTGTTTCAATACTAATTTTGAGAAGAGAATCCAATTTGCTTCAACTCCAAAGAAAACCAATGCAATCAGTCCTTGATTCACTAACAACAACGATTCACTAACAACAACGATGCACTCCTCCATCTACCAGTCCTAATTTTCAAAGCAGGTTTTCCATAAAAAAAAACAACGGATTCATCTCCTGTGCAAGAAATGATACACTTCTCCTCATGCTTGTAAACTTCAATAACCTGAGAGTTAGAATCTTCTTCGTTTCCATCCATTGTTCGTCAAAGACTGCACTAGATAGGGTTTAGGGATGCACAGAGGTTGCGTTGACTTTGATCAAAGTTCATTTTTTTATTTTTCTTGTATAGAATCACATGTACTGGCTTAAAATGGATGAAATGGATTGGAATGGCTTGAAAAAATGATTGGAGATTGTTTTCACCATTGGCTTGAATGTTTGACTCTTGAGAAGCAAATAACTTGACTGATAATGTGTATGAACAAGACCATGAAATAAGACCATAAGGTCATAGTATCCATGAACTTATAACATGACTGGCATGTGGTTAGAAACACAAGAAACTTGGTTGTTCAGATGACCCAGACCGTAGAGGTATCCACAATCACAACACCATGACTTTGGATCCAAATCAATCCTCATGTAGAACCAAAGTTAGGTTAGGCCAAGCATGCCAAACAAACATAAAAAATTCAGGAGCAAAATCAGGGTATGACAGCTGGGAATGAGAAGTTTCTTACAAGTGATTTTTTAGTACAAAGTGAACACCCCGAGCCCCTCGTGAGATATTCTATTTATACTAAACTAAAGAAACTGCCTACAGGCTAAAACTCCTAAAAACTAGCAGACGTCGTGTCACACGATCTGCAAACTGTTCTACCCACGTCTTCCAAAACTGCTTCAGACTCTGGCGTTTTTATTCTTCTTGTAACTGCTAATCATTTTCTAATTTCAAATTTCTCCCGCCCAGATATTCAGGGCGACACTGTCTTCTAAGCATTTGGCATGAAAGAAAATTCTTTAAGTCCCAAGCTTCACTTCAGTCGACGGAATGGCCTGTCGACCAACCACGCTTCTCCTATCGGCTTCATCCCTTGACTTGTGTTTTTTCCCCTCTTGCTCATCTCAGGCATATCTTCATCCTTTGATGGGGTATAACCCCCAAGTTCACAAGACCCTATCACCAATTATGCTTTTAGCATGCCTTAGTGATTTCTCGTGGTAACAAGTTGTTCATGTTGAATTTTTTGATAGCTCGCACACATTCTTCTTTGGTACGAAACATGTCTCCCACCTTTAATTCGCCTTCTGATTGTGGATACGGGTTATAGAAAACACTGTCGGAGGTTTCATCGTCATGCAGATCCATCTTTGTCATATGTTGAGGAGGATTATAGACATGAGTAGGAGGTAATGTCGGTGGTTGATCATCATCTTCAATGTCGTTGTTCAGCATGTGATCAACCTGTATCTCGGTCTCCTCTTCTTCTTCATCAACGGCGTCCACTTCTGCTTCTGCTTCTGGGTTGACGTCATCTGACCATTGTGGATCAAACTCACCATATTCATCCTGACTAATTATTTGAGACTGCTGAGATGGTATACATGGTTGAAGAGTAATATACAACTCAATACAGCTGCAGCCTGAATGTTCATGACTAACAAACATGTATTCAACATCTTCATCGTCCCGTACCTTAAGCGGGAGAAACTTGCATTGACTGTTCTTAAAAAAAATATTGGATTTTGATACGTGATCTTTGACACAATGCCCGATCCTATACAGGATTGTATTCTTTTTTTCAAATGCAAGAAGGTTGTATTTCTCTTGACCGTAAGTCTAATGGTATCGGTGTTTCGAAAATAAAAACCGTATAACTCAGACTCGTATGTTTCACCGTTACAGTGAACGTTGACACTGTATTTTGGTGAAGATGACATGTAGATGAAAAATATTTTCTTGCTGCAGATGAATGTGGGTTGAGTCTTGGATGTTGATAGTAAGACACTTAAATAGGAGAGTGATGTGTCTCACATGCAAGCTAGTTCGAAGTGATGTGTCGCACATGCAAGCTAGTCCGAAATAATGTATTACACATGCAAGCTAGTCCTAAATGATGTGTCAACCATGCAAGCTACTAAGACGTGACATGTTCAGCATGCAAGAGAGAGGACAACCACGTGTCAGACATGCAAACACACACTCCAATTGAATTGGCGCCCCCATTCATTCCTTGCACATGGGCGCCAATCCATTTGGCGACACCTTGTATTTTCATGCATGCAGACCTCTATGGAGGCACCAATTTGAATGCCGACACCATGTACAAAATGCACATGGGCGCCAATTCAATTGGAGACCACATGCAAACATAATTTTTCATGCTCCGAGCCATTTTCCTATAAATACATCCACACCATCAACACTTCTTCCACACCATCACTCACTACTTCTTCTACAATACTTCTTCTATAATTTCATTTGCAACAACTTCTTGTAGTTTCATCTGCAATAAAATGTTTATCCTCATAATGGGCGAATCGCATAGAGGAACGGTTGCAAATATAACAACTTATGTAAGCGTTTTCTTCTTTTGTTATTTGTTTTAATAGAGTCCCTTTTAATAACATACCAACTTAGTCAAGTTTTTTGTTCTTTCTTTTATAGGATGTTTCAAGGTTCCGGACTTGGGTCCACGAATATGTCCATATGGACCCGATGATTCAACCTTATGTTGAACTCGTCGGTTTTGGTCATATAAGCAAGATTTTGTCTTGGTCCGTAGATAACAAATTCATTCTTGCTTTATGCGAAAGATGGCGTCCAGAGACACACACATTTTGGTTCCCAACCGGTGAGTGTACCGTGACGTTAGAAGACGTCTACATGCTTTTGGGACTGCCCATTGAAGATAAGGCTGTTAATGGTAAAACCAACTATGCAAATTCAATTTGCATGGACCTCTTGGAGACTGATTTGTTAGATGATAACTCAAGAGGTCGAGGTATACTCCTTTCACGCCTTAAGTCATACTATAACAGTTTATACTTAGATGAGCATTCTACCGAAAATGCTCGAATAATAAAAACTAGGTGTTACATTATGCTTTTAATTGGTTCTTTTTTATTTCCTGAAGGTAGTGGTTCTAGTATGCATATTATGTATTTACCTTTACTTAGACATGTAGATAGAATAGGAAGTTACAGTTGGGGATCTGCTTGTCTAGCCTATCTCTATAGCTCCTTGTGCAAAAACTCACACAAAGACACATTTACATTTTCTGGGTATGTTGTTTTGCTCCAAGCATAGGGTTGGTCAAGACTACCGTCCCTAGCACCCGTCAACAACAACCCTTTCACTTTTCCGTATGCACAAAAGTAAGTTGTTTAAATTGCTATATATTTACTTACTTCTTTAAAGATTATTGTCTATAACTAATATTTTTATCTTTTTGGTGTAGATGGTCTGCACGTGGTATGAGTTACAACAAATGTCCTAGACACTGTATTACTCAGTATCGCAATCTGTTGGATCACCTTCGACCGACAGACGTAAGGATAATAACCTCATTATTTCGTTATAATTTGTTAACTTCTTCTACTTAGATTATAATCCTATTTTCTTTCACATTTCAGTTCATTTGGCGTCCATACCTTAATTTGGATCATGACCATGAGGTCAACGCTGAAGACGCGGCCGTATGAACTGCATGCACACCGATAATACGATTCACAACTGTGGAGATGCACAACAGTGATCGTGTGAAGTTGCAGTTCGGTATGCCCCAAAACACCCCAGATCCCCCAGCAAGTCTAGGAGAATGGCATCTACGCAAAGTTAACGACCAATGGAACTTCAATCCATGGCAAAGCTTCGCAAGATCGGAGTGTCGCAAATGGAAGCACCGCCATGACCATGTCTTAACTGACACAGTCATGCCAAATGAAGAAAAACCAAGTCGTACTTATATGGCTTGGTACAGATCGGTTGGTGTCATACCCCAAAAATTACCCATCATTTTTCCTAAAAAAAAAAAAAAAAAAAAAAAAAAAAAAAAAAAAAAAAAAAAAAAAAAACGAGAAACAAAAAAAAAAAAAAAAAAAAAAAAAAAAAAAGAAAAAGAAAATTTTTTTTAATTAATTAAATAATTAAAATAAATAAATAAATAAAATATAACAAATTATTTTGGACTTGGGTCTCCCTCATTCCAAGCCCATTACCCACGAAATTAGTCTATAAATACTGAAGTTTCAGTAGGGGGAGTTAGACTTGGAGTTTACACTGGGAGATTCACTGGAGAAAGAAGGAAGAGAAGCAAAACACTCTGAGGTTTCCTTGGAACAAAACCTTGAGGAAAAAGAAAGAGAGAGAACAGAGAAGGACGGATAGAAACTTTGGCATAGGAACCCTGCCTACCCGGAGAATTCAGAGTAAAGAAACCCTGAAGGCAACCCATCTGCACCGAAGCCATCGCCGTCCAATTCCCGCTGCCTAACTTATTCCGATACTACAAGTGGTCAATCCCTTCAACCTTGAATTGGCAAACAGGTTTGCGTATCTCTATTGTTTATACTTTCAATTGGCCATATCTACATATATAATGCATCATGATTAAATGTTGATATATAATTTGCTTTCGTATGGGAATTTAAATATGCCTGAATACCCTGAATGTTTGACCATGTTATTCCTGTGATAAAATGCCATAAAATTCAAAGTTCCTAACATGGGGCTGTTTTCAAATTCAAAATCCGTGGCCTTCGCTAGGCGAGGCAGAGGCGAACGAGACAGTACCTGATTCTTCTAGTCTGTTTTTTTTATGTTTTTATCATAGCCATGCATTATTCATCCTATCCTATTTATTGTTGTGATATTTCTCCGGTGTAATCTTCGATTGCACCCTGATTTGGTGTTCTGACATGTTTCTTTTTTTGAGTTTCGTAAAGGTTCACATATCCCAGGAAAAGGTTATTGGCTAGGTATTCCACTTTATTTGTGGGATACCCTTGTGGAGTTTCACCCTAAATTAATTTTTTAATGTATTAATTTCTAATGTATTAATTTTTTAATATATTATTTTTAATAATTTTAATGTGGAGTTTCATCCTAATTATATAATTAATTGTAAAACTTTGCCTTTGAATAAGTGATCTTGGACCTCTCTTTGTTGCCTTACGATTACGATATTACGGTCATGTCCCGCGAACGTGGGGATACCCTTAGCAAAGACCCTTCGGTTAAATCATCATAAAATAAATTATAGTCCCTCGGATGTTGCCTTCGAATATACAACTTTGTCCCTCGATGACCCTCTGATGTTGCCTACGGTTAAATGATGATAGTCCCTTCGAATGCTAAGGTATCCTCATAACTGTTGCCTTCAATGACCAATCGATGACCCTACGATGACCCTTTTACATCCAAAGGATAAAACTACTTATTTCTCAATAATAAGGACAGTTTTACCCTCATAAGGATAGGAAATGCCCGTAAAGACCTTGGGTCGGTATAACTCTTAATTGCTGGCTCACAACTTAAAACATTTTTTTGCACCTCACACCTTTCAAAATGCCTTTAGAAAATCACCACTTGGTATACATTCATACTAGAATCATTACCGAGTTATATTTTTCTAAACAATTTTCAAAACTAAAACGGGATAACCACTTTGTATACATTCATACAAGAATCATTACAAAGTTAAATTCTCTTTTCAAAACAATTTTCCAAACAATTCACAAACACTTTTTTAGACAAAAATAATATAAGTGATCGAGCAATTAAGAGCCCATGGATAACCATGGATACAAAGGGTGCTAACACCTTCCCTTTGTATAATGTACCTCCCGAACCCAAAATCTAAATTAAGGTATTTCCTGTTCTTTTCCACCTTTCCTTATTGGATAAAAGAAAAGTCGGTGGCGACTCTTGCTAACCGCGACATTGCGATTAAAACCACAAAAAGTCCAGTTCACCGTATGACAGAACTGGCGACTCCACTGGGGACGCGAAATATTTAAAAAGAGAGGTTACCTTAAAAACAAGATCACTTATTCAATTTGTCTGATTTATTTTTAAGGGATTGCTTGGGTATGTTATGCTTGAGTGAAAGATCCTACACCCGGATCTAGTGTACCTTAGGTAAGTAGCAAGAGATCATCGCGACTGCCCGGCGTATACTGGAATGGTCAAAATGATGGCTACGGTTAATGTGGCACTTTGGATGTCCTGATGTTCCTCATGTTAGTTGAGGAAATATTTGGCATTCGCGTGGTGTCATAAAAGCATTAACCAGACCTTTAGAACCCTAATTGACTCATCCTGGCCATTAGAAAGTAGTGAGATAACTGGCTTCGGTTCCGACTGGAGTTGGTTGAGACTCGATACTACACTCTTTGAGATTGGACTTTAGGGAAGCTTCGGTCAACCACTTGGTGTTGCACTGAAGTGGACTTAAGGAAAGGTCAATGATTTGAGATCCTTCTAGAACCCGGTTACTATTCTAAGACAGGTTGAACCAACCAAACTTCAGTGGGGAGGGTATTTATCTATGGAACTCACGCAAGCCTTAAAACCTAGGAATGATTGTTGTGTGACTTGGTTGTGCTTGTTATTTATCTAACAACATGACATCATAACAACATAACATCATAACATCATGGCATTGTACTAACCATTTCAAGGATTTAGGGATTTAACTCTGCTAAAAAAAAAACAGAAAAAACAAAAACAAAAGCAAAAACAAAAGAGAAAAGAAAAAAAAGCTCTTTTTGTTAGTTTATGCAAAGTTAAATCCCGAAAGTCCTTGAAAACATTTCATACATTGCATTGCATCGCATAACAGGTATTCTAAAGGATCAGTGTTCTCACGATTTTCCTATCAAACAGATTCCAGCAGATTCAAACAGATTGAACAATGGCTCTCGAACAAACTGTCAAAGATCTCCAGGCCCAGAATGCTCAATTCCAGGAAATGATGCTGAGCTTATCTAAGGGGCAGGAAGAACTGAAAGCTCTTTTGATGGAGAAGAAGAAGGACCAGAAACCTGTGGGTTACATCAACCCGGGGAGAAGGCTTAAGGGACAGGTTACAGGAGTCAAGATTAGAATTCCGAAGGATTCAGAAGAAGAGACCGAGAATGATTCGGAAGATGAGAATCCTAATCTCGTCAATTCTGAGGACGACGATGAAGATTATGAACATGAACAGTACTCTCCGAAGGATGATAAGTACAAGTTGCTGGAAGAACGTATGCTAGCTATGGAGGGGCAGAAAGTGCCCGGTCTGGATTTCGAAAACTTGGGTCTGGTCTCTGATGTGGTCATTCCCCGCAAATTCAAGGTTCCCATTTTCACTAAGTATGATGGTGCCTCTTGTCCTCAGATGCATCTAAGGGCTTATGTGAGAAAGATTCAGCCGCACACTACTGATAAGAAACTGTGGATCCATTTCTTCCAAGAGAGTCTGTCTGGCACACAGTTAGAGTGGTATTATCAGCTTGAGAGCTCTAACATCCGCACATGGACTGATTTAGCAACAGCTTTCTACAAGCACTACCAGTATAATTCTGAGTTAGCGCCTACTCGGCTACAACTACAAAATATGACTATGGGCTCTAAAGAAAGTTTCAAAGAATATGCTCAAAAGTGGAGAGATTTGGCTGGCAGAGTCAAACCCCCTATGACTGATCGAGAGTTAGTGGACATGTTCATGGGTACACTGACTGGCCCATTCTACAGCCATCTACTGGGAAGTTCCTCGTCAGGTTTCACTGAACTTATCTTGACAGGTGAACGGGTTGAAAGCGGCATTCGAAGTGGAAAGATACAGGCAGCTACTTCTGCAAGCACCAAAAAGTCCTATCAGGGAAAGAATGAATCAAATGCTGTGTACAGTGAGAGGAAGCATAACAAGAAGAATCGTGACCATACTGTTGGGGCAGTTACAATTGCCGCACCGCCATCTCAGAACTTCCAACACAGACAAGACAGGTCGAGAAGACAGTTTACCAAGATCAATATGACTTTAACCCAAGCACTGCAGAGTATGTTAAAGGCCAATTTGATTACCCTCAGAGGCCCTCCTGCAAATCCCAACACTACTTCTCCTCGTTATAATCCCAACGCCAGGTGTGCCTATCACTCCGATAGCCCCGGGCATGATACGAATGATTGCTGGTTGTTGAAGAACAAGATTCAGGATATGATCGACGCTGGAGAAATTGAATTTGATCCTCCGGCGACCCCCAATGTCATCACAGCACCTATGCCTAATCATGACCAGAATGTTAATGTTGTGGACGACAATTCTCACGTTACTGACGTTGCTGATTTAGCATCTCCTCTCCTGATCGTTAAGAAGAATTTATTGCAAGCTGGTTTATTTCCAGGTTGTGCTGAAGATTGCGATCTCTGTGTACTCCGACCCAATGATTGTTTGAAGTTGAAGAACGGCATTCAACGGCTGATGGATGATCGTACAATTCTATTTGAAAGGGTTCCTACGGTGGACAACTCTATTGAAGAGGTATCTGTGATTGCTAGGTCCAAAGCTCCAGTGAAGATTACCGCTACTAGAGTGCCTGTGAAGATTACCGCTGAGCCCAAAGTGGCTCCCCTGATTATTACCGCACCTGGCCCCGTGCCATATTCCTCCAGCAAAGCTATTCCGTGGAACTATGGAGGCGACGTTTACATCCATGGCATAAAGCAAGTTGGTAGTTCTGCTAATCCTAATGATATTGTGGGGACTAGTAAAATTACTCGAAGTGGAAGGATCTTCTCTCCAGAAATCTCACCTTCCGCTCCCGAAATTCGAGGAAAAAGACCAGTCAATCCTCCTCAGTCAGAGACATCGGTCGAAGTTACTTCTGAAGATGTTGCCAAACAGGAAATGGAAGAGATGTTGAAAATCATCCGTAAGAGCGATTTTGATGTAGTGGAACAATTGGGGCATACTCCGTCTAAAATCTCAATGTTGTCCTTGTTGTTATCCTCTGAATCCCATGCCAATGCATTGATGAAATTCTTGAAGACCGCCCATGTGCCTCAAGAAACATCCGTCGATCAATTCGAACATTATGTTGCTAATTTGACTGTTGACAATGGCCTAGGCTTTTCCGATGCTGACCTGACACCAGCGGGAAAAAATCACAATAAAGCTCTGCATATCTCCATCGAGTGCGAGGGGATCACCTTGGCTCACGTGTTGATCGACAATGGCTCCTCCTTGAACGTACTCCCGAAAGCTGTGCTCGATAAATTTGACTATAAAAGCATTGAACTGAAACCTAGTGATGTTGTGGTGCGTGCTTACGATGGTGCGAAGAGTGTTGTCTATGGTGAAGTGATTCTCCCTATCAAGATAGGACCTCAAGTCTTCAACACTACCTTTCACGTGATGGACATTCGTCCCGCCTACTCCTGCTTGTTGGGGCGCCCTTGGATCCATGGGGCAGGTGCGGTAGCTTCGTCGCTTCATCAAAAGCTGAAGTATCCAACAGCAGGCATGGTTGTCACTGTATGTGGAGAAGAAGAGTATATTGTCAGTAGTGTGCAAGCCTTCAAATACGTCGAGATGGATGGTGAATTCTTTGAGACTCCTTCTCAGTCATTTGAAGTGGTTCCTCCACCCAGTCCTGTCCTTAAGCCAACTCCCCTTGTGCCCAAGGTTGTTCGTGCTCCCCCTGTCATGATCTCTCTCAAAGATGCTCAAGCCGCGATTGAAAGTGGTGATCGTATTGGTTGGGGTCGACTGATTAATGTACCGTACAAGTCTGATAAAGCTGGCCTGGGGTTTAACTCTGGAAAGGTAGTCAAAAATCAGATTAATGCTGTAGAAGATGCTGATAGCGATTGCGACTTGGATAGCTGGATTTTCCCAACAATTGGTGACAGACTCAACAATTGGAAGGCCGAAGACATTATCCCGATTTCCTTTAGTCAGGAGTAATTGTTATTGTTTATTTTAGAGTTGCAAATTTTAATTTTCTTTTACAATTAAACTTCTTAAGGCATCGTGTCTATGCCCGGGGCACGATAGCTAATTTGTTAAGGGTTTTTGTCATTTTCATAAGCATATTTATATTCAATAAATCAATGGACGTTTTGCATTCAAATATTGCGCTCTTTGTCTTTCCTATCATCTTTCAAACAAGCTATGTTTTCTTACACACACGCACGTAACGAATTGCAGATCCCTATCCACTCTGGATCCTGTTGATAATAGTTCTACTACTGTTCATTATGACTTTGAAAATCCGATCTACCGAGCCGAAGATGGAAGTGAGGAAGATTGTGAAGTACCTGAAGAACTTGCCAGACTGTTACTGCAAGAAGAAAGGACTATACAGCCGCATGAGGAGTCAGTTGAGACTGTAAATCTGGGTACCGAGGTGGACAAGAGAGAAGTCAAAATAGGAGCAGGCTTGGAAATCAGTGTCAAAAGAAGATTGATTCAAATGCTACATGACTATGTGGAGATTTTTGCTTGGTCTTACGAAGACATGCCAGGGCTGGATACCGATATAGTAGTGCATCGTTTGCCGACGAAGGAAGATTGTCGTCCTGTTAAGCAAAAGGTTCGTCGCATGCGTCCTGAAATGTCCGAGAAAATCAAAGCCGAGGTGATGAAACAATTTGACGCTGGTTTTCTGGCTGTTACTTCTTATCCTCAATGGGTTGCTAATGTGGTACCAGTGCCAAAGAAGGATGGTAAGGTGCGAATGTGTGTGGATTACAGAGATTTGAATAGAGCGAGTCCCAAAGATGATTTTCCACTGCCACATATTGATGTTCTGGTAGACAACACCGCTCAACACAAGGTATTCTCCTTCATGGATGGATTCTCGGGTTATAACCAGATCAAAATGGCACTTGAGGACATGGAGAAGACTACGTTTGTGACGCAATGGGGCACCTTCTGTTATAAAGTAATGCCATTCGGTTTAAAGAACGCAGGAGCAACATACCAGCGTGCTATGGTGGTTTTGTTCCATGACATGATCCATCACGAAATAGAAGTGTATGTGGATGACATGATAGCCAGATCTCATACTGAAGAAGAACATCTCGATCATTTATACAAACTGTTTGAGAGGCTGAAGAAATACAAGTTGAGATTGAACCCGAACAAATGCACCTTTGGAGTAAGATCTGGTAAACTCTTGGGCTTTATTGTCAGTGGTAAAGGTATTGAGGTCGACCCAGCCAAGGTGAGAGCTATTCAAGAGATGCCAGTTCCCCGTACGGATAAAGAAGTCAGAGGTTTCTTGGGACGTTTGAATTACATTGCCCGATTTATTTCCCATTTGACCGCTACTTGCAAACCCATCTTCAAGTTACTGAGAAAAAATCAAGAGATGATATGGAATGATGAATGTCAAGAAGCTTTCGACAAAATCAAGAAGTACCTCCAAAAACCTCCGATTCTGGTACCACCAGTTGAGGGAAGACCTCTAATCATGTATTTGACCGTTTTAGAAAACTCAATGGGGTGCGTGTTGGGGCAACATGACGAGTCTGGTCGAAAAGAGCATGCCATATACTACCTTAGCAAAAAGTTTACCGACTGTGAAACAAGATACTCACTGCTCGAGAAAACTTGCTGTGCTTTGGCCTGGGCTGCTCGCCGACTAAGACAGTATATGTTGAATCACACCACTTTGTTGATTTCTAAGATGGATCCTATCAAATACATATTTGAGAAACCCGCCCTCTCCGGAAGAATAGCAAGATGGCAGATGATTTTAACAGAGTATGATATCCAGTATACCACCCAAAAAGCAATCAAAGGAAGCGTGCTAGCTGATCATTTGGCTCATCAGGCAGTGAATGATTATCAGTCTATGAATTTTGAGTTCCCAGATGAGGATGTCATGCTTGTTACTGATTATGAAGAACCTGGACCAGAGGAAGGACCTGAAGTGGGATCCCGATGGACTATGGTTTTTGATGGATCGTCTAACGCATTGGGCAACGGTATTGGCGTCGTGATCATTTCCCCCAAGGGTGGCCATACGCCTTTCACCGCTAGACTATGTTTTGAGTGCACCAACAATATGGCTGAGTATGAAGCGTGTATTTTGGGACTCAGAGCTGCTATAGACCTAAGAATCAAGTTCTTGAAGGTGTACGGAGACTCAGCCTTGGTAATCAGTCAGGTCAAAGGAGAATGGGACATTAAACATCCGAATCTCATCCCTTATCGAGAACGGGTGTTGACATTAATCCCATACTTTGAAGAGATCACATTCGAACATATTCCACGAGAGGAGAACCAGTTGGCAGACGCATTAGCTACCATGTCATCTATGTTCAGAGTCAGATGGGACAATGAAGCTCCCCGGATTACCATTGAACGACTAGACGAACCAGCATATTGTTATGAACTTAACGCTGATGAAGTAGAAGAGAAGCCTTGGTTCCACGAGATAAAAAGATATTTAGAAGCTCAGGAATACCCTGAAGGGACATCCATCAATGACAGGAAATTTCTGAGGAAGTTCTCCGCTAAATTCTTTTTGAGTAATGGAATATTGTACAAACGTAACCATGATTCGACTTTGCTTCGCTGTGTGGATAGAAAGGAATCAGAGAAGATTATGGAAGACATGCACGACGGTATCTTTGGGACTCATTCTAGTGGACATACAATGGCCAAGAAGATTCTGAGGTCAGGGTATTATTGGTCTACCATGGAAACTGATTGCCACCATCACTCCAGAACTTGTCATAAGTGCCAGATCTATGCGGATAAAGTACATGTGCCTCCTGCTCCATTAAACGTGTTGACCGCGCCGTGGCCCTTTGCAATGTGGGGCATTGATATGATTGGCGAGATTAAACCTACCGCCTCTAATGGACATCGTTTCATCCTTGTTGCTATTGATTACTTCACAAAGTGGGTGGAGGCAGCCTCATTTGCTTCTGTTACTAAGAATGTGGTGGCACGATTCATCAAGAACAGCCTCATCTGCCGATACGGCGTCCCTGAGAGAATTATCACTGACAATGGCACTAATTTGAACAACAAGATGATTACTGAACTCTGCACGCAGTTCAAAATAAAACACCATAACTCTTCTCCGTACCGGCCAAAGATGAACGGCGCTGTAGAAGCGGCTAATAAGAATATTAAGAAGATTATACAAAAGATGACGGTAACATACAAAGACTGGCATGAGATGTTACCATTTGCTCTTCATGGTTATCGTACTTCCGTGCGAACTTCGACAGGGGCAACTCCTTTCTCTTTAGTCTACGGAATGGAAGCCGTTTTACCAGTGGAAGTTCAGATTCCCTCTCTAAGGATCATGAAAGAGGCGGGCTTAGACGAGGACGAATGGATTCAGACTCGACTCGATCAGATAAATTTGATGGATGAGAAGAGACTTGCGGCTGTATGTCACGGGCAGATATATCAGAAGCGCATGACCAGGGCATTCAACAAAAAGGTCAAGAGACAAGTGTATCAAATTGGCGACTTGGTAATCAAACGCATCATCCTACCACAAACTGACCCCAGAGGCAAATGGACTCCCACATACGAAGGGCCATTTGTAGTTAAGAAGGTATTCTCAGGTGGAGCCATGATACTCGCTACAATGGATGGTGAAGACTTCCCACATCCCGTGAACGCGGACATAGTTAAAAAATACTACGCATAAAAGAGACCCGCTAGATCGACGTATCTAGGCAAAAGTAAGGGCATCCCGGCGAACCAAAAGGGTTCGGGCAAAAATTAGGGATATATAAAAAAAATGTACACCCGGCAAGTCGAAAACCTGAAAAGGCGGCTTGGGCAAAAAAGGGTATCCTGGTGGACTGAAAACCTGAAAAGGCGGTCCAGGCAAAAATTAGGGATTAAAGCGTATGACTATGTCCCGTTCTCAGTCAACTTTCATCCAAGTTCGAGGGACTGACCAAGCCAATCACTTCTATCCGACAGCAAGGGATGAGATGCTCGAAGACATAATGACAGTAGTAGGCTTAAAATCAATAGGACTTCTTCCACATAGCTTTCTCTTTGTTTTCGACAATTTCCTCTTACTAGGATTTCTGTCTCCTTGTACACAGATTGCCTGTTCATAGGCCTCCTTTCAAAATCAATGCGATTCATTTCAAAAAAGATGCTTTTGTTTTACTTTTTCTGTTTTGTTTGCGTAAATGTCCATTGATTTAATTTGAATTAATATGTGCATTTGAATATGATAAATGTTTACCAAAATATATGCGTAGAATAGCAATAGCAATTACTACCCGACTTCAGGATCGAGGAGAAGGTCTAACCATGCTTCCAATGAATCCGCTACCAATTCTATTCCCCCAGCAAGTCTGTTATTCCTCAGAAGAAATTAGCAGTATTCCCCGGCACAGCCAGTTACTCCCCGACAGAGGTCGGCATCATCAGACAGATTGATCATCTCATCCATCCTCAGCCAAGATCTGTGGAATATTTCTACCATCAGACAGAATCAAGAACCCCCTGCCGAGAAAGGGTCATCGTTACAAATATCTCCAATCAGTAGATGGGGATTTATTTTCCCCAGTAGAGTCCCCAAGCAGAACTTCTCATACGCATAACTCATTCATTACATCATTTCACAGCATACGCATGCATACAACATTCGCATTTATTTTAGCATAACACGAAACATCTCATACATCATGACATAGCATGAAGCTAACTTTTCTTTGCAGGTTATTTATCCTCCTGATATAGTCAAAATAAAAGGTTCATTCAGACAGACACCTTTATCAATCACATTCAAGATTCAGATACATTTTTCAAATACAGTTCATGGGAACATTCATTCTGACAACACTTCGATATCCTCCTAACGATGGCATCTTTAAGCCCATCCCAGACATTTATTGCAAGTACAACATATACAGGTTATCAGATACAGCCTAACGTACGGTTCATTCTGATTCAGCCCAACATATGACTTCTTCAGCAACTCCAATGCGGTCTAACGTACGACCCATTTGGACCTTCAAATCCTCATATGCTGCCTAGCGTACGGTACATTCAGGGGTGTAGTCTAGCGTACGACTACTTTCTTTTTCAGATGCAGCCTAACGGACGGCTCATTCTACAACTCGGATACGATCTAACGTACGATCCATTCTGAACTTCAACAACCCCAACGCGGTCTAACGTACGACCCGTTTGGATCTTACAACCCTCAGATGCTACCTAACATACGGTACATTTCTGAAGTGTAGTCTAACGTACGACTACCCCTTTCATCATCAGATCCTACCTAACATACGGTACATTTCTGAAGTGTAGTCTAACGTACGACTACCCCTTTCGTCATCAGATTCAGCCTAACGTACGGCTCATTCTGCAACTCAGATACGATCTAGCGTATGGTCCATTCTGATCCTTTATCCCCAACAGCATATGACACACTCCGACTCCCCAGCGAAGTCGGCAGCCTAACGGATGACTCATTATTCGGTCTAATGTACGACCCAGTGTGGCACCCATGTCTTCAAATTGGCCTAATGTACGGCTCGATCTGAAGCTTTCGTCATCAAACCTCCCGGATGGCATCTTTAAGCCCATCTCCATCAAGACCAACTGTCGATTCTCAAGTGCAAATTTTTGGGGCATTCTAGTGTTCAATAATCTTCCACCTCCAGACCACGAATGGCATACACGCCATCCTAACTCTCTCGGTTCAAGAATATTGAACAGGGGCAGCTGTCATACCCCAAAAATTACCCATCATTTTTCCTAAAAAAAAAAAAAAAAAAAAAAAAAAACAAAGAAAAAGAAAAATTTTTTTAATTAATTAATTAATTAATTAAATAATTAAAATAAATAAATAAATAAAATATAACAAATTATTTTGGACTTGGGTCTCCCTCATTCCAAGCCCATTACCCACGAAATTAGTCTATAAATACTGAAGTTTCAGTAGGGGGAGTTAGACTTGGAGTTTACACTGGGAGATTCACTGGAGAAAGAAGGAAGAGAAGCAAAACACTCTGAGGTTTCCTTGGAACAAAACCTTGAGGAAAAAGAAAGAGAGAGAACAGAGAAGGACGGATAGAAACTTTGGCATAGGAACCCTACCTACCCGGAGAATTCAGAGTAAAGAAACCCTGAAGGCAGCCCATCTGCACCGAAGCCATCGCCGTCCAATTCCCGCTGCCTAACTTATTCCGATACTACAAGTGGTCAATCCCTTCAACCTTGAATTGGCAAACAGGTTTGCGTATCTCTATTGTTTATACTTTCAATTGGCCATATCTACATATATAATGCATCATGATTAAATGTTGATATATAATTTGCTTTCGTATGGGAATTTAAATATGCCTGAATACCCTGAATGTTTGACCATGTTATTCCTGTGATAAAATGCCATAAAATTCAAAGTTCCTAACATGGGGTTGTTTTCAAATTCAAAATCCGTGGCCTTCGCTAGGCGAGGCAGAGGCGAACGAGACAGTACCTGATTCTTCTAGTCTGTTTTTTTATGTTTTTATCATAGCCATGCATTATTCATCCTATCCTATTTATTGTTGTGATATTTCTCCGGTGTAATCTTCGATTGCACCCTGATTTGGTGTTCTGACATGTTTCTTTTTTTGAGTTTCGTAAAGGTTCACATATCCCAGGAAAAGGTTATTGGCTAGGTATTCCACTTTATTTGTGGGATACCCTTGTGGAGTTTCACCCTAAATTAATTTTTTAATGTATTAATTTTTTAATATATTATTTTTAATAATTTTAATGTGGAGTTTCATCCTAATTATATAATTAATTGTAAAACTTTGCCTTTGAATAAGTGATCTTGGACCTCTCTTTGTTGCCTTACGATTACGATATTACGGTCATGTCCCGCGAACGTGGGGATACCCTTAGCAAAGACCCTTCGGTTAAATCATCATAAAATAAATTATAGTCCCTCGGATGTTGCCTTCGAATATACAACTTTGTCCCTCGATGACCCTCCGATGTTGCCTACGGTTAAATGATGATAGTCCCTTCGAATGCTAAGGTATCCTCATAACTGTTGCCTTCAATGACCAATCGATGACCCTACGATGACCCTTTTACATCCAAAGGATAAAACTACTTATTTCTCAATAATAAGGACAGTTTTACCCTCATAAGGATAGGAAATGCCCGTAAAGACCTTGGGTCGGTATAACTCTTAATTGCTGGCTCACAACTTAAAACATTTTTTTGCACCTCACACCTTTCAAAATGCCTTTAGAAAATCACCACTTGGTATACATTCATACTAGAATCATTACCGAGTTATATTTTTCTAAACAATTTTCAAAACTAAAACGGGATAACCACTTTGTATACATTCATACAAGAATCATTACAAAGTTAAATTCTCTTTTCAAAACAATTTTCCAAACAATTCACAAACACTTTTTTAGACAAAAATAATATAAGTGATCGAGCAATTAAGAGCCCATGGATAACCATGGATACAAAGGGTGCTAACACCTTCCCTTTGTATAATGTACCTCCCGAACCCAAAATCTAAATTAAGGTCTTTCCTGTTCTTTTCCACCTTTCCTTATTGGATAAAAGAAAAGTCGGTGGCGACTCTTGCTAACCGCGACATTGCGATTAAAACCACAAAAAGTCCAGTTCACCGTATGACAGTTGGTTTTCAGTTTATCGTTGAGGATATGTACCTGTACGACCCACGCCAACAAACTTACACGCCTGACACCTCAACATCAAACCCCCAACAACATTGTCAGACCGGATACACACAACGCCATGTCCGTCAAACATTCCATTCAACCAACACACAAACATACAACCAAAACATGTCATACACCCAACTCTAATACCAAGAGCGTACCCCATACCACCACCAACAAATTGACCATCAACCTGAGACCCAACATCGCTTCGCACCCACCACATCACCCTACCAAAGCCGCCTTAGCCAGAACACCCAACGATCATTCAACACCAACCGCCCCTCCTCCTACCATAGCCAAGAAGCCCAAACCTCACAAAATCAAAACCTCCAACAATCCTATATATACGAAACACCCCAACAACCTTTCCAACCTTTCCTCGACGCATCATTCACACACATGTCTCCCTTCAACCGTCCCGGTCGCCCACCAATGAGTCAACCATAACCCAACTACTCTGGCATGGGTCATGAACTCAGCTACGGTGGTATACCCTCGATGCATACTGAAGACTATGCCGACTTGTCTAACTACCTAAACAGGTCATCTCTTGTAGTTGGTAGTGACGCTCATGGCCCCTCAGATGCTCAAACACCAGTAGTGAATCATCAACGTGGGTTAGGGCCACGTGTTAGGGTAGCTAGGGGATGTGGGACTGGAGGTCGGTTAGGTGATCCCGGTCATCACCATTAGGCTTTTTTGTGTAAACGGAAAATTTTATTAATATCAATTGGTCTTATTTCAAAATTATGTATAACGTAGACCATTTAGCCAAAAAAAAATTGCATTTTACACTGAGGTGTCAATCCAATTGGCGTCTCCTTTGTAAAATTACACACGGGCGTCAATTGGATTGGCTAGGGCATGTTCCCTAGCCAATCCAATTGGCGTCTCAATTCAATCTTTAAGAGAAGTCACCAATTGAAATCATGGATATTTTGGAAATCATGGATATTTTGGAAATTTCCTTAAAAAATTGAATTATTTTTGTAAAAATTTCTCATATTTAACTGAGACTAAAAGAAATTTGCAATCCAACTTATTTTAACATAAAGATGAAGTCCAATTAGCCTTTATATTACCCCTTCAATTTTCTAAAAAGTGAAAATCAGAACGTCTAATTTTTGGAAATTGTATTTTGGCTGCTTTAGAGTTTTGAAAAATTACAAGTTGATTCTTTTTTTTCAAATTTCAAATGAAAAGCGAAACTTTTAGAATTTACAAAATTATTTTAAATTAATTTTTTCTATTATTCTATCTAAACCAAAGATTTGGAATTAAAGAGATTCACTTAAATTATATAATTTTAAATAATTTTAAATTTTATTTTTTTATTATTTTTAATTATTTCTTCTAAACACATTCTTAAAGATTATTTTTATTGTTAGTATCACTCTCCTGTAAATAATAGTTTTCTCTACTTTTATTTTTTTTTTAAATTATAGACTAATATTTTCTTGCCTAAATGAACCAACAGAACAGCTCTAACAAAGAAAAAAAAAATCTACTAAAGGAATAATAAAAAAAAAGGTTTTAAAGAAGAATTAACTAGATACCCGTGGCAGTCCCACAGATACATTTATTTGATATAATATAAAATGTATTTAGATATAAAATATATTTAGATATGTATCTAAATTTAAAATTAATTATTAATTTCAAAATAAATAATAATTATATTTTATTTAAATAAAAAATAAAAAATGAGATGAATGAAAAATAAATATTTAATATTTAAAAATAAATATTTTATCTTTGAAATTAAAATAATTATTGATTAAAATAAAATATATATTATGCTAATAGTGACCGGAGAAATATAAAGTTTATTTGATATAATGTAAAATCTATTTATTTACAAATGTAAAATCTATTTATTTACGGATATAAATTTGAAATGAGTTTCTTAATTTTAAAATAAAAATAATTATATAAAAAATACTATTTATTATGTTGATAGTGACCCATTAAATATAATTATTAATTAAAATAAAATATACATTGTGTTGATGACGACACATGAGATAAAAAAAATTATTTGATATAATATGAAATGTATTTAGATACACATGTAAAATTTGAAATAATTTAATTAAAATAATGGTTGATTAAAATAAAATAGATATTATGATCATAGTGATTTATGAAATAACATAAATTATTAATTTTATTAAAATTAAAAAATAGATTATTAATATTTTTAATGATAATAAATAAATTGAGAAAAAATTTAAAATAAAAATGATAAAGTGTGGGAAAAAGAAATGCAGGAGAGATTTCAATGTTAATTGATTTTTAATGGATTAATATTTGATTTGAAGTAAAAAAACAAGTAAAAAAACCATGAAACCAACTCTCCAAAACAAAAACACAAACAACAACGATAATATTGGTACCATCAGAAAGCTCACTGTCATACATATTACCAAGTTTAAACATAATCACTCCCAAATCACAATCACACAAACAACAATAAAATTGAGCAGTCATAAGAACTTCCACTGCATGAAGCTCCTAGTTTCAAACAAAACAGTAGACATAACTTGATCAATCAAACGCCTTCTTTTATACTCAAGTCTCAGACTCAGACATACTCCACAGCAAAACAGCACGACCATAGCGATTGGTGGAGGTGGAACTGTGGCGAATATGGATGCATATAAGAGTAGACATCTCCACTACTTCATTCTAACGAATATTTAAATTCGGAATATGCGCTATCTTGTTCCAGTCCTTCCCTGTTTCCTTCTTGCATCGCTCCTCTAATGTTGGGCAAAATCGAATATTCAGAACCTCTAGAGAAGTGAGGTGTCGAATACCCTCCGGCAAGCATCTCAATTTTGTACAATGATGAATTGACAAGGTTCGAAGGGATTGCAGACCTTCCCAAATTTTTTCTGGTAAAGACTCAAGCTCATCGCAGGAAGAGATTTTCAGCCAGTTCAAAGCATGGTTAAAGGGTTCATTTGGTAACTCCTTCAAGTTCGGAAATCTAGTTACTGTTAGAGATCGAAGACAAGTAAGGTTTCTGAACATCCCCTCCGGAAAGGATGTTATTCCTATACCTCGACTAAGGTAAAGGCTAGTAAGACCATAGAAGCTAGAGATTGAACTCAGTAACTCATTGTTACATTCAAATACAGAGAATTCTTTAACATATGGAAGACATGGCAATCTAAGTTGAGAGCAAAAGTAAATTTTTAAAATAGAAAGACAAAGAAACATCTCCCTTCTTTCCACTTTTAACAACCTCTCTAATCCTGGTAAACCATATAATATGAGTTCCTCAAGAGATGGGAAAATCTTCATGTCCATACTGTCGTGAGATTCGTCATCGCCTTCATCATTATCATCCACAAATTTCACATTATTCATATCCCATAGTTCAAGTTTCTTAAGAGATGGTAGTTTACCAAGTCGTGAAACCCGCACACAGTTGTTGCAGCCCTTAAGTTCAAGAGAAACTAAACTAGTTAGAGTTTGGATCCAACTTGGGAAACATAACCCGTTATAGTAATGTATCTTCAAGCTTTTGAGATTTGTGTGAGGTTGAAGCCTTTCTAGTACTTGCTCAGAACTAAAAGTCGGAGTCTCAGTGATTTCGTCAATGCCATTGTCGCTCCATGACATGCATACTTCACGGAGTTCTTTTTTAGCCATCAAGTTGGCCTCTTGAGCATGAGATAAACTACCAACATCGTTTAACTCTTTGATATTCAGTTTGCCTCCAAGGTTTAGATCACATAATTCTGTCAAACTTTGTCCTCTCTCTAAACTAACGATGTATACACTTAGTGTTCTAAGGCAAGTTAATTTTCCAACGTAGGGAAACAATTGAGAAAGTGCATCACAATCTTCAATAACAAGATGCCTAAGATTTTGTAAGCCAGCCAAACGTTTCGGTAGATATCTCAGTTTTGAAAGATTTATCAATTTCAAGATTTCTAATTTATGCAAGTTGTAAATCGAGTCAGGGATGTTTTCAATTTCAAGACCATAAAGTTGCAAATACCTCAAATGAATTAAGCTTCCGAGTGATGATACCTGGTGAAGGGAGATGCATAAAACACGAAGAGAACAATTTCCTGGGAAGTAATCGGTGTCTAGATAACCATTATGATTCAAGTCAAACATTGTGCGTAAGGATTCTATTTTTTTCAAGGCACTCTTGTCGGCTGATAAATGAAGAGCATTGTGAAAACTGATATGATGTGTACTTTTTGACAAATTAGCCATATTTTCATCCTCTAAAATCACACACTCTTGCCCCATTATCGACTGAGCAAGATCATGGACAAGATCATGCATCTTGAAAGAAATGTCTCCAGAATATTCATCGATCTTAATGTCTTGAAAGAATGATTTTTGGCACAATTCATTCCAAATCATGCTGCCAACATCTTCGACCTCCAAATTTTCTCTAGACGAAATAAATCCATTAGCCAACCAAAGATGAATGAGTTCTTCTTTCATGATTATCCAATCTTTGGGAAATATAGCACAAAAAGAAAAACACTGCTTTAAGGTCGAAGTTAAATGGAAGTAGCTCAACCTCAAGGCAGGCAAGATTGAATTCTCATGTGTTAAAGCCCAAATTCTGCTCTCTTTAACTTCAAGCCATTCTTTTTCTCCACTCCTTGATCGCATCAGACCTCCCAATGCTTGTGCCGCAAGAGGCAATCCACCGCATTTCTTCACTATCTCCTTCCCTATTGCCACAAGTTCTGCGCGTTCTTCCTTATCATGTCCAAATGCATATTGTTTGAACAACAACCAACATTCATTTTCTGGGAGACCAGACAAATGATAAGTTTGGCATGTTCTCACAATTTCCGCAACATCCTCATCTCGAGTGGAAACTAAAATGGAAGAGCCTCTAGATCCACAAAACAACACGGATTTTAACTTATTCCATTTCTCTTGGCTTAATCCAGATTCTAGTTCTTGAGTCTTGTTCCATACATCGTCTAAAACTAGAAAATATCTTTTACCTTGCAACAAATCTTGCGCCTTTAGTTGTATTGCATCTAAATGTAAGGAATCACACTTCTCAGATGTTATAGATTCTATAATGGAACATAGAATCCGCTTGACCGAAAATACCTCAGAAACGCAAACCCAAATTTTTGCATTAAAATTTCCAGTCACCCTAACATCATTGTAGACCAATTGAGTAAGAGTTGTTTTTCCAACACCGCCTAAGCCAACAATGGGATAGATGGAAAGAGAGTCAGAGTCCCTTGCTTGGGTGAGAAGAAACTCAACAATCTTGTCTTGATCATCTTGTCGTCCAAAAACTTTAGGTTCAGCAATAAATGAGCTGGTTTGGCGCCATTCAGGTACTTCAATTGAGCTTTCCCTAATAGTAATACCCTCTCGTAGAAGAAATTTGTTTTTACTATCAGCAAGATCGTCTAATCTCCTTGTAATTTCTTTCAACCTGTTACCTATGTCACGACGAAAAATTAAGTTCTTCGGGTTGATAGAGCCCCTCAGTCGGCTAGATTCAATGGAACATTCATCAAGGATATCATCTAGCACATATACAGCATCTTTGAGTTGTTGCAGCCATACCTTAATAGAGCCGTCGGTGATTTGTTTCTGCTCAGCATCTTCAAGGACTGCCTTAATGAGATCTAAGGTGGGTGACAGCTTTTCAACCTTTGACTTGATTCCGAAAATGGTGGAAAATTCATTCAGAAGCAGAGATGACAAATTCTCTAACACAAATCCAAGCAAGGCCTCAGCCATTTTTTCAGTAATGAAAGAGATGAAAAAAAAAAGAAAATGAATAGTTGGTTTAGATTGAATTTTGAAGTGCTGAAGTAAACAGAAAGAACTGTGTGCAGAATGCTGTGCTAGCAAGTAAGCAAGTAGCTGATATATTGGGAATCATGAAGGCCACAGTGCAAAGTTCAATAATTGATGCAAGGTTCCATTATTGACTTTATTTGTATTTTATTTATTTATTTTCATATGAAGAAAGAATCTACTTTTGCATAAAGTTCATGAAACTAATCCCCACTGGCCAGTAAAGATTGTTGAGAAGAGTTTGATTGAGCCACTTTAACCACTAAGATGTGGCAGACAGAATGATGAACTAACTTTGCTTTTATAATAACTTTGATTGAGCTTTTGGGTTGGGACAGCTAATAATGAACATAAGGATATGAAGTGGCTGTACAATTCAACAGGACATAAAAATGGAGAGCTTGGATCTCAACCCTAAAAGCTAACTCAAAGGGTGACGGCTCTAATACCACTTGTTGGAGAGTCCGGAGAGCGCCGGAAAGCTCAATGGGGCTAAATGTTCATGAATCTAGTCGATGAGGGACACCCGCATCACCAGGCCTTGATCCACACTAGATCCACTTCTGCTCCCTCATCGCATGGAGCTTAATCAGACTCTCATACCATGTTAAATATGCTTGGGTCTCAACCCTAAAAGCTAATTCAAAGGGTGAGGTTGCCGTCACATATTTATACATTCAACAGCCAAGGAACCTAAACAATGTGGGACTTCAAATAAACTCCAACTTCAACAGAAACCTATATATCATCTACATTACAAGTTGAAGGTGTGTTTGGGTGTCTGATTTATGCCAGGGTCCAAGAAATTATATAAAAAAAATTGGTGGTTTGAACGTATCTTTCCCTTAGATGAGCATTGTATAGAAGCTTCATGCAAGTTAGAAGTTTATAATAAGTGAGCCAGTGTTACATTAAAGTTACAAAATTGTGTTTTGAACAATTTTATATTTCTTGCATAACTACTAGATACATTTCAGATTTATAATAGAATTTGAAGTGAAGTATTAAATATTAAAATGGTGAGCCAGTGTTACATTAAAGTTACAAAATTGTGTTTTGAACAATTTTATATTTCTGCATAACTACTAGATTCATTTCAGATTTATAATAGAATTTGAAGTGAAGTACTAAATATTAATAGAACTACTAAGTAGCTAATATTTACAAGAATCCTATAGTTTCACCTTTGGCCATAAAGTGTAGGCTAGCTGCATCACAATCCACCGGCACCAAATCCCTTATGGCAGATTGTTGGTCTTAACGATTTGATCAGATAGAACACTCACACAGTAGAGAGACAAGACCAATGAGTGACATATCCTGCAAACATAGTACAAGAGATTAACTACATAATAAGAAAGGCAGTGGAAATAAGGGTGGAGGAGAAAAGATAGCCTACAATTTTCTGTTTTGACAATTAATCTTTATTGACGTGTCATAACTCTTTCCATAAACTCTCTCAAATAGTCTCACAAGTGATTATGTACTAGATAAATTTAAATGTCAATACAAACATGTCTTTGTCGATAGCTTAGCTAAAATCTGAAAGATGCAAATTAAAGGAGAAAAAAGATGAGAGAAAAGTTACCATACCAAAAAAGAAAGTAGTAAGATGAAGCACAAGCAGAAATGTAGGTAGAATAGTACCAACATTGACATCTTTAATGGCAGAAGTAGTAGTACCAGAGTGTTCAATTCGGGTCATTTGACCAATCTTCTCTTTCAAAATCATGAAAGAAAAACGGGTTTTTGATGCGGGATTCATATACACGGAATCCATGTTACTGAATTAACTCCTATACTTTGTTCTTGCTACATTCACTATGGTGCCTATACCTGCTAAAAGAAATAGTAGGGAATCTGTGTGGGAAACAGAGGTTTTACAATAGATATTAACACAAGTTATGTTAATAATATGAATCATCAAGGTTTGTCAGTTAGAAATATACACACGGACATCATACTTTCACATGTTGGACACCAGACACATCTTTGATCAGTAGTGTCGGTCCTACATAGCTTGTTAAGAATAGAAAAATGGAATTTGGAAGTTTGAAAATATACAATACATGACATAAGATATTTCAAAAAATTGATGATTCATATTATTAACAAAAGTTTTAAAATATTTGCATGTCATGTATTGTATATTATCAAAAGTTTGAAAATAGAAAATACAATAGTACTATACAAGACATGGAATTGGGAATAACCCTTGGTGTTATCTAATTCATAATAGATACAGTTAAAGCCATTCTCAGAAAATTGTAAAAGGGAAACCAATTGTATCATACATTTGAAATTGATGACAGGGAAAATGATTATTGACAAACTCCGTATAAGCAAGCCGTTGGTTACCCCAATCATGTGATTTCTTCATATGTGTCATGTGGCAAATAACTAATGATCTATGTAGTACCGACACCTCTACAAAAATGCGTGTCCGTGTCGGACACCAACACCGACACTTGTGATTACGTTTAATTTATTCACTTTTTAAAATTATCACCGGTGTCATCGTGTCAGTGTCGATGTCGTGTTCGTGGTGTCCATGTTTCATAGCTAATGATGCATAGTGGCAAATAACTTATGTGTCATGTTCCATGGCTTCCTTAACATCAACGGAATCAGATAAGAGTAAACAAGTTGAATCAATTCTCTTGAAACATCTGTGTTACTTCATTCTAAACAATCTCTATTTTTGGAATACGTGATATCTTATCCCAATCCTCCCCTGCTCCCTCCTTGCATCGCTGGGCAAGAATCAATATACACAACCTCAAGAGATGCGAGGTGTCGACACCGTTCGGGTAAGCATTTCAATCCTATACAAGAACCAATCCTCAGGAACTACCCACAGCTTTTAAGCATTTGATATTCAGTTTTCCTCCAAGGTTTAGATAATGTAACTCTGTCAAGCTATGCCCATTCTCTAAACTAACGTGTACACTTAATGTTCTTAGGAAAGATAATTTTCCAATGTAAGGAAACAATTTAGACAATGAATCACAGCGTTCAATAACAAGATGTCTAAGATAAGGCAAGCCAGACCTTTGGGAAGACAAACCAGTTTTCTTAAATATTTAAATTGAGTCAGGGTAGTTTTCATGTCAAGAAAACAAAGCTCTAAATACCTCAGCAGAATTAGCATGAGAGAACAGTTTGTTGGGAAGTGATCCTGTTTGTTCCGGTATTAGCATGGATTCATCTTTTTTAAAGGCACCTTCATCAAAAGATAAAATGTTAGTTGAGTGAAAACTAATGTGATGAATCCTTGTTGGCAAATTAGTCATGTTTGCATCCTTCAAAGCCATAAATTCTTGCCCCATTACTGATTGAGCAAAATCATGGACAAGTTCATGCATCTTGAAATAAATGTCTCTTGGATAATCATTCGTCATGCTTTCTTGAAAAAATGATTTGTAGCAGAAATCTTTCCAAATCATCTTCCAACATCTTCAACCTCCAAGTTTTCCCTAGATGAAATAAATCCATTAGCCATCCAAAGATGAACCAAATCCTCCTTCAAAGCAGGAAAAATATAATTCTCATCCGACAAAGCCCAAATCTCACTATCTTTAACTTCAAGCCATTCCTTTTCTTCACTTTTTGAGTACATTAGACCTCCCAATGCTTGTGCAGCAAGAGGCAATCCACCACATTTTTCTTACAATCTCCTTTCCTATTGCCACGAGCTATGCACACTCTTCTTTGTCGTGTCCAAATGCATATTGTTTGTACAACAACCAACATTCTTTATCAGCCCGACAAAAGATGAGCTTGGCATGTTCCCATGATTGATGCAACAATAGCATCACCAGCGGAAACAAAAAGTCAACTACCTTTGGATCCCCAAGACAACACAAATTTCAATTTATTCCATTTGTCTCGGCTTAATCCCGATTCCAATTGTTGATTTTTGTTGCACACACCATCCAAAACAAGACATGTCACTTTCCTCCTGTGAGAGGTTCTATGATGGAACACATAATTCTCTTGATCGAGAAAGTCTCAAAAACACAAACCCAAATTTTCTTATTAGAATTACAACTTACCCTATGATCATTGTAGACTAACTGAGAAAGAGTTGTTTTTCCAACACCACCTAAGCCAACAATAGGATAGACAGAAAGTAAGTCAGAGTCCCTCTCTTTAGTGAGAAGAAATTGGATAATCTTCTCCTTATCATCTGCTCTTCCAAACACTATTGGTTCATCAATAATGCAGCTAGTTTGGCACCATTCAGCTACTTCAATTGTTGCTACTTTCAGCAATTTGATCGAATCTATTTGTAATCTCTTTCAACTTGTTGCCAATTTCATGGCGAAAACATTCACCAAGAATATCATCGAGCACGTAGACTGCATCTTTGAGTTTTCACACGGAGGAGTTTAGTAATCCATGCATAGTTGAATCGTGTTAATGTTTCACACGGAGGAGTTTAGTAATCCATGCATAGTTGAATCGTGTTAATGTTTCACACGGAGGAGTATTATTTAATTTTAGGTTAATACTCAATTTTCTCTATGCCATATGACACAAACCTCAAAAATTTATGGTAGAAAAATATGAATTTCTTATGTCTTAGGAAAATTATTTTATGTTGATCTTTCATTAGATTTATGACGTAAGAGTGACATGTCATATTTTTTTCTTAGGTTGTGATTGTTATGTGTTATGGGCTATCACATGCTCAAATGATTAAGTTTCAATTTCTCTCAAGTTCATTTCACTTAACTTAAAATATAAAATTAGTTCACACGGAAATAGTAAAATATATTTTTTGATTTCTATTTTTTATTATACTCATCATGAATATCGAACTGATTTGGGCGTTACAGTACTAATCATGAAGGTCCACCCTACGCCGTCTTGACAGAGATCAATATCGCCGTTTCAAGATCTTTAGTTTTTCAAATGTGTCCATTTTTTATTCATGAACGGAACAATGGCGCAGTCTGTGAAAAACGACTTATAATTTTTATGATTTCCACGATTTTATATCCAATCTTCGATTTATTAGTTCGTAACCTCCTTACATCACCGAATCAAGAACGTTCAGAAGCGAACACAGATATTTGTCGCAGTCGATTCAATCAATCACAGTTGAGCAACCAATCACTATTTCAACTGCGATTCGAAGGATTCTCAAATTTCTAGTTCCATCAAGAACTCTGCTACACGGCGAAACAAAATATCCTTGATACAGATCAAATCTAATTCTACATCAGAGAGGATGAAATATATTTCCTTGAAGATCCAACTCTAAATCTACATTCGTGATTATAAGCTATTGTCGCGCATCGCACGCTCGAAATACAACAGAGTCGCAGTTGAATTTTATTTATTCTAAAAGAAATGGAAAATATCAATAAAACTCAAAGGAACGAGAAAAAAAAGGTAAGAAAGTCGGTTATGCAAGGGGAATGTATTAGCACCCCTCACATCTGTTGTACTCAACGGGAACTATTTTGATTGTTCTTTGCGCGAATGAGTGTCATTATCTAAAGTTTACTTGTGATTGATTTTAATTAAGCGGAAAAATAAGTTTTTAATTAATGTGCTCGACAAGATTTCAAAACTTTGTGCTTACGTATTCTCATAGTGCAATGAGAAAATTAGAGCTTCGTAGTTAGTGGGATAGGAAATGATTATTTGTTGGTTATTTTTAGGGAACGGTGTTATAATCGTATCCTACAAGTGTTTTGACGTTAGCTGTTTGATCCTGGTTTAGATGCTCTAAGATGTTAGTCTGACTGCTAAAGAATGGATTATAACAATTCTTTTATGAAAATAAATTATTGTGGTGTCTCAAAGAATTGAAAAGGTGGTGTTTGAACCACGAACAAAGAATTGTAAAAGTGTGGTGTCATAACCAAGAGTAGAAAATAAAGTGGTGTTATAACCGAGACCAGAAAATAAAAGTGGTGTTTAAACCAAAGAGGAAATAAGAATGATTTTTAAACTAAATAGAAAATAAAAGTGGTGTTTAAATCAAAGATAAAATAAAAGTGGTGTTTAAACCAAAGAGAAAATAAAAGTGGTGTTTAAACCAAAGAGGAAAATAAAAGTGGTGTTTAAACCAAAAAGAAAAATAAAAGGGGTGCTTAAACCAAAAAGGTGGGTGTTTTAACCAAGATGGTGATTAACCCAAAGAGATTGGTGTTTTCACCATAAGATGGTGATTAACCCAAAGAGATTGAGAGAGAAAGATTATGAAATGATCTTGGTTGTGATTGATTTTAGTCCTAAAACAAATGTTGAAAATTGTCTTGATTTGAATTGCACTAAAGTCTATGCATGAAGGTGAACATTGTGAACAATTGGGTCATATGTCCCGTATCCAAAGGTATTCAGAATAAGGATAATAATTTTCCCCCTCATTCTTCTCCATTTCTTAAGGCTCGTGGCGCACAATTCGCATCGTATTTGTTAAGTGTTTTATACTTGACGGTTGATCAAGTTTATTTGCAAAAAGAAGTTTTAGTCTTGAAGGGACAAATAGAGAAATATGATTGAAAGAATGAGATATGGTAACAAAGAGTGGAAATGAAGCTTGATGTTTTCATGCATTTAATGGTTACCTATTTCTAAGGTTTTAAAGATGAATGGAGTAGGATTGACCTAAGGGACATGTGTGGTACAAGTCCTAAAGTTTCTAATTCAAGTTAAATGATCAAGGGACTTTTAATCACCTAATTGAATAAAAGAACCTAAGGGAACCTATAATTATTGATCAAAGGAGTGTTTAAAAAGTCCTAAAGTACTTAATTCAATTAATTGACTAAAACAAGTTCCATCAATCATTTGAATCAAGACACATGGGGATTATGCAAAATAATAGGTCAAAATATGTACATTAAGAACCATGCAATTATAAATAAACAAACAAAGAGAAATAAAAGAGGAAAGTTGATAAAAGTATAACCCTAACTTGGTATTAACTCTAATCCATTTCTAATTTGGAATTTTAATTCTAATCCCAACATCAATTCTAGTTTAGAATTAAAATCCAATTGCTATTCACAATGGTTTTAGAAGTAAAAAAACTAAAGGAAGGAGAATTAACATAAATAGAGGAATAAATTAACTCTGCCAGGGGGTGTGAACAGTGAAAAGGGATTATGAATGGCAATAAGGGCGCATGCCTAGAACCTGAAGCCCAATGCTATCTTTTTTGTTGTTTTTGGATTCAGAGTATGGGTGTAAGTGAGAAGTGGGTGTATGTGCAGCAAAAGGCTTTGAGTCTGGTATAGAAGCCCAAGAAACAACCAAAATGAGGGAAAAGGGGGGAAGAATCCCTCATTCACGTTCCAAGTCTCAGATCTCCTATCCCTTATCTACCTCACCCTCCACTCATCATAAATCGCTTTGTCATACCAGATATCGCCTCTGGCGGGGTGGAGCCCATACCTTGTCAAACTGCCACAAACTCAAACCTCTTCTCACGCTCTACCCATTCCTAAACCTTGATTTCCCTAAATATCACACCTGCCACTACAATCCTAACCTAAATGCACGCCCTAAAAAATTTCAAACCAAAATCAAACTACGTATGTTCATGAATCCAAAGCGCAACCCGAGGGATTTAACTCATATAAGTCTCTTCTACAACATAATTGTCGCGCCACGAAAAATACCTGAGTGCATCGCATGCTCGAAGAATAAAAAAAATTGTCACCAAACTTTATTTATTCCCGAAGGAAAGGGAAAATATCGATAACCCCAGGGGAAGAAAAATGCATAAGGAAGTCGATTATGAAAGGGGAAGGTATTAGCATCCCTCATAGGGGTGGCAAAATGGGTCGTCTGCCCTGCCCTGCCTTAATCCCGCCAAAAAAGGAGGCAGGGCGGACAAGCACACCAAGTGAAATTGGGCTTACAAATCTAGCATTGCCCCGCCAAGGTGGCGGGTTGGCGGGCAGCGGGCTTGCCCTCTTCTTTTATTTTTTTTAATAAATTAGTAGGCTTATTTTTACATTTAAATTAGATTTTTCACTTATTTTTTGAATATGTTTTAATAAAACATCTTTTAAACAAACTTTACTTAAAATAATATTGCATATATTCACAAACAAATATATAAAATAGAATCGTCAACAAATATTTCAAAACTGTAGTTCAAGTATTAACCTTCAACCAACCAAAATAAATATTTTTGAGTGTTTGATAACTAGGTTGGCTGGTCAACCCGACCATTTTTTTGCGGGCTTAAGGCAGGACAGGCTTAAAGCGGTGTGGGTAGGCGGGCACAAACAGAGTTCGACATGGCATTTTCTAAAAGAGATACCCCTAGAAATATGTTCCAGAACTAGGAATGACCCACACATCGATCCACGAAATGGGCCATTGTCGAATTAAAAATGGTCGACTCAAGGAAGAGATTTATGTATTTCATAAGTATCTTTTGTGAGGGGGTTTCTCGAGGAGTAGTTAGAGAAATCCTAGTGCCTTTTATAGTTCTGCAAACATCCTGTGCTATCAAGGCTGGAGAGGTAGTGATATGAAGTTTTTGTTTGAATGTGGCGTTTAACCAAATTTGCAAAAGCCACAAAGGACCTAAAGCCAGGAAAGACTTGTTGGTTTCAGGGAGATGCTTTAATTTATATGAGGCTTCTCCAAGTGATTGGTAGAGATTGGCTAGGAGAAGTTTGCTTAATGAGATGTGTCGACCTTCGTGAACTTGAATGGATAAAGGTACGTATTTCTTAGCCACTTGTAAAGAGTTAGAGCAGAAAACATAATAAGAGAGCCAAAAGGTCAAGAAGGCTATGTGCTCCTAGTCAGAGACTTCATCGTTTTTTTATCATGGTTGTCGAGGATGAAGTTTTTGAAGCTGAATCGTTTGATGGTGAATTCGTTGATGGTTTCTAAGGTTGGAGTAAAAGTTTCTCCTAAGGGGTTTAATCCTGTGATGGTTGCTACATCAAACAAAGTTGGCGTTGCCATGCCATAAGGAAACTTAAAAGTGTTGGTCAAAGCTACCCAGAAGAAGATCGACGCTAATAACATGGTTGGGTTATACCTAGGGCTAGTTCTAGATATATCGACCATGTCATAAGTGCCTAGGTTTTCCCCATTGTTCTTTCCAATGGGGTTGGACTTTGTCGAGTCAAGTAATGTATTCCGTAGTGGGAGCGGGTGGGGCAGATTGAAACACTCGTGCAGGTTTGTACATAAAGGACAAATCGAGGGAGCGTTCTTCGAATGCCGATGGCATGGTAACAGGGAAACTTGGGAAAACATCTTAATTCTCCCAACTTGTGACCTGGAAGTCGAATAGGACCTCAAGAAAGCGAAGAGTTTGTTGGATATATAAAAGAGAATTATTACCTCTTTGACCCAGTTGAAGATCTTTTCTTTTGACAATGGAGGTTCAGGGATGAAATCTTTTCCTTGTTCACCTTCCTTGGGGGGACTGTGAAAGCTACCAGATTCTTTCTTGTGTCAAGCTTGGAAGATGATGCCTTAGTGGATGCCATTGCTGAAAGTGGAAGCATTTTTTAGGAGAATAAAGGTTTTTTTTCTCTGTGCAAGAAAGCTATGAAAAAAGTTGAATGAATAATAAGAGAAAGAAGATGGAGCTGGATATTTATAGCTTTTTTCCTTGCATGCCTAAGTACGGACACATGACATCCGGTGGAGATGTTGAAACAATTCCGTGCGTCATGGAATGGGGCATTAATGTGAGTGGAGTAGTTAAAGAAGACTTGCACATCCATGACTTCTTGGAAAATAGGAATGATAATGAGATTCTGAACAAATGTCATTGAAAATGACAAAGCGCCGTAAAAGCTATTGAACATGTCGAAATGATGCATGTGGCAAGTGGGGTCGAAGCAGCTGAAGGTCGAGAAGCATTGGTAGCATCTGTGGACATAGTGAAAATTTCAAATGCTCTAAGTTGGTTATTTGGTTTGATTGAAAGATCATGAATTGGATTAGAACATGTGGTTACTCGAAAACTCGTGGAGGCTCGTCAAAGATAACAGTCGCATGAAAGTAAAATGTGTCGTGATTTGTTTAGTATATAATTTGTAGGTGGTTATTTTAGATTATTATATAACAGAGTGTCTATTTACATTATAGGGGTCCGCAATTGTACTCATATTTCTTCATATACAAAGTATCTGCATGATTGAGAAACGAGTGAAGAAAATGTATGTATGTGTGTCATATTTATAAATTCCAAGTACTTTTACATTCAAGCTTGTTTCTGCATTCATTTACATTTTGATCATTTATCATTTTATCTTCATATTTACGTTTCGATTTCAATTATCCTTGTCTTCAAAATCTTTTACATTCCAAGTCTTGTCAAAATTTCACATTGTTATCTTCGCATTGTGTTTTCAATTTCAATCATAACATGGTGTTCAAAGGTTTAAATTCACACAAATATGTTCCGAGAGATTTTCGAGTTTGATCCCTTAAATATTATTAAAAACTTGTTTTGTTTACCAAATTTACCAGTAAATAATATTTTGGTTTCTTTAGAATTTATAAAAATTATTTTAAAGTAAAGAATTTTATTATTCCATCTAAATAAAAGAAATTATAATTAAAAATATTCACTTAAGTTACTTGATTTTGAATTGCTTCGAATTTTAACTTTATCATTTTCACTTATCTCTTCCAAACACATTCTTAGAAAGTGTTAGATCTTGTGTTGGACGTCTGATGCAACACATGAACAAGAAGAAGATAAAAATGCTATGATGAAAGTTACACAAAAAAATCCTAAAGCTTGTATCTACACTAAGTTTTAGGTTCGATTCGCCCCCACCAATTTAGATAAATTGGGTACAAATGGGTAATCTGACAAAACCTCTTCAGAATAGTTTAAAAATTTTAACATGAATCGCACATTCACATTAAATATATCGATCAACGATATTTTACAGAATAAATTTCCTTCATATATTCTCGTGCACTAAAAAAATAAAGAAATGATTTAAAATATAAATTTTGGCTATGAATATGTCATTTTCATATCCATGTACAGTCTAAAAAGTGTTTATATTAATAGAAAAATTTGTACCAATTGATGGGAGAAGCAATGTTTCAATCTTTAATTATTTATTTTATTATTTTAATAAATAAATTTAAAAAATATTCAAAATCAAAAGTGTTGAACCATGACATTCTATGACAAATGTAATTTTGACCATTTATTTTGTTATTTTAATAAATAAATTAAAAAAAATGTTCAAAATCTGTTGAACTCATGACATTCTAAAACAAATGCAATATTTGACCATTTATTTTATTATTTTAATAAATAAATTCAAAAATTCAAAAAAAATGTTCAAAACCTTGAATCCGTGACATTCTAATATTTATCAAAAATCATAATTAACAATTTTTGATTGAAAATATTTATAAAATGAAATTATTCACTTTTACTAATAAATTAAATAGTTTAAAAAAATTTCCAACAGGAATTGTTTTCATTGTTAGTATCACTTTCCTGTAAATTATAGACTAATATTTCCTTGCCTAGATGTCCTAACAGAACCGCTCTAACAAAAGAAAGAAAAATCTATTAAAAGAATAGTCCAAAAAAGTTTCAATAAATGAAATTAAAAAAAAAAACAAAAAAAAAAACCATGAAACCAACTCTCCCAAACAAAAACACTAACAACGATAATATTGGTACCATCAGAAAGCTCACTGTCATACATTTACCAAATTTATACATAATCACTGGCAGAGCACAATCACATAAACAACAATAAAATTGAGCAATCATAAGAACTAAAAGAACAATAAAATTGAGCAATCATATGAACTTCCACTGCATGAAGATCTTACTTTCAAACAAAATAGTAGACATAACTTGATCAATCAACTGCTTTCTTTTATACTCCATTGCAAATGGTGGAGGTGGAACTGTGGACGTCTCTACTTCTTCCTTCTAACGAATAATTATATTTGGAATATGCGCTATCTTGTTCCAGTCCTTCCCTGTTTCCTTCTTGCACCGCTCCTCTAATGTTGGGCAATCATAAATATCCAGAACCTCTAGAGAAGTCAGGTGTCTAATACCCTCCGGCAGGCATCTCAATTCTTTACAATAATTAATTGTCAAGGTTCGAAGGGATTGCAGACCTTCCCTAATTTTTTCTGGTAAAGACTCGATGTCTTTGCAGGATGAGACTTGAAGAGAGTCCAAAGCAAGGTTAAAGGGTTCATTTGGTAACTCCTTCAAGTTAGAAAATGAATTTATTTCTAGACTTTGAAGACAAGTAAGTTTTCTGAACATCCCCTCTGGAAAGGATGTTATTCCTGTACCTCGACCAAGGAAAAGGGTAGTAAGACCATAGAAGCTAGAGATTGAACTCAGTAACTCATTGTTACAGTCAAATACATCTAGGTGTTTAACATAAGGAAGACATGGCAATCTAAGTTGAGAGCAAAAGTAAATTTTTAAGATAGAAAGACAAGGAAACATCTCCCCTCTTTCCACTTTCAACAGCCTCTCTAATCTTGGTAACGACTCTAATATGAGTACCTCAAGAGAAGGGAAAATCTTCACACCCATACTGTCATGAGATTCGTCATCATCTTCATCATTATCATCCACAAATTTCACATTATCCATATCACATAGTTGGAGTTGTTTAAGAGATGGTAGTTTACCAAGTCCTGAAAGCCGCACACAGTTGTTGCAACCCTTAAGTTCAAGAGAAACTAAACTTGTTAGAGTTTGGATCCAACTTGGGAAACATAATCCGTTATAATAATGTATCTTCAAGCTTTTGAGATTTGTGTGAGGTTGAAGCCCTTCTAGTACTTGCTCAGAACTAAAAGTCGGAGTCTCAGGGATTTCATCATCGACGCTCCATGACAAGCATACTTCATGGAGTTCTTTTTTAGCTGTCAAATTGGCATCTTGAGCATGAGATAAACTTCCAACATCTTTTAACCCTTTGATACTCAGTTTTCCTCCAAGGTTTAGATCACGTAGTTCTGTTAAACTTTGTCCTATCTCTAAACTAACGATGTATACACCTAAAGTTCTTAGGCAAGTTAATTTTCCAATGTAGGGAAACAATTGGGAAAGTGCATCACAATCTTCAATGACAAGATGCCTAAGATTTTGTAAGCAAGCCAAAAGTTGCGGTAGACATCTCAGTTTTGTAAGATTTTTCAATTTTAAGATTTCTAATTTATGTAAGCTGTAAATTGAGTCAGGAATGTTTTCAATGTTAAGACTACAAAATTCCAAATACCTCAAATGAATTAAGCTTCTGAGTGATGATACCTGGAAAGAGGAGAAGCGTAAAACCCGAAGAGAACAGTTTGTTGGAAATGGGAAGTAGTCAGTTCGTACAAATCTATCACAATTCAACTCAAATATTGTGCGCAAGGACTCTACTTTTTTCAAGGCACTCTTGTCGGCTGATAAATGAAGAGCATCATGAAAACTAATATGATGTGTACTTTTTGACAAACTAGCCATGTTTTCATTCTCTAAAACCACACATTCTTGCCCCATTATCGACTGAGCAAGATCATGGACAAGATCATGCATCTTGAAAGAAATGTCTCCAGAATATTCATCAACCTTGATGTCTTGAAAGAATGATTTTTGGCACAATTCATTCCAAATCATGCTGCCAACATCTTCGACCTCCAAATTTTCTCTAGACGAAATGAATCCATTAGCCAACCAAAGATGAATCAGTTCTTCTTTCATGATTATCCAATCTTTGGGAAATATAGCACAAAAAGAAAAACACTGCTTTAAGGTCGAAGTTAAATGAAAGTAGCTCAACCTCAAGGCAGGCAAGATTGTATTCTCATGTGCTAAAGCCCAAATTCTACTCTCTTTAACTTCAAGCCATTCTTTTTCTCCACTCCTTGATCGCATCAGACCTCCCAATGCTTGTGCCGCAAGAGGCAATCCACCGCATTTCTTCACTATCTCCTTCCCTATTGCCACGAGTTCTGCGCGTTCTTCTCTGTCATGTCCAAATGCATATTGTTTGAACAACAACCAACATTAATTTTCTGGGAGACCAGACAAATGATAAGTTTGGCAGGTTCTCACAATTTCTGCAACATCCTCATCTCGAGTGGAAACTAAAATGGAAGAGCCTCTAGATCCACAAAACAACACGGATTTTAACTTATTCCATTTCTCTTGGCTTAATCCAGATTCTAGTTCTTGAGTTTTGTTCCACACATCGTCTAAAACTAGAAAATATCTTTTACCTTGCAACAAATCTTGCGCCTTTAGTTGTATTGCATCTAAATGTAAGGAATCACACTTCTCAGATGTTATAGATTCTATAATGGAACATAGAATCCGCTTGACCGAAAATACCTCAGAAACGCAAACCCAAATTTTTGTATTAAAATTTCCAGTCACCCTAACATCATTGTACACCAATTGAGTAAGAGTTGTTTTTCCAACGCCGCCTAAGCCAACTATGGGATAGATGGAAAGAGAGTCAGAGTCCCTCGCTTGCGTGAGAAGAAACTCAACAATCTTGTCTTGATCATCTTGCCGTCCAAAAACTTTAGGTTCAGCAATAAATGAGCTGGTTTGGCGCCATTCGGGTACCTCAGTTGAGCTTTCCGTAATAGTAATACCCTCTCGTAGAAGAAATTTGTTTTTACTATCAGCAAGATCGTCAAATCTCCTTGTAATTTCTTTCAACCGGTTGCCTATGTCACGACGAAAAATTAAGTTCTTTGGGTTGATACCCTCAGTCGGCTAGATTCAATGGAACATTCATCAAGGATATCATCTAGCACATATACAGCATCTTTGAGTTGTTGCAGCCATACCTTAATAGAGCCGTCGGTGACTTGTTTCTGCTCAGCATCTTCAAGGACAGCCTTAATGAGATCTAAGGTGGTCGACAGCTTTTCAACCTTTGACTTGATTCCGAAAATGATGGAAAATTCATTCTGAAGCAGAGATGACAAATTCTCTAACACAAATCCAAGCAAGGCCTCAGCCATTTTTTCAGTAATGAAAGAAATGAAAGAAAAAAGAAAATGAATAGTTGGTTTAGATTGAATTTGAGTGCTGAAGTAAACAGAAAGAACTGTGTGCAGAATGCTGTGCTAGCAAGTAAGCAAGTAGCTGATATATTGGGAATTATGAAAGCCACAGTGCAAAGATCAATAATTGATGCAAGGTTCCATTATTGACTCTATTTGTATTTTATTTATTTATTTATTTTCATATGAAGAAAGAATCTACTTTTAAATAAAGTATATGAAACTAATCCCCACTGGCCAGTAAAGATTGTTGGGAAGAGTTTGATTGAGCCACTTTAACCACTAAGATGTGGCAGACAAAATGATGAACTAACTTTGCTTTGATAATAACTTTGATTGAACTTTTGGGTTGGGACAGCTTATAATGAACATAAGGATATAAACTGGCCTGTACAATTCAACAGGACATAAAAATGAACAGCTCGGATCTGAACCCGAAAAGCAAACTCAAAGGGTGACGGCTCTAATACCACTTGTTGGGGAGCCCAGAGAGCGCCAGAAATCTCAATGGGGCTAAATGTTCACGAACCTAGTCGATGTGGGACACCCACATCACCATAACTCTTTCCATAAACTCTCTCGAATAGTCTCCCAAGTGATTATGTACTAGATAAATTTAAATACGTTAATACAAACATGTCTTTGTTGATAGCTTAGCTAAAATCTGAAAGATGCAAATTAAAGGAGAAAAAAGATGAGAGAAAAGTTATCATACCAAGGAATGAAAGTAGTAAGAGGAAGCACAAGCAGAAATGAAGGTAGAATAGTACCAACATTGACATCTTTAATGGCAGAAGTACTAGTACCAGAGTGTTCAATTTGGGTCATCTGACCAATCTTCTCTTTCAAAATCATGAAAGAAAAACGGGTTTTTGATGTGGGATTCATACACACGGAATCCATGTTAATGAATCAACTCCAATACTCTGTTCTTGCTACATTCACTATGGTGCCTTTACCTGCTAAAAGAAATAGTAGGGAATCCGAGTGGGAAACATAGGTTTTACAATAGATATTAACACATGTTATGTTAATAATATGAATCATCAAGGTTTGTCAGATAAGAAATATACACACGGACATCATACTTTCACATGTTGGACACCAGACACATCTTTGACATGTAATGTCGGTCCTAAATAGCTTGTTAAGAATAGAAAAATGGAATTTGGAAGTTGGAAAATATACAATAAAGACATAAGATATTTCAAAAATTGATGATTCATATTATTAACAAAAGTTTGAAAATAGACAATACAATAGTACTATACAAGACATGGAATTGGGAATAACCCTTGGTGTTATCTAATTCATAATAGATACAGTTAAAGCCATTCTCAGAGAATTGTAAAAGGGAAACCAATTGTATCATACATTAGAAATTGATGACAGGGAAAATGATTATTGATAAACTCCGTAAAAGCAAGCCTTTGGTTACCCCAATCATGTGAATATGTATCCTGTGGCAAATAACTAATGATCTATGTAGTACCGACACCTCTACAGAAATGCGTGTCCGTGTCGGACACCAGCACCGACACTTGTGATTACGTTTAATTTATTCACTTTTTAAAATTATTACCGGTGTCGCAGTGTCAGTGTCGATGTCGTGTTCGTGGTGTCCATGTTTCATAGCTAATGATGCATAGTGGCAAATAATTTATGTGTCATGTTCCATGGCTTCCTTAACAGCAACGAAATCAGATAAGAGTAAACAAGTTGAATCAATTCTCTTGAAACATCTGTTTTACTTCATTCTAATTAATCTCTATTTTTGGAATACGTGATATCTTATCCCAATCCTCCCCTGTTCCCTCCTTGCATCGCTGGGCAAGAATCAATATACACAACCTCAAGAGATGCGAGGTGTCAAATCCGTTCGGGTAAGCATTTCAAGCCTATACAAGAACCAATCTTCAGGAACTACCCACAGCTTTTAAGCATTTGATATTCAGTTTTCCTCCAAGGTTTAGATAATGTAACTCTGTCAAGCTATGCCCATTCTCTAAACTAACGTGTACACTTAATGTTCTTAGGAAAGATAATTTTCCAATGTAAGGAAACAATTTAGACAATGAATCACAGTGTTCAATAACAAGATGTCTAAGATATGGCAAGCCAGACCTTTGGGAAGACAAACCAGTTTTCTGAGTCAGGGTAGTTTTCATGTCAAGAAAATAAAGCTCTAAATACCTCAAAAGAAATAAAATCTCGAGATTTGATATCTGAAAAGAAGCAACACGTACAACCCTGAGAGAACAGTTTGTTGGGAAGTGATCCTGTTTTGTTCCTTCAAAGCCATAGATTCTTGCCCCATTATTGATTTAGCAAGATCATGGACAAGGTTATGCATCTTGAAATAAATGTCTCTTGGATAATCATTTGTCATGATTTCTTGAAAAAATGATTTGTGGCACAAATATTTCCAAATCATACTGCCAACATCTTCAACCTCCAAGTTTTCCCTAGATGAAATAAATCCATTAGCCATCCAAAGCTGAATCAAATTTTCCTTCATAATTTTTGTATCTTTGGGGAACATAGCACAAGAAGAAAAACATTGTATTAAGGTTGGCATTAAATAAAAGTAACATAACCTCAAAGCAGGAAAAATATAATTCTCATCCGACAAAGCCCAAATCTCACTATCTTTAACTTCAAGCCATTCCTTTTCTTCACTCTTTGAGTACATCAGACCTCCCAATGCTTGTGCAGCAAGAGGCAATCCTCCACATTTTTCTTACAATCTCCTTTCCTATTGCCACGAGCTATGCACACTCTTCTTTGTCGTGTACAAGTGCATATTGTTTGTACAACAACCAAAATTCTTTATCAGAGAGACCCGACAAAAGATGAGCTTGGCATGTTCCCATGATTGATGCAACAATAGCATCACCAGCGGAAAGCAAAATTCAACTACCTTTGGATCCGCAAGACAACACAAATTTCAATTTATTCCATTTATCTCGGCTTAATCCCAATTCCATTTGTTGATTTTTGTTCCACACATCATCCAAAACAAGCAAATATTTTTTACCTTGCAATCTATCTTGCACCTTTCTTTGAGTTGCTGAAGCCATGCCTTTATAATTAGCTATGCATATCCTCGAACACGTAGACTGCATCTTTGAGTCGCTGGAGCCATGCCTTTATAGAACGGTGTGTTACTTGTTTATGCTCAGTGTCTTCAAGAACAGCTTTGATGAGACTTTGACTTTGACTTGATTCCAGAAATGGTTCTCAAACACCATTCCAAGCAAGAGTTTAATGCTAGAAAGTTAGTTAGTGTAAGCTGGTCAATGAGAAATGTTGAAGGTAAATGAAAAATGAAGTGTTGTTTTAGTTTTATAACTCATAGCAAAGAAACACTCTCCAAGGAACATAGAGAAGTTTAGTCATCCATGCATAGTTGAATCGTGTTAATGTTCCACACGGACGAGTATTATTTAATTTAAGGTTAATACTCTATTTTCTCTATGCCATATGACACAAACCTGAAAATTTTATGGTAGAAAAACATGAATTTCTTATGTCTTATGAAAATTATTTTATTTTGATCTTTCATTAGATTTATGAGGTAAGAGTGACATGTCTTATTTTTTTTCTTATGCTACGAGTGTTATGTGTTATGGACTGTCGGATGTTCAAATGATTAAGTCTTAATTTCTCTCAAATTTATTTTACTTGATTTAAAGTATAAAATCAGTTCACACGAAAATAGTAAAGTATATTTTCTGATCTTCATTTTTTATTATACTCATTTTGAATATCGAACTGACTTGGACGTTACAGTACTAACCATGAAGGTCCACCATACGCCGTCTTGATAGAGATCAACACCACCCTTTTAAGATCTTCAATTTTTCAACTGAGTCCATTTTTTATTCATGAACAGAACATGGGCGCCGTCTGTGAAAAATGACTTATAATTGTTACGATTTCCACAATTTTATATCCAATCTCCGATTTATCAGTTCGCAACCTCCTTACGTCACCGAATCAAGAACGTTCAAAAGCGAACATAGATATTTGTCGCTGTCGATTCAATCAATCACAGTTGAGCAACCAATCACTGTTTCAACTGCGATTCGGAGGATTCTCAAATTTCTAGTTCCATCAAGAACTCCGCTACACGGCGAAACAAAAGATCCTTGATACAAATCTAAATCTAAACCTACATCAGAAAGGATGAAATATATTTCCTTGAAGATCTAACTCTAAATCTACATAAGAGACCGTGATTATAAGCTATTGTCGCGCATCACACGCTCGAAATACAACAGAGTCGCCGTTGAATTTTATTTATTCTAAGAGAAAGGAAAAATATCAATAAAACCCAAAGGAAAGAGAAAAAAAGGGTAAGGAAGTCGATTATGCAAGGGAAATGTATTAGCACCCCTCACATTTGTTGTACTCAACAGAAATCATTTTGATTGTTCTTTGCGCGAATGAGTATTATTATCTAAAGTTTACTTGTGATTGATTTTAATTAAGCGGAAAAATAAGTTTTTAATTAATGTGCTCGACAAGATTTCGAAATTTTGTGTCTACATATTCTCATAGTGCAATGAGAATATTAGAGCTTTGTAGTTTGTGGGATAGAAAATGAGTATTTATTGGTTGTTTTTAGGGAACGGTGTCATAATCGTATCCTATAAGTGTTTTGACATTAGCTATTTGATCCTGATTCAGATGCTCTAAGATGTTAATCTGATTGCTAAGGAATGGATTATAACAGTTCTTTTATGAAAATAAATTGTTGTGGTGTCGGAAAGAATTGAAAAGGTGGTGTCTGACCCAAGAACAACGAATTGTAAAAGTGTGGTGTCATAACCAAGAGTAGAAAATAAAGTGATGTTATAACCGAGAGCAGAAAATAAAAGTGGTGTTTAAACCAAAGACAAAATAAGAGTGATGTTTAAACCAAAGAGGAAATAAGAGTGGTTTTTAAACTAAAGAGAAAATAAAAGTGGTGTTTAAATCAAAGATAAAGTAAAAGTGGTGTTTGGACCAAAGAGAAAATAAAAGTGGTGTTTAAACCAAAGAGGAAAATAAAAGTGGTATTTAAACCAAAAAGAAAAATAAGAGTGGTGTTTAAACCAAAAATAAAAATAAAAGGGGTGCTTAAACCAAAAAGGTGGGTGTTTTAACCAAGACGGTGATTAACCCAAAGAGATTGGTGTTTTAACCATAAGATGATGATTTACCCAAAGAGATTGAGAGAGAAAGATTATGAAATGATCTTGGTTGTGATTGATTTTATTCCGAAAATAAATGTTGAAAATTGTCTTGATTTAAATTGCATTAAAGTCTATGAATGAATGTGAATACTGTGAACAATTAGGTCATACGTCCCATATCCAAAGGTATTCAGAATAAGGATAAGAATTCTCCCTCTCATTCTTCTTCATTTATTAAGGCTCGTGGCGCATAATTCGCATTGTATTTGTTAAGTGTTTTATACTTGATGGTTGATCAAGTTTATTTGCAAAAAGAAGTTTTATTCATGAAGGGACAAATAGAGAAATATGATTGAAAGAATGAGATATGGTACCAAATAGTGGAAATGAAGCTTGATGTTTTCATGCATTTAATGGTTACCTACTTTTAAGGTTTTAAAGATGAATGAAGTAGGATTGACCTAAGGGACGTGTGTGGTACAAGTCCTAAAGTTTCTAATTCAAGTTAAATGATAAAGGGACTTTCGATCATCTAATTGAATAAAAGAACCTAAGAGAGCATATAATTATTGATCAAAGGAGTGACTAAAAAGTCTTAAAGTACTTAATTCAATTAATTGACCAAAAGAAGTTCCATCAATCATTTGAAGCAAGACACATGGGGGATCATGCAAAATAATAGGTCAAACAATATACATTAAGAAGCATGCAATTATAAAGAAACAAACAAAGAGAAGGAAAAGAGCAAAGTGATAAAAGTATAACCCTAACTTGGTATTAACTCTAATCCATTTCTAATTTGGAATTTTAATTCTAATCCTAACATTAATTCTAGTTTAGAATTAAAATCTAATTGTTATTCACAATGATTTTAGAAGTAAAAAAAACTAAATAAAAAAGAATTAAAATAAATAAAGGAATAAATTAACTCTGCTAGGGGGTGTGAAAGTGAAAAGGGAGTGTGAATGGCAATAAGTACTCATGTCCAGAATCTGAGTATCTTTTTTGTTGTTTTTGGATTCAGAGTAGGGGTGTAAGTGAGAAGTGGGAAGCACTTTAGTTTGTGCGCCTAATGACTCTCATTCAAAATTGGGCAAATATAATTTTTGGCTATTTATTTTGTTATTTAATAAATAAATAAAAAATATTCAAACCAAGTGTTGAACCCATGGCATTCTAATATTTAACAAAAGTCATAACCACTGCATCAACAAAACAATTTTTGACCGAAAACATTCATAAAATGAATTTAATCATTTTTACTTATCAACTAAATATTTTAGAAATTTCTCCAACAATACCCATAATTTTCAAAATATATTTAAATCTATTATTCAAAAAAATTCATGGTTTTAGATAAAGGTATCTTATGATTTGAATCATAATTAGTAAGTTAAGTTTTCATTCACCCCCAAATAGATTAATAGATAAGTTTTGAACCAATTATTCACTAGAATAAGTATGCATAATTCACACATGAAATCTCAGTATCATTGATCGAATTATCAATATGACACATTAAATAATGTGTTGTGTCTCATATACTTTTCACGAGAATTTAAGAGTCAAGCCCTTGAACTCTATAAAGCGGCATCACTTTATTCTCATATATGTAGACTATATCAAAGATGCACTTATAATTATGCATTCCATCAAGTATATGTTATATGTCTATTAAGATAAAAAAAAACTCATCCTACCACATTTATTCTTAGGGTCCAAGTAATTTTACTCATTGGAATGTATCTATTGTCAAGTACTTCAAGCATTCGTGTAGTGTATTTTTATCATTGAACTCAAGACTTAATGCTAATCAAGTGTGAGTTGAGTTTCCTCTATCAATGATTAATTAGATATGAGTTTATTTCACATCTCTAATGACAGCTTCATTGTCTTTAATTATATCCAAAAACATCATATCTTTGACAATCATTTCGTCAAAGAATTGCAAAATGTTTCAAACTTTGATAAACTTTTAATATGAATCTTCAACCAGTCATGCATAAGATTACTTTACGTACTCTTGATAGTATTTAACAACTATCATCAATCCATGACACTTTTGTCATATTACTACAATTATCATATATAAAATATATTCTATATTCTTGATAATTTTGACAAACTATCACCATGAAACTTTTGTCATTCATTTTTTCATATACACATATTTTATGTCATTCTTCATTTGCTAATCTTTTTTAGTTTGAAGTTTTACTTCCACTTAAATATATCAAAATTATACTTAATGCATTAAACATTTATAACAATCGACAACCATGATCATACAAATAGGTTTAACCTTTTTTAGTTTGAAGTTTTACTTCCACTTAAATATATCAAAAATATATACTCGTGACTAACTTTTATTTAATGAAGTATGCTCAAACATGTTATTCATAAACTCCATATAAATATAACACCATAGAATTTATTTTTATTCTTTTAAAATAAATAATTTTTTTCCATAACTAACACATACATAACAATTTTCAATTTTCTATGTGATAAACTTATGTTTCATATTTAACAATGTATTATGACATATCTAAATAAAAATCACAATACAAAATAAACAATGAATTCACATCATTAATATTTTCTATAACTTTTCTCTATAAATATTTGTCAACTTACAATAATCTAAATTTAATAAATTCTTGCATAAACTAAAATACAATTTAAACATCTCCTAGATATTTTTAATATTTAATTTAATTTTATGTTACAAATACATGCACCATAAATTCAAAGTCGTGATTTTTTAATTTATACCAAATCGTTTCATTAAAAAATAATACACTATTAATTAAAATAAGTTACTTGCACCAAAGAATAATATTTAACATGTATTTTATATAAATGTACGCCATAAACCAAATATATCCTTAATTACACAAATTCACATATATATTTGAACAATTTATAAATCATGCATATATCAATTTACTGCGCATATTAAATATAACATAAATAAATATTATATTCAACATATTTTACAAAGATTTAGAACATCATATAACGTATATTTATTTTAAATAATTATGTACCTTTCATCATGATTATGAATAAATAAACATGTATGTTTATCCCTCCATCCAAGTTGCAACTACAAATTAATCACAAAAAATCATAAATCAAAATTCTGCAATTTTAAAAATTATATAAATTAATTGTGTATCTTTCACCTTCATTAAAAGTTCTTAACATCTTTTTTAAAGTTGCATCCTTTAATATTAATTATAAAAAATATGGATATAAATCAAATATCGAACCTAAAGATTGCTAGATCTTGTGTTAGGGGTCTGATGCAACACATGAACAAGAAGAAGATGAAAATTGAATGATGAAAGTTGCACAAAATAAATTTCAAAGTGTGATACGGTGAATTGACTTTGTGTTTTTGCTTTGAAAAGTAATGTTGCGGACAGCAAGAGTCGCCACCGACTTTTCTTTTATCCAATAAGAAAAGACGGAAAAGAACAGGAAAGACCCTGATTAGATTTTGAGTTCGGGAGGTACATTATACAAAGGGAAGGTGTTAGCACTCTTTGTATCCATGGTTATCCATGGGCTCTTAATTGCTTAACTCACTTACGTTTTCCTTGTTTGAGAAAGTGTTTGAGAAATATGGTGTGTTTAGAAAATATTTTTAAAGGAGAGTTTAACTTTGCAATGATTCTTGTACGAATGTATACAAAGTGTTTATCTCGTTTGAGTTTGAAAGATGTTTAGAAAAATATAACTCGGCGATGATTCTGGTGCGAATGTATATCAAGTGGTGATTTTCTAAAAGATGTTTTGAAAAGTGTGAGGTGTGAAAAGTATTTTAAGCTGTGAGCAAGCATTTAAGAGTTATACCTAACCAAGGTCTTTATAGGTATTCCCTATCGTTAGGAGGGTAAAAATGTCCTTACTATTGAGAAGTAAGTAGTCTTATCCTTTGGATGTAAAGGGACATCATGGGGTCGTCGATTTGTCATTTAAGGCAACATTTGTAAGGATACCTTAGCATTCGAAGGGACGATCATCATTTAATCGTAGGCTACAACGAAGGGTCATCGAGGGACAAAGTCATATATTCGAAGGCAACGTTCGAGGGACAAGGTCATATATTCGAAGGCAACGTTCGAGGGACTATGATTTATCTTGTAGGGACATTGACCTTTTGATCGAAGGGACTATGACTTATCTGTTTAGGGATGATGATAATTTAATCGAAAGGGTCTTTGCTAAGAGTATCCCCACATTCGCGGGACATGATCGTAATATCGTAAGGCAACAAAGAGAGGGTTACCCTAGAGGTGCAAGTGTGGAAATGATTGGATTCAGATATATTATCTTGAATTAATTTATCTAAGTTCGATTATTTATCTTTCCATGCAATCCTATTAGCATACATCTAGACAGTTATATTCACAGTACGGAAAAATTATACTCTACATTGCAGTGAGGGGGGAGCTACCAACGAGCCATATTGGTCCATTCGTTATTTATTCGCCTTCATTAAAATATATATTAATTCTACATGGATTTTTCCATTTTTGACACAACACCACCATGCATGTTACAGCTTTCTCTCTTATGGCTAGCTACTTTATTTTTCTCATGCTGTTTCTTTCATGTGAATACAACAAACCTGTAACTTCATCTTATATCAAACCACACACATAAAATAAGATCATATGTAATCATCATGCAATAATAAAAATAGCCATGCACAAATCAAGAAGCTTATATTATTTTACTCATGTATTAGTTCTCTTTACTGCAAGCGATAATGATAAAACAAACCTTACACATACATGTTAAAGACAATCAAAGATTTATATTATCGCCATTATATCATCATCATCACTATTATGTAATAACAACATGTGAAATAAACATAATCATGCTAGAAACAACACCCATATAATAATAATTAAATGGCAGATATAATTCTTTAATCATGCAAACAGAATTTCTCCAACATGCTATGACATATCAAGAACAGATGCATACTTGAATAAAGCAATATCAACATCCGCCAAACCATGAATACATCATCTCAATATATATACTAAACCAATATTATTCATGCATGAATTAAGGAGTATTACAAGATAATCATGATGGATGCAAATTCCATAATGAACACTTACTGGGAATTTGATTCTTCTAGCTTGCTCACTGTATGTGTGTTGTTCTTATTCAGGCTATGAGTGCTTTATGATTGCTTCTCTTTTCCCTGCCCGTGAATCTTCTTGCTTCTGCCTTGCCTTGTGTATCTTCTTCTGCTGTATCTCTCCTCTTTTTCGTCTCCTCTCTCTCGCTGCAGCCATATGAAGTATTTATAATGATGTGGATTAGAGTTTAACCTTGCTAAATATTTGGATCCCTTCCTATACTTTAGAGTTTAACCTTGCTAAATATTTGGATCCCTTCCTATACTTTAGGAGAGTTAGGGTTTAACCTTGCTAAATATTTGGATCCCTTCCTATACTTTAGGAGAGTTAGGGTTTAACCTTGCTAAATATTTATTAAATACAAATATTATTATAAATAATGAATAATTTAAATAAAAATTAATTTAAATTTTAGTTACATAATTGAATTAAAATTTAAACCTATTTCTATTTTTACTTTCATCATTTAAAAAAAAAATCAAAGTTATTCTTACTTATATCAACCAAAATTATTTTATAATTTATGGGCTTTTAAAAAAATGTTACTCTTATAAATCAATTTTATTAAGTAAAAAACGTGAATTACTAAATAAATACTATTTATAAATAATGAATAGATGGAACATGAGCCACTAAATTATAAAAAATAGTTATTATAATTTAATGAACTTTAACAAATAAAATTAATTTAAAATTTAATTATACAATTAAAATTTCAAATCTATTTTTATTTATCATTAAATTAAAACTATTTTATTTATATATATAAAATTTATTGATATCATACAGATAACCAAAATTATTATTATTTTTTATATCTGTATCACATAATAAATAAATTAAAATTTATAATTTATATGAGAATGTATGTTAATGAATGAATGTAAATGTGAAATGAATGTCATGCATGAATTAATTTATCATAAAAATTAACAGGCAAATTTTGGGGTATGACACAAAGCATGTGTTTACACTAAGCTTTAAACTCGATTCACCTCACCAATTTAGGCAAATTGGATATTAATGGGTAATCCGACGAATCTCTTTCATGATACTTTTAAAATCTTAACATGAATCGCACATTCACATTAAACATATCAATCAATGATATTTTATAAAATAAAATTCATTCATTAATTCTCGTACACTAGAAAAATAAAGGAATGACTTATATATAAACTTTAGCTCGGAAATATATCATTTTCATGTTCATGTAGAGTCAAACAAGTGTTTATATTTATAGAAAAACTTATTACAATTTATGGGAAAAGCAATGTTTCAAATAGTTTTCAAGATAGTGATTCACAAGCGGTTCTATACTAGTAACATTCAAATATATAACAAGGGGTTGTTATGGTTTGGTGGAAGCACCTTTAGTTTTTGAGCCTAGTGACAGTGTCAATCAATGAGATTTGTATCTCGCCACATCCCACTTTTATTTTTAAAATACTAATACAGAGTGTAAAATATTCTGATTAAATATCGGTGTAATACTTCTTTATATCGAAAGTGCACAATCACATTATCAAATCAGGACTAAAATTATGCAATCACAAGAACTAAGCACATTCAAGTTACAAATAAAAACAGAACTGTTTAGCACAATCTTTTGAAGAAGCTCAATTAATTAATGGAGAAGATCATCAATCATAAGAACTTCCACTGCATGAGACTCTTGCTTTCAAACAAAGCAGTAGACATAACTTGATCAACCAACTGCCTTTTTTTATATTCAAGTCTCACACACACACACACACACATCGCAACATAACAGCAGGAACTGCACCGAATATGGATGCAGCAAACATCTCTACTTCTTCATTCTAAGAAACATTTAATCTTGAAATTTGTGATATCTTGTTCCAGTCCTTCCCTATTTCCTTCTTGCATCGCTCCTCTAATGTTGGGCAACCATAAATGTTCAGAACCTCTAGAGAAGTGAGGTGTCGAATACCCTCTAGCAAGCATCTCAATTATTTACAATGTTTAATTGTCAAGGTTCTAAGGGATTGCAGACCTTCCCAATTTTTTTGAGATTTGTATAAGGTTGAAGCCCTTCTAGTACTTGCTCGAAACGATCCGTCAGGGTGTCAGTAATTTCATCATTGACACTCCATGCCATACATGCTTCATTGAGTTCTTTTTTAGCCGTCAAATTGGCTTCTTGAGCATGAGATAAACTACAAACATTTTCTAATCCTTTGATATTCAGATTTCCTATGAGGTTTAGATCGTGTAATTCTGTCAAGCTTTGTCCTCTCTCTAAACTAATGATGTATACACTTAATGTTCTTAGGCAAGTTAATTTTCCCACGTAAGGAAACAATTAAGAAAGCGCATCACAATCGTTAATGACAAGATGCCTGAGACTTTGTAAGCAAGCCAAATATTTCGGTAGACATCTCAGTTTTTCAAGATTTTTCAATTTCAAGATTTCCAATTTATGCAAGTTGCAAATTGAGTCAGGAAGGTTTTCAATGTTATCACCACAAAGATTCAAATACCTCAAATGAATTAAGTTTTCGAGTGATATCTGGTAAGATGAGATGCATAAAACCCGAAGAGAACAGTTTGTTAGGAAGTAATCAGTTTTTATATATCCATAATGATTCAACTCAAATATTGTGCGTAAGGACTCTACTTTTTTCAAAGCACTCTCATCGACTGATAAATGAGAAACATTATGAAAACTAATATGATGTGTACTTTTTGACAAACTAGCCATGTTTTCATTCTCTAAAACCACACATTCTTGCCCCATTATCGACTGAGCAAGATCATGGACAAGATCATGCATCTTGAAAGAAATGTCTCCAAAATATTCATCAATCTTAATATCTTGAAAGAATGACTTTTGGCACAATTCATTCCAAATCATGCTGCCAACATCTTCGACCTCCAAATTTTCTCTAGACGAAATAAATCCATTAGCCAACCAAAGATGAATGAGTTCTTCTTTCATGATTATCCAATCTTTGGGAAATATAGCACAAAAAGAAAAACATTATTTTAAGATCGGAGTTAAATGAAAGTAGCTCAACCTCAAGGCAGGCAAGATTGAATTCTCATGTGTTAAAGCCCAAATTCTGCTCTCTTTAACTTCAAGCCATTCTTTTTCTCCACTCCTTGATCGCATCAGACCTCCCAATGCTTGTGCCACAAGAGGCAATCCACCACATTTCTTCATTATCTCCTTCCCTATTGCCACAAGTTCCGCGCGCTCTTCCTTATCATGTCCAAATGCATATTGTTTGAACAACAACCAACATTCATTTTCTGGGAGACCAGACAAATGATAAGTTTGGCATGTTCTCACAATTTCCGCAACATCCTCATCTCGAGTGGAAACTAAAATGGAAGAGCCTCTAGATCCACACAAAAACACGGATTTTAACTTATTCCATTTCTCTTGGCTTAATCCAGATTCTAGTTCTTGAGTTTTGTTCCATACATCGTCTAAAACTAGAAAATATATTTTACCTTGCAACAAACTTTGCACCTTTATTTGTAATACATCTAAATCTAAGGAATCACATTTCTCAGATTTGATAGAATCTATAATTGAACATAGAATCCTCTTGACCGAAAATGTCTTAGAAACACAAACCGAAATTTTTGTATTAAAGTTGTTACGCACCCTAATATCATTGTAGACCAGCTGAGCAAGAGTTGTTTTTCCAACACCGCCTAAGCCAATAATGGGATAGATGGAAAGAGAGTGAGAGTCCCTTGCTTGGGTGAGAAGAAACTCAACAATCTTGTCTTGATCATCTTGCCGTTCAAAAACTTTACATTCAGCAATAAATGAGCTGGTTTGGGGTCATTCAGGTACATCATTTGAGTTTTCCCTAATAGTAATACCCTCTCGTAGAAGAAACTTGTTTCTTGCTTCAGCAATTTTATCAAATCTCTCTGTGATACTTTTCAACCTGTTGCCAATGACATGGCGAAACCGATAGAATAGAATATTTTGTTATAATTAGTCATAATTAGTTTCCTATAATTATGTTCAACTATCTAATTATGATACAACATAATTATAGGAAACTAAATATGACTAATTATAACAAAATATTATATTCTATCACACTCCCGCAGTCGAAGTGGGAGGTTCACAGACGCTTAGACTGGTCCGAAAATCATCAAAGAGAATGCGAGGAAGTCCTTTGGTGAAGATGTATGCGATCTGATGTCTTGAGGGAACATGAAGGACGCGAGCCTGACCACGAGCTACCTTTTCCCGAACAAAATGAATGTCCATCTCAATATGCTTAGTACGCTGATGCTGCACAGGATTACCAGATAGATAGATGACACTAATATTATCACAATACACCAAAGTGGCCTGAGGAATAGGAAAATGGAGTTCTAGGAGAAGATTGTGAATCCAACACGATTCGGAGACAACATTGGCAACCCCCCTATATTCAGCTTCAGCATTGGAACGGGAGAGAATCGGCTGCCTTTTGGAAGACCAAGAAATAAAGTTGTCACCTAGAAAAACACAGTACCCAGATGTAGAATGTCTGGTGTCAGGACATCCACCCCAATCAGCGTCGGTGTATGTGATAAGCTTTATAATGGGAGATGGGGATAAGTGTAGTCCAAAATGTAAGGTGCTCTGAACATAGCACAAAATACGCTTAAGAGCAAGCATGTGTTCCGTGCGAGGGGCATGCATGTGAAGACAAACTTGTTGAACCGCATATGATATATCAGGTCGAGTGAAGGTGAGATATTGTAGGGCCCCTGCAAGACTCCGATACAAGGAGGGATCCTCATAAGAAGTGTCGGAGGAGGTGCTGAGTTTCTGCTTGGTGCCAACAGGAGTGGCTGATGGTTTACAGGACGCCATGCCAGCACGTTCAATGATCTCTGATGCATAAGTGCTTTGACTGAGAAATATTCCATCAGGATGACGAGATACTGCAATACCCAAAAAGTAACTCAGAGGGCCCAAATCCTTCATTGCAAACTCAGATGCTAAGAGTGACATAATTGATTTACGGAGGACCAAAGTGGAGGTGATGAGGATGATGTCGTCTACATACAGCAGAACATAGGCCATGTCTAAACCTTGTCGATATATGAAGAGGGAGTGGTCTGATGTTCTATGGCGAAAGCCAATGGTGGCGACATAGTCAGCAAAACGTTACTACCATGCCCTAGGCGCTTGCTTGAGACCATACAATGACTTCCTCAACCGACATACATAATCTGGATGACGGAGGTCGCGGAAACCCAATGGCTGATGCATGTAAACAGTCTCATGAAGATCACCATGTAAAAAGGCATTCTGGACATCCAATTGATGAATGGGCTAGGATTTGGATAGAGCAATGGTAAGCACTGTTCGAATGATAGCGGGTTTCACCACGAGGCTAAAAGTCTCATCACAATCCACACCTGCAACATGTGACCTGCCATCACCTACAAGACGAGCCTTATAACGCTCAAAGGAGCCATCAGAATTTTTCTTATGCCTAAAAATCCACATACATCGAATAAGATTAGCATCACAAGGACAAGGAACTAAATCCCACGTCTTATTTTGAATAATTCAGATTGCATTGCGGATTTCCAATTCGGGTCTGATAAGGCTAGTTTGGGGTTTTTAAGTATGGGAGAGATGGTGTGGTCAGAGTGAGAGATTGATAAGTTAAATATCTGCGGGGTTTGACAATGCCTTTCATGCTTCGGGTGGTGATGGTTCGTGTAGGTGGAGGTGGATGCGGTTGAATTGATGGTGGTGATGGAGAGTTTATTGTAATGGTGTGTTGATCGAAAAGGTAGGAGATGATGATTGTTAGTTTATTGAGGGTAGTGGTTGGTCAATTGGGATTATGGGTGTTGGTTGGTTATGTGCAACAGATGGTGAAATTTGATTTTGCCACTGATGTATAAGGTAGGGGTGAAGGTCATCATCTAGGAATTGATAAGAGTGAGGTGAAGGGGAGTGTATATTGGTGAAGGGAAATTGAGTTTCATCAAAGATAACATGCCTCGAAATTATTAATTTTCTATTAGACAAATCAAAACACTTATAACCTCTATGATTCGACGGATAACCCAAGAAGAAACACGGAGTAGAGCGGGGTTGTAACTTATGAATGGTAGATGATGGGAATAATGGATAACATAGACAACCAAAGACTCTGAGATGTCTGTAGGTGGGATCACGAAGATACATGAGTTGTGTTGGTGACTGATTATGAAGTGTTTTACAGGGAATAATATTTAACAGGTAAGTTGCCATGTGGAGAGCATGATGCCAAAACGAGGGGGGAACAGAAGAATGAGCTAGCATAGTGCGTATCATATTATTAATGGTTCTTATTTTGCGCTCCGCTTTCCCATTTTGTGAGGATGTGTGGGGACAAGAGAAACGAAAAACTAGACCATGATCAATGCAATATTTTTGAAAAAGCTCATTATTATATTCACCGCCATTGTCACATTGAAAAGTTTTGACTTTTTGCAAAAATTGAGTTTGAATGAGTTGAGTAAGTGACTTGAACGTTCCAAACACATGAGATTTTCTGCTAATAGGAAAAGTCCACAAGAAGTTTGTAAAATCATCTAAGAATAAGACATAATATTTATGACCAGCAGAACTTAAAATTGGAGACGTCCATAAATCACTATGTAAAATGTCAAAAGGCATCAAAGTCGTACTTTGAGAATAAAAAAATGGCAATTTAACTTATTTGCCTAAAACACAATAGTCACAAACGACAGAAGAATTAAAAGGTTCACAACATATGAACTTATTTTTGCAAAGGGAATTCAAAACAGATACGCCAGGATGACCAAGACGACTATGCCAAAGACTGGATGTGAGACCGGCAAAACTGGGAGGAGTGGTAATTGGATAAAGATCTCCACGACTGTCACATCTGAGAAGGGTGATCCCCGTCTGAAAATCAGAGACAGTAAAACCAAAAGGATCAAAGGAAACAGAAACATTGTTGTTAGTGGTGAGTCGTCTCACAGAAATTAAATTTTTAATAATTTTCGGGGCATGCAGGACATGGTTAAGGTGAAGGGGTTGGTGAGATGTGGTTATTTGTGTGTGTTTGGTGCCGTGAATTGGAATTCCATGGCCACTGCCTACAATGACTTTCTGATTTGAATTACTTACAGGAAAATAAGATGAGAGATTACCTTGTGATGTGGCTGTGTGAGATGTTGCGTCCGTGTCCATGTACCACTGATTGTCAGGAGTGTGGAGTGACATGGTGTGCATTGCGGTCTCAATGTCTGTCGGTATCTAAGATGAGGTAGAGGTTGCATACACCTGAGGACGTTGTCCTAGAATGCCTGGCTGCTTAGGAGGACCGGTAGGGCGTGTCCACTAAGAGGTGGGATACGGACACGGTGGCATAGTCCATGGTGGTGGAGTCCAACCCCATGGTTGCCAGGTTGGGTACTGCTGTTGTTGTTGCAAAGGAGGAGCGGACCAAGGTGAGGGAGCGTTGGGAGCTCCAAACTGAAGTACACTGCGGTTACCACGTCCTCCTCCACGACCCTGGTTGCCACGGGAGCGAGAACGGTTGCCGGGGCGGCGGTTGCCACGCTGAGAGGTGTCTTCAGTAGGTTTCGGCTGAGTGGTGTGCATAGCAGCATGAGAGCCCGTGTTTGCCATCTTAGCCATACCGGCTTCTTCTAAAGTGAGCATGGAACGAGCCTGATAGAATGTCGGAAGAGGGTTGCTCTGACGAATCAAAGTAGCAACACTGTGGTAAGCTTCTGGGAGACCAGAGATCAGCTGAAGGACCAGACGATGATTGTTGACAAGGGAACCGACATTTCTCAACTGATCAAAAAGCATCTTAAGACGCTGACAGTAAGATGAGACATTGGGAAAATCCTCCATACGAGTGTTAGAAAAATCTTGCTCAAGAGTGACAGCTCTAGCATTTTGGTTATCCTGAAAAATATCTTCCAAGTGATTCCATGCTTCTATTGCAATGGAGTTGGGTTCTAGAATAGTGGTCAACAAATTGGTAGAAATAGTGGAATAAATCCACTGAAGAACAGTGGCATCAAGAGTGGACCATTGCTCATGGTTGGCGTCGGTAATGGCTGGTGGCTCTTTTCCGATAGATGGAACGATGTGATGCAAGACTCGATGTGAGCGAGCATGGATGCGGAAAAGCTCGGCCCAGGTACCATATTGATCTTTTTCCATCTCAAGAATAATAGGAATGTGGTTCCTAATATTGGAGACGGCAAGTGCGGGATGAAACTCCGATTTGGAACCTCGAAACGTGGTGTTCTTAGATTGGCCGGAATCCCCAGTATCAGCGGATCTTTGGGAATAGGCGGCAGATTTATGGGTATCGGCGGCACTGTGTTCTGAATGGTCTGATTCAGACATGGCTGCAGCTGCGACGACGGCCGAACAGAAGCGGAAGGCGAGAGAATAGGGTGGTTCTCGTGTTCGGCGGTGGCGGTACAGAGTACAATACTCCTGTTGCAGCAGCAGACTTCGAGGAGGGAGAAGAAGCGTGCGGTGGCCGACTGAATGAGGGAGAAGAAGAAACGCATTTTTTTTTAAAAAGAGGGATCGGTTAGGATTGATACCATGTAAGATAATAGAAATTGTGTCCTTCTCATTGATCTGAATAGAATATATATACATCAATGTGTAACATTTGGTTAACTATCTAATTATGATACACCATAATTATAGGAAACTAATTATGACTAATTATAACAAAATATTATATTCTATAAAAAACATGATGTTTTTTGGCTTGAAAGATGAGACTCCGCTAAGTTGATGGGATTTAATAGAACACTCGTCAAGAATATCATCGAGCATGTATATAGCATCTTTGAGTTATTGCAGCCATACTTTGATAGACCGGTCCGCCACTTGTTTCCGCTCAGCATCTTCCAGTACAACCTTGATCAGATCCAAGGTGGCTGATAGCTTTTCAGCCTTTGACTTGATTTGAGAAGTGATAGAATATTCTAGGGGTGGCAAACGGGCATGCCCGCCCCGTTTAGGCCCGCCCCGCAAAAGTCCGCAAAAAAAGGGGGCGGGGCGGTCATAGTTGAGGATGTGGGCCTAAAACTTAGACCCGCCCCGCAAAAAAGTGAGGACGGGACGGGGAAAGCCCGCGGGCACTGCACTATTTAAGCCTAAAAACGAAAAAAATTATGTAAATACACATATGCCCGCAAAAGCCCGCGAAAAAAATGGGGCGGGGTGGGACGGACACATTTGAGGGGTGAGAGCCTAAATCCTTGGCCCGCCCCGCACAAAAGTGTGGGCAAAACGGACATGCCCCGCGGGCCGAGCCCGTTTTGCCACCCCTAGAATATTCATTTTGAAGCAGAGACATCAAATTCTTAAATGCAACTCCTAGTAAGGCCTCTGCCATTTTTTGAGAAAAGAAAAAGTTGAAAAATATGAGAAACTTGTTTAGATTGAATGAATGAGTGCTGAAGTAAACAGATGAAATGTGAGTATATAAGTATATGCTAAACTAGAAAGTCAATGGGAATTATGAGGAAACATCCACGAAACAACAATGCAATTTTCAATAATTGATTCAAGTTCCATTCGATTTCTAAGGAGTAAAAAATCTATTCTTGCCTTTGTTTTGTTTTCATAGTTTAACAAGAATAAAGAGTTTGATTGCGCCACTTTTACCCATAGAATGCGGTCAATAGAGTGATTAATTAACTTTGCTTTATAATAACTTTTTATTTAGCTTTTAGGACAAGTTATCATGTTACATGTAATTTGTTTTACATTTGTTTTATTTTAAGTTATATTTTTTTTTATTAATGTTTATTTATTTTAAGAATATTAGTAAATGATTAATACATATATGTTTGAACAAAACACGCAACAAGTGATTATTTGTCGTCTAAACCATGGTTTTAAATTGCGGATGTAATTGCGGTTGCGGCAGTTGTAATTGCGGTTGCGGCAGTTGTGATTGCGGTCATTGCAATTGTTGTGATGCGTTTTGCAATCGTTGCAGCGTGATTTTTATTTGAGAGGTATTTGAAATATACCGATAAAAACACTAAATGGTAAGATTTTTCAATACAAAGGAAATAAATTGCGTCTTTGGTTTATAAAATTGAGTGTCGAAGAAAATACTTGAAGAAACATATGTGAAATTGTCTCATGTGATTTTAAATTGCGGCCAAACACACCGTTTTAATTCACATCGCAATTGTGATATAATACAGTTGTGAAGGCTACTACATCAATAATATTACCACCGCAATTGTAGTTGCGGAATGCAATTTAAAACATGGTCTAAACGCATAGAAAATGTGACTTAAAAATATATAAGCAAGGCTTGCAACAATAAGTCATATATCTATATATCTATATGTCCAAAATATTTGGCAAATCTACACCATTGAACTGAAATGTGTTGCTTAATCTTTCAGGCCGATTTTAAAATGTGTTGCATAAATAGAAGAAAAGAAGAAAAAATTATGGTTTAATGTATATGCAACAATTATAAAATGACTCATTAAACGAATTGAGTTTAGTTCGCTTCAAAGAAAGTTTTTGGCAACCTTCCATTAGTTGATCAAATGTATGCTTGTCCAGCGAATCTGCACAGTTTCACAAGAGATTGCTTTACCCCATATTTGTTCAACGAATTAGGTCTGAATCTTGACCTCCATTTCCCTCAGACACGACTTACCTAATCCTCTTTGTGTTGCATTTCAATCATTATATCATATTCAAATAATAATAATGAAGGAGGAGCAGTTCATAGATCAAAGATTATTTATCCTTCAAAGAGTAGAGCCAAAGGAAGTTATGAAGATTGTGTAGATCAAGTAGAATGTAATTCTAATAAAAATCTTAGACTTGCTAAGATCTTTAATAAAGTCATGAGAAAACTTGACAAGAGATCTGGGAATAATATCCCTACCAATGTCAAGAACATTCAGCATAAAGAAAAGAATGGTGAAAGACAAAATCTCAATTATTCTTACGAGTGCAAAGGGATTCAATGTCTTAAATGCAAAAAAAAAATTGCTAAGTGTCTTAAGGAAACAATGAAGAATCTTAGCTGTCCCTAATGATGATGAAGATGAATCCAATCAAGCAAACAATATTCTGACCTTTAAAGATATGAAAGAGGTTATACATATTGGTGAGACATCAAATTCAAAGAGTACTACTCCTCTTCAGAAAACAGATTGCAGAATATCAAGTAACATGTCTCAACATCTTGTCAAACATTCTTACCAAAAATCATATTGCGCAATGTCAGGTAACATGTCTCAACAACTTGTCACACATGATTACTAGTGCAATAACTTTGTTTCATCCATTCCCTTGTACTATTGTAAGTTGTATGATAGACAATCACTCCATCAAAATATGTATCCTCAGTGGAATGAGAAGTCTCAAAGGAATCATCAACAAGTTTGGCATGACAAGCCTCATATTCTTGTTCGTATTGCTTGTTCCTCCCACGAGGTATTATACCGTGAAGATTGTTATTTTGAAAGTAGTTGCAATACACAGTTGATAGGAGAAAGAAATTGTGTTACATTTTATGATATCCATAAAAGAATGATATTTGTTAAGATGGGGATGGTTGCTGACACTATAGAGCAAAATGTTAAAGATCATGGTTCAGACATCATGGAAGACATGTTAGAAACTGAAATTAAGCCATGGTACATAAATCATGGGGGTTGAGGATCATTGACGAATTAGTTAGGGTTTGTGTGCTAGTTGAAGTGAAGAAAATTTGAGTGATTGTGTTTGGTTTTTAATTGAAATCAGTGTAAAAAATGGGATAAAAGTGTGTTTGTTTGACAATTTAGAAGTTAGGACTTCAAAAGTTAGTTAGTGTGTTTTGGAGGGAAAACTGATTTCAGGGGAAATTTGGGAATTGTCCTTGCACACGTGTGTCATATTCCAAAATTTGTCCTACTTTTTTTCATTGCATCTAGCCCATGGTTCATTTCATTTGTATAATTCACATTCCCTAGTCATCCATCATAAGACATTCATTTATAGTTGCAAATAACATAATTGATTCAAAGGTTTCTTGTTATTTAAGATACAAGGCAATAATTTATGATTTGCAAGCTTATGGTCATTATGCTTATCTTAATATTGTGGATTGTGGGCACAACAAATTAGTGGTTGATCTTTGTTCTTGAGTTGAATCTTCTTAGAACCTTAATCCTTGGTTTTTGACTTCTGATCATTTTAATTACACTATGTCATTGAGATTTATGGGTCATTTTCAAGTCTTAATTCTAGTCAATAAAAGTCAACCATTGATGATTGACTTTTTGTTGACCATTTTCATTTAAAAATCTTACTTAGTGATCATCATTGATTGTTTTTTAATTTATGACATGATATTTCATTCAAGTGGTCAGAAGCAAGTCAAGATTTATTCAAACTCAATTTTGAGGGAAAGTTCATCTTTCTTAACATATAAGCTACATTTCATTTCAAAAGGGCATTGCCATTACAAAATCACCATTTTTCATTACTGAATAAATCAAATCACAAATCCATACAAAAAACTACATGTTTTTATTTAGAGTTGACTTTTGGTCAACTATTGACTTTTTGGTCAAAGAGTTAACCAAAGTCAACTACCTAAACCTAAATTCTATAATTTTAAAAATTATATAAATTAGTTGTGTATCTTTCACCGTCATTAAAAGTTGTTAACATCTTCTTTAAAATTGCATCCTTTAATATTACTTATAAAAAGTGGATCAAAATCGAAAATCAAAAGTCATAATCACTACATGTACATAACAATTTTTGATTGAAAATATTTATAAAATGAAATTATTCATTTTTACTAATAAATTAAATAGTTTAAAAAATTTTCCAACAGAAATTGTTTTCATTGTTAGTATCACTTTCCTGTAAATAATAATTTTTTAATTTTAATTTTTAAAAAAAAATTATAGACTAATATTTCCTTGCCTAGATGTCCTTACAGAACCGCTCTAACAAAACAAAGAAAAATCTATTAAAAGAATAGTCCAAAAAAGTTTCAAAAAATGAAATTAAAAAAAACAAAAAAAAAACCATGAAACCAACTCTCCAAAAAAAAACACAAACAACGATAATATTGGTACCATCAGAAAGCTCACTGTCATACATAATACCAAGTTTAAACATAATCACTCCCAAATCACAATCACACAAACAACAATAAAATTGAGCAATCATAAGAACTTCCACTGCATGAAGCTCCTAGTTTCAAACAAAACAGTAGACATAACTTGATCAATCAACTGCTTTCTTTTATACTCAAGTCTCAGACTCAGACATACACTCCACAGCAAAACAGCATAACCATAGCGAATGGTGGAGGTAGAACTGCTTAGCTCACTGCTTCATTCTAACGAATATTTAAATTCAGAATATGCGCTATCTTGTTCCAGTCCTTCCCTGTTTCCTTCTTGCACCGCTCCTTTAATGTTGCGCAACCATAAATATCCAGAACCTCTAGAGAAGTGAGGTGTCGAATACCCTCCGGCAAGTGTAACACCCCGATAAAAATAAGATAATTATTTAATTTAAGTTAATATTATATTTATTAATTTAATTAAGTAATTGGAATTATTGGATTAATATTATTGGATTATTATTATTATTGGAATAATATAATTTGGAGTTGGTATATAAGTGGGAAATAAGTAAAAAGAGTCTCATTTTTGGTAAAGAAGGTTTTCACGTGAAAGCAGAGAAGCGGCTGAAAAGGGAGAAAGGGCAAAGAGGAAGAGCAAGAGAGCAAGGGTTGAAGAACGGAAAATATTGGAGCTTAAGGATTTCCGGATTAACTCAGGTAAGGGGGGTTTATCGTCGTTTAATGGGTATTATGGGTTAACATGAAATGGGTAGTGATAAACCGTTGAATTGACCCTAATTGGGATGTTGAATGCTGAAAAATTGTGATGAATAAACTGTGTTAAAGCTGTAATTGAATCTGTAATTGGATGGGTAGTGATTTTCCGAAAGTGTAGCTTTTTACGGAATTGGAATCGGAGGTCCGGAAGTCCCCCAACGGCGGAAAATGCAGAGAATTCTGCATTCTGCTTTGTGTTAGCGCAGGAACAGCTTTCTGTCTTGCGTTAACCGGTTAACCCAGGGTGTTAACCGGTTAACACTGTTAGGAATTGTGAAGTATTGCTGTTTTGCTTGCGTTAACCGGTTAACCCAGGGCGTTAACCGGTTAACACTGTTGTGAGTTCTGAGAAATTGTTGTTCTGTCTGCGTTAACCGGTTAACCAGGGCGTTAACCGGTTAACACTGTTGAGTTTTGCCAGAAAGCGTGTTCTGTGTTGCGTTAACCGGTTAACCCAGGGCGTTAACCGGTTAACACTGTTGAAAAGTGGAAAAATTGGTATTTAAATATTGTGTACTTATTTGATGGTTGGCCTATATTGGCGTATGATGTAATAGGGATCATTTCCCGTTGTTTTGAGCAGTATAGGTATTAGTAGAGTGTGTTAATACTGTGATTAATTATTTGACATGATATGATGTTTTGATACATATGTTGATGATGTATGATGGTATGCATAATGCTGTGAATGTATATGTTATGTATGCTATTGTGAATGGACTGTTTATGGCTTAGAGTGTGAGCATATGTCCATTGTGGATTATTGTTGATGATTTTGCATTGCTAGGTGATTTAGCATGCATATTGTGGCCTTTATGGTGGTAGATAATTCCCATGGTGAGGAATTAGTGAGTTAGTCATTATGGACTGTTGTTGATGTTTGCATGCTAGGTGAATTAGCTTGCATAGCATGGCCTTGGGGTGGTAGCTAATTCCCATGGTGAGGAATTAGTGAGTGAGTCACTAGGTCTCAAATGAGTGGGACTAGTGGGCTTGGTAGCCATACCTGGAGTTGGTCGGTGAGGTTGAACTATATGTTCACGAATAGTCGGTACCGCATGCATGGAGTCTCATTGCATAATGTATGTATGGCGTATGATATGAATGGATGTATTCCAGTATTATACTTGTGATGTGTGTTGTGTGTTGTGTTGATGTTGAGTATGATTGAGTTGATATTGCCGTTGCTGAATGTGTAATCTGATTAGGGTGACGAAATGTGTTAAATTACTTAACATTGCATGATATTTTATAATGCTTATTATATCGATTGAGGAACTCACCCTTACAACTATTTTTCAGGTAACGAGCAGTGATTGAGTAGGAGCTAATGCTTGGAGTCTAGTGTAGTTCCTTAGTGGGTCATGCTCTGGTAGATGTTGAAGGAGAATTACCATCCAAGGCGCAGCGGAATTTAAAATTTTCTCCTTTAATGATCCTTACGAATGGGCATGATCAGTGATAGAATCGTTACCTCTTGTGGCGATTCAAACCTTTGGTGCAGATCTCTGATAATGATCGAATCCTTTGAAGCAAATCTGCGGGGCGATCACGAACGTTGAATGATGACAACGTCTCTACTCAGTCCACACGAACGGATTCCTTCAATCGCAGTGCTAGCTGTTTGTGAGTGAAGGCTTTGAGTGAGAGAGAGAGAGAGATACGAAATTCCAACTCTTCAGTTGTGTTGTCTGGAGTGTGAATGCTTCTACCCAAGGGGTTCTATTTATAGAACCACTTGTGTGGGCTTCAAGCCAAAAAGCCCACTTAAGTGCATTTTGGCCCATATCTCAGAATATGCCAAAATCACTTAAGTATTTGGTACTTTACCATATTTTGTATTCTTCTTAAGTACACCGTACCTTACGATGTTCCTTAATTATTCTATCTCTCATCAATCCGTCCTTTGTGTGTGACCCTATAGGTTTTCGCGGCGTTGGCAATTATATTAAATCATGCATTTAACATAATAAACAGTGAGCGGTATCTAGCAACACATCACTGCTACCCAAGTCACGAAAATGTCATGTGATCTGACAAAACCTCCTGTGATAATAATTATGTGTATAATTACCCCTTTGCCCTTATGTCTATATTGAACACAAGGTATAGACCATGTCACCCTTGTCCAGTTCAATATTGGGCCCATAGACATTTATCCTGTTAAGCAGGATTGGCAAATTCCATCTAGGACACTCATGTCCCTCAGCATGCTTCGTGGAGTACCTATCAACTGCCTTTATGGTTATCCAGTTACGGACAACGTTGGATCAGCAATAAAGCACTCGACTCTACATCTAGGATCCATAGTGGTTTCAGGTCGAAGAGTGGTATACACTATTATCACCATGAGAATAACTTATGACACTTTGCATAACTTTCTATATAGTATTCTCATAGCGGGTCAATCCAGTATGAATATTACTCTTAATATTCATACCTATGTTTAAGACTTGATAACTCTTTATCCATGACCCATGAGACGTGATCATCAGTCTACAAACATAATAGTCTCCATGCTTTAATGTTATCCCATTTCATAATAAAGCTTGACTACGGACACTTTAGGAATAGTGTCCTTATGTTTAATGTGATCTCATGATTAAGTCATACTTGATACATTAAATGGACTATCTATTCCAGGGACTTTATTAAACAAACATAATAAAGAAAAATGCCTTTTATTATTAATAAATAATTCGATACAAGTACCAAAAGTATTGGCCTCTAGGGCTTACACCAACAATCTCCCACTAGCACTAGAGCCAATTAGACATATCCCTAATGCCCATAGATCTAGTATGGCCATCATGCTTCTGCTGCGCAAGAGGCTTTGTCAGTGGGTCAGCAATATTGTCGAGTGTAGGTACTCTACATATTTTCACATCTCCTCTATCTATTATCTCTCGAATGAGGTGATAACGCCTAAGTATGTGTTTGGATCGTTGGTGAGATCTAGGCTCCTTAGCTTGTGCGATAGCACCATTGTTATCACAATAGAGACCAATGGGATCCACAATGCTAGGAACTATGTCAAGTTCACTAACGAACTTTTTGATCCAAACAGCTTCCTTTGCTGCACTTGAGGCAGCAATATACTCGGCCTCGGTTGTAGAATCAGCAACTGTATCTTGCTTTGAACTTTTCCAGCTCACAGCGCCACCGTTTAAGCAAAACACATAACCAGATTGCGATCTAAAGTCATCCTTGTCTGTCTGGAAGCTAGCATCGGTGTAACCAATTACAGCCAATTCTTCCTGACCTCCATATATCAAGAATGAGTCCTTAGTCCTTCTTAAGTACTTAAGGATATTCTTAACAGCTACCCAATGGGCATCACCAGGATCATATTGGTATTTACTCGTTGCACTTAAAGCATACGAGACATCTGGTCGAGTACATAACATGGCATACATGATAGATCCTATTGCAGATGCATATGGAATCTTATTCATGCGTTCCCTTTCTTCCTTAGTTGAAGGGGATTGTGTTTTTGATAGACACATGCCATGTTGCATAGGTATGAATCCTTTCTTGGAATCATGCATATTAAAGCGTCTTAGCACTTTGTCTATGTATGTACTCTGACTTAGGCCAAGCAGTTTTTGTGATCTATCTCTATAGATTCTGATTCCTAATATATAGGCTGCTTCACCTAGGTCCTTCATAGAAAAGCATTTCCCCAACCAAGTCTTTACTTGTTGCAGGGTAGGGACATCGTTTCCAATGAGTAATATGTCATCTACATATAATACCAGGAACACGATCATGCTCCCACTAACCTTCTTGTAGACACAAGGCTCATCTTCGTTCTTAATGAATCCATATTGTTTTACCGTTTCATCAAAACGAAGATTCCAGCTTCTGGAAGCTTGCTTCAATCCATAGATTGATCTTTGTAGCTTACATATCTTATGGGCTTCTTCTGGTATGTCAAATCCTTCAGGCTGTGTCATGTACACATCCTCAAGAAGATTCCCATTAAGGAAAGCAGTTTTGACATCCATTTGCCATATTTCATAATCATGATATGCAGCGATAGCAAGTAAAATTCGAATAGATTTAAGCATTGCAACTGGTGAAAAGGTTTCATCATAGTCAACGCCATGAATTTGTTTATATCCTTTTGCAACCAGTCTTGCCTTATAGGTATGTACCTTACCTTCCATGTCAGTCTTCTTTTTGAAGACCCACTTGCATCCTATAGGATTAACTCCTACAGGAGGCTCTACCAAGTTCCAAACTTGGTTCGTGTACATGGAATCTATTTCGGATTTCATGGCCTCTAGCCACTTCTCAGACTCGGGACCAGTTATGGCCTCTTGGTAGGTCACAGGCTCATCTTGATCCATGAGTAATACATCACCTTGATCTGTTATGAGATATCCATATCTTTCAGGTAGGTGACGTATCCTGCTTGACCTACGCTGGTCTTGTTCTACTTGAGCAGGTTGTTCTTCCACAACTACTTGTGTTTCCTGCTCTAATTCCTCCATAGGTGTATCAATGCTTTGCGATTCTTGAATTTCTTCAAGCTCTACTTTCCTCCCACTGGTTCCTTTGGAAATAAAATCCTTTTCTAGGAAAACTCCAGTTCGAGCGACAAACACTTTGCCCTCAGAAGGATTGTAGAAGTAATATCCTCTTGTTTCTTTAGGATACCCCACAAATAAGCATTGGTCAGATTTGGGCTCAAGCTTAGTTGAAATTTGTCGTTTCACATAAACTTCGCAACCCCAAATCTTCATGTAAGACATATGTGGTCTCTTACCACTCCATATCTCATATGGTGTTTTATCAACCTTTTTGGATGGAACACGGTTAAGTGTGTAAGCTGCTGTCAATAGCGCATGTCCCCAAAAGGAGTTTGGAAGATCGGCGTGACTCATCATGGATCGGACCATGTCCAACAGGGTTCGATTTCTTCTCTCAGATACACCATTCCATTGGGGTGTTCCAGGAGGAGTAAGTTGGGATAGTATCCCACACTCTTTTAGATGGTCATCAAACTCTAGGCTTAAATACTCACCACCTCGATCTGATCGAAGAGTTTTAATATTCTTACCTAGTTGGTTTTGTACTTCATTCTTGAATTCCTTGAACTTTTCAAAGGACTATGATTTGTGTTTCATTAAATACACATAACCATATCTACTGAAATCATCAGTAAATGTGATGAAGTATTGAAAACCTCCTCTGGCTGGTATGTTCAGTGGTCCGCATACATCAGTATGTATGAGGGCCAAAAGATCATTAGCCCTTTCACCTTTTCCTGTGAATGGGGACTTTGTCATCTTTCCAATTAAACAAGATCTGCATGTCTCATATGATTCATAATCAAAAGAGTCCAAGAGTCCATCTTTATGGAGTTTGGAAATGCGTTTCTCATTTATGTGGCCTAACCGACAATGCCAAAGGTAAGTTGGATTTAACTCATTTGGTTTCATCCTTTTAGTATTAATGTTATAAATAGGCATTTCAAGATCAAGGACATATAGTCCATTGTTCATCTGTGCAGTAGCATAGAATATATCATTCAAATAAATTGAGCAACAATTGTTCTTTATTATAAATGAAAAACCAAACTTGTCCAAACAAGAAACGGAAATAATATTCCTGCTAATTGCAGGTACATAATAACAGTTCTCTAACTGAATTATTAAACCACTAGGTAAAGTCAATCCATAAGTTCCTACGGCTAAAGCAGCAACCTTTGCTCCATTGCCAACTCGTAGGTCGACTTCACCTTTTGCCAATTTTCTACTCCTTTTTAGTCCCTGCACATTTGTACAAATGTGAGAACCACATCCAGTATCTAATACCCATGTCACAGAAGTAGATAAATTAATTTCAATAACAAAAATACCTAAAGTTGAAGTCTCTACTCCATTCTTCTTATCTTCCAGGTACTTTGGGCAGTTTCTCTTCCAGTGTCCGGTTTTACCGCAATGGAAGCAGGTGCCTGCTTTTGCTATGCCTCCACTAGGCTTCAAAGCAGCAACGGTGGGTTTGGGTTTGACAACTTCCTTGCCTTTCCCTTTATCACCCTGCTTGATGGGCCTTTTGTTCTGTCTCTTTCCATTTCCGATCATCAGAATGGACTTCCCTTTTGACTTCAGATTCTGCTCAGCCGTTCTTAACATGGCTAGCAGCTCAGGAAGCGATTTGTCCATATCATTCATATTGAAATTTAGGACAAACTGACTGAATCTATCTAGCAACGATTGCAAGATCAAATCAGTCGCAAGTTCCTTTCCGAGGGGAAAACCCAGTCTGTCAAGGTTTTCCACATACCCAATCATCTTGAGTACATGGGGACCTACAGAGGCTCCCTCAGCTAACTTGCCTTGAAAAAGGGCTTTTGAAATTTCAAACCTCTCATGCCTTGCTTGCTCTTGATAGAGCAGCTTCAGGTGTTCGATCATATCGAATGCCGACATGTTCTCATGTTGCTTTTGCAATTCTGAGTTCATGGTAGCTAGCATGAGACAGGCAGTTTCATTGGCATCATCGACATGCTTCTTATAAGCATCTCTTTCTGCCTTAGGTGCAGAACTAGGAGGTTCCTCTTCAGGAACAGGTGTCTCCAAGACATACAGCTTTTTATCATGTTTGAGGACAATCCTCAGGTTTCGGTGCCAATCCAGAAAATTTGTCCCAGACAATTTTTCCTTGTCAAGGATCGATCGCAAAATGTTGTTAGAGGTGTTTGTTGTCATGGTAATCTACATAAGAAATAATGAAAATATAAGTATCATTGGCATATTTAATTAGGCCTTTAATTAAACATGCTCCCACTATTTTACTCAAAACAAATGACCCTCATCATCTGATTCGGAAAATCCCGTTGGAAGATTTTCTAGTGGGTCGAGATCCATATTTCACTTCGTTCTAAGTCCGCGTAGGCGGATTACACAAAACTAGGTTATTTAGGTAGGAACTCCTTCCAATTGTATCTCATACAACTCTCGAAAATTTCAATTGGGTGAATAACTCCTTATTCTAATCCATCATATGAATTATTCCCAACTCTTGCTTCTAAACATATATAATCTTATTATAATTTGTTTAGTTAAGTTTGACCCATTGTTTTAACAGTTGGATATTACAATTATCCCATCGCACCTTACTAATATATAGATCATGCACCTCGCGTAGGCGAAACCTACAATTTCCATTACTAGTCTTGATGAGTGTTAAAACTTGGAAAGCTTAAAACTTAATATTTAGTTTTGAGGGAATTGCAATTTTACTGATCTCACCGGCTTGTTTATCATATAAACCGTCTCTCACATGCATCAACATACATACACATGCATCAACATACATATAAACAAAATGAAACAGTTATGGCCCCTAGCGCAATTGTTCTCCCAAGCCAATGAGAGAACCTAAGCTAACCTATAACGATCTAAGCTTCTCCAAGCAAGATCTTCAAGGTTGTCTTCCTTTGGCACTGACTTCTTTGCTTTCTTCATATCATTACATTACATGAAAGAAACTCGTTTTACATACGAGGGAGTGAGATGAGAAAAGAAGTTACATTTGGGAGATTAAGAGAGAGGCACGACACGCAGGTCGTATTTTAAAATCCAAAACAAAACAAAGGAAAACTAAGGCCATAACCGATCACCACAAGACAATAATAAAAACTTTATTATTATTATTAATTCCTTTAATTAATAAAATCAAATTAAATTTCGACGACCGATCACACTACGCAGAGTTAGCCGGGGGTCCGCTGCCCGGACAGCGGGAACGGGTGTTCCGCTGCCCGGTTAGCGGACAGGGGTCAAGGGGGCAGCGCCCCTTGCGGGGTCTAAGGGGCAGCGCCCCTGCTCGAAAATTTTAATGAACAATTCATTTAAAATTGACGTCGTTTTTCGTATCAACACTTGATACTTCAAAGCACTTTTTCTAGCCGAACTGGTGAATTTTTCCTTGCGTTAACTGGTTAACCATATGCGTTAACCGGTTAACACTGTTTGAAAACATTTAAAAAACTCTTTTCTGCCTTGCGTTAACCGGTTAACCAAATGCGTTAACCGGTTAACACTGTTTGAAAATCTCAAAAACTTTATTTCGCATTCCGTTAACCGGTTAACCATATGCGTTAACCGGTTAACACTGTTCCAAAAATTAAAAAAAAAATATTTCGAATTACGTTAACCGGTTAACCATACGCGTTAACCAGTTAACACTGTTCGGAAAAGTGTTTAGGACGCACAACTCTTGTGCAATCAAACCCCAATCGCATAACTCTCTAACAACACAACCCTTGTGTCGTCACTAACCCTGATGCACCAATTTCAGACCGTCAAACACGTCTCGATTGTTAATTCAGTATGATTGATCAACACGTCATTGCTTCACCATACTAATGTCGGATCAAGAAGCAAACGACCATTGATCGCTCAAAGGAAAACAATCATCGAGGTTTTTGAATGAACGAAACGAGAACACTATATCATATATAATGTATTTTGCATCAGGATCACATATATCACATATATGTAACTTGATCGATCTCAATTTAACCTTTGATTCATTCTGTTTTAATCATATTATTACAGAACAAAAACAGATATCAGATTCATGGTTTCGTAAGTGGCTCTGATACCACTGAAGGAGAATTGCCATCCAAGGCGCAGCGGAATTTAAAATTTTCTCCTTTAATGATCCTTACGAATGGGCATGATCAGTGATAGAATCGTTACCTCTTGTGGCGATTCAAACCTTTGGTGCAGATCTCTGATAATGATCGAATCCTTTGAAGCAAATCTGCGGGGCGATCACGAACGTTGAATGATGACAACGTCTCTACTCAGTCCACACGAACGGATTCCTTCAATCGCAGTGCTAGCTGTTTGTGAGTGAAGGCTTTGAGTGAGAGAGAGAGAGAGAGATACGAAATTCCAACTCTTCAGTTGTGTTGTCTGGAGTGTGAATGCTTCTACCCAAGGGGTTCTATTTATAGAACCACTTGTGTGGGCTTCAAGCCAAAAAGCCCACTTAAGTGCATTTTGGCCCATATCTCAGAATATGCCAAAATCACTTAAGTATTTGGTACTTTACCATATTTCGTATTCTTTTTAAGTACACCGTACCTTACGATGTTCCTTAATTATTCTATCTCTCATCAATCCGTCCTTTGTGTGTGACCCTATAGGTTTTCGCGGCGTTGGCAATTATATTAAATCATGCATTTAACATAATAAACAGTGAGCGGTATCTAGCAACACATCACTGCTACCCAAGTCACGAAAATGTCATGTGATCTGACAAAACCTCCTGTGATAATAATTATGTGTATAATTACCCCTTTGCCCTTATGTCTATATTGAACACAAGGTATAGACCATGTCACCCTTGTCCAGTTCAATATTGGGCCCATAGACATTTATACTGTTAAGCAGGATTGGCAAATTCCATCTAGGACACTCATGTCCCTCAGCATGCTTCGTGGAGTACCTATCAACTGCCTTTATGGTTATCCAGTTACGGACAACGTTGGATCAGCAATAAAGCACTCGACTCTACATCTAGGATCCATAGTGGTTTCAGGTCGAAGAGTGGTATACACTATTATCACCATGAGAATAACTTATGACACTTTGCATAACTTTCTATATAGTATTCTCATAGCGGGTCAATCCAGTATGAATATTACTCTTAATATTCATACCTATGTTTAAGACTTGATAACTCTTTATCCATGATCCATGAGACGTGATCATCAGTCTACAAACATAATAGTCTCCATGCTTTAATGTTATCCCATTTCATAATAAAGCTTGACTACGGACACTTTAGGAATAGTGTCCTTATGTTTAATGTGATCTCATGATTAAGTCATACTTGATACATTAAATGGACTATCTATTCCAGGGACTTTATTAAACAAACATAATAAAGAAAAATGCCTTTTATTATTAATAAATAATTCGATACAAGTACCAAAAGTATTGGCCTCTAGGGCTTACACCAACAGATGTAACATCGGGATGGGATGTTTTAAATGTTTTATTGTTGGTTGTGAACCATTTTACATGTAATGGGTTACATGTTTTGCATGATTGAATTGGTCTCTATCCGCTGCGTATTATGCAAATGTTTTATTTGATAAATAAATGAGCATGACAAGCTACTTTGATGAATGATGTGAAGTTGTTTGTGTGACACCCTTAACTGCATAATTTATTCTGATTGATATATTGTTATTTTAATTAAATATTTGGGGTATTTTAGAAGGGTGTTACATTAGTGGTATCAGAGCATAGTCGGTCGAGTCGAGTCGTAATTATTCTGTTTCTCTGTACGGGATAGGTGTTGTGTAACCCTATCAGTACTTATTGTTTTAGCTTGTTGGGCTTTCAGAATAGAGATGGCTGGAAGAGGTAGAGACGATGCTGCGATTGCTGAGGCTCTGGGTATGCTAGCTGGAGTACTTGGAGGGAATCCGAATGTTGTGGGAATGGGAGCTGCTCGTCAACTGAGTGAGTTCCAGAAGAACAATCCTCCAATGTTCAAGGGAGCATACGATCTAGATGGCGCTCAGAAGTGGTTGAAGGAGATAGAGAGGATCTTCCGAGTGACTGAGTGTGCCGATAACCAGAAGGTCAGGTTCGGTACGCATATGCTGTCAGAGGAAGCAGATGATTGGTGGGTTGCTACCCGCACTGAGTTGGAAGCTGCTGGGAGTGCTGAGATCACTTGGGCAGTGTTCAGAGAGAGATTCCTGAGGAAGTACTTTCCAGAGGATGTCAGAGGAAAGAAAGAGATAGAGTTCTTAGAACTGAAGCAGGGCAACCGGTCTGTTACTGAGTATGCTGCTAAGTTCACAGAGCTGTCGAAGTATTACACTCCCTATGATGAGGCTACTGGGGAATTTTCAAAATGTGTGAAGTTTGAGAACGGGTTACGTCCCGAGATCAAGCAGGCTATTGGGTATCAGCGGATTAGAGTGTTTTCTGATTTGGTTGACTGTTGCAGGATTTTTGAACAGGATACCAAGGCCAGAGCGGAGAGCTATCAGCAGAGGGTTGATAGGAAGGGCAAGAATCAGAATGATCGTGGGAAACCGTATGCAGCTGGCAAAGGTTTCCAGAGACAGAGTGGGATGAAGAGGCCTAGTGGGGGAGACTCTAGTGCCCCTGCTAAGTGTTACAGATGTGGTCAGGCTGGACATCGTGTCCATGAGTGTACCAGTGCTGAGAGGAAGTGTTTCAAGTGTGGAAAAGGTGGTCATTTGGCTGCAGAGTGCCGGTCGAAGACTGTGACTTGTTTCAACTGTGGAGAGGTGGGTCATATCAGCCCACAGTGTCCTAAGCCGAAGAAAGAGAATTAGTCAGGAGGCAAGGTCTTTGCTCTATCGGGTTCTGAGACTTCTGCAGATGATCGTTTGATCCGAGGTACGTGTTATATTAATGGCTTTCCTCTTGTAGCTATTATTGACACAGGTGCGACTCATTCCTTTATATCTTTGGATTGTGCTGTGAAACTTAAGTTAGAGATATCTGAGATGCATGGAAGTATGGTGATTGATACTCCTGCGAAGGGTTCAGTAACTACTACTTCAGTTTGTTTAAATTGTCCTTTGAGTATTTTTGGTAGAGACTTTGGGATGGACCTAGTGTGTCTTCCACTAGTGCAGATTGATGTTATTCTGGGTATGAACTGGTTGGTGTGTAACCGAGTTTATATCAACTGCTTTGATAAGACTGTGATCTTTCCTGAGATTGAGGAAGGAAAGAGTTTGTTTCTATCAGCAAGGCAGGTGAATGAGGAAGTAGCCGATGGGGCAGAGTTGTTTATGCTGTCAGCGACTTTGGAGGCTAAAGATAGACTGGCGATTTGCGATCTAGCCGTGGTGTGTGATTTTCCTGATGTGTTTCCTGAAGAAGTGAATGAATTACCGCCAGAGCGTGAAGTTGAGTTCTCGATTGATTTGGTACCTGGTACTAGGCCGATATCGATGGCTCCGTACCGTATGTCTGCTGTTGACTTAACTGAATTGAAGAGTCAGTTGGAAGATCTGTTGGATAAGGAATTTATTCGTCCGAGTGTGTCACCGTGGGGTGCACCAGTGTTATTGGTTAAGAAGAAAGAAGGTACTATGAGGTTGTGTGTGGACTACAGGCAACTGAATAAAGTGACGATCAAGAATCGGTATCCTTTACCGAGGATTGATGATTTGATGGACCAGTTGGTTGGTGCGAGTGTATTCAGCAAAATAGATTTGAGATTGGGATATCATCAGATACGTGTGAAAACTGAGGATATTCAGAAGACTGCTTTCAGAACAAGGTATGGACATTATGAGTATTCTGTAATGCCTTTTGGTGTGACTAATGCGCCTGGGGTATTTATGGAGTATATGAATAGGATTTTCCATCCGTACCTAGACAAGTTTGTTGTGGTGTTTATTGACGATATTTTGGTGTATTCGAAATCTGAAGAAGAGCATGCTGAACATTTGAGAGTGGTTCTAGGAGTTCTGCGAGAAAAGAAGTTATTTGCTAAACTGTCAAAGTGTGAATTTTGGTTAGAAGAGGTTAGTTTTCTTGGTCATGTGATTTCAAGAGATGGTGTTGCTGTTGATCCTTCTAAGATAGAAGCGGTATCTAAGTGGGAAGCTCCGAAGTCAGTTTCTGAGATAAGGAGTTTTCTTGGTTTGGCTGGTTATTATAGGAAGTTCATTGAGGGATTTTCTAAGTTGGCGTTACCGTTGACGATGTTGACTAGAAAGGGGCAAGCGTTTGTTTGGGACTCAAAATGTGAAGAAGGTTTCCAAGAGTTAAAGAGAAGGTTGACTACTGCTCCTATTCTGATATTACCGAGTTCGTCGGAATCATTTGAGGTTTACTGTGATGCTTCATTGTTGGGTTTGGGTGGTGTGTTGATGCAAAATAAGCAGGTTATAGCTTATGCTTCGAGACAACTGAGGGTTCATGAGAGGAACTATCCGACACACGATTTAGAGTTGGCAGCCGTGGTATTTGTTCTGAAGTTATGGAGGCATTACTTGTACGGGTCAAGATTTGAGGTTTTCAGTGACCATAAAAGTTTAAAGTATTTGTTTGATCAGAAAGAGCTGAATATGAGACAGAGGAGATGGTTAGAGTTTCTGAAGGATTATGACTTTGGTTTGAATTACCATCCGGGTAAAGCAAACGTAGTGGCTGATGCATTGAGTCGGAAATCATTGCATATGTCTATGTTAATGGTTAAGGAATTGGATTTAATTGAGCAGTTTAGAGACTTGAGTTTGGTGTGTGAGAGTACTCACAATAGTGTTAATTGGGAATGTTGAAGTTAACAAGTAGTATTCTGGATGAGATTAGAGAGGGTCAGAAATCCGATGTGCTTTTGGTTGATAAGATGACTCTAGTGAATCAAGGTCAAGGTGGTGAATTCAGAGTTGATGAGAATGGTGTTTTGAAATTTGGTAATCGGGTGTGTATTCCGGATGTTACCGAACTTAAGAAGAGTATTCTTGAGGAAGGACATCGTAGTGGCCTGAGTATTCATCCTGGAGCTACGAAGATGTATCATGATTTGAAAAAGTTATTTTGGTGGTCGGGAATGAAAAGAGAAATTGCAAGTTTTGTTTATTCTTGTTTGACTTGTCAGAAGTCAAAGATTGAGTATCAGAAGCCGTCTGGGCTAATGCAACCGTTGGCTATTCCAGAGTGGAAGTGGGATAGTATCAGTATGGATTTTGTTTCTGGTTTACCGAGGACAAGTAAGAATTTTGAAGCTATTTGGGTGATTGTTGACAGATTGACAAAATCGGCTCATTTCATTCCGATCAGAATGGATTATCCGTTAGAGAGATTAGCCGAGTTGTATATTGAGAAAATTGTAAGTTTGCATGGTATTCCGTCGAGTATTGTTTCGGACAAAGATCCTAGATTTACATCGAAGTTTTGGGAAGGTTTGCAGAGGGATTTGGGAACTAAGCTGAGATTGAGTTCTGCATATCATCCGCAGACTGATGGTCAGACTGAGAGGACGATTCAGTCATTAGAGGACCTTTTGAGAGCTTGTGTTTTGGAAAAAGGAGGTGCTTGGGATTGTTATTTGCCTTTGATTGAGTTTACCTACAACAATAGTTTTCATTCGAGCATTGGTATGGCACCGTTTGAAGCTTTGTATGGTAGGAGATGTCGGACACCTTTATGTTGGTATGAGTCCGGTGAGAGTGTTGTGGTTGGACCGGAGATTGTTCAACAAACTACGGAAAAGATTAAGATGATTCAAGAGAAGATGAGAATTGCTCAGAGTCGTCAGAAGAGTTATCATGATAAGAGGAGGAAGTCACTTGAGTTCCAAGAGGGAGATCATGTGTTTCTCCGTGTTACTCCGATAACTGGGGTTGGTCGAGCTTTGAAGTCGAAGAAGTTGACACCTCGATTTATTGGTCCTTATCAGATTTTGGAGAGGATAGGGGAGGTAGCCTATCGTATCGCTTTACCGCCGTCACTTGCGAATTTGCATGAGGTTTTTCATGTGTCTCAGTTGAGGAGGTACATTCCTGATCCGTCGCATGTGGTCCAAGTAGATGATGTACAGGTGAGAGATAACCTGACTATTGAGACATCACCTATGAGGATCGAGGATCGAGAGTTGAAGCAGTTGCGGGGTAAAGAGATTGCCTTGGTGAAGGTAGCTTGGGGAGGACCAGCAGGTGGCAATGTGACTTGGGAACTTGAGAGTCAGATGAAGGAGTCCTATCCAGAGTTATTCGCTTGAGGTATGTTTTCGAGGACGAAAACTCTTTTAGTGGGGGAGAGTTGTAACACCCCGATAAAAATAAGATAATTATTTAATTTAAGTTAATATTATATTTATTAATTTAATTAAGTAATTGGAATTATTGGATTAATATTATTGGATTATTATTATTATTGGAATAATATAATTTGGAGTTGGTATATAAGTGGGAAATAAGTAAAAAGAGTCTCATTTTTGGTAAAGAAGGTTTTCACGTGAAAGCAGAGAAGCGGCTGAAAAGGGAGAAAGGGCAAAGAGGAAGAGCAAGAGAGCAAGGTTTGAAGAACGGAAAAGATTGGAGCTTAAGGATTTCCGGATTAACTCAGGTAAGGGGGGTTTATCGTCGTTTAATGGGTATTATGGGTTAACATGAAATGGGTAGTGATAAACCGTTGAATTGACCCTAATTGGGATGTTGAATGCTGAAAAATTGTGATGAATAAACTATGTTAAAGCTGTAATTGAATCTGTAATTGGATGGGTAGTGATTTTCCAAAAGTGTAGCTTTTTACGGAATTGGAATCGGAGGTCCGGAAGTCCCCCAATGGCGGAAAATGCGGAGAATTCTGCATTCTGCTTTGTGTTAGCGCAGGAACAGCTTTCTGTCTTGCGTTAACCGGTTAACCCAGGGTGTTAACCGGTTAACACTGTTAGGAATTGTGAAGTATTGTTGTTTTGCTTGCGTTAACCGGTTAACCCAGGGCGTTAACCGGTTAACACTGTTGTGAGTTCTGAGAAATTGCTGTTCTGTCTGCGTTAACTGGTTAACCCAGGGCGTTAACCGGTTAACACTGTTGAGTTTTGCCAGAAAGCGTGTTCTGTGTTGCGTTAACCGGTTAACCCAGGGCGTTAACCGGTTAACACTGTTGAAAAGTGGAAAAATTGGTATTTAAATATTGTGTACTTATTTGATGGTTGGCCTATATTGGCGTATGATGTAATAGGGATCATTTCCCGTTGTTTTGAGCAGTATAGGTATTAGTAGAGTGTGCTAATACTGTGATTAATTATTTGACATGATATGATGTTTTGATACATATGTTGATGATGTATGATGGTATGCATAATGCTGTGAATGTATATGTTATGTATGCTATTGTGAATGGACTGTTTATGGCTTAGAGTGTGAGCATATGTCCATTGTGGATTATTGTTGATGATTTTGCATTGCTAGGTGATTTAGCATGCATATTGTGGCCTTTATGGTGGTAGCTAATTCCCATGGTGAGGAATTAGTGAGTTAGTCATTATGGACTGTTGTTGATGTTTGCATGCTAGGTGAATTAGCGTGCATAGCATGGCCTTGGGGTGGTAGCTAATTCCCATGGTGAGGAATTAGTGAGTGAGTCACTAGGTCTCAAATGAGTGGGACTAGTGGGCTTGGTAGCCGTACCTGGAGTTGGTCGGTGAGGTTGAACTATATGTTCACGAATAGTCGGTACCGCATGCATGGAGTCTCATTGCATAATGTATGTATGGCGTATGATATGAATGGATGTATTCCAGTATTATACTTGTGATGTGTGTTGTGTGTTGTGTTGATGTTGAGTATGATTGAGTTGATATTGCCGTTGCTGAATGTGTAATCTGATTAGGGTGACGAAATGTGTTAAATTACTTAACATTGCATGATATTTTATAATGCTTATTATATCGATTGAGGAACTCACCCTTACAACTATTTTTCAGGTAACGAGCAGTGATTGAGTAGGAGCTAATGCTTGGAGTCTAGTGTAGTTCCTTAGTGGGTCATGCTCTGGTAGATGTAACATCGGGATGGGATGTTTTAAATGTTTTATTGTTGGTTGTGAACCATTTTACATGTAATGGGTTACATGTTTTGCATGATTGAATTGGTCTCTATCCGCTGCGTATTATGCAAATGTTTTATTTGATAAATAAATGAGCATGACAAGCTACTTTGATGAATGGTGTGAAGTTGTTTGTGTGACACCCTTAACTGCATAATTTACTTTGATTGATATATTGTTATTTTAATTAAATATTTGGGGTATTTTAGAAGGGTGTTACAGCAAGCATCTCAATTTTGTACAATCATGAATTGACAAGGTTCGAAGGGATTGCAGACCTTCCCAAATTTTTTCTGGTAAAGACTCGATCTCTTTGCAGCATGAGACTTGAAGAGAGTCCAAAGCAAGGTTAAAGGGTTCATTTGGTAACTCCTTCAAGTTAGAAAATGAATTTATTTTTAGACTTTGAAGACAAGTAAGTTTTCTGAACATCCCCTCTGGAAAGGATGTTATTCCTGTACCTCCAAGGAAAAGGTTAGCAAGACCATATAAGCTAGATATTGAACTCAGTAACTCATTGTTACAGTCAAATACATTCAGGTGTTTAACATAAGGAAGACATGGCAATCTAAGTTGAGAGCAAAAGTAAATTTGTAAGATAGAAAGACAAGGAAACATCTCCCCTCTTTCCACTTTCAACAACCTCTATAATCTTGGTAACCCGTCTAATATGAGTAACTCAAGAGAAGGGAAAATCTTCACACCCATACTGTCATGAGATTCGTCATCATCTTCATCATTATCATCCACAAATTTCACATTGTCCATATCACATAGTTGGAGTTGTTTAAGAGATAGTAGTTTACCAAGTCCTGAAAGCCGCACACAGTTGTTGCAACCCTTAAGTTCAAGAGAAACTAAACTTGTTAGAGTTTGGATCCAACTTGGGAAACATAATCCGTTATAATGATGTATCTCCAAGCTTTTGAGATTTGTGTGAGGTTGAAGCCCTTCTAGTACTTGCTCAGAACTAAAAGTCGGAGTCTCAGGGATTTCATGATTGACGCTCCATGACAAGCATACTTCATGGAGTTCTTTTTTAGCTTTCAAATTGGCATCTTGAGCATGAGATAAACTTCCAACATCTTTTAACCCTTTGATACTCAGTTTTCCTCCAAGGTTTAGATCACATAGTTCTGTTAAACTTTGTCCTATCTCTAAACTAACGATGTATACACTTAAAGTTCTTAGGCAAGTTAATTTTCCAATGTAGGGAAACAATTGGGAAAGTGCATCACAATCTTCAATGACAAGATGCCTAAGATTTTGTAAGCAAGCCAAAAGTTGCGGAAGACATCTCAGTCTTTTAAGATTTTTCAATTTTAAGATTTCTAATTTATGTAAGCTGTAAATTGAGTCAGGAATGTTTTCAATGTTAAGACTACAAAATTCCAAATACCTCAGATGAATTAAGCTTCCGAGTGATGATACCTGGAAAGAGGAGAAGCGTAAAACCCGAAGAGAAAAGTTTGTTGGAAATGGGAAGTAGTCAGTTCGTACAAATCTATCACAATTCAACTCAAATATTGTGCGTAAGGACTCTACTTTTTTCAAAGCACTCTTATCGACTGATAAATGAGAAGCATCATGAAAACTAATATGATGTGTACTTTTTGACAAACTAGCCATGTTTTTATTCTCTAAAACCACACATTCTTGCCCCATTATCGACTGAGCAAGATCATGGACAAGATCATGCATCTTGAAAGAAATGTCTCCAGAATATTCATCAATCTTGATGTCTTGAAAGAATGATTTTTGGCACAATTCATTCCAAATCATGCTGCCAACATCTTCGACCTCCAAATTTTCTCTAGACGAAATAAATCCATTAGCCAACCAAAGAATAGTGAGTTCTTCTTTCATGATTATCCACTCTTTGGGAAATATAGCACAAAAAGAAAAGCACTGCTTTAAGGTCGGATTTAAATGAAAGTAGCTCAACCTCAAGGCAGGCAAGATTGAATTCTCATGTGTTAAAGCCCAAATACTGCTCTCTTTAACTTCAAGCCATTCTTTTTCTCCACTCCTTGATCGCATCAGACCTCCCAATGCTCTTAGTTCAATCATTGATGAATTAGTTAGGGTTTCTGTGCTAGTTGAAGTGAAGAAAATTCGAGTGATTGTGTTTGGTTTTTAACTGAAATCAGTGTAAAAAAGGGATACAAGTGTGTTTATTTGACAATTTAGAAGTTAGGACTTCAAAAGTTAGTTAGTGTGTTTTGGAGGGAAAATTGATTTTAGGGGAAATTTGGGAATTGTCCTTGCACACGTGTGTCATACCCCAAAATTTGTCCTACTTTTTTTCATTGCATCTAGCCCATGGCTCATTTCATTTGTATAATTCAAATTCCCTAGTCATCCATCATAAGACATTCATTTATAGATGCAAATAACATAATTGATTTACAGGTTTCTTGTTATTTAAGATATAAGACAGTAGTTTATGATTTGTAAGCTTATGGTCATTATGCTTTATCTTAATATTGTGGATTGTGAGCATAACAAATTGGTGGTTAATCTTTGTTCTTGAGTTGAATCTTCTTAGAACCCTAATCCTTGGTTTTTTACTTCTGATCATTTTAGTTACACTATGTCATTGAGATTTAGGGGTCATTTTCAAGTCTTGATTCTAGTCAATAAAAGTCAACCAATGACAATTGACTTTTTGTTGACCATTTTTATTTAAAAATCTTACTTAGTGATCACCATTGATTATTTTTTTGTTTATGACATGGTATTTCATTCAAGTGGTCAGAAGCAAGTCAAGAGACATTCAAACTCAATTTTGAGGGAAAGTTCATCTTTCTTAACATACAAGCTACATTTCATTTCAAAAGGGCATTACCATTACAAAATCACCATTTTTCATTACTGAATAAATCTAAAGTCAACTACCTAAACCTAAATTCTATAGTTTTAAAAATTATATAAACTAGTTGTGTATCTTTCACCGTCATTAAAAGTTGTTAACATCTTCTTTAAAGTTGCATCCTTTAATATTATTTATAAAAAATATGGATCAAAATCGAAAATCAAACTTAAGGATTGATAAATCTTGTGTTTGGGTCTGATGCAACACAAGAACAAGAAGAAGACAAAAATTGAATGATGAAAGTTGCACAAAATAAATTACAAAACATGTGTTTACACTAAACTTTAAGTTTGATTCACCCCACCAATTTAGACAAATTGGATATAAATGGTTAATCCGGCGAATCCCTTTCGTGATACTTTTGAAATCTTAATATGAATCGCATATTTACATTAAACATATTAATCAATGATATTTTATAGAATAAAATTCATTTACTAATTTTCGTGTACTAAAAAAATAAAAGAATAACTTATATATAAATTTTGGCTCTAAAATATGGAATTTTGATGTTCATATAGAGTCTAACAAAAATTTATAACAATTGATGGGAGGAGCAATGTTTCATATGATTTTCAAGATAATGAGTCAGAAACGGTTATATACTACTAACATTAATATATAACAAATGGATGTCATGGTACCTTTGGCTTTTGTGCCTATTGACCAAGAGATCTTTGGTTCTAAACTTCTAATATAGACAAATGCAATCTTTAACTATTTATTTTATTATTTTAATAAATAAATAGTTTAATTTTAATGCACTGAAAGTGTAAAGTTTACACTGTCAGTTAATCACAGCCATTGATTTTTTAGAAAAGTTTGACTTTTTCTATAATCACATGTAAAGTAACTCAAACGGATGATTGTGATATATTGACAGTGTAAAAAATTTTACACTGACAGTGCATAATAATTAATCTCATAAATAAATTCAAAAAATATTCAAAATCAAAAGTGCTGAACCCATGACATTCTATGACAAATGTAATTTTGACCATTTATTTTGTTATTTTAATAAGTAAATTAAAAAAAATGTTCAAAATCTGTTGAACTCATGACATTCTAAAACAAATGTAATATTTGACCATTTATTTTGTTATTTTAATAAATAAATTCAAAATTTCAAAAAAAATGTTCAAAACCTTGAATCCGTGACATTTTAATATTTATCAAAAATCATAATTAACAATTTTTTATTGAAAATATTTATAAAATGAAATTATTCATTTTTACTAATAAATTAAATAGTTTAAAAAAATTTCCAACAGGAATTGCTTTCATTGTTAGTATCACTTTCCTGTAAATAATAATTTTTTAATTTTAATTTTAAAAAAAAATTATAGACTAATATTTCCTTGCCTAGATGTCCTAACAGAACCGCTCTAACAAAACAAAGAAAAATCTATTAAAAGAATAGTCCAAAAAAGTTTCAAAAAATGAAATTAAAAAACAACAAAAAAAAAAAAACCATGAAACCAACTCTCCCAAACAAAAACACTAACAACAATAATATTGGTACCATCAGAAAGCTCACTGTCATACATTTACCAAATTTATACATAATCACTCGCAGAGCACAATCACATAAACAACAATAAAATTGAGCAATCATAAGAACTAAAAGAACAATAAAATTGAGCAATCATATGAACTTCCACTGCATGAAGATCTTACTTTCAAACAAAACAGTAGACATAACTTGATCAATCAACTGCTTTCTTTTATACTCCATTGCAAATGGTGGAGGTGGAACTGTGGACGTCTCTACTTCTTCCTTCTAACGAATAATTTTTTTTGGAATATGCGCTATCTTGTTCCAGTCCTTCCCTGTTTCCTTCTTGCATCGCTCCTCTAATGTTGGGCAACCAAAAATGTTCAGAACCTCTAGAGAAGTGAGGTGTCGAATACCCTCCGGCAGGCATCTCATATCTTTACAATAATTAATTGTCAAGGTTCGAAGGGATTGCAGACCTTCCCTAATTTTTTCTGGTAAAGACTCGATCTCTTTGCAGGGTGAGACTTGAAGAGAGTCCAAAGCAAGGCTAAAGGGTTCAATTGGTAACTCCTTCAAGCTAGAAAATAAACTTATTTCTAGACTTTGAAGACAAGTAAGTTTTCTGAACATCCCCTCTGGAAAGGATGTTATTCCTGTACCTAGAACAAGGCAGAGGGTAGTAAGACCATAGAAGCTAGAGATTGAACCCAGTAACTCATTGTTACAGTCAAATACCCTCAGGTGTTTAACATAAGGAAGACATGGCAATCTAAGTTGAGAGCAAAATTTAATTCTTAAGATAGAAAGACAAGGAAACATCTCCCCTCTTTCCACTTTCAACAACCTCTCTAATCTTGGTAACGAGTATAATATGAGTACCTCAAGAGAAGGGAAAATCTTCACACCCATACTGTCATGAGATTCGTCATCATCTTCATCATTATCATCCACAAATTTCACATTATCCATATCATATAGTTGGAGTTGTTTAAGAGATGGTAGTTTACCAAGTCCTGAAAGCTGCACACAGTTGTTGCAACCCTTAAGTTCAAGAGAAACTAAACTTGTTAGAGTTTGGATCCAACTTGGGAAACATAATCCGTTATAATAATGTATCTTCAAGCTTTTGAGATTTGTGTGAGGTTGAAGCCCTTCTAGTACTTGCTCAGAACTAAAAGTCGGAGTCTCAAGGATTTCATCATTGACGCTCCATGACAAGCATACTTCATGGAGTTCTTTTTTAGCTGTCAAATTGGCATCTTGAGCATGAGATAAACTTCCAACATCTTTTAACCCTTTGATACTCAGGTTTCCTCCAAGGTTTAGATCACGTAATTCTGTCAAACTTTGTCCTCTCTCTAAACTAACGATGTATACACTTAGTGTTCTAAGGCAAGTTAATTTTCCAACGTAGGGAAACAATTGAGAAAGTGCATCACAATCTTCAATAACAAGATGCCTAAGATTTTGTAAGCAAGTCAAACGTTTCGGTAGATATCTCAGTTTTGAAAATTTTATCAATTTCAAGATTTCTAATTTATGCAAGTTGTAAATTGAGTCAGGGATGTTTTCAATTTCAAGACCATAAAGTTGCAAATACCTCAAATGAATTAAGCTTCTGAGTGATGATACCTGGTGAAGGGAGATGCATAAAACACGAAGAGAACAATTTCCTGGGAAGTAATCGGTGTCTAGATAACCATTATGATTCAAGTAAAACATTGTGCGTAAGGATTCTATTTTTTTCAAGGCACTCTTGTCGGCTGATAAATGAAGAGCTTTGTGAAAACTGATATGATGCGTACTTTTTGACAAACTAGCCATATTTTCATCCTCTAAAATCACACACTCTTGCCCCATTATCGACTGAGCAAGATCATGGACAAGATCATGCATCTTGAAAGAAATGTCTCCAGAATATTTATCAATCTTGATGTCTTGAAAGAATGATTTTTGGCACAATTCATTCCAAATCATGCTGCCAACATCTTCGACCTCCAAATTTTTTCTAGGCGAAATAAATCCATTAGCCAACCAAAGATGAATGAGTTCTTCTTTCATGATTATCCAATCTTTGGGAAATATAGCACAAAAAGAAAAACACTGCTTTAAGGTCGAAGTTAAATGAAAGTAGCTCAACCTCAAGGCAGGCAAGATTGTATTCTCATGTGCTAAAGCCCAAATTCTGCTCTCTTTAACTTCAAGCCATTCTTTTTCTCCACTCCTTGATCGCATCAGACCTCCCAATGCTTGTGCCGCAAGAGGCAATCCACCGCATTTCTTCACGATCTCCTTCCCTATTGCCACAAGTTCTGCGCGTTCTTCCTTATCATGTCCAAATGCATATTGTTTGAACAACAACCAACATTCATTTTCTGGGAGACCAGACAAATGATAAGTTTGGCATGTTCTCACAATTTCCGCAACATCCTCATCTCGAGTGGAAACTAAAATGGAAGAGCCTCTAGATCCACAAAACAACACGGATTTTAACTTATTCCATTTCTCTTGGCTTAATCCAGATTCTAGTTCTTGAGTCTTGTTCCATACATCGTCTAAAACTAGAAAATATCTTTTACCTTGCAACAAATCTTGCGCCTTTAGTTGTATTGCATCTAAATGTAAGGAATCACACTTCTGAGATGTTATAGATTCTATAATGGAACATAGAATCCGCTTGACCGAAAATACCTCAGAAACGCAAACCCAAATTTTTGCATTAAAATTTCCAGTCACCCTAACATCATTGTAGACCAATTGAGTAAGAGTTGTTTTTCCAACACCGCCTAAGCCAACTATGGGATAGATGGAAAGAGAGTCAGAGTCCCTCGCTTGCGTGAGAAGAAACTCAACAATCTTGTCTTGATCATCTTGTCGTCCAAAAACTTTAGGTTCAGCAATAAATGAGCTGGTTTGGCGCCATTCAGGTACTTCAATTGAGCTTTCCCTAATAGTAATACCCTCTCGTAGAAGAAATTTGTTTTTACTATCAGCAAGATCGTCTAATCTCCTTGTAATTTCTTTCAACCTGTTACCTATGTCACGACGAAAAATTAAGTTCTTCGGGTTGATAGAGCCCCTCAGTCGGCTAGATTCAATGGAACATTCATCAAGGATATCATCTAGCACATATACAGCATCTTTGAGTTGTTGCAGCCATATCTTAATAGACCGGTCAGTGACTTGTTTCTGCTCAGCATCTTCAAGGACAGCCTGGATGAGACCTAACGTGGTTGATAGCTTTTCAGCCTTTGACTTGATTCCGAACATGGTGGAAAGTTCATTTTGAAGCAGAAATGACAAATTTTCTAACACAAATCCAAGCAAGGCCTCGGCCATTTTTTCAGTATAGAAAGAGATGAAAAAATAAGAAGATGATACTATAATTGGTTTAGATTGAATTTCGGAGTGTTGAAGTAAGCAGAAAGAAGTGTGAGTAGAATGCAATGGTAGCAAGTAAGCAAGCATATATAGCCAGTGCAAAGTTCAATAACTGATGCAAGCAATGAAAATCTTGAATAGCAAATGAAATGGAGACAGGTGTAGAAGTGGTTGAGAGGTGAGGATAAGATCAGAATGTGAGAGAAAAACACGTGAATATCTCATTAAAATAGGATTGATGTCTCTCTCATTATTATTTCTGGTATATATATATAGAGATTATAGAGTTATACAAGTAATTACACTAATTAATTATATTTAATGAAAACAAATTAATTTCTAATTTGTTTCCCTTATTCTAGAAACAAATCCTATGAATAAACTAATTCCTATTCACACTGATTTGTTTCCCTTATTTTAGGAACAAACCTTTAATCTATGAATAAACTAATTCCTATTCACATCCCCCCTCAAATTGATGTTGTTGGTCAATGAGCATCAATTTGCTAACAAGAAACTGATGACGTGGACGCGGAACGGCCTTGGTAAGAATATCTGCAACCTGCAACTGAGTACTGACATGTGGAAGTGATATTAGTCTGTCATCATATGCGTCACAGATCGAATGACAATCAACTTCGATATGTTTGGTGCGTTCATGAAAAACAGGATTCGCAATGATTTGGATGTCACTTGTATTGTCCGCATAAAGTGAAGTTGGCTCTGTTTGAGGAAATCCAAGTTCAGCCAAAAGACCACGAAGCCAAATTATTTCAGAACAGGCAGCAGACATGGCACGATACTCAGATTTAGTAGAAGATTTAGAGACTCTCGCTTGTTTCTTACTTTTCCATGATATCAATGAAGAGCCAAGAAACATGCACCAACCAGTGACAGATCGTCGAGTATCAGGACATCCTGCCCAATCGGCATCACTATAAGCACTCAGTTTAGGAGCAATTCTAGTGGGAAAGAATAAACCACGATGAGAGCTTCCCTTCAGGTAGCGAATTATGCGACGAACTGCTGCCAAGTGAAGATGACGAGGAGAGTGCATGAATTGACTTACTTGTTGAACAACAAAAGATATGTCAGGGCGAGTAATAGTCAGGTAATTAAGGTTACCCACGAGTTGACGATACAATAAGGGATCAGGCAAGAGATCACCATCATCACGATGATATTTAACATTAACCTCAAGAAGAGTATCCATTGGATTAGCCGATTGTAGACCAGCCATAGAAATTAAATCTGTGGCATACTTGTGTTGATGGAGGAATATGCCCTTGGATGTAGAATGAACCTCAAGACCAAGAAAGTAATGCAAATTACCAAGATCTTTCATATGAAACGATGCTTGTAACTGTTGTTTAAGGCTTTGAATCGAAGCATGATCAAAACCAGTAATAATCATATCATCAACATACAGAAGAAGTAAGACAATTCCAGTAGAAGTTCTATGAATAAATAGAGAAGAATCGTATTGACTTTGAGTAAAGGAGAACCTAAGTAGAGTTGAGCGGAATTTTTCATACCATGCTCTAGGCGCTTGTTTCAAACCATATAAGGAACGTTTGAGCTTGCACACACCCTTAGATGACAAGAATAAACCTTGAGGAGGAGTCATATAAATATATTCCGTCAGGTCACCATGAAGAAAAGCATTTTTCACATCCATTTGATGAAGAGACCACCCGTTAGAAGCAGTTATGGAGAGTATTGTACGAACATATGTCATTTTGGCAACCGGTGCAAATGTCTCATCATAATCAATTCCATATTCCTGCTTATTTCCTAAGGCAACCAATCGAGTCTTGAAACAATTGAGATGTAAGAACAAAAATAGTTCTACAATAGATTCCATGATTTTGATGATAACAAAGGATGAAACCAAAAGTGGTACCCTAACGAAAAGTTTCTAAGTGTGCAGGGTTCTAAAGAAAGAAGAAATAAATCTGATGATGTCATCAGATGCAAAACAAGATCAGATGCAAAATCTCAAGTATCAGAAGCATCTAAAGTGGAATCTCGTTTCAAGAAGCTCTGACTCTGGACAAAACTGCAAAGTATCAGAAGCATCTGAACATGAAGTAAAGTCTAGAAGCTCTGACTCTGAACAAATGCCTTCTGTAAATTCTGAAGTTATCAGCGCCATCTGAACATTCAAGAAATAACATCAGAAGCAAGTTTCTCCAGATACACAAAGACTCTAATCAGAATTGTTAATCATGATGAAGTAACGTTTAAGCCAAGTTAAAGTTCTGCAAATGGATTTCCTTAATTAGAAAGAGACGTTAATCTCCACTTCCAAGAAAGAAGATACTAATTGTGGTAAGTAGTCACTTCTAAGTGAAAAAGTCTACTGCAGAAGCTATTAATGGAATGGCGTAATTACATCTCAATATCCAACAGATTCAACGCTACTTCAACTCTACTTCAACTCCTATAAATAAGAGAAGAAATCTCATTCAGTATACACGAAGAAATCACTAGCCAAAACTATACTGAAATCATATCACGCTCAAGAAAAACATCTTTGTTCTTCAAAGATTTTCACTAAGCTTTTGCTTATCAAGTGAAAAATTTGTTCTTAAGTTTGTAATATTTGCTTTCTTAGAAGCACTCTAGATTACACATCTTGTATCTAATTTTTATTTGATTTCCTCAAGTGACTCTTTGTAGTCTGTAGACTTGAGAGGACTAAGAGATTTTCTTCTCTCTTAGGGGTTGTTTGTAATCTTTCAAGATTAGTGGATTAAGTCCTTGTTGAAGGCGAAATCACCTTGGCCGGGTGGACTGGAGTAGCTTTGTGTTATAAGCGAACCAGTATAAAATCATTGTGTGATTTCATTTTGCAAAAGCGCTTAATTTTTCAAACAATTCAAACCCCCCTTTCTTGTTTTTCTCACCTTCATGAGAGACCCATCAGAATTCAATTTCACAGAATACACCCATTTGCAACCTATGGGTTTGATATCAGGGGGACAAGAGACAATATCCCATGTAAAATTCTCTTGAAGAGCCTGAAGTTCCTCATTCATTGCTTTTATCCAGCGCACGTCTTTAACAGCCTGTGCATAACAAGTAGGAATAGATATGCTAGACAGTGAGGCGGTCAGAGAAGTATGTGAGGAATCATACCTGTCTGGTGAATATCTATCTGGTGCATTAGATATTCGACTAGAACGTCGTTGTTTGACCGATTCAGGATCAGGTGGCGGATCTGTGTTGGGAGGGGCAGTGGGAACCTGTTTTTTGCGTTGTCTGACATATGTGATTCCTGGTTTGTAACGTTCTATAGATCGAGGCATAACAGAAAAATTAGGAAGAATAACAATTTCATTTGTGACAGGAGAAAGAGAATGAAACATAAATTGATTATCAAAAAATGTAATATTCCTAGAAACTCGAAAGCGGTGATTAGACACATCATAACATACAAAACCCTTATGAGAGTTGCTATACCCCATAAATGCATATTGAATAGACTGTGCTCCAAGCTTATTTCGTTCAAACTGAGGTAAGTGAACAAAACACACACATCCAAAAGTATGTAAATAACTATAATCAGGCTGAGTTTTAAAAAGACGAAAGAAAGGAGAATAAAAATCAATAACCGTAGAAGGAAGACGATTGATCAAGAATACGGCTGTGGAAAGAGCCTCTATCCAAAATCTGGATGGCACAGAAGCTTGAAGAAGTAAAGTGCGCGTTACATCAAGCAAATGACGATTCTTTCGCTCTGCCATCCCGTTTTGTTGGGGGGTATTGGGACAAGATCATTGAGATAAGATCCATCTTTGTTGAAGGTACTCCTGAAACTCATGAGACATATACTCACCTCCAGAGTCAGATCGAAAATTTTTCACACTTGCTTGAAATTGAGTTTCAACATATGTCAAAAACTTCCGAAACATAGAAAACACTTCAGACTTAGATCGAAGAAAATATATCCAAGTAAAACGATTGTAGTCATCAATATATGTGACAAAATATTTATAGTGAGCATGAGATGCTGCATGAGACATTCCCCACACATCACTACGAATCATCTCAAAACAAGTGGAGGCACGATGAGCACCTGATGGAAAATGAAGTGTTTTACTTTTAGCCAATTTGCAAACAGAACATGAAATAGAAGCAGTACAAACATGTTTATTTCCCAACAAACCAGTTTTAAATAAATGAGACAAAACAACAGAATTTGGATGGCCCAATTTTCTATGCCAATCCTCATAAGAGTTTAAAACACTATTACTAGCAAAAGATAAATGACTAGAACTAAACTGGAGCGGAAACAATCTTCCCACTTTAGGCCCCTTCGCGATCACCTTCCCCGACACCTGCTCCTGCACAAGACAACCAACACGAGAAAAATTAACATTATAATTGTTATCCACCAATTGACCAACTCACAATAAGTTGGAAGCAAGTCCGGGTGATACAAGCACGTCACGAAAGTTAGAGTTTATGTCACCAACATCAGTGATAGTGAGTTTATTACCATCAACAATTTGAATTTGCTGATTGCCATTATAAGAATGTAAATTATGCAAGTATTCAAAGGAGCCTGTTGTCGCTCCCCAGGATTTCCCAGATCCAGGTACAAACGCGAAAAAGAGTGGCGAGGAGAAAAGAATAGAGTCGCCAGCTATGTACTTTTATCCCAAGAGGAGGGAAAGGTAGTACTGCATGACCTAGAGGGAACGGATAAAACAAAGTCTCGAACCAAAGAAACTGAGTAAGGGGGTCGGTTACGTGAAGGGAAGGTTATCGCACCCCTTCACGTCTGTGGTACTCCACAGGATCCACGTTGCTATTTATGTCTAAAGTGTGTGTAAAAGTCCTACATGCAATGCGAAAGAGAGAAAATCAAAGTAGGGAAAATAAAGAGTTATTGCTCGCACAGGACCTACCCTGTTGCATACGTATCTCAAGAAGGATTGAGAATCAGAGCATCGTAGCTCGGCTAATCTATTTCTTTTTGTTTTTGTGTTTTTTAGATGAACGACGTTACTACGCAATCTACCGGATGCTCGACCTTTGGAGACTTACTCACCTGTAGTAGAAGGAGTTAACGTGTCCTTAAGAGAAGATAGAGTTTGTTTGTGTTTTAGGAATGCTCATGCAAGAAAGGAAGTCCTAGACGAAGGAACCGTGCTACCTTAATTGACATGCAAACGAGAGACTATACGAAGTCTAGCAATCCTATGGGGAGACGATAAGCAAGTCTCATAAGAGAACAACAAAACTGGAAATGGAATGCCAATCAATGGGCTTACATCTAACTCCTCAAAACAAAATGGGAAATAGATAGCCAATCAATGGTCTTACATCTAACTCCTCAAAATAAAACAGGAAACAGATAGCCAATCAATGGTCTTACATCTAACTCCTCAAACAAACAAGAAACAAAAAGGTTGACTCAAAAAACATAAAAGGGTGCACATGCACACAACAAAAACAAAAGGGTGAAAAAGAAAAAGGGTGCCCGGAGAGATCTCGCTCGATCTCCTGCCTACGTATCTCATCTGGTATGAGAATCAGGGCGACGTAGTTCCCCTTAACAGGGGAGAAACTCTCTCCTAACCAGAGACCAGGGAGATAACGAACTAATAGGGAGACTACGACTCGAGCCTAAAAGTTATCATGCAAACGATCCCTAAGTTGAGGTCTCTAATCAGAACCTAACTTGCACAGGAAGCAAGTCAATCTAAACAGCAAACAAACAAACATGCATGAAAAGCAAACACATGACAGATTCACAAGTAAGCAAACAAGCAATCCAGCATCACTCTCTATATACAAACAAGAGGCTCAGACAAGAGTTGGGCTTTAGTCAAGGGGTCATATCAACCTCGACAAACAAGCCAAAACTGTAGGGGTGTTCTGAAGCTCTTAACCACTAACATTGAGAGTTAGGGTGAAGCTGATGAATAGGAAATGAGGATAAGACCTCATGATCTTAACCCTGGCCTGGGTGAGCTTATGATAAAGAAGGTGTGGGGATTCAGAATGAGGGACCCTATTCCACCTGACTGACTCTATACAAGATCTTGGGTGTTTATTCAAAAGCATCAGCACATAGTGCGAGCATAATGAAAGACTCACTGAATAACAGGGGATTGATTGCTAATCCCTTCTATCTGTCAATTGCCTCTTCACTTAGGAGGACTTAACAAGTAACATGCCTCGACAAGGAGGTCTTTAGCACAAATATAAACAAACACAGACATTACCTCTTAAGGAGGACTTCAGCCAAAACGCCTGCCAAAAAAGTGACAGGGCTTCCAGACTACATGGAGTTAGAAGGCTAAGCTACCTCAGTGGTGTACCAACCACACTCCAAAGAAAAGCTCAAGCAAGAGCTAAAAGCAACTAATGTACCTGTACAAAAACCAAACAGTCAATATTGTATTCAGCAACCCAGACAGACAACAGTGGAATCATCCAACAATTATACACAATGCAAGTCACAAGTGCAAGCACTCAAGTGAGTTCATCACATCAATGGACCTACAACACAACAAGAGTTAGTAAACAAAGCAACTTGCATCTCAAATAATGAGACCACACCAATCATTAGTGCTAAATACCTGAAACACAAACGCAATTGGTGAGTACAAACCACTAGTACAAAGACTAGGGTCAAAGGCAAGTCAAATGACCAAAACAGAAGTAAATATTTCACATGAAGCACATTCAATCAAACAAGAAAGAGTCCTCAAAAGGACCAAAGCCAAATCATTAAGCAAAGTCATCACATGAACAAGATAAGGCAAAGGCAAGCAATGTGATCAAAATTGGACATCAAGAATAGAAAATTCACATTAAAACAGAAATGAATCCAATGATCATGAAATTTTTTATCTGCACTTAACATGTTATGGACAAGCATCATACCAAAAATTAAGTCCAGGAGATAACAAATGGTGTGTGAATGAAAATGCACAAGTACAAGGTCAAGAATGTTACACCAAATGTCACAACATATGTCCATGTGTCCAAAACAGTGGTATTAAATGGTAAAAATCTCAAACCAAAGCCAAAAAATCATGTTACATGTTATGATTAAGCATGTCAAATTTCAGGGTAATTGGATTAAACATGAGCATTTTACAAGCAAATGAATGCAACATATCATTATGGCATCATGTTCAAACAATCAAGCACAATTAAAAATCCAGCAGCACAAAAATCATGAAACTCACATCAAAAAATAAAAGACACCAACACAAGCATGTGGAAAAAAGTTTGGATCAAATTGGACAATTTTTCTATTTGTTATGATTTTTGGAAATTGATGAAAAATATTGAAATAACATGAAATAATAGGAAAATATATGGACAATGAAATGTGAAAGAAATTAGAAAATGCACGAGGCCAGTGTTGAACCCACGCTCCAATGGTCAAAAATAATATGCAATATTAAAATCAGAAGCGCACACATGAGGATTCGAACTCAGGTGTGTGAGGTTAACGCGCGCTCAAGGAAAATCAAATGGAAATATGCGCTAGGCAAGATTCGAACAGAGGTTGTGTGGTTCACAGGCGCGCTTGAGGAAAATCAATTAAAACAATTGCCATGCGTAAGAATCAAACTGAAGTAAGCAAGGTCACAGGCGCGCTAAATGCCAAGCCTTAGGTCACGAACCAGACGGCCGGAATAGTGATTCCGGTCGTCTTCCCCGGTTGCATCGCCGGTGGAGGTTCCAATTTTTTTTCCAGAAACTAACATGTTATACATCAATGGAAAGGTCTTTCTACGTACATCACAAATCTCACATTATCTAAGCCTAAAACTTCATGGATTAAGCAGATCGAAGGAAAACATTTTGAGCATACAAACTTAAAGTTCATGTATCTAACTCATTTCTTAACCAAATCAAGATCTAAAGATATCAAAATCATTAGCACAACAAGATCTACAAGATTATGTTCATGAAAAGGCAAATAGTGAAGATCGAATTTCACCTACCTTGAGATGCAGTGTGTTGATTTCGTGTGCTACAGCTCTCAAACCTTCCAGATCTTCTCCCTCAATCCTCTACTGAAGCTTTATGCGCAAACTACCACTTGACACGACCTGAATCAAGCTCAATTTGAAGCTTCCATTAATGTGTTCAAGCTTTTGGCATGCACGAATTTGAACTGAATTCCACCAAATAAACGTTGAATCTTGCTCAGTAGCACTCCATGATCATGATTATGCAAGGAAATTTCAGAAATATGTGAAGAATTTTTGGTTTTGAAGAGAGAGAAAATTGAGAGGGAAAATGAGATTTCTAGATCTGAAATTGTGATTCTGAGCCAATTCAGTTATGATTAAGCTTTTATACTTCCCACTAATCATGCTGAAATGGAGATTAAGCAATGGTTAATTGAAAATTAAGGAAGAATGAGGTGAAAGTGCAAAATACACAAGTGTGCTTAGCATGTGATGGTATGCACGTGAACAGTGCCATGCAAGTGTGCAATTCCACTTAAAATCAGCTCATGAACATGATAGGATTGGTATTTGGCTCATGTGTTCAACCAATTTCAAATTATGCATTTTCCCTCCAAAATGCACTTGAATGAACAAGTGGTCATATGAACTTTTTTCATGTAAGGCAATGATTCATTTGGAAAGCATTGGTCATAAGTCATTTTGCAAAAAGAGTGGACCAAATTGGAGTTTTGAATTAAAAGTTATGCCATGTTGAACTTCCATGTACACATTGTGATCCTTTGGCCATAACTTCTCAACCCTTTACCAGATGCTCATGATCTTGAACTTTTTGAAAAGAGGAGAGAAAGATTTTCAACTTTCATGTTCTATTGCTTTCAAATAATAATTTTATCGCTCATGACATTCATTGACCGAGAGATGCCACTGATTGTAGAGTCTCGGTCAATGAATGACCGAGTATTCACATCTTAATTTTCTATAAATAACTTGAATTGCAGAAATGTAATTCAGATCACATAGCAAATTGTTTTTGTAAGAATGTCTGTTTGGGGTCTTATGTTTTATGAGCAAGACAAAAAAAATCAGCGTTTGCCTAGATCTGTAATGGAATTTCAGAACACTGATTGCAGCCATCCACACCAGTTTTCGACAATTGGGTGGGCGTCGTATGAAGGTGAGAAAAGTAGAGTATCATTGTTCATACATAACGTTGACTGATGCAAGCCATGATGGGAAAATAGCAAGTGTACTATTTTGCTCACTGTAGTAATAAAAGGGAATTTCCCCGTTTGTCGATCTCAAGGACTGCTTGACGATACAGAGTTTATAGATTGTTTCAATTAGACAAAAGTCTTTGGTTTTTGTGTGGTGAGTAATTATACTACCAATTTCAAATAAAGAAAACAAGTAAAAAGGTTGAATGAGATACAAATGAGAGAAGATTGCTAGGGTTCGGTGAATGAAACTTCCTGTAACAGATATAACTTATGAAAACGTAGACATTATTCCTGTCAAATTAATTCCGGTCCTCAAGGGTATCTATTCCTAAGTCCTTAGTAAAAGACCTTTGATTATGTAACCTAATTACTATGTCCACAAACAATTAGGTTCATACTCAAGCATTCAAATATCAAGAATTACCGGTCAGATAGAGAATCCCTAGTCCTAGGTTATTTTTACTATCCAAAGTTCTTATCCAGGTCAATGAATAATCGCAGTCCCGCTTACACTATTCATATTGATCATCATTCGTTGGTCCGACGAATAAAGCATAAAGAACGGCGATAAGAACAAATCAATGGAAAAGAAGAAATAAGCAATACATTCATCAACATCAAATCTGTCACATTCAGAATCAGGGTCACCCCCCTAGCAATGGGGGGTTTAGCTACTCATAATAGAAGTAAACACAAAGATTAATATTGTTGTCATTACAGAATTTCGTGAGGAATCAATCTTCAATCGTCTGAAAACTCTTGAACATATGAATCCTTTGATATTCGTTGAGTCTCCAACTCTCAAAACGCGTCTTTTTTCTCTCCAAGAATGTCCAACCCCCGGAAAATCGTGGTCTGGCCTCTTAATAGCTATTCAGTTGGATTTTTCCTGAATTTGTGCTCCATACGCGTACTGCACTGTCCCATACGCGTACTGCCTAGTATGAAACGCGTATTGGACATAACACAACCACTGGTACGCGTATTGCCCAGTCTGGTACGCGTATTGCCCAGACTGGTACACGTATTGCCCAGACTGGTACGCGTATCACCAGAAGCTTGTCTTTTGGCTGAATTTTCCATCCCTCTGGTCATTTGCGTATGCTACGCATACTGGGAAGGTCCATACGCGTATCATGTAGGGTCATACGCGTATGGACAGCAGGTTCTCCAAAAATTGGCTTTTTCTTCCGTTTTCTTGCTCGGGCTCGATTTCGCATCTTACGTTTGATTTCCTGAGCTTCCAAACTAGCTTTTTACCTGCTACATACCAAAAAGTGTAAAATATCCTCAAGAAACTCATAAGTAACAACACACTTAATATTATAGAATTGAGCTTATATCTAACTAAAATTGCTTCAATTTACACAGTTTACCTGACTTATTTACGGTTAAATAGTGGACTGTCTAGCATAAATGGTGACTGATCACAACCCCAAACTTAGCTTGTTGCTTGTCCTCAAGTAACATTTTATTACCATCAAAGATCATGTCACCCCAAACTTACTGTAAAACAGTTCTTACCACAATACTGCTGAAATTTTTCGCACTGGACCTCTTGATGTTTTTCAGGTTTTCTGATTCTTCCACATAGCCAACGAGCTAGAAACTCTTTCCCTCAGAGATATGACTTTACCTGTCAGCTTATATCACACTCTCACCAAGTCTCTCTGGGTTAAAGTGTTATCACTCTCAAGTCACAATATGCAATATCAAATCAGCAGTTTGAATAAATTCTCTCATCCTATCAACATGTACAATCACACACACTTTTTGAGGTCTTTTAGGGTTGTAACGGGGCTTGGGTTTAGGTAGGCTATGAAAGTTGAACCTAGGGGTTTTTTTTTTTTTTTTTTTGGTTCAGAGTACATGAAACCATTCTCTTACTACGTTTCTTTTTTTTTTATTATTCCTGTAGGGTTATGCAATCCTCTTTTCCTTTTATTTCTAGTGAATGTAGCATCTTTCAAAAGTTGTTCTTCGCTTTTCTCTTTCTTTCTTTTCATGTTGTTGTTTTTTTTTTTTTTTTTTTTTTTTTTTTTTTTTCTTTTATACGACATTCACTTACTATTCATGTACTGCAAAGCTACCCCAAACTTAAAGGTTGCTATACCAACAGCAACCCCAAACTTAGATAGAAACGTAGATATGAAATCAATTCTCACATACTCTGAACAGGGTAAGATAGGTCCAAGGTCATGGCTTTAGAAAAAAAAACGGGTATATCAACAATAAATGATTAAAGGCTCAACAGGGTAAAACAATGGATAATGATAATAATGGGATGGCTAGAAAGGCTCTAGGTGATAAACAAAAAACATGCCTCAGTGTGTGTATTCGTACAGCTAATAATAACAAAAGAACGTACGCAAACCAAGATTGATAAAGACATACCTGATATCGCTCATATGATAATAAGTGTTTGGCTTTTTATGAACTCACCAGGACGGGTTAAGCTGACTTGTTCTATCATACCTCTGAGTTCCAAAGCTCATGCTCGTGGTTCTAATGTTAATCTTAACCAGTGCGTCCAATCATAAACAACAGTATCTACAGTCAGGGGACTGAAAGAGAGAACGCCCAAGTAGTTGGTGTACGTGATCAAGAAAACCAATAGCCAGACATAGTCACGTATCTAATGAAATAAACAGGAAACTGGAGGTAAACCAAATCAAATTCATTAGAATAAGCCAACCCATAATAGGTGGTTACATCAAAGCAACAGAAATTAAAAACTGAATAACTAAAAAAAACAAAAATTACACAAAGAAAACCAAAAGTACAAAAACAACAAGCAAAATCAATCACTCTGTCCACCGTCCTGCATATGGGTATCAAAGTTAATCATATCTGTCGGATCCAACATAGTCTGCCCTCGTGCGAAGGCAGAGATAGGCGTCAACGTCTCTGTGTGGCCCGACGGAGACTGCTGCTGCTGAGGAGGTGTCTGGTGCGGTGGCTGCTGCGGTGGCTGCTGCGGAATCTCTCCCCCTATCTGAACTGGCTGGTTCCACCAAGGAAAGGTGAACTGGCCAAAATGAGGTGTTGGAGGCGGTCTGGAGAATCTATCTCTGAAGCGTTGTGCCTCCTCCCACAGATCTGTCTGATGAGTAAGAACTCTGCCTGACAGTCCATACTGAAAGCAGAAGTCCTGCATAATACAGAACTGTGACATCTGCATCCGGTACTCTCTGGAGTTCTCATCAATTGGAGGAGGCTGAGGTGGCTGTGTCTCTGCTGCATTCGGCTGAGCCTCCTGGTGCAGAGCACTGGGGCTTCCCTCCCTGTCTCGTGGTCGCCTCAGAGGCCGGGGCGGATCATCTGTGACCGTCCTCTCCTTCATCCAATGGGTGTTCAGCGGTGCAGCCGGCCGCAACATCAGCGAATCAGAGAAATCCGGAACACCCGCTTTCTTGCACAGCAGGTAAATCACAGTCGCGTGGCCTAAGGATTTCTTAGGCGACTGAGCGATGTCATCCATATCAGCAGCGATGATCTGTCCAATATTCACTTGTTTCTGATGCAGGATCTGATGGAGAAGTAGGGCACGTTCGGATATCAATTCTGACCCGCTCCGATTCGTACTCAAATTGTGATGAATGAAATAAGCCAATGCCTTAGGAATCGGAGCGAGATCAACCGCCATAATCTTCGCCGGAGAAATTTTTGAAGTGGGTGCCCAATCGTGACCTGGCCTAATCAGTGAGTTCTTCATATCAGTGTAAGGCCAGTAGTTCTTGTCAGACCGTTTCATTTCGGCAAACGGGCAAACGGAATCATAGAATTTGCATTTCAGCACACTGTTAATCGTCTTCCCATCATATTTGATGACTTTGCCCCGCACCCATGAAACGAACGTTGCATTTCCTGTGGGATCGTCTTCGTCGGATGTTACCCGTAGTGCATTGGCGTAAAACTCCCAGATCAGATCCAGTGAAACCGGTTGGATTTTGTCATTGAAGTAGATCAACTTCTGCCTTTTTAGAATATTAGTGACCTCTGGATACGTGTCATTCTGATACATCCAATGTTTTTCTTCGACCATGCTTCGACTCTTGATTTGCTCATATCTTTCTTCATGGTAGGTGGTACGGAATGTGTTGACTTCGTTTGGTGATTGAGACATGATATTGATCTGCAAACTGAATGAAAGGGAAGAAAACAGAGAAAAATCACAGCAATGCGCACAAAACACGTAACGAAAAAGTGAGAAAATAAAGTCCGTACGGACAAAAACTATATAAGCATGCCCATAAAATTGATACGCGTATCATACGCTGCCCATACGCGTATCTGGTGCACATACGCGTACCATACGCGTATCAATATGCCATACGCGTATCATACGCTGCTGAAACAAGTACAAAAAAATGAGCTGCGTAACAGATCACGTATCATAAAGTGATACGCGTATGGCCTGGTCCCCTACGCGTATCATACGCGTATTCTTCTCCTATACGCGTATCATACGCGTTTCACCAGAGGGGCGCATTTTTTGTGTCCAATACGCGTATCATAAGACCCATACGCGTATTGGCAGTGTCTCACTTTCTTTTTCAAATTTTTTTTCTATTTTAATAACATTTCTTTGATTTTCTTAAAAAAAAACTGACTCGGCAAAAATAAAATGACACTAACAATCAAACCTCCCTTGGGTTGCCTCCCAAGCAGCGCTTCGTTTAACGTCGCATGGCTCGACGGGACACCTCATACTCAGATGAGTTTAACAGTTTCAATCGGTCCCCCTTCACCAGGATTGTATGGTTTCAACCTCTGACCATTAACTTTGAAGGTGTCGCCATTCTTCTCATTTTTAAGCTCTATTGCTCCATAAGGAAGTACTTTGTTAATGACGAACGGTCCTGACCATCTTGACCTCAATTTCCCTTGGAACAACTTCAACCTGGAATTAAACAGCAGTACAAGTTGTCCCTCCCGAAATTCCCTCTTCTGTATCTTTTGATCATGCCATTTTTTTGTTTGTTCTTTGTAAATTTTGGCATTTTCATAAGCTTGATTCCTGAATTCTTCCAACTCATGAAGTTGAAGAATTCGGGATTCACCAGCTTTAAAAAGATCACAGTTTAGGAATTTGGAGGCCCAGAAAGCTCTGTGCTCGAGTTCGAGTGGTAAATGACAAGCCTTACCGTAAACTAATTGATAGGGGGACATACCTATTGGTGTTTTAAATGCAGTCCTGTATGCCCACAATGCATCATCCAGCTTTATTGACCAATCTTTCCGAGAAGCACTTACCGTTTTTTCTAAGATCTGCTTTATTTGACGGTTGGATACTTCCACTTGCCCACTCGTCTGGGGGTGATATGGTGTGGCTATCTTATGTTTGACATTATACTTCTTCAACAGATTCTCCAAGAGTTTATTTATAAAATGCGTACCTTGGTCACTAATTAAAGCCCGTGGTACCCCAAACCTAGAGAAGATGTTATGCCTCAAGAACTTCACCACCACTTTAGCATCATTTGTTGGTAATGCCACAACTTCTACCCACTTTGACACATAATCGACCGCAACCAATATGTAATTCTTACCAGATGATGGCGGAAAGGGTCCCATAAAATCAATTCCCCAAACATCAAACAGCTCCACTTCTAGCATGGAGTTTTGCGGCATCTGATTCCGTTTTGTAATGTTACCTATTCGTTGGCACCTGTCACATTCTCGGACTATAGAATTTGCATCCTTGAATAGTGACGGCCAATACAAACCTGATTGGAGGACTTTTGCTGCAGTTCTATCTCCACTGAAATGTCCACCATACTCTGAATTATGACAAGCTTTCAGAATGTCGGCTTGCTCTCTTTCTGGAACACATCTTCTGATCAAACCATCCACTCCCTTTTTGTAGAGAAATGGATCATCCCATAGGTATAACCTGCAATCATAAAGAAACTTTTTCTTTTGGTGAGAATTAAAGTCATCAGGTATAACCCCACCTACCACATAGTTCGCATAGTCAGCAAACCATGGTATCTCCTGAACAGCAAGTATTTTCTCATCAACGAATGTGTCCCGAATAGGATGTTCCTCCTCAGTTTCTTTGATTGGGGACATGCGAGATAAGTGATCCGCGACCGTGTTCTCGCACCCTTTTTTGTCTTTGATTTCCAAATCAAACTCCTGAAGGAGGAGAATCCATCTCAAAAGTCTCGGCTTTGATTCCTGCTTAGCAAACAAATACTTTAAAGCAGCATGATCAGTATACACAATGACTTTTGAACCAAGCAAATATGATCTAAATTTGTCAAAAGCATAAACCACGGCTAACAACTCCTTTTCGGTAGTTGCATAATTCATTTGGGCCGGGTTAAGGACATGACTAGCATAATAAATCACATGCAATAATTTGTCCTTTCTCTGTCCTAGGACAACCCCCACAGCAAGGTCACTTGCATCACACATTATTTCGAAAGGCAAGGACCAATCGGGGGCGATTACAACAGGTGCACTGATCAACTTACTCTTTAAAGTTTCGAAAGCTACCATGCAGTTTTTATCAAAATTAAATTGCTTGTCTTTGACTAGCAAATCAGTCAACGGTTTGGCGACTTTTGAGAAGTCTCTGATAAACCTGCGATAAAAACCTGCATGACCCAAAAAGCTCCTTATCCCTTTTTCATTCACAGGAGGTGGGAGGTTAGCTATCACCTCCACTTTGGCTTTGTCCACTTCAATTCCTTTGTGGGAAATTTTGTGTCCTAGCACAATTCCTTCCTACACCATGAAATGACATTTCTCCCAATTGAGAATAAGGTTAGTTTCCTGACATCTTTGCAAAACAAGAGACAAGTTAGCTAAACAATTATCAAAAGAAGAACCAAATACAGAGAAATCATCCATAAACACCTCCATATACTTTTCAAGCATGTCGGAGAATATAGATGTCATACACCTCTGAAAAGTAGCTGGGGCATTGCATAGCCCAAATGGCATCCGTCTGTAAGCGAAAATACCATAAGGACATGTAAATGCAGTTTTTTCTTGATCTTCCAGGGCTACAGCAATTTGATTGTATCCCGAATATCCATCCAGAAAGCAATAATACTCATGACCTGCAAGTCTTTCTAACATTTGATCAATAAACGGGAGAGGAAAATGGTCCTTTCTTGTTGCAGTGTTCAGTCTTCTGTAATCGATGCATACTCGCCACCCTGTCACTGTGCGAGTTGGGATCAGTTCATTCTTTTCATTTAAAATTACTGTGGTTCCTCCTTTCTTTGGTACCACATGCACTGGACTCGCCCACGAGCTGTCAGAAATGGGGTAAATCATTCCCGAATCTAACAACTTTACAACCTCTTTCCTTACCACTTCTTTCATTGCTGGATTTAACCTCCTTTGCGGTTGTACTACTGGTTTCTGATTATCCTCCATCAGTATCTTATGCATGCATACTGTGGGGCTAATACCTTTTAAATCCTCAATAGTCCACCCTATAGCACTTTTATGCTTCTTTAGTACCTGTATCAACTTTTCCTCATCTATGACATTTAGCTCAGAACTGATAATAGCAGGATAATTTGTTCCAGATCCTAGAAAAACATATTTAAGATTTACAGGCAATTGTTTTAATTCAAAATTTATACCTGGTTTACTTACCTTTTCATTTTCTAATTCTGGTGAAGATCTCAGATCCTCCCACCGGCGTGGTTTGGATTTCATCCAAAGAGGTTGTGTATCCAACATGGCAAGCACTTCTTTTTCTTTTTCATCATCATTCTCTTCAATCTCTCTGACCGACAGACTAAGAACTCTTTCCAATGTAATTCAGGAAACTTTCTTTGCATTGTGCTAGTTACCATTTGATCAATTACTTCCACAGAGTGGTTTGTACACATCTCCTCTTTATGTTTCATAGTATCTCGGACATCAATTCTGAGCTCTTCATCATATACCTTTAGGGTCAAGGTACCTCCCTCAATGTCTATCATGCATCTACCTGTTTCTAAGAAAGGTCTGCCCAGAATCAGAGGTATCTCTTCATCTTCTGGCATTTCCAAAATTACAAAATCAACAGGAAAAACAAATTTATCAACTTTGACCAGAACATCCTCAACTACCCCAAAAGGTTTCTTCACTGAGTGGTCAGCAAATTGAAGTGTCATTCTGGTATCTTGAACATTTCCAATTCCTAACTTCCTGTAAATAGACAAAGGCATAAGGCTAACACTAGCCCCCAAATCAATCAGTGCCCTTTTAAAAGACCTGTCTCCAATGGTACACGGGATGGTCACAGAACCTCTATCTGGCTTCTTTACTGGAATCTTCATACCCTGCAAAATAGCACTACAAGTTTCAGTTAATATAACAGGGTCAGTGTCAGTGGTGCGCTTTTTGGAGATGATGTCTTTCATGAACTTCGCATAGATAGGCATCTGCTCGAGTGCCTCAGAGAATGGAATATTGATTTCTAGTTTCCTGAACAACTCCATGAATTTCTGAAAATTTTTCTCATCTTGCTTCTTCTTTTTGTTTCTTTGTGGGAATGGAAGCTTAATGATGGGTTTTGGTTCAGGTAGCTTTTCTTGCACCACCGGCAGTGTCACACTTTCTTCCTCAGTTGGTGTCTTGTTTTCTAAGATTTCCAGGTCCACTTCAAGCAATTGATCTTCTTCTTCATCCTTCTTCTTAAGATCTTCAACAGATTTCCCGCTTCTTGTTGTTACCGCACTCACATTATTGTGCTCCCTCGGATTTGTCACTGTTGCACTAGGTAATGCGCCTGGTGTTTGCGAATTTGTTATCTGTTGTGCTATCTGACCCAATTGAATCTCCAGATTTTTAATGGATGCATTGGTGCTCTTTTGATTATTTCTGGTTTCTTCCTGAAATTGCATACTCTGGGTAGCCATCTTCTCTATAGCAATCTCCCAATCAGCTTTCTTTGGAACTTGTTGCTGATAAGGTTGCTGTTGGTACGGTGGTTGTTGTTGTGGAGGTCCTTGGTTCTGAATATTACCTTGCTGATCTTTCCAAGAGAAATTAGGATGATTTTTCCACCCCGGATTATAAGTATTTGAGTAGGGATTATTCTGCCTCAAGTAATTTATAGCTTGCACTTGTTCTGCGGTTGCAACACAATGCATGGTAAAGTGTGGTCCACTACAAATCTCACAAATCATGGTCGGAACCGGTTGCACTTGAGCAACAGCCTGGGTACCTAAATTCATAGCTTTCAATCTTCTTTCAACCTCAGCAGCAACCTGGTCCTCCATTTTCACTACCTGATTTGCTAATTTCAAGTCAATTTTTCCCTCTGGCTGATTCACAGTACGCTCATATAATTCCAAATGCTCATTTGCTGCAATAGCTTCGATGATCTTTTTGATACCGGTTGCTGTTGAAAAATTAGATGAGCCACCAGCAGCTGTATCAATGAGTTGCTTAGTTTTCATTTTCAGCCCGTTTACAAAATTCTGCATTTGTTCAGTTTCATCCAGATTATGTGTAGGACATGCAACTAAACATCTCTTGAATCTTTTGTATGCATCTCCAAGTGTCTCTCCGTCTTTCTGTTTAAAATTCACAATGTCATACCTCTTACGGATATACACAGAAGCAGGAAAATATTCGTTCAAGAATGTTGTTTCCATTTGTTGCCAAGTAGTAATGCTTCCGGCGGGTAGGGAATAGAACCATTCCTCAGCGTCCTCAGATAACGTGAATGGGAACATGACCAATCTCTTTGCCTCTTCAGAATGCCCATCAATTTTTAATGATGTAGTCATAGTCAGAAACCTCTGCAAATGCTTGTTTGCATCCTCATTGATCTTTCCTGCAAAAGGTTTGCTTTCTAACTGGAGGATAGTTGAGGGATGTAACTGGAAGTGAGCAACATTAACAGGTTGGTTAACAATGGTCAACCGCACTGCTGGGTTATTCTGTCTGCCATAATCACCTAAAAGTCTTTCCGCTAGAGGTGGGTCTGCAGCCATGTTTTCAGTGTCTGGATGTGAATCTGTGTCTGACTCAGATTTTTCGGAGTGAACAGAAACTGGTGTGACAGGTGTGACCGGTTCTTCGGTGTCAGAGTTGGCCAGTTTCTTTCTTCTAGCTTCTTTGAGCTTTTTGCGCAATGTTCTCTCTGGTTCTGCGTCAAAATGAAAATCAGCTGAGGCCTTACCTCGCATACACAGATTAGACAGAAGTTAGTTATAATAATAATAAAAATACAATTAACAAAAAATAAAATTTTAGATGCAGAGCAACAAAATTCTAATTGAAAATAAATTAATAAACTCTACTATCTTTGGCAGTCCCCGGCAACGGCGCCAAAAACTTGATGGGAAAATAGCAAGTGTACTATTTTGCTCACTGTAGTAATAAAAGGGAATTTCCCCGTTTGTCGATCTCAAGGACTGCTTGACGATACAGAGTTTATAGATTGTTTCAATTAGACAAAAGTCTTTGGTTTTTGTGTGGTGAGTAATTATACTACCAATTTCAAATAAAGAAAACAAGTAAAAAGGTTGAACGAGATACAAATGAGAGAAGATTGCTAGGGTTCGGTGAATGAAACTTCCTGTAACAGATATAATTTATGAAAACATAGACATTATTCCTGTCAAATTAATTCCGGTCCTCAAGGGTATCTATTCCTAAGTCCTTAGTAAAAGACCTTTGATTATTGTCGCACCTCGAAAAAATGGGGATACGACTACAAAGCGAAGCGCGATCGCACGCTCACAATGATGGACTGAACAGAGTCGCCACCGAACTTTATTTATTCCTAAAAAGGAAAGGGGAAATATCGATAAAACCCAAGACAAAAAGAAAGGATAAGATATGGTCATCGCAACCAATATCAGGGTTCGGGAGTCGATTACGCAAGGGGAAGGTATTAGCACCCCTCACGTCCGTTGTACTCAACGGGAACCATTAGGTCAGTTGTGTGCATTAATGTTAGTTTGAAATGTTAGGCTTTTCGAATTATTAGGTGGGAAGGAAAGAATAGAAGATAGAAGAAATGTTTTTGGATTTTTAACGAAGGACTAAACCTAAGTTTTTTATTAGTGGGCCTGACAAGATTTAAAAATCCTGCTCCTACGTATCTCAAAAGAGAAATCAAGGCTTACGTAGTTCTGGGTAGAAAAATGTTTGTTTGTTGGTCGATTTTAGCGAAAGCTATACTGTATTAATCGACGAAAACATTGTTTTACCCAAAACAGATGAGGAATGGACGCATACCACACATCGAACGGATTTATAAATCTACATTCGGAAAAGCGTCACTTATCTCTACTCAACAATCGTGGCCGAAACATTGTTTTGTATCACTTAAGACAATATATCTTTCATTTATGAAAAAGGTTTTTGATTAATCGCACGACGGCGAAAAAGAGTTTGATTGGTTGGATGTATTTTGAGTGATGGCGAGAACTTGGATGAGCGAGATATACATCTCGAATCCTAGCCTCAGGAGTGCATGATATACACCATGTTCCATTTCCATCTTTATTGAAAGAGTTTAAGATAGGAATTAAGTATTTTGGAATTTGATTGAGAAAGAGTTTGAAGAAACCGCATTGACAATTTTAGGCGATGGCGAGAGTTAAGATTGGCGAGGCATACGTCTCGAATCTTAACCTCAGGAGTGCATGGTATACACCATGTTCCATTTCCACCTTTATTGAGAAAGTGTTAAATATGAATTAGGTATTTTGAGTTTTGTTGTGAAAATGACTTGACCTAGATCAAGTATTGATGGACGTTTAAGAAAGATTTGACTGAGTGTTTGAGAAAATAAAATGGATAAATTTGGATGATGGCGAGAGCTAGGATTGGCGAGATATACATCTCGAATCCTAATATCAGGAGTGCGCGGTATACACCACGTTCCATTTCCATCTTTATTGAAAATGTCTAGATAGGGATTAATATTTTTTGAGTTTTTATTATGAAAATGGCTTGACGTTGGATCAAGCATTTGATGAAGTTTTGAAATGGGATGGAATAGGAGGGAGAAATGAGTTGATTTGTTTATTGAGAAAATGCTCGACGTTGGATCGAGTCTTTATTTTTGTATTTTTTTTTGAAATTTGTTGATTTTATTCTTGTGTTAGTAGCTAACCACACAGTCAAACAATAAGGAAATAAAATAGTACAGGATTATTACACATCGAGGGAGTGGGGTACATGTTGTCAAATGGGGATTAAAAAAATCATTAAATAAATAAAATCGGGCCCAAACAAATAATGCATGCGTGTAAGTGCAAGAGAACCGGCTCATTGTAAGAAAGCCCAAGAGTAAGATATGTGAGGTTGGCGGCGATGCTTAAAAAAGCAATCGACTTACAAGGGTTTGAAAAAGGGGCTCGATATTAAATCGAGAAAATATGATTTTTATAAGTTAAAAAAATGGTTTCGAATGCATGATACAGTTAAAAGAAAAAAAACAAACCATATTATTAAACAATAAATAGAAAAAAGAAATATGAATAATAAAGCATAAAAAGAAAATATTAAAAGAACGAAAAAACTACACCTAGGAGTATCGAACTCACTACACTAAAGACCTAAACACCACTCCTCTCCACCAGGCCACTTAACAACTAACTGTTATTTTAAGACTAACCTAAATATATATAAACTAAGATAAATTAAAAAAAGAATTAAAATAAAAACCAAAATAAAAGAAAACTATTGGTCTACTGGTAATTAAACCCAGCCGCATGGCTGTTGGGTTTTCAAAGGGAAATTAATAGGTGCACTAACAACATACCAATAATTAAATTAATGCCAAGGAATACCAAAGGTAATGGTCTTTAATCATTATTTTAAATACTATTCCTTAAAAAAAGATAAAAGAAAATGGAACAGAAGACAAGGAACACAAATCCTTCGTCTTCTCCACGAAGACTCCCTCCAGCTCCCTCAACCTCTCGCGTCTCTCAATCACTCTCTCTCAATACCTCTTCCACAAAATCGCTCATCATCTCTCTTCTCTCACGTGCAAACTCTCTCTCTCAACACGCTCGTCTCACTCTCCTGCGTCTCAAACTTGCCCTCAATCCTTCACCTCTCATCGCGTCTCTCTCATCTCTCTCACGCTATCAAACCCAAAGGCGAAAATGGAAACAAGATGAAGGAAACCAAACTGGGCTCACCTTTGGCGATAACTCAACGGTTCAGGTAACGGTTCACTCTTCTCTCTTCGCTTCTTTACTGGTTTCTTTTTTAATTTGGGGATTAGGGTTTTTGCTTTGAAGTTCTTCGCCGCTAACCTCTCCTCTCTTTTCGTTTTGAAAATTAGGGTTTTTTGCTAAGCTTCTGCCGTTCTCCTCTTTTCAATTTTTTCGTCCCCTTTGCTGATCTCTGCCTTTTCTATTTATCCTTGCAAATTAGGGTTTCGGTTGGTGTATGAAGATTCAAAGGAGAAAGCTCCAGAAAATCTTTTGTCTGCTCAGAATCACTTTTATCCTATTTGATGCTACAAATTGGGAAAGGTAACCTGAGCTCTTGCTTTTTCTTCCTCTGTTTCGTCTTGATTCCATTTTGGGTATTTCGGATTTTACTGCCTTAATTAGTTTGTGCTCTTTTTTTTTACTGCAGTGAAATTGAGCATTGGTTTGATCTCCTCATTCCCGCGGAGTCTGCGATAGCAGCAGCAACATAAAGTTGATCAGTAGTCATTTGCGACATTCAACGGGTGAGAGGTCTATTCCTTCCATTAATCCGATCCTTGCTTTCCTCTCCTCTGAATTTGATGCAGGTTTTGATTTCTTTGTAGGGTTGAAATTGAAGTGTTGATTTTGGTATTGGATGTTCACTTTTGAAGTAAAGAAGTAAACTGTGTCGATGGCATCAGGTGGTGTTGCAGCACCTGTTTCTGGATTTATAGACAAGAATGCAGGTTCTGTTGGTGTTGAGAAGTTGCCAGATTTGTAGAGCACTTGCGTATATTCATAACAGTGTCGGAGTATGTCACAGGGATATTAAACCTCAAAATTTACTGGTCAATCCTCACACGCACCAACTGAAGATATGCGACATTCGAAAGTGCTAAAGTCTTGGTTAAAGGTGAACCGAACATATCTTACATTTGTTCTAAGTACTATAGAGCTCATGAGCATATACTTGGCGCAAATGAATACACCACAGCCATTGATATTTGGTCAGCCGGTTTTTTCTGGTGAGAGTGGTGTCGACCAACTCGTGGAAATTATCAAAGCTTTAGGGACTCCAACAAGGGAAGACATCAAGTGTATGTATCCTAATTATACAGAGTTTAAATTTCCTCACATCAAAAATCATCCATGGCACAAGATCTTTCACAAACGAATGCCGCCGGAAGCTGGTTGATCATTACTACTGCTGTTTTTCTTTTCTCCCTCAATCACTTCTACCTGTTTTTTCAAATCATGCTCCTCCATCCTAAGAGAATGAAGTTCTTGAGAGTAACGTTCTGTAGCAGCTTCAGCATCCTTAATCTGTTTTACCAGGTCTGCACAAATTATGTCTCTTTGAACATCCTTCATTGCTGAATTTGTTTGGATATTTATTTTGACATTTCGCTTCTTTGATCAATTTGATAGGTTGGTGGCTGTAGCTGACTAGGTGGACCGGAGTCGTTCAAAACCTGCTGAATTGTGTTAATGTTGTAGGTCTCCGCCTTTTCTATAGTAGCATCAAGTTCACTTGCTCCGCGAAAAGATGGTCATCCAGAGTGTTTTAAACTTTACACATCATGTATTAAGTTAGATTTATCCTAAAAGCTTTGTATTTTGCATCCTCCTTAAACAACGATGATAGGCTTTCCAGCATAAAATGGATTAGTTTTTGTAACTGTAAAGTCTCATCTGCAGCTATGTCATCTAGCAGAAGTATCTCTTTTGAAATTCTAGAGAAAAAACTGATCATAATACTGCACACATGCTTTTCCGGTAAGTTGCGTGAAACAAGAATGGTTCTCATATGATACAAAATTTTCCAGAATGAAAACAACCTGATCAATGCTGAATTTAACAGACTCAAATTGTTGCATTTGAGGAGTCTTTTGAAATCCATCAGCACTATCTATAGCCTCCTTTAAGTTATAAATAACTTCAAGTTATAAATAACAAAGTGGACTTGCCTCTGTAACATTTCTCCTGCCAAAAGCTGAAATCTTGGAGCCGAATCAGCAAACACAGCATGCTCTCATCGAACTGGGAAAATATGCCTGATACTCAAATGCAAATCCAAATGTCTCCTTGCGGAAAGCTTCCTTAGTTTTTGTATTAAGTGCATTCCTTGAAATCATGGCCAGCTGTTGGATAAAATGAAAGCATGCCGATACGCAATTGGAAGATCCACGCCGCAGTTGTTAAGAAAACGAATGTGTTTAAGTTTCACAGCCTTTACGAAACGGCAATTCAAAACATAGGCTTTATACATTCCTTTGGAAAATTTGTCTATGCAGCCAAATCCAATACAAATGTACAATTCTATTTAGTCACGAAGCCACTGGAAAGGCACCTCCACCAGTACCCCAGAAATGAAGAGCCACCTTCAGGTATTTCCTTATGAGCGAAGGAAAAGCAGCCAATAACAATGAAGAATATTTAAGCCGGTGTAAAGCAAATGATATCATTTGCGAGTCAGTCATTTGATTCAAAATGTGGAGAGCATTTCCAATGTAGGACTTCACTATATGGCCATAAGTCCTCCACTGCTTTTGTGCTCATCAAATCCGTTACAATCTATTTTCTTCCACCGGAGGCAAGAATCTTCGACGACTTTCTTAGTATTCCATCCATTTCATTAAGTACCATCAACATTATTTTGTCGAACACTGCGCTAGACCTTACACTAAGCTTTTCCATTGACTCATTCTTCTCATCATTACCATAGTGACATACTGCTAAGTCTCTGACTGCCATTTTCATCACATTTGAATTCGGTGTTAATTGGGAGGCATGTTGCTATTCTACAGGAAGTCCTTTCACGAGAAATTTCTTGAGCACATGGCATGACAAGAAAGAAATATTTTTGCTATCACGTGCAATGTAAAATCTTTCTCTAATTCCTTCCTTATCAACTAATGTAAAGGAACTACTTGCGAGTGGCAACAGCGGTAAGCCAAAGAGTGTATCAAGCTGCATGGACTCTTAGAACTTCCCGGTATTCAGGTGATGAGATACATTATCCACATGTCATGTAAATGGATGATTATGATTGAATAAATGAATGAAATAAACAAAACATGAATGGAGAAATATGGAGGGAATTTCCAAACCTCGAATAAATGAGAAAAAGAAAATGAATGACGAAATGAAAAAGAAAAATTCAGGACCAAAATCGGGGTATGACAATTATGTAACCTAATTACTATGTCCACAAACGATTAGGTTCATACTCAAGCATTCAAATATCAAGAATTACCGGTCAGATAGAAAATCCCTAGTCCTAGGTTATTTTTACTATCCAAAGTTCTTATCCAGGTCAATGAATAATCGCAGTCCCGCTTACACTATTCATATTGATCATCATTCGTTGGTCCGACAAATAAAGCATAAAGAACGGCGATAAGAACAAATCAATGGAAAAGAAGAAATAAGCAATACATTCATAAACATCAAATCTGTCACATTCAGAATCAGGGTCACCCCCTAGCAATTGGGGGTTTAGCTACTCATAATAGAAGTAAAAACAAAGATTAATATTGTTGTCATTACAGAATTTCGTGAGGAATCAATCTTCAATCGTCTGAAAACTCTTGAACATATGAATCCTTTGATATTCGTTGAGTCTCCAGCTCTCAAAACGCGTCTTTTTTCTCTCCAAGAATGTCCAACCCCCGGAAAATCGTGGTCTGGCCTCTTAATAGCTATTCAGTTGGATTTTTCCTGAATTTGTGCTCCATACGCGTACTGCGCTGTCCCATACGCGTACTGCCTAGTATGAAACGCGTATTGGACGTAACACAACCATTGGTACGCGTATTGCCCAGACTGGTACGCGTATTGCCCAGACTGGTACGCGTATCACCAGAAGCTTGTCTTTTGGCTGAATTTTCCATCCCTCTGGTCATTTGCGTATGCTACGCGTACTGGGAAGGTCCATACGCGTATCATGTAGGGCCATACGCGTATGGACAACAGGTTCTCCAAAAATTGGCTTTTTCTTCCATTTTCTTGCTCGGGCTCGATTTCGCATCTTACGTTTGATTTCCTGAGCTTCCAAACTAGCTTTTTACCTGCTACATACCAAAAAGTGTAAAATATCCTCAAGAAACTCATAAGTAACAACACACTTAATATTATAGAATTGAGCTTATATCTAACTAAAATTGCTTCAATTTACACAGTTTACCTGACTTATTTACGGTTAAATAGTGGACTGTCTAGCATAAATGGTGACTGATCAGCGTCGTATGAAGGTGAGAAAAGTAGAGTATCATTGTTCATACATAACGTTGACTGATGCAAGCCATGAGGGTACGTACATGTATTACCTGGATCATATAAAAAATGATTTAGATGTTCAGTGTGTGTTTTCAGCATATAGTGGTGAAGTTAACAGAGGAGTTGAATGTCCATTTGTGTTGGTTGTTGTTGTTGATTAGTTAGTTAACACGCTATATAAATTTAAGTTGTTGTGATTGTACTTTGTAGACTACTCTACTTTGTAACCGGAAGCCTTTATTATTAAATATATTCCATAATGTTTGTTTCCAAAAGGCATTAGAAGTACATAAGGGTTGATAACATAATACATGCTTAAAAGTTGATAATAAAAAAACAACATAATCATCTAGAGGATCCTGCAACATTTGGACATTTCCTACACATGTGTTCTATTTTGCGACAAATCCCACACCTTTTATTTTCCTTTTCAACGTTGCTTATTTTGGTTCTAATCCGGGTGCTGGTTAGGCATCCTCTCTTCCTCCTTCTCATAGAGCCGTCGTGGCAAAGAGTAAATCCTTCATATTATGGCCAATTCTCCTCATGGGGAAGTCCTAGGAAAGTCTCCTTGTAGACCTTGAAGACATTAAGAATTTTGAACACGTCTGATATGTGAATGGAGTAGTCCTGGCGTATACTCGAACATGTTATGATTACATGGGAGCAAGGTAAGTGAAATGCCTGAAATTTCCCACAATCACAGTGTTATTTCCTAAGATCAACGTTGAAAGTACCGGTTTGTCGACCATCATTCTGATTAATCTTTTCATGGACCATGAAATAGAATCTCTCGCGATCAAATTGCATGACGTTATGTGTGTTAGCTTTACTCACTTCTTCAGTCATCCCCTTGTTGCAGTTATCAGTGAAAACTAGGCCAGAGAACAACAATTTTATCCACTGATGGCCTCTTTTACCAAAGAGTGATCCTAACCGATAATACATAGACTGGACCAATGCAGTGATTGGAAGGTTTTAGGTTTCTTTAAGTACCTTCATTGTTTCTGCCAAATTAGTTATCGCGTGACCCCAGTGTTCCCCTTCGTCATATGCCATTGTCCACTTCTCCCGAGGGATGTTGTATATCCATGATAAAGTGTCATTGTTTGTTCTTCGGGTTTCCCCGTGATAGTAGTTAAATGTCGCCTCTGTCAACGCATAACCCATGTTAACAACTTTTATGCGCAATTCCTTGTCTTTAATCTCACGCATGAAGTTTTGTGCAATGTGTCTAATGCAATAGACGTGTGAAGATAAAGGATATTGCCATCCATTTTCAGGATTATTATATGCACTCTTTATTGATTCATCTTTTGTCTGGTATAAGACACATATTTGCTTGTGGAATAACGTGTATTCTCAAATTCCTAAGAAAGAAACTCCAAGCATAGTTTGTCTCACCTTCAACTAATGCGAAAGCTATTGGGAAAATGTTCCAGTTCCCATCATGTGCCACAACCATCAACAAAGTCCCTTTATACTTCTCATATAACCATGTTCCGTCAACCTGCACAATAGGTTTACAATAGGCGAAACCACGTATACATGGTCGAAACGCCCAAAAGAGACGATGGAAGATCCTCTTGTCACCCAATTAGGATCCATCGTATGAAATCATAAGTAAGGTTTGCAATTCTGTAATAGTACCTGGAAGATATGTTTTCATTACCAGCATCCTCTACGGCAGGTCGTTGTAAGATGTCTCACAATTTCCATACATCAATTCTATTGCCTTACACTTTGCAATCCATGTCTTTTTGTACGATATTATGTACCTGTATTTTTCTATAACATGAGCAATGATCACCTTCACCTTAAGAGAAGCGTCGCAATTAACATTCTCCATTATGCTCTTACTAATCATTTCTAAATTGAGTTTTCTATGGTCTTGTGACATAGAAGTGGTTGTGCATGTATGAGGCCCACCAAGCTTACCAATCTTCCACTTTGAGTTCCCCTTACGCAAAGAAGCCTTGTGTTTGAATTTGCAAGCAAAATTATTACATTTGATGAAGTATCATACATTGTCAGATTTAGTCACTGAATAATCAAGACTACATTTTATATGCCAATGTTGCAACGCGACAACACACACTTGCTTGTTTTCAAACTCCATGCCCTCCTCTATGTCGTCAACATTGTGGATTGGTGTGAAACTTCCAAAAACAGAGATCTGTTGAGCATCATCCAAACTTATATTTTGCATGTGAACAGGTGGATTGTACAAAGTAATCAGTTGGGCTCTTACTTCTACAGTAGGTGTGTCGATGAGTCTTCATTGCCATCGTCATCGCTATAACTAAATAGATCTTCAAAGCGGACCTCTTCTTGATCATCCTCACTGTCTTCTCCAACCTCTTCATTCGGTATGAAAGGTTCATTATTTTGTGTCGGTTCATCGTCAATGGTTTGACTCATTCCATACTAGTGTGATTGTATGGATTTAGTCGAACATGTTTCAAGATGTTCATGTAGATGAACATATATCTCAATGGTGGATAATTGAGAAAATGTTATGTGACACTGAAACATTGACTTGACTTGTTCGTCATTCTCAATAGGTGTCATTATGTAAAAGACAATATCATCGTCTTCATTAATTAATGGATGGCGATAAATAATTTCTTCAACGCGACTTTGCAACCTTTTTTTAATTCGATCTTTCAGATGATGGAAATTAAAATTGATGTGGATTTTGAATAAATGGATATTTGTATTGCTAAATGAGAATCACTCATTAATATATGTGAAAATAGTTCCGTTATAGTGAATGGATACTACTAAATTTTTCTGAGTCATTTAGATATTAGAAATGAATGAAGTGGTGGTGGAATGTGGAATGAGGATACTACTAAATACATCTTTTATAGTCAAAAAATGATTCCTAATGGATGGAAGAATACCAAATTCGGTCATAGCATGAGAAACATCATTGCTTAGCTCTCCCAATGGTTGGACGAGGCATAATACATGTAGGCTTAACTCGGCCAATGGTTGGACGAGCATAACACATGCAGGCTTAACTCGGCCAATGGTTGGGCGAGGAAAAATAGGGTAGATGCAACTCGGCCAACCATTGGTTGACCTCTTTGTTTTTCATTGCATTGTCTCTCCAGTCAGTGAATCTTGGATGCAATGCTACAAGTATAGGTTTGCATGCATAGTCTAGGTTTGCATGCATGCAATGCTATGTTACATCAACATAAAAAAACTCCAAAATATTATTTTCAGACTCTATAAAATGAGCTTTTAGTTCCAAAACATTCACTCATCAAATCTATTCATCTACAAGTTCAAATTCTAACTTATAAAATGACTTTGTTGTGGATGGGAGAATCACACAGTGGAACAACAACAAACATCACAGAATATGTAAGTATTTTATACTCTACGTATTCATTAAGTTTTTTTATAAATTCAGCTTCTATCATCAACATATTCATTATGTTTTCTATTATATTTCAGGAAGACACTAGGTTCCGAGTCCATTACCATACTCATATTCAACCAAGTGTTGTTATATTACCGTATTTTGAATAAGCCGTTTTTGCTAAATTAGCAAAAATATCAAGTTTAAAAATAGACTCCAAACTAGTTGTTGTGTTGTTAGAGAGATGTAGACCCGAGACACATACTTTTCATTTACCAACTGGTGAATGTACCATTACTTTGGAGGATGTTAGTATGTTACTCGATCTCCGAATTAACGGTAAACTTGTTAATGGCCCAACTAATGTAACTAACGATGTTTACATGGAGAATTTAGGCGTAGAACCGACGATTTCGGATAAAAATGGGGTTTCTGTGAAAATTGTTTGGTTAGAAGCTCTGTTAACAATGTTAAAAAATAATTTTTCCCCGACGGAAGCAGAAAACATTCTTCATGCTAAAGTATATATTCTACTACTAATTGTTACATTCTTGATGTCAGATAAGGGTCACAATTTATTGCATTCATCTTGGTTACCTTTAGTATGCGACTTAGAAAAATGTAACACATACAGTTGGAGTTTTGCTTGTCTGGCAACATTGTATATACATATATGCAAGGCAGCCCAAAAAGGAGTGAAAAGCATAGGAAGATGTGTTTTTTTACTCAGTGTTTAGGCATTCACACGCATACAGTTGTTTTCCCCTGTTAGTATTGAGGTGCAATAATATCCCTATGCATTAAGGTACTCAAATTTATTTAATGCACTTTATTATTCTCACAGTAAATTATAAATAATATTAATATATATTTTTTGTAAACGCAAGATGGTGCCAACAAGGTATGCATTACGGAAATAATCCTTGTCGTCATCTACGTGGGTACCGAGTTGCAATTGAACACATGGAAGAAAATGATATAAGTATCGTACATTATAATCCTTAAGTTATCTAAACTTCTTATTTACATTATAACAATTATATTTCTTATGACAGTTTATATGGAGGTCGTACCTACATTACCTAGTGCCTAATTATAGTGATAGTTGAGTCTGGAGTGTGACACCATATATACTATATTTCTTTACCGTTGAGATGCATCAGACAGATAGGGTCAAAATCCAATTTGGATTTGAACAACACATCCCATCTCAGCCAAGATGTCTAAGGGAACACCATAACATGACTATGGTCGAAGCTTGGGATACACATTTGCAAAATTTGAATAAAGAAGAGGTCAAAAAATGAAAAAAAAGAAGGCATTTGCTATTACAAGGGAACTCAGTACTTGGTGAGTCTAAACCGGGTAGAGAATATATGAATTGGTTTTTGGAAATTCATTTTATGCACGTTGCTCTGTGTGGCATCTCGAAAAATACGATTCCTCGCGATGGTCGCGGAAAACTTTATGTTCGAACAGAGTCGCCACCGAACTTTATTCATCCAGTAAAGGGATAGGAAAATATTGATAAAACCTTTTGAATAATAGAATAATGGTCGTCACAACCATATTCGGGTTCGGGAGTGGATTACGCAAGAGGAAGGTATTAGCACCCCTCACGTCCGTTGTACTCAACGAGAACCTTTTAGTTCTAATTTGTGTTTCGAGTGTTAATTTATGTTTGTTTGTTATCTTTGGGTTATAAAATATCGAAAATGGAAATGGATGAGAACCTCAGAAAGGAGAAAGGGAGGTTTTTTATTAGTGTGCTCGCGAAGATACAACAATCTCCTGCCTACGTATCCTTATGGTGCAATAAGGAAATCAGAGCATTCGTAGTTCGGGGAACTACGGTTGGTTGGTGTCTTTTAGTGAACAACTCTTTAGATCGTGTTCTAAAGGCTAAACATTGGCTTGTCTACTCTCGGCGGAGGCTTAAGCATTGGTTTGTTATGCGCATTAGAAAGGATTAAATGGTGTTCTTTCTGAAAATAGTTTTGGTCACACGGGGGTGACAAGTTGGATTAATATGTGTCGCATCCGCGAAAAACAACCGGCGGGCTAAAACAAAAACAAACAGAGCCTCCACCGTGCATTATTTATCCCAAAAGAGGGAAAGGAAACGCTCAGAGTAAACCTGGAAAAAGCATGGTCTCGCGACCAAAGAGAATGGTGTTGGTGTAAGCCCTAGAGGCCAATACTTTTTGGTACTTGTATCGAATTAATAAAAGGTTTTTTCTTTATTATGATTGATTAATAAAGTCCCTGGAATAGATAGTCCGTTTAATGTATTAAGTGTGACTTAATCGTGAGAACACATTAAACATAAGGACACTATTCTTAAAGTATCCGTAGTCGAGCTTTAGTGTGAAGTGGGATAACATTAAAGCATTAAGACTATTATGTTTGTAGACTGATGATCACATCTCATGGATCATGGATAAAGAGTTATCAAGTCTTAAACATAGGTATGAATATTAGGAGTAATATTTATACCGGATTGACCCGCTATGAGAATACTATATAGAAAGTTATGCAAAGTGTCATAAGTTATTCTCATGGTGATAATAGTGTATTCCACTCTTCGACCTGAAACCACTATGGATCCTAGATGTAGAGTCGAGTGCTTTATTGCTGATCCAACGTTATCCGTAACTGGATAACCATAAAGACAGTTGATGGGTACCCCACGAAGCATGCTAAGGGACATGAGTGACCTAGATGGAATTTGCCCATCCTGCATAACAGGATAAATGTCTATGGGCCCAATATTGAACTGCACAAGGATGACACGGTCTATGCCTTGTGTTCAATATAGACATAAGGGCAAAAGGGTAATTATACACATAATTATTATCACAGAAGGAATTGTCAGATCACTTGACATTTTCGTGTCTTGGGTAGCAGTGATGTGTTGCTAGATACCGCTCACTGTTTATTATGTTAAATGCATGATTTAATATAATTGCCAACGTCACGAAAACCTACAGGGTCACACACAAAGGACGGATTGATGAGAGATAGAGTAACTAAGGAATATCGTAAGGTACGGTGCCCTTAAGTGAATTATAGAACATCGTAAGATACGGTGTACTTGAGTAGAATATGAAATATGGTAAGGTACCATGGGCTTAAGTGATTTTGGGCATATTATAAGATATGGGCCAAAATACACTTAAGTGGGCTTTTAGCTTGAAGCCCACACAAGTGGTTCTATAAATAGAACCCTTGTGCAGAAGCAAAAATTGGCGGTTGCATTATTTTCGTTTTCTATCACTCTCTCTCTCTCACTCAAAGCCTTCATTCGTACCAGCTAGCACTGAGATTGAAGGAACCCGTTCGTGTGGACTGAGTAGAGACGTTGTCATCGTTCAACGTTCGTGATCGCTTCGTGGATATGCATCAAAGGTTTTGATCGTCACAAGAGATCTGCACCAAAGGTTTCAGTCGTCACAAGAGGTAAATATTCTATAACTGATCATGACCATTCGTAAGGATCTCTAAAGGAGAAAATTTTAATTTCCGCTGCGTTTTGGACCGCAATTCTCCTTCAGTGGTATCAGAGCCACTTACGAAACCATGACTCGGATAGTTGTTTATTTTCTGTATTAATATGATTAAAAGACAGAATGAATCAATTAATTAAACGAGAAATTAAATTTGGCATCATGAGTGTACGAGTTGGATGATTGATGTTGACTATGCTTCGGAATCCGACATTAGTATGGTGAAGCAGCGATACATCGATCGTCCATAGGTTACGCAATTGAGACCGATCAACTTATATATGATATAAGTAATCCTAATGCAAAATACGGTATATGTGATATACTGTTTCTGTTTCGTTCATTCGAACACTAAAAGATTTTTTTCCTTTGAGCGATCAATGGTCATTTGCTTCGGAATCCGACATTAGTATGGTGAAGCAATGACCTGTTGATCAATCATACTGAATCAACAATCGAGGTGTGTTTGACGGTCTGAAATTGGCGCATTAGGGTTGGTGACGGCGCAAGGGTTGTGCCGTCAAGGAGTTGTGAATTTAGGGCTTTTGGAAGAGGTCTGTAGACTGTTTCAAAGTTCTGTTATTTTGGCCGCGTGAAGCTCGTGTGACGAGCGTAACAAGCGTAACAAACTGGATGTGTGACGGTCGTAACACGGCCATGACGGTCGTAACAAGGACGTGACAGTCGTCACATGCCTTGTGACGGTCGTCACACTCACAAAATTCTAGGCGTTTTTGTTTTGACCTGTGACGGTCGTAACGTGTCCTGTGACGCTCGTCACACTCACATGGCCTGTGACGGTCGTCACACGCCTGTGATGGTCGTCACACTCACAGAGTAGTGTGATCGGTCGTCGAAATTTAATTTTGTTTTAATTAATTAAAGGAATTAAGATTAATAATAATAATAATAATGTTTTATTATTGTTGCCTTGTTGTGATCAGTTATGGCCTTAGTCTTCCTTTATTTTGTTTTGGGTTTTTAAATACGACCTGCGTGTCGTGCCTCTCCTTTTGATCTCTTAATGTAACTTCTTTTCTCATCTCAAACCCTCGTATGTAAAACGAGTTTCTTCTGGAATGTAATGTTATGAAGAAAGAGAAGATTTCAATATCAAAGGAGGATAACCTTGAAGATCAAAGGAGAACAACCTTGAAGATCAAAGGAGAACAATCTTGAAGATCAAAGGAGGACAATCTTGAAGATCTTGCTCGGAGAACCTTAGAGAATAATTCAATACTAAAGGAGGACAACCTTGAAGATCTTGCTTGGAGAAGCTTAGATCGTTATTAGGTTAGCTTAGGTTCTCTCATTGGCTTGGGAGAACAATTGCGCTAGGGGCCATAACTGTTTCATTATGTATGTATGTTGATGCATGTGTATGTATGTTGATGCATGTGAGAGACGATTTATATGATAAATAAGCCGGTGAGATCATAACAATTGCAATTCCCTCAAACTAAAATATTAAGTTTATGCTTTCCAAGTTTTAGCACTCATCAAGACTAGTATCGGATAATGTAGGTTTCGCCAAAGCGAGGTGCATGTTCTATATTAGTAAGGTGCGATGGGATAATTGTAATATCCAACTGCTAAAACAATGGGTCAAACTTAACTAAACAAATTATGATGATATTATATGTGTTTGCTTTCCAAGTTTTAGCACTCATCAAGACTAGTATCGGATAATGTAGGTTTCGCCAAAGCGAGGTGCATGTTCTATATTAGTAAGGTGCGATGGGATAATTGTAATATCCAACTGCTAAGACAATGGGTCAAACTTAATTATAATAATATCATATATGTTTTAGAAGCAAGAGTTGGGAATGATCCATATGATGGATTCGAATAAGGAGTTATTCACCCAACTGAAATTTTCGAGAGTTGTATGAGATACAATTGGAAGGAGTTCCTACCTAAATAACCTAGTTTTGTGTAATCCGCCTACGCGGACTTAGAACGAAGTGAAATATGGATCTCGACCCACTAGAAAATCTTCCAACGGGATTTTCCGAATCAAATGATGAGGGTCATTTGTTTTGAGTAAAATAGTGGGAGCATATTTAATTAAAGGCCTAATTAAATATGTCAATGATACTTATATTTTCATTAATCCTTGTGTAGATTACCATGACAGCAAACACCTCTAACAACATCTTGCGATCAATCCTTGATAAGGAAAAATGTTCCGGGACAAATTTTCTGGATTGGCACCGAAACCTGAGGATTGTCCTCAAACATGATAAAAAGTTGTATGTCTTGGAGACTCCTGTTCCTGAAGAGGAACCTCCTAGTTCTGCACCTAAGGCAGAAAGAGATGCTTATAAGAAGCATGTCGATGATGCCAATGAAACTGCTTGTCTCATGCTAGCTACCATGAACTCAGAATTGCAAAAGCAACATGAGAACATGTCAGCGTTCGATATGATCGAACACCTGAAGTTGCTCTATCAAGAGCAAGCAAGGCATGAGAGGTTTGAAGTTTCAAAAGCCCTTTTTCAAAGCAAGTTAGCTGAAGGAGCCCCTGTAAGTCCCCATGTGCTCAAGATGATTGGGTATGTGGAAAACCTTGACAGATTGGGTTTTCCCCTCGGAAAGGAACTTGCAACTGATTTGATCTTGCAATCGTTGCCAGATAGATTCAGTCAATTTATCCTAAATTTCAATATGAATAATATGGATAAATCTCTTCCTGAACTGCTAGGCATGTTAAGAACTGCTGAGCAGAATCTGAAGACAAAAGGGAAGTCCATTCTGATGATCGGAAATGGAAAGAGACAGAACAAAAGGCCCACCAAGCAGGGTGATAAAGGGAAAGGCAAGCAAGTTGCCAAACCCAGACCCACTGTTGCTGCTTTGAAGCCTAGTGGAGGCATAGCAAAGGCAAGCACCTGCTTCCATTGCGGTAAGACCGGACACTGGAAGAGAAACTGCCCAAAGTACCTGGAAGATACGAAGAATGGAGTAGAGACTTCAACTTCAGGTATTTTTGTTATTGAAATAAATTTATCTACTTCTGCATCATGGATATTAGATACTGGATGCGGTTCTCACATTTGTACAAATGTGCAGGGGCTAAAAAGAAGTAGAGATTTGGCAAAAGGTGAAGTTGACCTACGAGTTGGCAATGGAGCAAAGGTTGCTGCTTTAGCCGTAGGAACTTATGTATTAACTTTACCTAGTGGTTTAATAATTCAGTTAGAGAACTGTTATTATGTACCTGCAATTAGCAGGAATATTATTTCCATTTCTTGTTTGGACAAGTTTGGTTTTTCATTTATAATAAAGAACAATTGTTGCTCAATTTATTTGAATGATATATTCTATGCTACTGCACAAATGAGCAATGGACTGTATGTCCTTGATCTCGAAATGCCTATATATAACATTAATACTAAAAGGATGAAACCTAACGAGTTAAATCCAACTTACCTTTGACATTGTCGATTAGGCCACATAAATGAGAAACGCATTTCCAAACTCCATAAAGATGGACTCTTGGACTCTTTTGATTATGAATCATATGAGACATGCAGATCTTGTTTAATTGGAAAGATTACAAAGTCTCCATTCACAGGAAAAGGTGAAAGAGCTAATGATCTTTTGGCCCTCATACATACTGATGTATGTGGACCACTGAACATACCAGCCAGAGGAGGTTTTCAGTACTTCATCACATTCACTGATGATTTCAGTAGATATGGTTATGTGTATTTAATGAAACACAAATCAGAGTCCTTTGAAAAGTTCAAGGAATTCAAGAATGAAGTACAAAACCAACTAGGTAAGAATATTAAAACTCTTCGATCAGATCGAGGTGGTGAGTATTTAAGCCTAGAGTTTGATGACCATCTGAAAGAGTGTGGGATCCTATCCCAACTTATTCCTCCTGGAACACCCCAATGGAATGGTGTATCTGAGAGAAGAAATCGAACCCTGTTAGACATGGTCCGATCCATGATGAGTCACGCCGATCTTCCAAACTCCTTTTGGGGACATGCACTATTGACAGCAGCTTACACACTTAACCGTGTTCCATCCAAGAAGGTTGACAAGACACCATATGAAATATGGAGTGGTAAGAAACCACATATGTCTTACATGAAGATTTGGGGTTGCGAAGTTTATGTGAAACGACAAATTTCAACTAAGCTTGAGCCCAAATCTGACAAATGCTTATTTGTGGGGTATCCTAAAGAAACAAAGGGGTATTACTTCTACAATCCTTCTGAGGGCAAAGTATTTGTTGCTCGAACTGGAGTTTTCCTAGAAAAGGATTTTATTTCCAAAGGAACCAGTGGGAGGAAAGTAGAGCTTGAAGAAATTCAAGAATCACAAAGCATAGATACACCTATGGAGGAATTAGAGCAGGGAACACAAGAAGTTGTGGAAGAGCAACCTGCTCAAGTAGAACAAGACCAACGTAGGTCAAGCAGGATACGTCAACTACCTGAGAGATATGGATATCTCATAACTGATCAAGGTGATGTATTACTCATGGATCAAGATGAGCCTGTGACCTACCAAGAGGCCATAACTGGTCCCGAGTCTGAGAAGTGGCTAGAAGCCATGAAATCCGAAATAGATTCCATGTACACAAACCAAGTTTGGACCTTGGTAGAGCCTCCTGTAGGGGTTAACCCTATAGGATGCAAGTGGGTCTTCAAAAGGAAGACTGACATGGATGGTAAGGTACATACCTATAAGGCAAGACTGGTTGCAAAAGGATATAAACAAATTCATGGGATTGACTATGATGAAACCTTTTCACCAGTTGCAATGCTTAAATCTGTTCGGATTTTACTTGCTATCGCTGCATATCATGATTATGAAATATGGCAGATGGATGTCAAAACTGCTTTCCTTAATGGAAATCTTCTTGAGGATGTGTACATGACACAACCTGAAGGATTTGACATACCAGAGGAAGCCCAAAAGATATGTAAGTTACAAAGATCAATCTATGGATTGAAGCAAGCTTCCAGGAGCTGGAATCTTCGTTTTGATGAAACAGTAAAACAATATGGATTCATCAAGAACGAAGATGAGCCTTGTGTCTACAAGAAGGTTAGTGGGAGCATGATCGTTTTCCTGGTATTATATGTGGATGACATATTACTCATTGGAAACGATATCCCTACCCTACAACAAGTAAAGTCTTGGTTAGGGAAATGCTTTTCTATGAAGGACCTAGGTGAAGCAGCCTATATATTAGGAATCAGAATCTATAGAGATAGATCACAAAAACTGCTTGGCCTAAGTCAGAGTACATACATAGACAAAGTGTTGAGACGCTTTAATATGCATGATTCCAAGAAAGGATTCATACCTATGCAACATGGCCTGTGTCTATCAAAAACACAATCCCCTTTAACTAAGGAAGAAAGGGATCGCATGAATAAGATTCCATATGCATCTGCAATAGGATCTATCATGTATGCCATGTTATGTACTCGACCAGATGTCTCGTATGCTTTAAGTGCAACGAGTAGGTACCAATCTGATCCTGGTGATGCTCACTGGGTAGCTGTCAAGAATATCCTTAAGTATTTGAGAAGGACTAAGGACTCATTCTTGATATATGGAGGTCAGGAAGAGTTGGCTGTAATTGGATACACCGATGCTAGCTTCCAGACAGATAAGGATGACTTTAGATCACAATCTGGTTATGTGTTTTGCTGAAATGGTGGCGCTGTGAGCTTGAAAAGTTCAAAGCAAGATACAGTTGCTGATTCTACAACCGAGGCCGAGTATATTGCTGCCTTAAGTGCAGCAAAGGAAGCTATTTGGATCAATAAACTTGGCATAGTCCCTAGCATTGTGGATCCCATTGGTCTCTATTATGATAACAATGGTGTTATCGCACAAGCCAAGGAGCCTAGATCTCACCAACGATCCAAACACATACTTAGGCGTTATCATCTCATTCGAGAGATAATAGATAGAGGAGATGTGAAAATATGTAAAGTACCTACACTTGACAATATAGTTGACCCACTGACAAAGCCTCTTGCACAGCAGAAGCATGATGGCTATACTAGATCAATGGGCATACGGGGTATGCCTGATTGGCTCTAGTGCTAGTGGGAGATTGTTGGTGTAAGCCCTAGAGGCCAATACTTTTTGGTACTTGTATCGAATTAATAAAAGGTTTTTTCTTTATTATGATTGATTAATAAAGTCCCTGGAATAGATAGTCCGTTTAATGTATTAAGTGTGACTTAATCGTGAGAACACATTAAACATAAGGACACTATTCTTAAAGTATCCGTAGTCGAGCTTTAGTGTGAAGTGGGATAACATTAAAGCATTAAGACTATTATGTTTGTAGACTGATGATCACATCTCATGGATCATGGATAAAGAGTTATCAAGTCTTAAACATAGGTATGAATATTAGGAGTAATATTTATACCGGATTGACCCGCTATGAGAATACTATATAAAAAGTTATGCAAAGTGTCATAAGTTATTCTCATGGTGATAATAGTGTATTCCACTCTTCGACCTGAAACCACTATGGATCCTAGATGTAGAGTCGAGTGCTTTATTGCTGATCCAACGTTGTCCGTAACTGGATAACCATAAAGACAGTTGATGGGTACCCCACGAAGCATGCTGAGGGACATGAGTGACCTAGATGGAATTTTCCCATCCTGCATAACAGGATAAATGTCTATGGGCCCAATATTGAACTGCACAAGGATGACACGGTCTATGCCTTGTGTTCAATATAGACATAAGGGCAAAAGGGTAATTATACACATAATTATTATCACAGAAGGAATTGTCAGATCACTTGACATTTTCGTGTCTTGGGTAGCAGTGATGTGTTGCTAGATACCGCTCACTGTTTATTATGTTAAATGCGTGATTTAGTATAATTGCCAACGTCACGAAAACCTACAGGGTCACACACAAAGGACGGATTGATGAGAGATAGAGTAACTAAGGAATATCGTAAGGTACGGTGCCCTTAAGTGAATTATAGAACATCGTAAGGTACGGTGTACTTGAGTAGAATACGAAATATGGTAAGGTACCATGGGCTTAAGTGATTTTGGGCATATTATAAGATATGGGCCAAAATACACTTAAGTGGGCTTTTAGCTTGAAGCCCACACAAGTGGTTCTATAAATAGAACCCTTGTGCAAAAGCAAAAATTGGCGGTTGCATTATTTTTGTTTTCTATCACTCTCTCTCTCTCTCACTCAAAGCCTTCATTCGTACCAGCTAGCACTGAGATTGAAGGAACCCGTTCGTGTGGACTGAGTAGAGACGTTGTCATCGTTCAACGTTCGTGATCGCTTCGTGGATATGCATCAAAGGTTTTGATCGTCACAAGAGATCTGCACCAAAGGTTTCAGTCGTCACAAGAGGTAAATATTCTATCACTGATCATGACCATTCGTAAGGATCTCTAAAGGAGAAAATTTTAATTTCCGCTGTGTTTTGGACCGCAATTCTCCTACAAATGGGATCGGGAGTCGGTTATGCGAAGGGAAGGTATTAGCACCCCTACGCATCCGTCGTACTCGACGGGATCCACGCTCTAGAAAAAGAAAAGGTTGCTAAAACAAACACCACACACACACATCGAAAACAACACAGGTGGGGGAAAAGAGGAACGGGCTCGCTAGGATATCGCATCCTATGCCTACGTATCTCATCTGGAATGAGAATCAGAGCTACCGTAGTTCGGCTCACGCACGCCAAACAAAACAAAACACAGACAGGCAAACACGGAACCCGAATGCCAATCGCTGGACTTACATCAGCTTCCGAACCAAACAAACCCACACTGGAAACCAGATGCCACTGACTGGACTTATACCGGACTCCAAGCACACAACAAGAGGATACGGAATGCCAATCGCTGGGCTTACATCCATCTCCTACACACACAAGAACAAACAAGCAACAAGTTACTAAGGAGTCGGGAACTCGAGCCTAGCAACTGTCAAGCAAACACACACAAAAAGAAAACAAAGGGTGCCCGGAGAGATCTCGGAAGACCTCCTGCCTACGTACCTCATCTGGTATGAGGATCAGGGCAACGTAGTTCCCCTCAACAGGGGAGAAACTTTCTCCTAACCAGAGACCGGGAAATGACCAACTAAAAGGGAGACTGACTCGAGCCTAATAGTTATCATGTATTCCACAATGGTCCTAGGTTGAGTTTTCTATCTACTTGCACAACAGCAAGCTACTCCTATCCAGGCAGAGCAAGCATGCAAGCATAAACAAAACAAAGAAAACATTCACAGTTAGCACACACTATATCCATACAAAGTGGGCTCAAACAAAGGGTTAGACTGCCAAAGCAAGTCAACTGTATCAGGGTGAGGTTAGCTCTTAACCCTGACATTGAGAGTCAGGGTGAAGCTGATGAAAGGTGAGTGAAGATTAGACTTCACAGCTCTTATCCCTGGATAGGGAGAGCTTCAGACAAAGAAGTGTGGGTCCAGAAAGTGGGAACCCTTCTACACTTATGACTCAACTGTACAACTGCACAAAGATCTTGGGTTAGTATCCACAATGCATCAACACCAGTTGTGTGAGCAAAGGGATGACTCAACTGAATAGCAGAAGATGGATTGCACATCTCTTTTATCTGCCAATTGCTTTAACAAAGGTCTTTTCCTGCTTGGCACAAATATAAACAAGCACAAGCATTGCCTCTTAAGGAGGACTTCAGACAGGTGCCTGGCCAAGTAACATGCCAGGTCTTCCAGACTACATGGAGTTAGAGTGTTCTAGCTCTATTGGTTAAGCAACCAAGCAATAGCCAACACAAGTTCAAAATAACTCAAGCAACTAATGTACCTGAAATCAATCTAACATGATCAGTACACAGCTCAAACAGTCAAACAGATAAGCTAAACAGTCAACAGTTAACTGTACACAAGCAATGCATCAAGCAAAGCATAAGCCCATGCTCAACACAAATGACTTATAAACCACCTACAAAACAAAATTAATGTTAATCAACATCATTCAAATGAGCAACTTAAGCCAAGTGCATTAATTCCTCCATTCCCTTTGCCTTTTGTCCTGAAAACACACTTCAAACATGAGAAGCAAACCCCTAGGACAAAGCCTAGGGTCCAATAGGGATCAAACGTTCAAAACAGAACATGAAATTTATCCAAAATCAAGTTCAACCAAATAAGAAGCAAATCCAATTGGTCTCATGTTCATATCATTCATCATTATTATTTCATGAAGCAAATAGTACAAAACATGCCATTTAGAAGCTCATTGGACCAAACAGAATGATTCCACTCAAATCCAAACCAAAACATTTCAATAAATCATCAAAAAATTCATGGTTAAACAACACTCATAACATGTCAATCACACCAAATTTCAAGCCAATTGGAAAATGGGAAGCAAGTCAATTAAATTCCACAAGTCAAAGCATACTCAAACAAGCCCATACAAAGCACAATTTCATGTATCAACTTCAAGCAAGCATAAAACAGTGTAGGAGCATGATAAATGCACCAAACCAAAACCATGACAAACTTCAATGTGTCTACAATCACTCCATAAAATTTCAGGTTCATCCAATACATATCCAGAATTTCACAAATCAATTAAAAACATGACTCACACAAAGTCCACATTTGGCCAAACAGAAAGGAAATTCTCAATCAAATTGGAAACACTTCCAAAAATTCCACAAAAATTCACATTCAAACTTAACATCCAGAATATTCAACATGCAAAATTTCAGCTCAATTCAAGTTCATATGGCATGGTAACAAAATTCATGAAGTTGCACAAGACATGGTGTGACACAAATTGTCACACCTCTAATGATCAGGTCATATCTCACAATCCAGGAACTCAAAAATCACAAATCATATACCAAAATGACCAGGAATGAGTCTAGAACACACATGTAATATTTCAAGAATTTCTAATTAGCCATCATCATTTCATGATCATAAGAGTAAACATGGTGCAAGAAGTGACATGTGAAAACAAACCCTAAGCATTTTTAAAATCCAACCGTGCATAAATCTTGAAAAAATGTCCATAAAAAAGTAAACAACATGATGAACAATTCAAAAAAAGAATCATGCAATTTGGAGTTGTATTTCATGAGTTATGATTTTTTCAATTGAAAGAAAAATAAAAAAAGTATGGAATGGCATGTGAAATCATGAAGCATAATGAAAAAAAATACAAAAGGCAAAAAGGTGGATTGGCGCCAGCAGGACTCGAACGGTGTCCTCATTCAAAAACCAGCGCGCAAACGCGCAGTCAGCGAAATTTGGATTAAAAGCAGTTTCTGGAAAAAAATTGAATGTTCTTCATGCGTTCTTCATGACATTCATACATTCATATGCTCAAGAACAAATCTCCACCAAATTGCACAAACCATATATCAATGGAAAGCTCTTCTAATGTACATCACGAATCCATAATTATTTTGTCCTAATTCTTCCTAAATTAAGAGAATCGAAGCCAAACATAATCATGCATGAAAGTTCAAATCAACATAACTCTCTCATTTCTCAACCAAATTTAGTGAAACAAATTGCAGAATGATCTACCAAGAAAGATCTATCCAAATCATCAATCAATTTCAAGAATCATTGAAGTCGAAAAATCACCTTCAATTTGAAGACAGTTGTGAATCGCGTGTTTCAGGCCATGGAATGTGAAAACAGATGTGCTTTGATGCTTGTAGAAGTGAATGAAGCAAGGTTCATGTGTTGATTGTGCACGATCTTGATGAAATCTCAAATTTCCATGGATGAAGCTCTCTTTAGCAGTCCAAAATCCAGCTTGAATTCCAATGGTTCTTGCTCCAATTAGCTTCAATAATGATTGTAGATGATGAAACAATGAAGATCTAAGCAAGGTTTTTGAAGAAAATTGCAAAAAAGTGAAGATGAAAAGTTGAGAGAATTGTGCAATTTTGGATCTAGATCTGAAATTCTGTTATGATTATCATGAAAACAGTTACAATTAGCAATATATATGTGATGTTAATGATGTTAGTAATCAAGATTAGTGCTAATGAAATGGATTAGTGAAAATGCATTTTCATGCTAAATGCCAATTTGGTCATTTCACCTCACTTATGCCAAACCAATGTAACAGTAGAAATTCTTTGTTGCAGCAAGTTTCAAATGGTGTATGTGAGCTAATGCAAGTGGAATGGAGTGAAAATAATGAATATTTCTCAAAATCACCTTTTTCCCTCCCTTTTTCAAAATTGGTCCACTTGAAAAATGGACTTTTTATGTGATGAGTTTTGATGAAATGTGATGATGGATCATGATAGAGCATGTCAAATGGAGTTTTCTCAAAAAAAACCTCACTCAATTTGGCCAAATGGTTCAAGAGTTATGCCACTTTGAAATTCAACTTTTTTGGACAATGATCAATCCATAACTTGCCAACCACAAATGAGAAATTCATGTTCTTGAACTTTTTGGAAAGGTGAGAGCAAGATCTTCAACTTTCATGTTCAACAAAATTTCATTTGAATCATTTTTGGACATGTAATTTTGAGGAGAAAAACTTTCCATTTTTGGCAGTTTTCAATTACAAGTCACTTTCTATTTTTGGAAAGTTTTCATCTGACTTTATTTTCTTCATTCTTGATGTTTGAAATGTCAAATGAAACTTGTTTAGACATGAATGAAGTGTCTCTAACCCTCTCCCACCTTCAAATCCCTGAATTTAGGCACAATTGACCACAGTTGACTTTTTTGACTGATAGATGAATTGGCCATGTACTGATGAACTTGAGCCTCAAACTCCTGATGAAATGGCTCAAAGATGAAACCCTAGCTTCCATAAGCTCAATATAATCATATGATGATCCCCATGCCCATTAAAAACCTCATCTCCTTGACAAGCCCTGATTGGCCCAATGCAACTGATTAGGGTTGACCAGAGGTCAAAACCCTAATCTCAAGGAATCTGATCAAGCATTCTGAATCTCTTGGTGGTGATGAAACCATGATGATGATGATGTACCATTTCAACCAAGATGATGCTCAACCTCCTTGAGGCACCATGAAACCCTAATTGATGCACAACCCTCAGATGGCTAGTGATCAATCAATGAAACCCTAGCTTGAATATCTCAACCTCTTATCTTTTGATCAAGACTTAGGAGGATGACTTGCTTGATGTAGCCACATGATATGCAATTATGCAATGCCTAATGACCTACAAATGAAATGCAATGTGCTAAGCTAGTCCCAAGAGAGGAGGGCAAATTTTGAGGTGTTACAGCTGCCCCTATTCAATCCACTGTGAACCTGTCGATATGAATAGCCTCGGCTTTCAGATGATCAGGATGAAGAGTGATTGAATACCAAGAACAGACGAACAATTTGCACTCTGATGGGAAAATAATTAACAATGCCTGTCAGAATCGGCAAAGAAGCAACCTCGAAGAAGAATCCGTCTGGTACGGAGAAGTCGGCCGGAATACCGAAACAGAAACATCGACCTGGATACCAAAATAAATGGTAGCGTAGGGATAACCATGGCCTGAACACCACATCCGCTGGGGATTATCATCTCTTCTTTTTTTTTTGCTTTTCTTGAACCCCGAAATTTTCTGATGATTTCTCTTTTTCTATTTCCTTTTTTTTTCCGTTTTCTTGAACCCCGAAATTTCCTTTCGCGCAAGTGATCCCGGATCACTGCATTTGAACCCCGACATCTTGTTTGCCAACATAATGAACCCCATTCTCCATTTGAACCCCAGTCGCCTGACGATAACTCGCGATCGCCATCGTGAACCCCGCTCTCCAGAAAATGCCTCAACATTTCCCTTTCTCTGTTTGAACCCCGTTCTCCACTTGTGATAATCCTGTTGGCAGCATCGGAAATAACACCAAAACACCGCTCCAATGGCGACATATCAGAGGGTACACCTTCAACCAGATATTGACCAATGACTGGGAAGAAACTCGACGTTTACTAGACATCGAACAATGATGTTTACTGACACCAAAGAAAACACTCGACCAGACATATACTGATGACTGGGAGGGAAACTCGACGTTTACTGAACATCGAACAATGATGTTTACCAACACCAAAGAAAACTCGACCAGACATTAACCAATGGCTAGGAGGCAACTCGACGTTTAGTGGACATCGAACAATGATGTTTACTGACACCAAAGAAAACACGACCAGACATTAACCAATGACCGGGAGGAAATTCGACGTTTACTGGACATCGAACAATGATGTTTATGGACACCAAAGAAAGCTCGACCAGACATTAACCAATGACCGGGAGGGAACTCGACGTTTACTGGACATCGAACAATGATGTTTACTGACACCAAAGAAAGCTCGACCAGACATTAACCATTGACCGGGAGGGAACTTGACGTTTACTGGACATCAAACAATGATGTTTACTGACACCAAAGAAAGCTCGACCAGACAGGGATCGACACGACACTTACTGGTATCGCAGGGATGACATCTCCCTATGTCCAAAACCAGGCAGACGCTTGCCGGGGACTAACTTGAGAAATACTGTTGCTCCAAAATCACGATGCTGAACTCCTCAGAGTAACATCTTCCAACTTCCATCTCGCACGACAGAAATTCTTCCTCCAATATCGCACTACTGGGGAATGCCATTGACCCAACTTCATGATGCTAAACTCCTTAGAGTATCATCTTCATTGACCGGCAAAACCCAATCTCAAGCGGTACCCACGGCTCGAGTCGCGCTGATCGCGTAACATTCCCATCTCTGTCCGACGGAAAAGTTTCCTCCAGTATCGTACTACTGGGGTACATTGACGTCATGATGCTAAACTCCTCAGAGTAACATCTTCCATCCGGTGAAACCAAATCTCAAGCGGTAACCACGGCTCGAGTCGCGCTGATCGCGTAACATTTCCATCTCTGTCCGACGGAAAAGTTTCCTCCAGTATCGTACTACTGGGGTACATTGCTGATCTGACACTGTGATGCTAAACTCCTCAGAGTAACATCTTCAAACTTCCGAATAACCAAATCTCCAGCGGTAACCACGGCTCGAGTCGCGCTGATCGCGTAACATTTCCATCTTTGTCCGACGGAAAAAATTCCTCCAGTATCGCACTATTGGAGAACACCTTTGATTCGAAATCATGAGGCTAAACTCCTCGGAGTAACATCTTCACCCTCAGGCAACCACCTCTTAAACGATAACCGTGGTCTGAAACTAGCTTATGCTGGTGATAATGATGCATGATTGATTTTTCTGCGTAATGCTCCATAATCATGGAAATGCTACGCGATTTATTATGCAATATGCTATGCTTATCTACATGATGAATGCATAAAAAGGTATCCCCCTCAAGGGACTCTTCTGAGGAGCTCGAGGCACTCTGCTGAAGAACCTGACAACACTCCGATCTCCACCCTGATGGGGAATAGCACTGCTGCTGGGGAAAAGGCACCCCTTGCTGGGGAATAACCTTCTTTGCACCCGATTCGCTTGGGGACATTGCTGGGGAAGCACCACCAATGCACTCTGTGGGGATACAACCGTCTTTGACTTGCTGGGGATATCAATCCCGACTCTGCTTGAGAAAACCACCGCACACAGATACTTCCGCTGGGGAAATCACAACCTTCAGGCCTGGCGACTGGGGAAGCATTGATCTGAAACCTGCCGGGGATAACCATCCTGACCCTGCTAGGGAAGCCACAGACCTTGAATCTGCTGGGGAATTAGTCATTCTGACTCTGCTTGGGGAGTTGAGGAAAGTCTGGTACTGAACACCCTTCGACTTGTCAAACCATGGCATCCACCATCCAAACCCCAATATCAGCTTTCCATTTTTGAGAGCTCCCAGACTCGTCTGGACTTTTCTGCTCCATCATCTTGTATTTCAAACCGCTCCGTCCTCGATGGAGAGCGAACTTCTGGGATTTATACAGACTTTTCAATTTTCAGACTTTGAAGAGTCTTCTTGATTTTTCCAAGGATCGTCGTACGTCTCTCGCCGTCTTTTCACCGTTCTTCTACTCATTCGTCCCCGATTGGACTCCGTGGGGATTGTTTTGTCAACAACTTCCACATCACAACCTGCAAGTGAGGGAAAATATCTAACAACACCTGCAAACGAGATCGTTAGATAAAACCGTGCCCCAGGCGTGTCAAGATTTCAACACTTGGGTCACTCAACCTTCCGAATAAGATTTCAAGCTTCAATCTTATAAGCATGCATTGGAAGGGACCTGTATGTCCCAAAATGCAAATATTCTTTATCACAAACAATTGGATGTTTTTGCAATCAAAGCGGTAATGAAAAACAAAAACAAAATTATTTGACTGAATATGCATTTTATTGATTGAAAAAGTGGGGCTCAAGTTGAGCGATACAAAGGAAGCAATTCCTGAAAATAGGTAATTGCGCACAAAAGGAAAAATCTATCCTAATGGCAATGTGAAACCGCGATCTCATCGAGTTCCAACTCGGTTACACCCCATATGTCCTCAGACTCTCCGTGCTTTCTGCCTTCTGAACAAGACGCTTCCGATTGATCCCTACCGGGTATTATCCATGATGCTTTAACCAAAGCGAAAACGATCATGCTAGACGCAGTTGTTCGTTTCAATCCCTCTTTTGCCTGGACCGCCCTTTCGGGTTTTCAGTCCACCGGGATACCCTTTTTTGCCCAAGTCACCTTTCCAGGTTTTCGACTTGCTGGGTGTACAATTTTTCATTTTATCCCTAATTTTTGCCCGAACCTTTTTCTTTCTGTTTTTTCGGTTCGCCGGGATGCCCATTTTTGCCTGGACTATTTTGTTCTTTTTGTCCAGCGGGTCTCTTTATACGAAGTATTTTTTAACTGCGTCCGCATTCACAGGGGATGGAATATCTTCTCCATCCATGGTCGTTAGCAACAAGGCTCCGCCAGAGAAAACCTTCTTGACCACGAATGGACCTTCATAGTTAGGTGTCCATTTGCCCCTACGACCGTTTTGAGGAGGAAGGATCCTTTTCAGCACCATATCACCTACGTGATATACCCGAGGTCGTACCTTTATGTCAAAAGCACGCTTCATCCTTTGCTGGTATAACTGCCCATGACAGATGGCTGCTAGCCTCTTCTCTTCAATCAGGCTTAACTCTTCATACCGGGTCCTTACCCATTCAGACTCTTGCAATTTCATGTCCATCAGGACTCTCAAAGAGGGAATCTGAACCTCAACCGGTAGCACCGCTTCCATTCCATATACCAATGAGAAAGGCGTTGCCCCAGTGGATGTACGCATCGGAGTTCAATACCCAAAATGCAAACTTCGTACTCAGTCACCATCGTTGGTGCACTCAAATGCTATCCGGGCAACAAAAGGAACATAGGATCCTTTCGGCATTACCAAAGCAACACTAATTCCTTCACATTAACCCCCATCAGACATCAGAATCCGTTCGGATTCAGGGTCAGGCCCCTCCTCCGGGATCGGTTACTCTCAATCTTTCGATTAGAGCACCTCGAGATGTCCTCATCAGGGAACTCAAACTTCATCTGTTGATAATCCTCAACGGGTTGCGGGGTGATATAATCAGACAACACACCCCTTGATTGCTTTCTGAGAGTATCCCAAATCAGTCAACACTTTTTTTTCTCTTTCGCAACCCGTCCGGTCAATGCTAGCTTTTCAAACACATACTCAATCGGATCCGTCTTGGACATCCACAAAGTGGTATGAACCAGTATACACTGTCTCAGTCGGCGAGCAGCCTATGCCAAAGTACATCAAGTTTTCTCGAACAGTGAATGTATTGTTTCATAGTCGGTAAACTTTTTGCTAAGGTAAATTGCATGCTCTTTTCGACAAGACTCGTCATGCTGACTCAGTACACCTCGTAGACCCCTCGAAGACCGTTAAGTACCAGATTAACAGTTGTTCCTTCCCTGGGAGGCATCAGAATCAGAGGTTCCTGCAGCTTATTTTTTATTTCTTAATGCCCCTTGGCAATCATTATTTCACCTGACCGTTTGATCTTTTTTTCAACATTTTGAATATGGGTTCACACGTGGCCGTTAGATGAGATGTGAACCATGACCTGTAGTTCAATCTACCTAATAGACCACGAACCTCTTTCTTTATTCTCGACTCAGGCACTTCTTGTTTTTTTTCTCTTCTTTTTTTTTAGCAGGATCAACCTCGATTCCTCTTTTCCACTTATAATGAACCCCAGCAATTTACCGGACCGCACTCTGATAGTGCACTCATTCGAATTCAACCTCTGTCTGAATCATCTCAACCTGTCAAACGACTTGCCCCGGTCTGCCAGATGCCCCCCATTCTGCCTGGGACTTTGCTATCATGTCATCAACATAGCATTCAATTTCATGATGAATCATATCATGAAACAAAGTCACCATGGCTCTCTGATACGTGGCATCGGCGTTCTACCTCTCCAAAGGGCAGTCTTCTCTTCATGGTAGCTTGTGCACCACGACACCGGTATCCGACCCTGGCATATTCTGACACGACCAGGCGACGGTGTCCACGTGCTCTTTCAACAGGGCTACCATTCTGCTTTCGACTCGCCTCTGAAGCGGCCCTAATTTTCACTTCCTTTCTGACCTCGGCGGCGCTTGGATTCACAATCTCGTATCGCTCCTCGAGCGGCTGAATCACCTTCTCCTCTTATTTCAACAACCTGGCTAATCCCAGCAGATCACAATCTTCTTCGCCTTCTTCTTCGGCATGATAGATTGGATTGTCGAAGTCATATGAGGTGTAACCAAATTGTTATCAATGAGATCCGGAGAATTACTTTTCGAAGTCGGAACGAGAAAAATCGAAAAAGAGGAAAAATGAAAACAACCATTGCCATTTTTATTTGTTTTTAAACTGCAAAAATAAATGAAAAACAGGGAACACCGCTTTTAATTGAAAAACGTCCATTTATTTATGATGCAAAATGTTGCAAAATGAAACATGAGGTGGCCCTTACAATGAACCATTACGTGTCGGGCAACACGTATGGCTTTCATGCAAATAAAGACTAAAAACAAGAAATATTACTCTTCCGGACGAGTGACAGTGCTGATCTTTTTAGGCCTTCCAGTCCTGGATTTCCATCCCTGGTGCACACGGTTTTATCCAACCCTCAAACTCGCAGTCACTGTCAGTCACTTCACCTATCGCACAGGCGTGATCCGAATCTTCAGCAATTGCACCCACCATCACCTGACCATGCGCCGGCATGGGATTGGCATTCACATTCAGAGATGGTGCAAAGTTGATGGCATTGGAGTCTACCAGATCCTGGACAACATGCTTAAAAGCTCTACAGCCCTCAATGTTATGCCCTGGTGTTCCAGAATGGAATTCACACTCGGCGTTCTCATCATAATTAGGAGGCCTCTGATCTGATCTTAACGGAACCATCGTCCTTGTCTGAACCAACCCAAGATCCACCAACTTCTTGAACAGAACAACATATGTCACGTGTGACCTATCAAAATGACGATCAATCCCCTTTCCTCTCACCTGGTACCCATCTCTCTGTGCTCTCTGTTGAGGTGACTGTTGTTGTTGTCGTGCTGACTGATTACCAGTAGGGGTGGTTACCACAGCAGTGTACTGGTAGTAACGATCCCTACCGTGTCCCCTTTGGGCATACACAGCACTCGATTCACCCTCGTTTTTGCGTTGACCGTTCCCAAATGGCTTCTTTACTCCAGATGACGGGGCATTTCCCTGTATCTTCCCCATTCTCAGCCAACTTTCAATTCTTTCACCAGCCACGACTATGTCTGCAAAGTTCGTTACTGGACAACCGACCATCCTTTTAGCGAATGCCCCCTGCAGGGTACCCATGAACAAATCAGACATCTCTCTGTCCACCAGTGGAGGTTGCACTCTGGCAGCCAACTCCCTCCACCTTTGAGCATATTCTTTAAACCCTTCGCTCGGCTTCTGAGACATACCCTGCAGCTAGGTACGACTAGGAGCCATGTCAGCGTTGAACTGGTATTGTTTAAAGAATGCGTCCCCCAGATCTTGCCAGCTCTTGACGTCACAAGACTTCAACTTGGTATACCATTCAAGAGATCCACCTGACAAACTGTCTTGGAAAAAGTACATCCAAAGCTTCTGATCTGTTGTATAGGCAGAAATCTTTCGGACAAAGGCTTGAAGATGAGTTTCCGGGCAGGAACTCCCATTGTATTTATCAAATGTGGGAGCTTTGAACTTTTGTGGGATCACAATCCCCTCTACCAACCCCATATTCGACATGTTTACGACCCCGGGAGTAGCATGGCTTTCGAGAGCTCTGATCTTTTCAACCAGCAGCTGAATCTCCTTATTCTGTGATTGGGCACCGTACTGACCGAACGGTTCATTGTGCATAGAGAACTGATCGGCTTCTCGGTCTTCCTCTTTGTCATCTTCAACCCCGAAGAAAGGCGGGAACAGACTGTCCTTCATATTCTGACCAGGTTGACCACCAGCAACACCAAAACCAGCAGTATTATGTACCACCCCCACTGTCGTTCTCTTTCCCCCATCTCGAGAACCGCCCAGCCCCTGGTTGGAGACACCATCCAGGTTTGCACCGCTGTTAGCAGCAGAAGCCCGCTCGAGCTTCTCAACTTTACCAGCTAGAGCTTTCTGACCAATTGCAAACCCTTGCATGATGTTGATCAGCTCATTCATCTTGTCCTTCAGCTCGAGGATATCTGTGTTTGGGAGATCCATCAATCTGGGAGTATTGCGTCTGGTAAAGTATATGTGAGGACGGGTCGAGTGCAAAGGTACAGTTCTACGAGCGCAAGCAATGATTCCTGAAACAATCAAGCACGTCAGAACCCGACACCTACAAAACAGCAAACAGGTTAATATGCATGAATGCAACGTCTATCCATATGAGGAAGATTCTGTCCTTTGATTATGGTTTCATCGAGACAAATAATAATCTGACATCCATATTCTGAAATTCAAGATGTCTCTCAACCAGATTCTCAATCAATAATACTCCCCATATGGCTAGACATAGGTTCGATGCAGATGAATGCAAAATGAGAATGATGCAGATGTATGAATGCCATGCATTGCCATCCTCCAAGTCATCTGATCATCTGTTGCACTGAAACCTGGTGTCGCATCCGCGAAAAACAACTGGCGGGCTGAAACAAAAACAACACAGAGCCGCCACCGTGCGTTATTTATTCCAAAAGAGGGAAAGGAAACGCTCAGAGTAAACCTGGAAAAAGCATGGTCTCGCGACCAAAGAGAAAGGGTACGGGAGTCGGTTACGCAAGGGGAAGGTATTAGCACCCCTCACGTCCGTCGTACTCGACGGGATCCACGCTCAAAAGATAGAAAAAGGTTGCTAAAACAAACATCACACACACAAGAAACACAGGTGGAGGAAGAGGGGAGATGGCTCGCTAGGATATCGCATCCTATGCCTACGTATCTCGTCTGGAACGAGAATCAGAGCTGCCGTAGTTCGGCTCACGCACGCCGAAACAAACACACGCATAGAAAGGCAAACATGGAACCCGAACTCCAATCGCTGGACTTACATCCATATCCTGACACACAAGAAGCAACAAACAACAAGTTACTAAGGAGTCAGGTACTCGAGCCTAGCAACTGTCAAGCAAACACACACAAAAAGAAAAAAAATGAACACACAGACTAACAGGGAGTCGGGAACTCGAGCCTGATATCTGTCAAACAAAACTAATAAGACGCTGAAACGTCAGAAGAAACTGAACACACAGACTAACAGGGAGTCGGGAACTCGAGCCTGATAGCTGGCAAACAAAACACACGCAAAAAAAGAAAAGGGTGCCCGGAGAGGTCTCGCACGACCTCCTGCCTACGTACCTCATCTGGTATGAGGATCAGGGCAACGTAGTTCCCTTGAACGGGAAAGAAATTCTAACCAGATACAAAGGAAGACACACTACTAGGGAGCTGTACTCGAGCCTAGATGTTATCATGCATCATTGCCCTATGTTATGGTTTCTATCCTAACTTGCACAGGCTGCAAGCTAATCCTAAACAGGCAAAGCAAAACACACATACTCAATCAAAAATAAAGCAAACATTCACAAGTAGCACACACTATATCCAGTCAAAGTGAGGCTCAAACAAGGGTGAGGCTGCAAGAGCAAGCCAACTGTACAGGGTAGTGTTCGCTCTTAACCCTGACATTGAGAGTCAGGGTGAAGCAGATGAAAGGTGAGTGAAGATGAGACTTCACAGCTCTTATCCCTGGCCAGGGAGAGCTTCAGACAAAGGAGCGTGGGTTCAGAAAGTGGGAACCCTTCTACACTCATGACTCTGACTCAACTGTACAACTGTACAAGATCTTGGGTTAATGTCCCAGTGCATCAACACAGTGGTGTGAGCAGAGGGACGACTCAACAAGAATAGCAGGGGATGGATTGCACATCCCTTGGGTTCTGCCAATTGCCTTAATCAAGGTCTTTTCCTGCTTGGGGACAAATATAAACAAGCACAATCATTGCCTCTTAAGGAGGACTTCAGACAGGTGCCTGGCCAAGTAACAGGCCAGGTCTTCCAGACTACATGGAGAAAAGAAATTCTACCTCAATTGGTTTATACAACCAAGCAGCAGCACAAGCAAGTTCTCAAGGGAACTGTTAGCGACTAAAGTACCTGAAATCAATCTAATTCAGTCAGTATACCAATCACAAAGTCAAAACAGACAAGATAAGAATCAACAGTCAACACAATCAATCACATGTGCAAAGCACAATCAACTCAAGTGAGCCAAGCATCCTACAAAATAAACCAAGTTAGTTCATAACAATCAACCAAACTCAATCAACTTGCATTAATCTCCTTAAAACATTTGCTTCTTCAACCTGAAAATCACATTCAAACGTGAGAAACAAGACCACTAGGACAAGCCTAGGGTCCAAAGGAGATGAAAAATTCAAAACAGCAAGTGAAAATTATCCAACATCAAGATCAAACAATTAAGAATCAAACACAAGCGGTTCCACATTCATATCATTCATCATTATCATTTCATGAAAGAAAAGGCAACAAACATGCAATTTAGAACCTCAAAGGACCAAACAGAATGATCACAATCAAACCAATACCAAAACATTTCAATAAATCCTCAAAAAATTCATGATCAAACAGAATCCATAACATAACAATCACACCAAATTTCAGATCATTTGGATCAAGGGAAGTAAGTCAATGAAATTCATAAAGTCAACACAAATTCAAGCAAGCTCATAAAAGGCATCAAAACAAGCATCCACTTCCATCAATCACAAAACATAAATAAAACATGATAAATGAATGGGACTAAAACCAAAATGTACTTCAAGATGTCTAAAATCACTCCACAAAATTTCACATCCATCCAATTAATAACCAGAATTTCACAAATCAAATACAAACATGTCTCACAAAAAGTCAACAAATGACTAAACAGAAAATAAAATCCCAACCAAATAGGAAATGCATTCAAAAAATCCAGAAAAAATCACATGTGTTCTCAACATCCATATGTAATCTCATGCAAAAATCCAGCTTAATTCAAGTTCAACAAGCATAGAAAATAAAATCAAGAAGTTGCACAAAGCATGGCATGGCACAAAATGTAACACCTCTAAAGATCATGTCATAACTCTCAATCCAGGAACTCAAAAATTACAAACCACATATCAAAATAACCAGGAATGAGTCTAGAATATGCACAAAAAATTTCAAGAATTTCTAATGAAGTATCATCATTTCATGAACAAAAGAGTGAGCATGGTGCATAAAATGACATGTCAAAGAAAACCCTAAGCATTTTCAAAATCTACACGTGCACAATATTATTAAAAATCACCATAAAATAAAGCACATCATAAGAAGAATGGCACAAAAAATTTCATCAAATTTGGATTAAAAACGAGTGAGATATGGATTTTCTAATGTTGAGAAAAAATAAAAAAAATGTAGATGAAGCCATGTGAATTATGTGAAGCCTATAGAAATAAATCAAAAGGCCAAAAACGAATTGCTCTCACGCGGAATCGAAGTGAGGTCCTATTTGACAGCCTGGCGCGCTCAAACACAAGGCAACGTGAACAGTAACACGAAATTGGATCCAACACATGTTTTTGGAAATTTTTTGAATGCTCATCATGTGTTCTTCATGTTCATAGGTCCAAGAACAAATCTCCACCAAATTGGACAAACTTTATATCAACGGAAAGGTATTTCAACGTACATCATGAATACATAATTATTTAAGCCTAATTCTTGCTAAATAAAAAAATCGAAGCAAAACATGTTTGTGCACAAAACTTCAAATCATCATAACTTCCTCGTTTCTCAACCAAATTTAGTGGTTCAAAGTGCAGAATTCTCTACATCCAAAGATCTATCTAAAGCATCAAACAAATTCAAGAATTATTGAGGTCGAAAAATCACCTTCAATGATGTACAGTTGTGAATTCGTGCGTTTTCTGTAAAGACAAAGTCTCATACAACATACGATGTCAAGTTTCGATGATGACAAAAGACCATCATGCAAGTCTACGAACAAATGCATCACATTACCCACCATATCCTTTTTCACGTTATCCTAAAGCTACTATAATCATTAAAGACATATAAACAAAGCGTGATCATGACCAAATATATGAAAATCACTAACCACAGCTTTTTTGCAGATTTGAAGGCTTTGAGTCGACCATAGGGGTCAGCTCAAAGCTCACGGGTCGGCGCAAAGGCTCTGCCCAAACTGGAGGGAGTCAGCGCAAGAACCCTTTGCGTCGACGCATAGGGTCGACGCTTAACTCACGGGTCGGCGCAAAAATCCCTTGCGTCGACGCATGCAGTCGGCGCGTGCCCCACGGGTCAGCGTGCGCTGACCCTATGGTCGACCGTTCGCGCACAAACTCAGTTTTCTGAGTTATTTCAAAGTTTAAATTTCTGTTATGTCTGTTTGGTTTTGTCTGTTACTATAAATAGAAGTAAAAACACTTCTATTAACTAACATTTGAATTTTTGAGTACAAGTGTTCAAGGAAACAAGAAAGAGTGAAATAGTTGTCAAAGATTCATCATCTTCATCTTCAACAGTCCAAAATTCATCAACTGCACACAACAACTTTTGATGCGATTTGTGACAGTTTGAAGGTGATAAGGTTCGAGGTAGCGATTGAAGAATCGAGTTCGAGTTGAAGTCTTGGCAGGTTCTTTCTTGAATAAAACCATTAGGGTTTTATCCTCCAATACCGGTTTGCGTTTGGGGGTTTTTGGACGGATTGCTTCATTATCATTCAGCTGAGCGAAGGTAACTGATAAGAGAAAGTCTTCATCAGTTTAGTAGCGGAGTCGGTGATTGAGCAGTGAAGAATCCGGGTTTGATTTGTTCGTGTTCGTGATCAGCCGGGCCAAGGGGTTGAAGAACGGAAGGTTCATCAACGAGCGGCAGGAAACGGAGGTCAAACATCAACAATCAAAGGTCTTGATTCATCTTGAATCAAGGGGAAAGGAGAAGAAGTATCATTCAACATATTGGAAATTTTGTTGTTTACATACTCTGCTCTCCTTGTAAAAACGATTAAACATCACAGGTTATATCTATTGATCATCTCAATTCTATTTTTAGAATTGAGGGCAGACGTACCCCGAAGCGAGGACGGCGGGGGAACTGCCTCATCAAATCTCTGTCTCCTTTAATTTTCTGCACAATTTAATTTTCAGCTTAAAATTTAAGTGATTTCAGTTTAAGCAATTTTCAGACAAACATAGATTTAAGTTGAGTAAGTGTTGCAAACTGTTGTTGGAATACTAAGTACAATAACATATTGTACTAGGATAAATTGAATCACTTACTCAACTCAAAAATCACTTGGAGTGTTTGTGCACACCAAGTGTTTGTAAAATTGCCTAAGCTAAAGTTGCCTTAAGTTTGCATTGAGTTTCAATTTGGTATTTTGATTCATTGGAACTAGGCTTGCAAATAAGTGAACTATAAAATTGATTGTGCATTGTGTGTAGTGAATTGTATCTCTTTTAATCAAATATCCATTCGCTTAACGCATATCCGGTTTTCCAATAACGGTTCGTTTTAGACTATTTTTCCTCGGCAACTTCCGCACCTAAAAACATTTTTAAAACCAATTTTTTTTAAATTGGTAGCGCCGATTCAACTTTTTAATTGGGATCTATTCAACCCCCCCTTCTAGATCCGTGCCATAGTCTAACAAGTGGTATCAGGAGCTCCGGTTTATTCCGTGCTTCAAAATATAACTTTGATAGAAAATGGCTAACGAACCTAAAGGGGCTTATAATAGAGCTCCCGTTTTCAATGGTGAAAATTATAGTTATTGGAAAGACTGTATGCGGGTGCACATAAATTCCATAGATAGAAAGATATGGAATGTTATTCTCAATGGTCCAATTCAAATAACCATGACCAATGAGAACAACGAAGTTGTGCCTAAGCCCGAAGCACAATGGACCGATGATGATGAAAAGAAATACAATTATGATTGGAAAGCCAAAAACATCCTTATATCCTCATTAGGTGTAGATGAATACTATCGTGTATCCCATTGTCCTACTGCTAAGGCCATGTGGGATTCACTACAAATTGCACATGAGGGGACAAATGATGTTAAATTGGCTAGAATCAATACACTAACGCAAGAGTTTGATCTCTTTTTCATGGAGCAAGGGGAAACCATTGCCGACATGCAAAAGAGATTCACTCATCTAATCAATCGATTACATTCACTAGGTAAACCTATTTCCAATGATGTTGCTACTAATAAAATCTTAAGATGTCTCAACAGGGAATGGCAGCCGAAAGTGACCGCCATCAAAGAGGCAAACGATCTTACCATATTGGACTTGACAACATTGTTCGGCAAACTACAAGAGCATGAACAAGTTCTATTAAGCTTGGAACAACATGAAAAGAAAGAGAAGAAAGACAAAGCCAAGGTGAGCGAAAAGAAATCAATAGCTCTAAAGACTTCCTCCTCAAAGTCTCAAGCAAAAGAGCTAAGTGATTATTCATCGAGTGACGAAGAAGAAGAGGACAAGAGTGAAGATATGGGGCTGTTCGTCAAACGTTACAACCGATACGTAAGAAAGAACGGCATCCAACATTCCGAGAAGAACTTAGTAAACTTCCGGAAGCAATCTAGGTTCTCCAAAAATGATGACTTCAAAGGAAAAACAACTAGAGGGTCGTGCTACAAATGTGGAAAGCCGGGTCACTACAAACCGGATTGTCCGATGAACAAAAAGACAAAAGAAAAGGATTCATACAAATCACATAAGAAACCATCAAAGCCAAGGAGGGCATACATTGCTTGGGAAAGTGATAGCGACTCCTCCGATAATGAAAGCTCAAGTGATGAAGATGAAAACGCAAATCTATGTCTCTCTGCTCATCAAAGGAATAAAAAGAAACAGGTACGACATGCTAAATACGAAAACTCCTCTAGTATGTCTCATCATGAGTTACAAACTGCTTTTGAAACTTTACACTATGAAGCAAAAGAGGCCTTTAAAAGGCTTGCCTCAAATAAGAAAATTTTTTCTCATTTAGAACAAAAAATCCAAGAATCCGAAAGGAAACTTGAGGCACTTAAGGCTTCTATAGTGGAAAGCACAAAAACTAGTTATGAGGACCTTAAAAGTAGAATGATGAACTATGGGTGTGATACTTGTTACATTTGGCAAGGTGAAGTAAGGAACCTAAAAGCCAAACTTAACAAGGCTCTTGAGCCCAAAATTACTTTTGCTATTGATAAGTCTAACTTTCGAAAAAGTATGGTTAATCCATATCAAAAATACAAATATGTTGTAAAGGACGAAGGTAGCAAAAGTAATCAAAATGAAAAGTTCTCTTGTCTCTATTGTTGCAAGAAAGGCCATTCCATTGCTAAATGTAGATTTAGGAGATTTTTAGTTCCTAAAGGCATTTATCAATGGATGCCCAAATGCAACCATTTTGCTTCTCACCACTCAGGACCCAATAAGCCATTGGGTACCTCCTTTTGTTAATTATCTTATCACAGGTACAATGCCTCGAGACTACCGAGAGAAGATGGGTTCTCGATAGTGGATGCTCAAGGCATATGTCAGGAGACATATCTCTCTTCATTGACTTCGTGGCTAAGAAGAAGGGATATGTAACTTATGGTGACAATAACCGAGGAGCAATACTTGGTAAAGGTAGTGTAGGTAATCCCTCTTCCACTACTATTTCTGACGTATTGCTTGTCGAAGGTCTTAAACATAACCTACTTAGCATCAGTCAGTTATGCGACAAAGGATACAATGTATCGTTTTCAAAAGATTGTTGCAAAATTGTGCATACTGATGATAAGAAGAGCATGTTTAATGGTCTTCGTGTGAATAATGTCTATATGCTTGACCTAAATGAAGTATCGTTAACAAGTGACAAATGTCTTGTAACAATGAATGAAGATTCATGGTTATGGCATAGACGTTTAGCACATGTTAATTTCGATTTACTAAATAAAATTGTCTCTAAAGATCTAGTCCTAGGTCTCCCCAAAATTAAGTTCACCAAGGATCACCTTTGTGATGCTTGTCAAAAGGGGAAGCAAACGAGGATCTCCTTTAAATCCAAAAATATCGTTTCAACAACGAGACCTCTCGAGCTTCTCCATATGGATTTATTTGGGCCATCTAGGATTAAAAGTCTAGGAGGAAACTATTACGGTTTCGTAATAGTGGACGACTTTTCTAGATTTTGTTGGACTATTTTCTTAGTAAGTAAGAGCGACACATTCGCCGCCTTTGAACGATTTGCCAAGCTTTCCCAAAATAAACTAAACACAAACATTGTTGCAATTAGAAGTGATCATGGAGGTGAGTTTGAGAATCACTTATTTGAAGAATATTGCGGTAACCATGGTATTGATCATAACTTCTCCGCTCCACGTACTCCTCAACAAAATGGGGTTGTGGAGCGTAAAAACCGAATTTTAGAAGAATTGGGAAGAACAATGATCAATGAAAGTGGATTACCGAAATACTTTTGGGCCGACGCCATTAGTACGGCTTGTTATGTTTTGAATAGGGTGCTTATTCGCCCTATTCTAAATAAAACACCGTATGAGCTTTTAAAAGGGCGAAAGCCAAATGTTTCTCACTTACATGTCTTTGGTTGCAAATGTTTTGTGTTGAAAAATGGAAAGGAAAACTTAGGAAAATTCGATTCCAAGGCCGACGAAGGTATCTTCCTCGGATACTCTCAATCTAGCAAAGCATATAGAATTTACAACAAGCGATTACTTACAGTAGAAGAGTCTGTGCATGTTACCTTTGATGAATCCAATCCGAGAAACGTCGGAAAGGATAGTGTTTTTCATGGTGCAGGTACATCTACCAAAGACATACTCAATAATGGCGAGCCGGGGATTGATCAACCCGACACAATCAAAATTGAGGAGGACAAAGATGTACTCCATGATGAAACCAAGGTAGATCATCCGCCTTCAAACGATGATCTTCCACAAGCTTGGAAGTCTTCTAAAGATCATCCAATCGACAACATTATCGGAGATATCTCAAAGGGGTGAGTTCGAGATGAGCATGATGGGGGAGCTCACATACTTCCTCGGTCTACAAATCAAACAGCTCAAAGAAGGAACTTTCGTGAGCTAGACAAAGTATTGTTTGGACCTTATCAAGAGATTTGACATGGCAAAAGCTAAGGCCATAGACACCCCCATGCCTACGTGTACCAACTTGAACAAAGACGAAGACGGTAAGGAAGTAGATGTAAAACGGTATAGAGGTATGATTGGTTCACTCCTTTATCTTACTGCTTCTCGTCCCGATATTATGTTTAGTGTTTGCATGTGTGCAAGATACCAATCATGTCCCAAGGAATCCCATTTAAAAGCCGTTAAACGGATACTTCGATATTTATCAGGTACTCCGAAGTACGGACTATGGTATTCCAAAGGTAACGATTGTTCTTTGGTAGGTTTTTCTGATTCCGACTTTGCCGGTTGCAAATCGGATAGAAAAAGCACAAGTGGCACTTGTCATCTATTTTCAAACTCTTTGGTTAGTTGGCATAGCAAGAAACAAGTTTCTGTTGCTTTGTCAACCGCCGAAGCGGAATACGTTGCAGCCGGTAGTTGCTGTGTCCAAATCTTATGGATTAAGCAACAACTATTGGATTTTAACCTAAAACTGGAACGTATTCCCATATTTTGTGACAACACGAGTGCTATTAACCTAACCAAAAATCCTGTGCTACATTCTCGCACTAAGCATATCGAAATTCGACACCACTTTCTTCGGGATCATGTAGAGAAAGGTGACATCGTGTTTGAACACGTAAACACTGAAAATCAACTAGCGGACATTTTCACAAAGCCGCTAGCAAATGAACCTTTCTTTCATATTCGCCGAGAACTTGGCATCCTCGATATTTCGGAACGGGCACTCTAAACTGCTGTTTACATTCATCCATCCTAAGCCTTAATACTGTACTTCTAACAAATTTCTGTTGTTGCAAGCACATGTCTAATGTTCACTAAGTCACTGTGGTATTAAGGTGATATCGTTCCTTTCTCTATATCTCTGCTAAAACTCATGACTTCAAAATTTTATCTCAAAATGATGTGTTTTATATATGTATACTATTAATATATCCATTTGGTTGTGTATTGCTATATGTACTGTTGTTTATGCATCAAACTGGTCACCGCATGTGCTAAATAGTGGAAAATGAAAATTTGTACAGTATGAGTCGACCGCAGCAGGGTTATGGTCGACGCATGATAATTAATTTCTGCACATTTTCAAAAATCAAACAGTATGCGTCGACGCATACAGGGGTATGGTCGACGCATCGCTCGACAATTCCGTTTTTCTGCAGAAAAATTTGAATCATCACTCATGCATTCCATCATTAACTGTACATTTACACTCCACACCCTTCCAACTACCCACTACATTGTAACATGCACCTACCCACTAACTAGTGATCTATATTCTTCCATCTTCCCAAAACCCTAACCTTCCCACTATTAATTGAAAAATCTCTCTCTAGAAGGATCACTCTCTAAACCTTACACCACTCTCTAAACCCAAAACACTTGGCTTCAAAACCCTCTCAAATGGCTTCTTCATCACGCAGACCTTCCGGCAAGAGACCACGTGAATCATCCGGTGTATCTCTTCCCATATCTGCCGTATCTCTCGTTCCACCTGCTCGTGTTGAAATCTTCAACAAAGACATAGGCAAACGAGGAGTTGTGCCACAACATGCATTGTACAAGCTTACCGCTGAACGCATGCAACTCGCTCGAATCGTGGGTCTGTTGCAGCATCAAGGCTTCATAAATTTCTTGGAGTGCAACTCTCAATACAGTGAAGACCTTGTCCGAGTCTTCTACTCCGGTCTTCATGAGAATTTTCGCGGACACAAACTCTCCTCCAAAGTTGGCTCTGCTAAGGTATCAGTTAAATCAAACTTTTGGAATAGATATTTTGATCTGTCTGTGGATGATGCTGGAAACTCCCTGCCTGAGGTGACTGATTCTCACCACATTGATGGGTATGAATTTAAGAGTGCATTGAATGACATGTTGGAAGAGCCATATCCTGACGATTTTGTGCAGAGTGACTTGTTCCCACGAACCGTCACTGCCGGCAAACTGGGCGCCGGGGAAAGGATTCTCCACTGGATTGTCTCACGCGTCCTGCGGCCCAAGAAGGGCGGTCTCTCTAGAGTCGAACAGCCCGAAGTTCATTTGCTTTACATTCTGAAAAACAAGATAAAAATTAATTGGCCATACTACATTGCCAGCAGAATGTATAGCCTTCGGGATTCCGGACGAGGAACCGCTCTTACCTACGGATCCTTCATCCAAGAAGTCCTCACATCTGCCAATGTTAATCATCCATCCTTCCCGCTCAAATCAATCTCACCTGACAAAGAGTTTAGCACGAAAACCATGTCTATGATGGGTTATGTATGGTGCAAGGAGCGGAAGAAATACAAGTTTGTTAGAAGAGGATACGTTTCTCCAAGGGCTGATAGTGATGAAAGCGAAGATCAAGAAGATGAAGTGGAAAGAGAACAAGAAGAAGAAGCAGAAGAAGAAGAAGAAATAAGGCACGATGATGCTTTCATTGGTGGAGATGAAAGTCCTCCACCAGTTGGCACGCATGACTACTCCGGCTCTGCTTGGGTACAGCAGCCGGATACATATGAAGAAGATGCTCCACAATGGGGTGGATGGGGTGAATGGCAACATTCAGGTTGGACAACTCAACGTGAATTTTACCAGTCATATCACCAAGTTGAGGAAGAACTTCCTCCATCTCCTCCACATCAAGCCGACTCTTCGGAACTGTTGGAGATGATGCGAGGCATGCAACTTGCACAACAAACCTTCATGCAATCACAAGATGACCGACTTGCTCAAATTCACGGTCAACTTCAAACTCAAAATGAGCGGCTCGACAATCTCACCACTAGTCTGAATGAACGGTATGCAGAATTGGATCGGCAAGTTACCGGGAGTCTTAGGCATCTAGAAGGTGTTTCTGATTATCTAGAAACACTAGCTGACCCTAGCAGAAACCCAGGCGTATGCTACCATCCAGCCCACCGTCACTTAAGACAATAGCCCTCATATGCACATTCTAGGTTGCATGTTATTTCTGCATGTATTGTGTTATTGCTTTGCCTGTGTATGCACCACAACTTCATTATGTATTCTCTCCTTCTTAATTAATTAATGACTATCGTTACGAAATGATACTTGTGTGATATTATTTCGTTGTTATCTATGTTTCTACTACTGCCTGTGAATGTATCGTTGCAACCTTGAATAATTACTCTGTCTCTCTTTTTGATGTTGTCAAAGGGGGAGAAAAATGCTGACATTGCTGACAAACTAACAGTCTGACAAACTGCAAATGGCCTTAGATTACAAAAGAAAGGGGGAGTGTGCAAAATGTGTCAATACTGCATGATGTTCGTCACGCTGAGTTATACGGGTTGTCATCATCAAAAAGGGGGAGTATGTAAAGACAAAGTCTCATACAACATACGATGTCAAGTTTCGATGATGACAAAAGACCATCATGCAAGTCTACGAACAAATGCATCACATTACCCACCATATCCTTTTTCACGTTATCCTAAAGCTACTATAATCATTAAAGACATATAAACAAAGCGTGATCATGACCAAATATATGAAAATCACTAACCACAGCTTTTTTGCAGATTTGAAGGCTTTGAGTCGACCATAGGGGTCAGCTCAAAGCTCACGGGTCGGCGCAAAGGCTCTGCCCAAACTGGAGGGAGTCAGCGCAAGAACCCTTTGCGTCGACGCATAGGGTCGACGCTTAACTCACGGGTCGGCGCAAAAATCCCTTGCGTCGACGCATGCAGTCGGCGCGTGCCCCACGGGTCAGCGTGCGCTGACCCTATGGTCGACCGTTCGCGCACAAACTCAGTTTTCTGAGTTATTTCAAAGTTTAAATTTCTGTTATGTCTGTTTGGTTTTGTCTGTTACTATAAATAGAAGTAAAAACACTTCTATTAACTAACATTTGAATTTTTGAGTACAAGTGTTCAAGGAAACAAGAAAGAGTGAAATAGTTGTCAAAGATTCATCATCTTCATCTTCAACAGTCCAAAATTCATCAACTGCACACAACAACTTTTGATGCGATTTGTGACAGTTTGAAGGTGATAAGGTTCGAGGTAGCGATTGAAGAATCGAGTTCGAGTTGAAGTCTTGGCAGGTTCTTTCTTGAATAAAACCATTAGGGTTTTATCCTCCAATACCGGTTTGCGTTTGGGGGTTTTTGGACGGATTGCTTCATTATCATTCAGCTGAGCGAAGGTAACTGATAAGAGAAAGTCTTCATCAGTTTAGTAGCGGAGTCGGTGATTGAGCAGTGAAGAATCCGGGTTTGATTTGTTCGTGTTTGTGATCAGCCGGGCCAAGGGGTTGAAGAACGGAAGGTTCATCAACGAGCGGCAGGAAACGGAGGTCAAACATCAACAATCAAAGGTCTTGATTCATCTTGAATCAAGGGGAAAGGAGAAGAAGTATCATTCAACATATTGGAAATTTTGTTGTTTACATACTCTGCTCTCCTTGTAAAAACGATTAAACATCACAGGTTATATCTATTGATCATCTCAATTCTATTTTTAGAATTGAGGGCAGACGTACCCCGAAGCGAGGACGGCGGGGGAACTGCCTCATCAAATCTCTGTCTCCTTTAATTTTCTGCACAATTTAATTTTCAGCTTAAAATTTAAGTGATTTCAGTTTAAGCAATTTTCAGACAAACATAGATTTAAGTTGAGTAAGTGTTGCAAACTGTTGTTGGAATACTAAGTACAATAACATATTGTACTAGGATAAATTGAATCACTTACTCAACTCAAAAATCACTTGGAGTGTTTGTGCACACCAAGTGTTTGTAAAATTGCCTAAGCTAAAGTTGCCTTAAGTTTGCATTGAGTTTCAATTTGGTATTTTGATTCATTGGAACTAGGCTTGCAAATAAGTGAACTATAAAATTGATTGTGCATTGTGTGTAGTGAATTGTATCTCTTTTAATCAAATATCCATTCGCTTAACGCATATCTGGTTTTCCAATAACGGTTCGTTTTAGACTATTTTTCCTCGGCAGCTTCCGCACCTAAAAACATTTTTAAAACCAATTTTTTTTTAAATTGGTAGCGCCGATTCAACTTTTTAATTGGGATCTATTCAACCCCCCCCCCCTTCTAGATCCGTGCCATAGTCTAACATTTTCCACCTTGTAATGCCAAAACAGATCTTCTATGATGCTTGAGTTAATGAATGAAGCAAGTCTTGGATGTTAATTGTGCACGATCTTGATGAAATCTTGAATTGCCATTGTTGCACCTCACTTTAACAGTCCAAAATTTGGCTTGGAAATGAGGAAATCTTGCTTCAATTAGCTTCAATAATGCATATAGATGATGAATGGATGAAGATCAATGCAAAGTTTTTGAAGAAATTGCAAAAAAGTGAAGATGAAAAGTTGAGAGAATTGTGCAATTTTTGATCTAGATCTGAAATTCTGTTATGATTATCATGAAAACAGTTATGATTAGGCTTTTATATGTTATGTTAATGATGATTCTAATCCTAATTAGTGTTAATGAAATGGATTAGTGAAAATGCATTTTCATGCTAAATGCCAATTGGTAATTTCACCTCACTTTTGCCATGCCAATGTAACAGTGGAATTTTCTGGTTTGAGCAAGTTACAAATAGCATATGTGACCTAGTGCAAAAGGAGTGGAGTGGAAATAATGAATATTTCTAAAAATGCACTTTTTCCCTCCACTTTTTAAATTAAGTCCACTTGAAAAATGCACTTTTTATGTGATGAGTTTTCATTAAATGTGATGATGGATCATGATAGTACATGTCAAATGGAGTTTGCTCAAAGAAACCTCACTCAAATTGGCCTTGTGAATCAAAAGTTATGTCACTTTGAAATTCAACTTTTTTGGACACTGATCAATCCATAACTTGCCAACCACACATGAGAAATTCATGTTCTTGGACATTTTGGAAAGGTGAGAGCAAGATCTACAAATTTCATGTTGAACAAAATTTCATTTGAAACATTTTTGGACACGTAATTTTGAGGAGAAAAACTTTCCATTTTTGGCAATTTTCAATTACAAGTCACTTTCTATTTTTGGAAAGTTTCCATCTGACTTTATTTTCTTCATTCTTGATGTTTGAAATGTCAAATGAAACTTGTTTGGACATGAATTAAGATGTTTCTAACCCTCTCCCACCTCCAAATCCATGAATTCAAGCACAGTTGACCACAATTGACTTTTCTGACTGATAGATGAATTGCAGCTTGACTGATCAAGTTGAGCCTCAAACTCCTGATGAAATGGCTCAACCATGAAACCCTAGCTTTCATAGGCTCAATATAATCATGAAATGATCCCCACACCCATTGAAAACCCCATCTCCTTGCCAAGCCCTGACTGGCCCAATGCAGATGATTCAACTTATTAGGGTTGACCAGTGGTCAAAACCCTAATCCCAAGGTATCTGATCAATCTCTTGGATGATATCAAGACCATGATGATGATGATGTATCATTGCAACCAAGATGAAGCTCAACCTTCTGGAGGATCAAGAAACCCTAATTTATACCACACATCCTCAGATGGTTAATGATCAATTCAATCAAACCCTCAGGCTTGAATCTCAACCTCCTATCTTCTGACCAAGACTTAGGAGAATGACTTGCTCAATGTAGCCACATGATATGCAACATGCTAATGACTAATGACCTAAGAAATGCAATGCAATATGTTAAGCTAGTCCCAAGAGAGAAGGGCAAATTTTGAGGTGTTACACCTGGTCTCTGAATCGATCACCACCATCTGAAGGAAATTGTAACCACCAATCCCACTCAAGGGTTCCGAAAGAAACGGAAGATACATCACCATCATCATCAAACAATCTCTGAGCAGATCACCATGATCCTCTGAATCGGCCCGGGGAATCCTGAAATAAACGGATCCCCACTGATAAATAACACGGACAACACTCCGGCGTCTCAGAAATAAATGGCCATAAATCCGACTTATAAATAGGACTCTGATCAACGGAACCAATAGTCACCATCAAAGTCACCATCTGAACATGCATCTGAAAGAATCACCCTCCCCTCACAGGTAAATTCTAATCAGGTTATCCTAAGGCGGATAATAGTCTCGACAATCGGGCAAAGATACTCAATGGGTTTGCCCTTTCGGGTGTGCCATTGTAGCTCCCTTAAGATCGTCTGAACCAAAGATCCGGGAAATGATCGGTCACCAGAGTCAATAGTTCAGATGAAGTCACTCAACCAAAGTGGATACTCCACAGAGGAAGAATTCCCTCAACAGAACCTCGTCCAGCTTGTGGTACATCACGTTGCCAAGCACATGTTGACCTAACATGAAGGAGACAACATGAGACCACACTAATCCTAGGTGTATACTCGGGCCTGGGTTTTAGCCCCACTCAGAACACCCACCCCAAAACAGAGGAACCACCTGCACAGAGGACGGCAATATGATAGTATGATGCATGCAAATATTTACGCAAATATATACATAGTCAGAATAATAAATGCAATAAATAAAGCGGCACAAGCAACCTAAACTATCCTAAAACGCTAGGAGAGACTCGCTTAGGGAAGATGGATCAGCAATAGGTCAACTTCTATTCCCCAGCAAAGTCGCCAGTTGTCGCATCCGCGAAAAAACAACCGGCGGGCTAAAACAAAAACAAACAGAGCTGCCACCGTGCGTTATTTATCCCAAAAGAGGGAAAGGAAACGCTCAGAGTAAACCTGGAAAAAGCATGGTCTCGCGACCAAAGAGACTGGGATTGGGAGTCGGTTATGCGAAGGGAAGGTATTAGCACCCCTACGCATCCGTCGTACTCGACGGGATCCATGCTCTAAAAAAAGAAAAGGTTGCTAAAACAAACACCACACACACACACACACCGAAAACAACACAGGTGGGGGAAAAGAGGAACGAGCTCGCTAGGATATCGCATCCTATGCCTACGTATCTCATCTGGAATGAGAATCAGAGCTACCGTAGTTCGGCTCACGCACGCCAAACAAAACAAAACACAGACAGGCAAACACGAAACCTGAATGCCAATCGCTGGACTTACATCAGCTTCCGAACCAAACAAACCCACACTGGAAACCAGATGCCACTGACTGGACTTATACCGGACTCCAAGCACACAACAAGAGGATACGGAATGCCAATCGCTGGGCTTACATCCATCTCCTACACACACAAGAACAAACAAGCAACAAGTTACTAAGGAGTCGGGAACTCGAGCCTAGCAACTGTCAAGCAAACACACACAAAAAGAAAACAAAGGGTGCCCGGAGAGATCTCGGAAGACCTCCTACCTACGTACCTCATCTGGTATGAGGATCAGGGCAACGTAGTTCCCCTCAACAGGGGAGAAACTTTCTCCTAACCAGAGACCGGGAAATGACCAACTAAAAGGGAGACTGACTCGAGCCTAATAGTTATCATGTATTCCACAATGGTCCTAGGTTGAGTTTTCTATCTACTTGCACAACAGCAAGCTAATCCTATCCAGGCAGAGCAAGCATGCAAGCATAAACAAAACAAAGCAAACATTCACAGTTAGCACACACTATATCCAGACAAAGTGGGCTCAAACAAAGGGTTAGACTGCCAAAGCAAGTCAACTGTATCAGGGTGAGGTTAGCTCTTAACCCTGACATTGAGAGTCAGGGTGAAGCTGATGAAAGGTGAGTGAAGATTAGACTTCACAGCTCTTATCCCTGGCTAGGGAGAGCTTCAGACAAAGAAGTGTGGGTCCAGAAAGTGGGAACCCTTCTACACTTATGACTCAACTGTACAACTGCACAAAGATCTTGGGTTAGTATCCACAATGCATCAACACCAGTTGTGTGAGCAAAGGGATGACTCAACTGAATAGCAGGAGATGGATTGCATATCTCTTTTATCTGCCAATTGCCTTAACAAAGGTCTTTTCCTGCTTGGCACAAATATAAACAAGCACAAGCATTGCCTCTTAAGGAGGACTTCAGACAGGTGCCTGGCCAAGTAACAGGCCAGGTCTTCCAGACTACATGGAGTTAGAGTGTTCTACCTCTATTGGTTAAGCAACCAAGCAATAACCAACACAAGTTCAAAAGAACTCAAGCAACTAATGTACCTGAAATCAATCTAACATGATCAGTACACAGCTCAAACAGTCAAACAGATAAGCTAAACAGTCAACAGTTAACTGTACACAAGCAATGCATCAAGCAAAGCATAAGCCCATGCTCAACACAAATGACTTATAAACCACCTACAAAACAAAATTAATGTTAATCAACATCATTCAAATGAGAAACTTAAGCCAAGTCCATTAATTCCTCCATTCCCTTTGCCTTTTGTCCTGAAAACACACTTCAAACATGAGAAGCAAACCCCTAGGACAAAGCCTAGGGTCCAATAGGGATCAAAAGTTCAAAACAGAACATGAAATTTATCCAAAATCAAGTTCAACCAAATAAGAAGCAAATCCAATTGGTCTCATGTTCATATCATTCATCATTATTATTTCATGAAGCAAATAGTGCAAAACATGCCATTTAGAAGCTCATTGGACCAAACAGAATGATTCCACTCAAATCCAAACCAAAACATTTCAATAAATCATCAAAAAATTCATGGTTAAACAGCACTCATAACATGTCAATCACACCAAATTTCAAGCCAATTGGAAAATGGGAAGCAAGTCAATTAAATTCCACAAGTCAAAGCATACTCAAACAAGCCCATACAAAGCACAATTTCATGTATCAACTTCAAGCAAGCATAAAACAGTGTAGGAGCATGATAAATGCACCAAACCAAAACCATGACAAACTTCAATGTGTCTACAATCACTCCATAAAATTTCAGGTTCATCCAATACATATCCAGAATTTCACAAATCAATTAAAAACATGACTCACACAAAGTCCACATTTGGCCAAACAGAAAGGAAATTCTCAATCAAATTGGAAACACTTCCAAAAATTCCACAAAAATTCACATTCAAACTTAACATCCATAATATTCAACATGCAAAATTTCAGCTCAATTCAAGTTCATATGGCATGGTAACAAAATTCATGAAGTTGCATAAGAAATGGTGTGACACAAATTGTCACACCTCTAATGATCAGGTCATATCTCACAATCCAGGAACTCAAAAATCACAAATCATATACCAAAATGACCAGGAATGAGTCTAGAACACACATGTAAAATTTCAAGAATTTCTAATTAGCCATCATCATTTCATGATCATAAGAGTAAGCATGGTGCAAGAAGTGACATGTGAAAACAAACCCTAAGCATTTTTAAAATCCAACCGTGCATAAATCTTGAAAAAAATGTCCATAAAAAAGTAAACAACATGATGAACAATTCAAAAAACGAATCATGCAATTTGGAGTTGTATTTCATGAGTTATGATTTTTTCAATTGAAAGAAAAATAAAAATAAAAAGTATGGAATGGCATGTGAAATCATGAAGCATAATGAAAAAAAATACAAAAGGCAAAAAGGTGGATTGGCGCCAGCAGGACTCGAACGGTGTCCTCATTCAAAAACCAGCGCGCAAACGCGCAGTCAGCGAAATTTGGATTAAAAGCAGTTTCTGGAAAAAAATTTGAATGTTCTTCATGCGTTCTTCATGACATTCATACATTCATATGCTCAAGAACAAATCTCCACCAAATTGCACAAACCATATATCAATGGAAAGCTCTTCTAATGTACATCACGAATCCATAATTATTTTGTCCTAATTCTTCCTAAATTAAGAGAATCGAAGCCAAACATAATCATGCATGAAAGTTCAAATCAACATAACTCTCTCATTTCTCAACCAAATTTAGTGAAACAAATTGCAGAATGATCTACTAAGAAAGATCTATCCAAATCATCAATCAATTTCAAGAATCATTGAAGTCGAAAAATCACCTTCAATTTGAAGACAGTTGTGAATCGCGCGTTTCAGGCCTTGGAATGTGAAAACAGATGTGCTTTGATGCTTGTAGAAGTGAATGAAGCAAGGTTCATGTGTTGATTGTGCACGATCTTGATGAAATCTCAAATTTCCATGGATGAAGCTCTCTTTAGAAGTCCAAAATCCAGCTTGAATTCCAATGGTTCTTGCTCCAATTAGCTTCAATAATGATTGTAGATGATGAAACAATGAAGATCTAAGCAAGGTTTTTGAAGAAAATTGCAAAAAAGTGAAGATGAAAAGTTGAGAGAATTGTGCAATTTTGGATCTAGATCTGAAATTCTGTTATGATTATCATGAAAACAGTTACAATTAGCAATATATATGTGATGTTAATGATGTTAGTAATCAAGATTAGTGCTAATGAAATGGATTAGTGAAAATTGATTTTCATGCTAAATGCCAATTTGGTCATTTCACCTCACTTATGCCAAACCAATGTAACAGTAGAAATTCTTTGTTGCAGCAAGTTTCAAATGGTGTATGTGAGCTAATGCAAGTGGAATGGAGTGAAAATAATGAATATTTCTCAAAATCACCTTTTTCCCTCCTTTTTCAAAATTGGTCCACTTGAAAAATGGACTTTTTATGTGATGAGTTTTGATGAAATGTGATGATGGATCATGATAGAGCATGTCAAATGGAGTTTGCTCAAAAAAACCTCACTCAATTTGGCCAAATGGTTCAAGAGTTATGCCACTTTGAAATTCAACTTTTTTGGACAATGATCAATCCATAACTTGCCAACCACAAATGAGAAATTCATGTTCTTGGACTTTTTGGAAAGGTGAGAGCAAGATCTTCAACTTTCATGTTGGACAAAATTTAATTTGAAGCATTTTTGGACATGTAATTTTGAGGAGAAAAACTTTCCATTTTTGGCAATTTTGAATTACAGGTCACTTTCTATTTTTGGAAAGTTTTCATCTGACTTTATTTTCTTCATTATTGATGTTTGAAATGTCAAATGAAACTTGTTTAGACATGAATGAAGTGTCTCTAACCCTCTCCCACCTTCAAATCCCTGAATTCAGGCACAGTTGACCACAATTGACTTTTCTGACTGATAGATGAATTGGCCATGTACTGATGAACTTGAGCCTCAAACTCCTGATGAAATGGCTCAAAGATGAAACCCTAGCTTCCATAAGCTCAATATAATCATATGGTGATCCCCATGCCCATTAAAAACCTCATCTCCTTGACAAACCCTGATTGGCCCAATGCAACTGATTAGGGTTGACCAGAGGTCAAAACCCTAATCTCAAGGAATCTGATCAAGCATTCTGAATCTCTTGGTGATGGTGAAACCATGATGATGATGATGTACCATTTCAACCAATATGATGCTCAACCTCCTTGAGGCACCATGAAACCCTAACTGATGCACAACCCTCAGATGGCTAGTGATCAATCAATGAAACCCTAGCTTGAATATCTCAACCTCTTATCTTTTGATCAAGACTTAGGAGGATGACTTGCTTGATGTAGCCACATGATATGCAATTATGCAATGCCTAATGACCTACAAATGAAATGCAATGTGCTAAGCTAGTCCCAAGAGAGGAGGGCAAATTTTGAGGTGTTACAATATGTTGGATGTTTTGATTGGTTGAGATGTTTTTGGTTGAATAACGATTACTCGGATAGTTGACTAAGACAACTCGTATCCTAACAGTCGGGAAAGGGAATAGAAGACTCTAGACCACTCTCTTTTTCATCCTTAATTATAGAAAGGATTTGATAATAATTAAGGTGTTTTGAATGGATAACGAATACTCGGACAATCGAGCAAGACAACTCGTATCCTAATAATCGGGAAAGGGAATAGAAGACTCTAGATCGCTTTCTGTTTCATCTGAGTATTTATGAAAATAAGGTTTATGTATGGTTGGTATTTTTAAGATAAACGACAAATATTTGAATGACTGAGTAAGAGAACTCATATCCAAGCATTTGAGAAGAGGAACTGAAAACTCAAGACCATCTCCTTTTTCGTATAGTTTGTTAAGAAAATGATTTGATTAAGTTGTATGTTTGCGGAAAAATGACAATTATTCGACTGACCGAGTAAGAGAACTCGTATTCGACCAATTGAGGAGTGAAGTTGAAAACTCAAAGTCAATTCCCTTTTCATTTAGCTTAATATGAAAATAATTTGATTTAATCGGGGTTTGGAAGTTTGTAGAGGAATGACAATTATTTGACTAACCAAGTAAGAGAACTTGTATTCAAATAGTCGTGGAGAAAAAATTGAAGACTCAAAGTTATCCTCCTTTTGGTTTCTTGTTATAAAAGGATTTGATTTTTGTGCTTAAGTGGATTAGAAATGATGATTATTAACCGAGTAAAAGAATTCATATTCAAATAATCGAGGAGAGGGGTTGAAAACTCAAAACCATCTCCTTTCTTATTCCTAAGTGAAATAACGTTTAATTGTGATCAGGTATTCTAATTCTTAATAAAGAATGCTCGATGTTGGATCGAGGTTTTGAACTTGTATTTTGTAAATGAACTGGATTTATTTAGTGAATAGTTCATCTAATCGATTAATTAAAATCGAATAGGTCTCATTGTAAGAAGGCCCAATAGTAAGTCATGTGAGATTGATGGTGATACTTTTACAAGCGATCGACTTACAAAGGTGTTTTGAAAATGGGCTCGACTTTAAATCGAGAAATATGTGATTTGTTTTTGAAATTGGTTCGAATGATTTCAGATCGGTGAAAACGACATAATCTTGTCACAGTTGTAACACACCATACATATGCATTCAAGACTTGATACAAATAAGTAGGTACAAAATGATAATGCACACACATTCCACAAAAATGAGCTATTATTTAAAATTACAAATGATAGTAACAATAATATTATTAATTAATTAAATAATTAATGGATTATTTGGTTAAATAATAAAAATGATTAAATAGTAATCATATAAATAAATAATTAAATAACTATCATTAGGGATTAATAACAACAACAATATATATATATATATATATATATATATATATATATATATATATATATATATATATATATATATATATATATATATATATATAATATATATATATATATATATATATATATAATTTTGAAAGAAAGTAAATGAAATAAATGAAATGAAAGTAAATAAAATATTTAAATATTGTAAAATAATTAAATAACTATCATTAGGAATTAATAACTATCATTAGGAATTAATAACTATCTAATGTATATATTTTATAAGTATATATGAAAAATATAATAAAAAAGAAAGAACATGTCAAAAAAATAAAGAAAATGGGCTGGTATCAAGTGAGGCCCAAATTTGGGCGCTGCTGAATAACAAAGGGGGGTTTATTGGTAAAAAAGTCTTTGGGCCCAATTTGGATTGGCCCAAAACGAAACCAATAAGGTCCTTAAGGCCTGGTCAACTGTGTTGACCTCGTGGGGTGTCTTGGACCCTTAGATCTAGGGACTTGACCCAATCAACAAATCAAATGGATGGGTTGAGAGGGTGCACCACCATATGGTGGGGGGATCCACACGGGATCCCTTGGTTGACCCAGTGGTCAACCATGCGTGGCGCCTTCTGAAGAGGCCACTTGGCCTCCACGCGTCACCCCTCATCATCATATAAAAACAAACATTGAGAGAGAGAGAGCATCATTTGTTCATTGTTCATCTCTCTCTTCAATTCTAAAACCTCAAAATGCTCTGCAACTGAACTCTATCTCCGTCATCACCCCCGGCCAAACCTGCCGGAGAAGACGGTGGTGGCCGGCCAACCGCGACGGCGCCACCTTCTTCTCCGGCGACCCCCACCCTAAAACCTAAAAGTATGAACACATGCCCCACCTCTTTTTGGTCGGAGATTCCAAATCCGGCGTCCTTTCTTCAAAAATCTCTCTCGAATGGCCGGATCGGCGCCCCCCTCAAAACGGAGATTCAAATCTCCGTTCGTTTCTCAACGTCAAGCAAGCGTGGCAACTACTAATGGGTTCGACACGGCGCGGTAAAAAAGCCTCCTCTTTTAAAACCCTAACCCTAATTTTAACTTAAAACCAGTAATCACTTATGATTTTGAGAAATTAATAAAGGGATTTTGTTTGATTTACAGTGATGAACAAAAGGCATATGGATTTCAAGCGAGGAAAGGAAAGAAGAGGCTACTTGGTTTGCATCGCCGACGATGATAAGTTCTTCCACCGTGCTTCAGATAAGTCTCTTTCTTCTTTTTAATGCTCTTCGTCTCCCTCTATTTCTTTGCCTTAGGATGCTGTTGTTGTTCTTTTAGTGTGTGAATATTAACTGGAGGAATATGGTTGTGGCTCCTGGCTTGGTTGATTTTCGTCTGTGATGTGTTTGATGTTTAGCAAAAATTATTTTTTGCTTGCTTCCTTTTGATTCAAAAAAACCATGTGTTACTGTTAATCTGTTTTGGATATATATGATGAACCTTTAGGTTTTGAGATAACTTGCTAGGTTACCTTTTCCAAATTTTATGGGATTGTTACTTTGTGGTTTTATTGTGGTTTGGATTAGATGTTCATTATGATCTTCTGGGCAAAGCTCTAATCTATTCAAATCATCGATTTATTTTTCAATTGTTTTTTTTAAGTGCTTATTTGATAAGCCCTTTTAATCTCTGAGTTGGTTTTGCAGGTTTACAAAAGTGAAGTTACTTTGAATTGAAAGGAAGTTTGCGCCTGTTTTGGAGGTTGGAATTGGGGCGCTTCATCTTCAAACTACTGATTTTTTGGCAATGGCTTGAGGATGCCTTTTTAAACTGCTATACTTACAGCAGCTAATTTCAATTTAACTTTATTTTATCTTGATGTTACATAGAACTTTTTGGATAATGTATAAGTGTACTTTTGGACTATTTGTAGCGCATGTGCAGCTTAAACTTAATACCTCTTTTGGATAATTATGTAACTTTAGAATTATTTGTAACATTTTGGACTTAAAATTCAATTATGCAATTTAATCTCTTTTTTTTAAACATTTAAACTTTGTCTTAATTATTTTACTTGTGTTAATCAATTAAAGTGTTTAAACTTTATCTCAATCTGAAAATGGATTGGGCCATAATGCAATTAAATTGGACTTTCAACTTGGTCACCTTTAGCACATTACTGTTAACCAAAATAAAATGTGACAAAAGGTCTAAAATAAAACATGCCACAAATATTGCAATTTCAACCTTAATCACAAAACCAACACATACACATATATATATGGTGACTTGATCTAAACCAACACACGCATACTTAAAAAATTGCAAATTTAGTTTAAGGATTTATGAATGGTTTAGAAATTTGGCACATATATTTGAGATGTGAAAATGAGCTTAATCACAAGTGATCATAAAAATAATCATGTCTCTTAATACTTACTGGTAATCAAATGGACTTTGGATCAGTGATGTAAAAAGATTTGAACCACACTTTGCAATATTAATTATGGACATGTTTATGTGAATAGGCTTCTTAAAACCAAGAGATCTCATGGATAAACCAAAATGGGCCTTGTTAACCAAAAAGTCCCAAAATGCACCTGTTAACCAAAAAGTCCCAAAATGCACCTGCCATCCCATGCTTCAGCTAATAGCAATAAGAAACAAATGCAACAGATGTCTTCTTAAGGATCTCAACAGATGAAAATGTCACTGAAGACTTGATGTCACTAAGGGCTGAGAAACCCTAAGATAGAACTTACGCCTTAAGATTGAGTTCATGCCTTATGACATATGGTAGTGAATGCTGGTGAAAGATTTTTCCATACCCGGACAAAATTGGGGTATGACAGTTGCCCCTATTTAATTACCTCAAACCGGAAAGTAAGAATGACGGTAGTCTTCGTGCATTCGCGGTGGGAGATGATTAAATACAAAAAGACCCAAATTTTGTCCTAGGAAACGCAAAGAAGAAAATACATGAAGAAAATGCAATGAGAAATAGTAAGAGAAATTATCCTAAAGGTAAAATGAAACAGCCAAGACTTTCTGGGAGTCGTCAGAATAGTATCTTGGACGTCATAGTCGAGATATGTTAGTAATGGAATGACATCCCTAGCTAAATCTCAAGACTTTTTCCAGGATGCTAGTATAGTATAAAGAAAATCTGGCATGAGACTCTTCATTTTGATGAAGCAGCATCTCAAACAGTAAAAGTGAGATTCTCTGTATCAAGTCGAAACAACATCTTATCTGATAGAATTAAGATATTCCAGCAAGGGAAAAATACCTTAATTGAATCTAAGACTCTCCGAGGATATTAGAGCAGTATCTCTAAAAAAATCTGAAATGAGACTCTTCATATTGATGAAGCAGCATGTCAAACAGTAGAAGTGAGATTCTCTGTATCGAGTCGAAACAACATCTTATATGATAGAATTAAGATATTCCAGCAAGGGAAAAATACCTTAATTAAGTCTAAGACTCTCCGAGGATATTAGAGAAGTATCTCTAAAAAAATCTGAAATGAGACTCTTCAATTTGATGAAGCAGCATCTCAAACAGTAAAAATGAGATTCTCTGTATCGAGTCGAAATAGTATCTTATATGATAGAATTAAGATATTCCAGTAAAGGAAAAATACCTTAATTGAATCTAAGACTCTCCGAGGATATTAGAGCAGCATCTCTAAAAATATCTGAAATGAGACTATTCATATTGATAAGGCAGCATCTCAAATAATAGAAGTGAGATTCTCTATATTGAGTCGAAACAATATCTTATATGATAGAATTAAGATATTCCAGTAAAGGAAAAATACCTTAATTTAATCTAAGACTCTCCGAGGATATTAGAGAAGCATCTCTAAAAATATCTGAAATGAGACTCTTCATATTAATGAGGCAGCATCTCAAATAGTAGAAGTGAGATTCTTTGTATCGGGTCAAAACATCATCTCATATGATAGAATTAAGATATTCCAACAAGGGAAAAATACCTTAATTGAATCTAAGACTCTCCGAGGATATTAGAGCAGTATCTCTAAAAAAATCTGAAATGAGACTCTTCAATTTGATGAAGCAGCATCTCAAACAGTAAAAATGAGATTCTCTGTATCGAGTTGAAATAGTATCTTATATGATAGAATTAAGATATTCCAGTAAAAGAAAAATACCTTAATTGAATCTAAGACTCCGAGGATATTAGAGCAGTATCTCTAACAGAGAAATGAGATTCTTCAGATAAATGAAGCAGTATCTCAAACAGATAAATAAGATTCTTCAGATAAATGAAGCAGTGTCTTAAATATTCGTCTGTTGGGGGAAATTTTTAAGAAAAGACTCCTTTCGAGGGAGATTTACTAGAAATGCTCTGCATGGGGAAAAACTTATAAGATACTTTTTAGGGTAACCTCTGCTTGGGGAGCAATGATTGTAAGAAAAAAAATGTTGGGAGTATCATTATTAATCATAAAGTTGAAAAATGATTTGCTGAGAAATAATCCCACGAGCATATGCAGGGTAATAACTTCATTTGGAAATGAGAAATTTCCAAGATATACATGAATGACCTTGGATCCTGATATTTTATATTTGATTTTTGTATGATGTTCCACTTTAGGTGGGAATTCCATGCATGGGATGGTGCATGGGATGTATGCAAGTACGCAATTTGCTGGGGATATTTGCCTGTGCATGTAGGAATGCGAATGATTTTTATTTTGTTGAAATTCCCGTTTTGTGAGAGTGTTATGCATGAGTATGTTGATGACTGGTACAATTATTTCTTGGTGAATTTTCCTATTTGGTAGGAAGATTATGTATGTAATTGATGTACATGGCACATGTGATGTATGCAGGTATGCAAATGGGTAATTAGGATATGCCCCGGTTAAGGCATTTTGCTTTGGGGAATGATGCCAGTAGTGTGGACTTTTGTTATTGCGGTGACCAATGAAGATCAAGCTTTGATGCCAATACTAGGTGATTTTGGGGGTGTATTTGGGTTGCTCCAAGTTACTGAAGGGTTCAGACTTCTCAACACGCGATACTTCATCCATGATTTATTAATGTTTCTACTGGAAATGTAATGGAGTCTTGCCCTGGTTTGGATATACCATAAGTACATTTATGAGAGGCATGAATTAGTAGTTGAAAGGAACATAAGTGTTTGCAAACAGTCCTACACCTCTATGAAAACAAGAATGAATCTTGGAGACTAAAGGATTCGTCTATTTACTGTTTCAAAAGCAATTTTACCACTTTATTCAAACATGTGTTTTATTTTCTCCAATAGTTTTAAAAGTGATGTTTATCAAAAATAAAGGTGATTCACAAACAAACAGATAAAATACAAAAAATGATTTGGGCACAACTTTTGTTGAGAAGATTTCTCTTTTATTGATTTGACCCTTAAATGGGCGATTGTACATAAAGATGCAATTCCTTAATGAGGTAATTGTTGTGCATAGAAACAAAATGGCAATGAAAATTGAGTTCTTATTGAGTTTCCACACTGCTATGATCTTTATGTCTTTTATAGTCCAAGCACCCTGCTTTTGAAAAGTAAGGTAGATTGATTCTTTGTCTTCGAGGGATATTTTAGATACTTGAAAGTACAGCTCTTAGCCTTGGAATTAATCCCTAACTTTTGCATGGACCGCCCTTTCGGGTTTTCGATCCACCAGGATACCCATTTTTGCCTGAATCGCCCTTTCGGGTTTTCAATTCAGCGGGTCAATTCTTTTATTTTTATCCCTAATTTTTGCCTGGATCGCCCTTTCGGGATTTTGATCCACCTGGATAGCCATTTTTGCCTAAATCTCCCTTTCAGGTTTTCGATTTAGCGGCTTTTATTATTCCACTTTTTAGGCGAAGTACTTTTTAATAGCATCAGTATTGGTGGGAAGCGGCAACTCATCACCGTCCATAGTTGCTAGGATCAGAGCGCCTCCGGAAAAGGCTCTAACCACCATAAATGGGCCTTCATAATTTGGTTTCCATTTCCCTCTGGAGTCCTTATGTATGGGCAAGATTTTCTTTAGCACCAAGTCTCCTTCTTGAAACACCCTGGGACGAACTTTCTTGTCGAATGCCTTCTTAAGACGCCTCTGATAGAGTTGACCGTGACCTAACGCTTTCAAGTGTTTCTCCTCAATAAGGTTGATCTCGTCGTACCTTGACTGAATCCATTATGCCTCGTCTAGCTTAGCCTCCATTAAGACTCTCATCAAGGGGATCTCCACTTCTATAGGGAGAACTGCTTCCATGCCGTATACTAAGGAATAAGGGGTTGCCCCTGTTGAAGTTCGTACCGACGTGCGATAGCCATGTAACGCAAAAGGTAACATCTCATGCCAATCCTTGTATGTGACAGTCATCTTTTGGATGATTTTCTTGATATTTTTATTTGCGGCTTCAACAACCCCATTCATCTTAGGTCGATAGGGTGATGAGTTGTGATGCTCGATCTTGAACGTTGTGCATAACTCCTCCATGGTCTTGTTGTTGAGATTGGACCCATTATCGGTGATGATTTTGTTGGGGATCCCATATCGACATATGATGTTGTTTTTTAAGAAACGGGCGACTACGTGCTTTGTGACATTCACATAAGATACGGCTTCCACCCATTTGGTAAAGTAATCTATGGTCACCAATATAAATTTGTGTCCATTAGAGGCTTTGGGTTCTATCATTCCAATCATGTCGATGCCCCACATAGAGAAAGGCCAAGGTGATGCTATGACATTCAGCGGGGTAGGCGGTACATGTATTTTGTCAGCATAGATTTGGCATTTGTGGCATGCTCTGGTGTAATGATAACAGTCGGCTTCCATCGTTAACCAGTAATAACATGCCCTTAGGATTTTCTTGCCATGGCATGCCCATTGGCGTGCGTACCGAAAGACCCTTCGTGTATGTCCCTCATAAGCTGATCAGCTTCGTGTTTGTCCACACACCTCAATAAAACCATGTCGTAGTTTTGCTTGTACACTACCTCTCCATTCAAGAGGAACTTTGATGCCAACCTCCGGAGGGTCCTTTTGTCAAGGCTGGAAGCCTCTGCCAGATATTCCCGCTTCTCCAGATACTGTTTGATATCAAAGAACCAGGGTTTACCATCTGGCTCTTCTGTTGTCGTCAGGAAATGAGCAGGTTCGTCAAAACGCCTAATTTCAATGTGAGGCTGATGGTTGGGCCATATTAATTTGTACATAGAAGCCAAAGTTGCTAAGGCATCTGCCATCTGATTCTCTTCTCGGGGAATATGAGAGAAAGTGATTTTGTCGAATTTTGGGAGTAGCTTCAGCACGTAATCCCGGTATGGAATTAGGTTAGCATGTCTTGTTTCCCAATTACCTCTGATCTGATGTATCACTAGAGCGGAATCCCCAAATACTTCTAGTACCTTGATCTTCAACTCAATAGCTTCTTCCAACCCTAGTATGCAAGCTTCATACTTGTCTATGTTATTTGTGCAGGTAAAACAGAGCTTTGCGGTGAACGGTAGATGGAAATTCTTGGGAGACATCAGCACTGCCCCAATTCCATGGCCTATTGCATTTGAGGCACCATCAAACATGAGCATCCAGCCTGCTCTTGGCTCAAGACTTTCCTCTAGTTCAGAGTCCTCAACATCCTTAACAATCATGATGTTCTCATCTAGGAAGTCAAATTTCAAAGATTGGTAGTCCTCTAGTGGTTGGTGAGCAAGATGGTCTGCTAGTATGCTTCATTTGATCACTTTTTGTGCAACACATTGGATATCGTATTTTGACAGCAGCATCTTCCACCAGGCAATTCTACCAGTGAGAGATGGTTTCTTGAATATATACTTGATGGGATCCATTTTAGATACCAACCAAGTCGTGTGAGTTAGCATATACTGCCTGAGACGCTTAGCGGCCCATGCAAGTGCACAACACGTCTTCTCGAGTAATGAATATCTGGTCTCGCATTCATTAAACTTTTTGCTCAGATAATATACGGCATGCTCTTTTCGACCAGTCTCATCTTGTTGTCCCAATACACAACCCATGGATTCATCGAGCACGGTTAAATACACGATGAGAGGTCTCCCTTCTGCAGGGGGCATCAGAATCGGTGGCTCTTGCAAGTATTCTTTGATTTTGTCGAAGGCTATTTGGCAGTCATCGTTCCACTTCACGCCTTGATTCTTCCTCAGAAGCTTGAATATTGGTTTACATGTTGCAGTAAGGTGAGAGATAAACCTGGAGATGTAATTTAGTCTCCCCAAGAAACCACGAACCTCCTTTTCAGTCCTCGGTGCAGGCATGTTTTGAATGGCTCGAACCTTGTCAGGATCTACTTCAATTCCTTTTTGGCTTAAAATAAAGCCTAAAAGCTTCCCAGATCGAACCCCAAATATGCATTTGTTAGGATTAAGTCCCAACCTAAACTTCCTCAAACGAGCAAATAGTTTCCCCAGGTGTAGCACCTCAAATTTGCACCTCCCATTTGTATATACATTTCATCTTTAGATCATTAACATTGCATTAGCATTGCATAGCATGTTACATCTCATCAGGCAAGACTGGTCAGGAGATTCAACTGTGCAAGGCAACAAGAGCATTGTCCCTGAGATCAAAGCCCTAGGGTTGTTCCATTGAGCTCACACGACTCAAGGATCATTTTGAAGCAATTTGGCCAAGTGTTGAAGCCTCAGAACTCATCAGTGCATGTGCAAATCATCCGAGGCCCATAAAAGTCAACAGAAGTCAACTGCAAAGTCAATTGTGGATTTGGAGGTGGGAAGTGATTAAAGATGATTCATTCATGTTCAAACAAGTCTCATTTGACATTTCAAACATCAACATTGAAGAATTTGAAGTCAGGTCAAGACTTTCCCAAAATAGCAAGTGACCTATAATGTGAAGTTTCCAAAAATGGAAAGGTTTTGGACCAACTTCAACTCAAGATTACATCATCAAGAAAGCTTCAAATGAAATTTTGTCCAACATGAAAGTTGAATATATTTCTCTCCCATTTCCAAAAAGTCCAAGATCATGAATTTCTAATGTGTGGTTGAGGAGATATGATCCAATCATGACAAAGTGTGTTTAAAAATTCAAATGGACATAACTTTTGAACCAAAGCTCCAAAATGAGTGGTTCTTTTTGCAATATTCTCCTCATGACTTGTAGTTTCCAAACATCTCATTACATGGCTTGAATTCCATTTGCATTATCATGTGCTCACTAGTGAAGTTTTTGGAAGAAAAATCTTTAAAATCATTTTGGATGATTGTATGCATACAAAACCAATTCAAAAGCTTGCATGGGCATTAATTAAGTGGATTTGGGCCAGAAGTAAGCACTGTTCATGCATGCATTCCATGCATGGGGGTGAAATACCATTTTGCACATACACATTAGAACTTGTTAATCTTGATTAATTTTGGTTAAAACATGATTTCAGTATGATTAGCATGGGGCATATAAGGTTAAACATAACTGCATTTGCCATTAACATTCATTTTCAAATCTAGATTCAAAAAATCATCAAATTTTTTCTCTCAAAATATTTTCCAAATTCTTCACATAAACACTCAGTTTCTTGCATTATTCTTGGTCCTGGTAAAGATTAGAGTGAGATTGCACGTAAATCTTGGAGCATTCATGCCATATTTGTCCATACTCGAAGCTTGAAGCATCCATGGAGTTTGAAAATTGAGCTGGTTTCACGTGCGCTTAAGCTTCAATCTCTTCACTAATTATCTCAACAAGCATTGTAGAGGATTTCTGGACCATCACAAGCCTTGAAACAAGCCAAATCTGAATTCTGCACTTCAAGAGGTCAGGATTCGACCTCTCTAATTCTCAAATTCTTTTCTATATTTGTATAGATCGTTGATTGGTGAGCATGTTGATATGAATTTTGAGTGAAATGGTGCATTGTACACGAAGTTATGCATGATTCAAGTTTTGATGTCATTTCTTGTTTGCTTCTATTTGATCTGGTCATGATGAATTATGCTTAAGTGATTGTTGATCTTTTATGTACGTTGAAAATGCTGCATATTGATGTCCTTGATTTGGAGTTCTGGAATTTTTTGCTGGAAAATCGCATGAACACCTTGTACTGTTCATTGGCTGCGTGAGGAAGAAGATGAAGATCTTCTTTAGGCAACGCTTTTGCTATACAACAACGGTTTCCTGGTTCGTATCCACGCTGGCTTAGGGTTTATCAGTGATTGGTCCGTACGTGCGTCCACCTTGCAAAATGATTGGCTCAGGATGCTTTGACCCTTGCCACCTGCGCGTTGACTGCCACCTCCTTTAATGAAATGGTGCGTTTCATTAGAGGCGCGCGCTGCATTTTGAACTCACACCGAGTTCGATTCCCAGCGAGGGATATTTTTCAAATGCTTCATGTCTCTTATGTCTTCCCTCCACATTATTCCATACCTTGTTCATGTGATTTCAAAAAATTTCATGAACTTAGGAAAATCATAACTCAATGAATATTAATCCAATTGAGCTCCAATTTTTTGCATCTTGCTCCTCATGTTGTCTAGTTTTTTATGAGTATAAATTTGCAAATTGTGCTTGGCTGGAAAAATATTTTGTGCTAGGATGATTTGGTACATATGCATGTGTGACCTTGCTTTGCTTATCTCAGTGTGAAATGCTTGTTTCTTATCCAATGACTCTGAAATTTTGTGTGTAGTTTCCTAACACATTGATGAACATTCTGGCTTTGGTTTGATATTTTTCCCATGCTCCAATTCTGTTTTATGCTCATGCTAAGTTGGTGTGACAATTTGTGTCACACCTTTTGATGTTCAACTTGTACAATGTGATTGTCATGCCAAATGATGTCCAATGCTTCTGATTTTTTGTGTGATGCATGTTATGGATGTCTTAATTACTCATGAATTTTGCTGGAATTATTTGAATCATTTCTGTTTTAATTGAGAATTTTCATTCATGTTGACCATTTGGATGCTTTGAAATTGCTTTTGACTTCACATGCTTGGTAAATGAACTTGCTTAGTGATTATGATTTGGTTCTTTTAGGAATTATTCTTGAGTGATTAAACATGCTTCATGTCAAGTTTGAGCTTCTGTTTTGGATTTTTGATCCTCTTTTGACCCTAGGCTTTGACCTAGTGGTTTGGACTTATCATTTGAGTTGTGATTTCAGGTTCAGATGCACCTTGCCATGATTGGAGTGGCTCATTCATTTAAGCTTGATTATTGGTTGTTGTTTAATAACACTTGTGTGTTTTGTAGGTTGATGCCAATTCATTTGTGTTTGCCTTGTGCCTTGCTCATTGTTGTCTGCTGATGCATTGTCTGTCTGCTTGTTATTGACTGTTGATTGTTTGTCTGTACAGTTGAACTGATTGGTTTAGATTTTTTCACAGGTACCTAAGTTGCTTTGAGTTCACCTGAACTTGCTTTGCTAGCTTGCGGTTTGCTTACCACTAAGGTATAACTTCTTCTGACTTCATGTAGTCTGGAAGACCTGTCCTGTTATGTGGGCAGGCACCTGTCTGAAGTCCTCCTTAAGAGGCAATGCTTGTGTTTGTTTAATTTTGTGCCTTGTACATTCAAAGACCTCCTAAGTGAAGAGGCACTGGCAGATACAAGGGATGTGCAATCCATCCCCTGCTATTCAGTGTGTCATTCATCTTGCTCACACCATTGTGTTGATGCACTTTGAATAAGAACCCAAGATCATGTTGTGTCAGTCATCTGTGGAGAAGAGTTCCTACATTCTGAACTCCCACACTTTCTATTTTGAGTCAAGATCTCCCAGGCCAGGGATAAGAGCTGTGAGGTCTTACCCTCATCCCCATTTCATCTGCTTCACCCTAACTCTCAATGTTAGGGTTAAGAGCTAACCACCCCCCATTTCAGTTGGTTTGTTTGTCGAGGTTGACATGACCCCTTGACTAAAACCTAGCCTTATGTGAGCCTTCTGATTGCATATAGTGTGTGCTAATTGTGCTTGTGTTTGCTTTTGTGCTATGTTTAGGCTAGCTTGCTTCCTGTGCAAGTTAGGATAGAAACCTCAACCTAGGACCATGGTGGATATATATGACAACTTCTAGGCTCGAGTCGTAGTCTCCCTAGTAGTTTGTGTTTCCCAGACTCTGGTTAGGGTAGAAGTTCTTTCCCTGCGTAGGGGAACTACGTCGCCCTGATCCTCATACCAGATGAGGTACATAGGCAGGAGATGAGCTGATCTCTCCGGGCGCCCTTTTTCTTGTTCAACCCCTTTGTGTGTGTTGGAGTCTGACATAAGTCCAGCGATTGGCAGTTGATTTCGTGTGTGTGTGTTTGTTGGTTCGGAGTCTGATGTAAGTCCAGCGATTGGCATTCGGTTTCTGTGTTTGCTTGTTTGTGTGGAGTCTGACATAAGTCCAGCGATTGGCAGTCAGTTTCCTGTGTGGTTTTGTTTGGCGTGCGTTAGCCGAGCTACGAGTGCTCTGATTCTTCTCCAGTCAGAGAAGATACGTATGCATAGGATGCGACATCCTAGCGAGCATGTTTCCTCTGTCCCGAACTACGTCGACTCTGATGTCTGTGCATGACAGACTACGTAGGCCCAGGATGCGATATCCTGCCGAGTCCCGTTTCTTCCGTCTTTCTGTGTTTCCTTCCAGCCTTGTGCGGTGTTTGAGCAGTTTTAGCAACCTTTCTTCCTTTCTTTTTGAGCGTGGATCCCGTCGAGTACGACGGATGCGTAGGGGTGCTAATACCTTCCCTTCGCATAACCGACTCCCGATCCCATCTCTCTCTGGTCGCGAGACCATGTCTTTTCCAGGTTTACTTTGAGCGTTTCCTTTCCCTCCTTTGGGATAAATAACGCACGGTGGCGGCTCTGTTGTTTCATTTTCCCGCCGGTTTTTCGCGTAATGCGACACCAGGTTAGTGATATGTTCTTCTTCTGTCTGGGATTTGGCAATCATGTCATCGATATACACCTCAATCTCTTCATGAATCATGTCGTGAAAGAGAGTCACCATGTCACGTTGATATGTTGCCCCAACGTTCTTTAATCCAAACGGCATTAGTTTGTAACAAAAGGTGCCCCAAGGGGTAATGAACATGGTCTTTTCCATGTCCTCGGGATCCATTTTAATTTGGTTGTATCTAGAGAAACCATCCATAATAGAAAACACGGAGAACTGAGCTGTGTTATTCACCAATACATCAATGTGAGGTAATGCGAAATCGTCTTTGGGACTGACTCTATTTAAGTCTCGGTAGTCTATGCACATGCGGACTTTTCCATCTTTCTTCGGTACTGGTATAATGTTGGCAACCCATTATGGGTACTTGGCGACTTCCAGGAAACCAGCGTCAAACTGCTTTCTTACCTCTTCTCTGATCTTGAGAGCCATATTTGGTCGAGTCCTTCTTAGATTTTGTTTGACAACGGAGCATTCTTCTTTAAGGGGAAGCTTGTGGGTCACGATATCAGTATCTAATCCGGGCATATCTTGGTATGACCAAGCAAACACGTCGTCATATTCGTGGAGGAGCTCTATCAACCTTGTCTTTACTGCATCTTGAAGCGCGAAGCCTATCCTTACTTCTCTTTTGTCTTCTTTTGTTCCCAGATTAATAACTTCAACGTCCTCCTGGTGTGGTTGAATGACCTTCTCTTCTTGTCTGAGTAATCTGGCAAACTCTTCAGAGAGTTCGCAATCTTCCCCCACTTCGTCTTCAGCTTGGTAGATTGGACAATCAAAATCATATTGGACCTTAGCAGTGTCGTTATCAATGGTCTCCGTGGTGTTTCTGCATGTTATGATTTATGCAGTTTATTTAGAAAGCGCATGCATAAAAACTGATGCCATTTTTGTAAATAAATAAAAAACGAAAGGAAAGGAACAAAAATTTGGATGCAAATTGCCATTTCATTGATGATAAAAACTCTTAAAAAAATATAAAGGAGGCCCTACAACATGCCACTGTGCCTTGGGCAGAGCACAGGGTTTTATCTAAGACGATAAAATTACTTTTGAAAATTTTGGGGAACTTCCACAGCCTTCCAGTTTGTCAGTTCTTCATTAGGTGCGGCTTGTCGCATCCAGCTAGACACCCCCTCTTCGCGATCTTCTTCATTGATCATCGCCACCTGTTTTCCAAAGATATGGCCGGCGCTGGTGAATGTTTTCTCTACACAAGGAATCTGCTCTTTGTCATGTTGGTTACCGGCTTTATTTGATGACGGGTCATACCCCAGGCCAAACTTGTCTCGTTTCTCTTTCACTTCCAACACTTTGCCCCAATCTTGAGCATTTCCACTTTCCATAACAGCCTTGGCTCCTTGCTACGAGGCCATGGATGGTCCTGATTTCGGGGTCTCCAATGTCTGTTGGATGGCCATCATATATACCACTTCCAAGGATTGGAATGGTATCTCAGTTATCTCGCTATCCACCTCGATATATCGGAAAGATGTCAAGTGCCTAACCAAGATATCTTCCTCTCCTCCAATCACAATCATCTTGTCATTTGTAATGAATTTTAGCTTTTGATGTAGAGTGGAGGTGACAACGCCTGCGAAGTGAATCTAGGGTCTCCCAAGTAGGCAACTATAACCGGGATGTATGTCCATGACCTGGAACGTGATATTGAAAATAGTTGGACCTATCTTTGTCGGTAAATCAACCTCTCCTATCACTGCTCTCCTTGAGCCATCAAATGCCTTTACGATTAGGGTGATGGGCTTCATACTTATCCCTTCCATTGGCAGATTTATCAAAGTGGTCTTTGGCATGATATTCAGCACGGAACATGTGTCTACTAACACCCTTGATAGTATAGTATCTATGCATTTCAAGGAGATATGTAGGGCCTTGTTATGGTTCTTTCCCTCGATCGGTAGTTCATCATCATTAAAACCCAAAAAATTCCCAGTGGTCACACAAGCTATCACATCGTCAAACTGTTCTATCGTTATGTCTTTCGTGATATAAGCGGCGCTCAATACTTTCAACAGCGATTTCCTATGTGCTTCTGAGTTGAGCAATAGAGATAACATGGAGATTTTTGAAGGTGTTTGATTTAGTTGGTCCACCACTTTATAAATATTCTTCTTGATTATCCTCAGAAATTCCTCGGCCTCTTCACGAGTAACTGCAGCTTTAGGAGACAGGTGCATGTCTTGCATTTCTTGATTAGGGACGGGGATCTGGACAACAACTTCCTTCCCTTTAGTCTTTGCAGAAGTATCAGCAGTTCTTGGCGCGAACACTCGTCCACTACGTGTCATTCCTGCCGGCCCCACAATTGAGGTGACTTTTGGTTCGTTGATCATCAAAAGTTGGTCTTCCTATCCCTGTTTAAAAGCTCTGGGCTGATATATCCATGGGACCGCCTTCTCATCTTCATATGCAAATGGTACTGGAAACTCTATCACCAACGCGCTTATAGGTATTTCCACAATAACCTCATCATAAGGAATGTCCACCACGGCTATCTCTTCCTGGAGCTTGCTCTTGACACGGTAATTTATTTGTAACTCACCTCGATCCAGCATTTGTTGTATAAAATTCCTCAATTTTTTATTATTCTCTTCAGCAACTAGCTCCTCCGGGATTAGTCCACTCTTCAGCAATTGTGCTCCTATCCTAGTGATAGGGGTTTGAATCTCTTCAACCTTACGGATCAATTTGCCTTGATCACTCTCCTCAATGGCGCTGACGGAAGCATCCTTATGCATCGCCATAGGATTGGTGTTCATGTTCGGGCGTCTCGGAGTGAATGAGACGGCCTTTGCTTCAATCAAGTCTTGTAGCCGATTTTGAAATGCAAAACAATTCTCCAAGGTATGACCAGGTGCTCCCATGTGAAATTCACAATGGGCGTTAGCATCATATCTAGGTGGATATGGAAAAATAACTGGTTTTAACTCCCTCAATGTCAGAAGGCCCTCCTTTTGCAAATATGGGCATATCTGGCATAAGGTACTGGTAGGGGACCAAGTTGCGTTCTTGGAGGTCTTGGCTTGAATTGTCTTGGTGGTGCGGTGTTTTGCTGTTGACGATTGTTGATGTTGTGGTTGATACACTTGTTGTTGCTACATTGGTTGTTGATAAGGTATGGGTACTACAGCGGCAACTTGGCCATATGAAGCTTGTTGCTTCCCCTTATAGCCTCTGGATATAGCGTTCGTTTCACCTTTTCTTTTCTTCGGGAAGCCTCCATAATACTTTTTTGGTGCGCTAGGGGCTACCACAGCTCCTGGAATCTTTCCATCCCTTAACCCCTTTTCTATGCGATCTCCAATTGTGACTAGATATGCAAAGTCGGACGTTGCACTACTCACCAATCTATCAAAGAATGGGTCCTTCAAGGTGTCCACAAATATTCCAGTCATTTCCTTTTCAGACAATGATGGCTCTACCTGAGCAGCCAACTCTCTCCATCGCTGGGCGTATTCTTTAAATGACTCATTTTCTTTCATGGCCATCCCTTGTAACTGCATTCGATCAGGTGCCATATCTAAGTTATATTTGTACTGACAGAGAAATGCGTTAGCCAAATCCTCCCAGCTTTGAATCCTCCCCTGCTCTAAACCCATGTACCATCTTAGAAATGCTCCACTTAGACTGTCTTGGAAACAGTGTACAAGTAGTTTGTCGTTTTCGGTATGAGCAGCCATTTTCCTGAAGTACATTACCAGGTGACTTCTTAGGCAAGTCTGTCCTTTGTATTTCTCGAAATCAGGAGTTTTAAATTTAGCCGGGATGACTGAATTTGATACCAAACGCATGTTCATGGAAGAAGCGCCAAAGATATTATTCCCTTCTATGGACTTGATCTTCTTTTCTAGGGTACGGGGCCTATCTGCAGTAGGATCTGGAAGTATCTTAGGCCTCGGTTAATCAGGCACATAGAAAGCATCGTACTGGTCATCTCCTATTTCGGATCCATGATGAGTAGACGTATCAGAAAGCTCTGCACGATCCCCATCTCCTTTGCCTCCTACCGGTATCTGAACCAATCTCTTCTTGGTGGGGACGTAACTCTCGTCTTGGGGGTTCAAACCTGGTGTGCCATCATTCCTTTCTTCCCTAGCTTTTTCCTCCTCAATCCTCTCTCTTTGAGCAATTGCGAGCATTGTCTCCAACAGTTGATCCATTTTCTCTTGGATCATATTGATGTTTGTCCTCATGGTAATTTGGTTTGCCTCAACTTGCTCTAGCATCATCTTGTATTTGCTTCGCGTCTCGTATCGGTGTTGATTAGTCAGTGTGGCTGGATAAAGGGTAAAAAGGTTGGGTAAGTTTTTTTGAATTTTTATGAAGCGTGATGCATAATAAAGATGCGAATGTCATGCATATTTTATTTTCAGGGAATCGTTCGAGTTTCATTAGTTGTTAGTAATTCGAAGAAACAAGAAATACTTAGAATATCAATAATGGAGTAATTTTTAAACGTCATTCATTCAAGTACATAACATAGGAGTCCAAAAAGGCCCATAGTTCAAAATACATTGTTAAAGGAACAAAATATAAGACATAGGAAAATTAAACTGCAGGCTTTCTGGCTTGGAGATCTTCTAGTTCCTCCTTGAATCTCTTCAGCAACCCTCTACGGAGCAGAATGAAACTGATTATGGCTGGAGGAGTGCTATCATCCTTCAATTCTTCGACTGCGTCTCTTAACTTCCATGATAATTCTGTAGCCGCCCAATTACAAAACCCCACTAGCCCATCGAGCTTTGCACCTAACTTATCCTGATCTCCTTGCAATAAGTCTATGGTCTTCTTAAAGAATTCATAATCTTCAATCACATAGTCTCGCTCGTTCAACCATATGGAGTTGTCTTAGTGTAATGACTCTAGCTGGTTCTTCCAATAGATGGCAGACTCTTTTGCATCTCTTACTTCTCGACACTTCTCCTCCCATATCATGGGTGAAACCCTAAAAGCTTCGGCGGCTATATTCTTGAGTCGGCGTTCCTGATCTACTTCAGCCATTGCATGACGAACAAAATTGGTGAGTTCTTTAATCTGAGCCCCAAGTGTATCTCTTATCGTCTTGTTTTCCTTCGTGGCTAGATGCCACCAACGCTCATTGTCTTGACATTCTTTCTGAGTTCGTCGTAGTTGACCCTTAAGAGTATCTAAACAATAGTCAGCTTATTTTAATCCCACTTTTATCTTTTTCCTCTTATGCTCCTCCTTGTTGAACTTTTCCACATGTGCTTGAAGTTGTGCATCCTTTCTCTCAAGCTCCCACTTCATGGTGTTTTTCTCATTGATGGTTTGTTGGAGTTTTATCTGCAATTATTCATTCTCTTTTTCTAACTTTTCCATGGTGGTCTTGAGTTCCTCCACTTCTTCAATAGGGACATGGGTGAGCTTAGATTCAAGAAGAGGTACAGGTGTCCGAATGATAAATGGCATTTTGATCATCTCCACCCTTTCCTTTACCCAATGAAAATATGGTTCTTTCGTAATCCATTTGCTCTCCCCAAATCATCTTTCCCTTTTCGATTGATATTCTTCCAAGCCTCTTTGATTCGTTGGAACAAGCTAGAATTCTCAACCCCAAAGTCAAGTAACAAGAAAGCTTCCAAAGACCTCGCCTCTAGAGGGCCTTCCATTGGGTAGCCAAGTTGTCTGAGTGATAGAACCGGGTTAGCATTCACACATCCTTGAGTTCCAATAAGTGGTATATTAGGGAAATCACCACAACTGAATATGATGTCCTTGTTGATGTATTCTTTAGAATACCAAGAAAGATCTTCAGATCGGAGTGATCCCAATCTCTGAGGCCAACTAACATCCGTCTGTTCAAACCAAGCACCTGTCTTTGGAAGATGTTCTAGGAACCACTGATATAATAAACAAGCACAACAAGCAATCACTCATTTCTTCTTAGTGTACCTATGGCTCATGTAATAGTAAACATCAGCTAACAAAGTGGGTACTGGGTTCCCAATAAGGAAAACACAAATGGCAGCCATGTCTACGAAACCATCCATATTCGGGAACAGGACGACGCCATAGATGGCCAATGCAATAGCAGAGTAACAAGCATCCCAACTTTCTGCTTTTAGTAGGGTATGAGCTCTTTCCAAGAGAAAACTTAGCGAAAATCCTTTGGTATTCCCTTTGGTCTCTAGGTTAGCCTCTACTTCCTTTTCATCCATGTGAAGCGTGCTAGCAATGATCTCAAGGGGCAAAGATTCATCTATCCCTTCAAATAGTGGCTTATTCTTCCTAGGAATCCTAACAAGACACTCGAATTCTTCCAACGTTGGTGCTAGCTGGAATTCTTGGAATGTGAAGCATCTTAAAGGTAGGTCATAGAATTGGGCCAAAGTGATTAAACTTGTATAGTCTACTTGTTGGTTGAGGATGCTGAGCATATTGCCATAATTCTTCCCAAAGTTGATTATGTACACCGAGTGCATCTGAGAGACCAAGTCACGCAAGCTCCTTAGATCGGGATCTTTGAACTTGAAAGAGTAAATGTTTCTTTTGCTTGATTCCATGTTTCTTGAATTCCTGCAACTCATGACACTCATATTCCTTGGAAATTAAATAATATGAATGTTATGTTATGAATGATGTTATGCATGCCATAGGTAGGTCAATATACAGGTCGTGAGAGTGGGTATCCTTGGTTACTAAACAAAACCCTTTTGGGAGGATGCTAAAGTTAAAAGGTTCCCAAAGTCGTCGAACACTATTTAGGAAAGTTATTGTCATGACGAAAGCTCATCAGCCAATAACATCCCAAAAATGAGTCTCGTTTGGGTGAGGCCTTCATATGGTCCCAAAGAGGAAAACTCCTAGTGGGTCCATACTACATAACTCTCGAGTCCAAGGTTCTAATAAGGTTCTCAGAATCATAGATCGAGGTTGAAAATATTACTGTAAGATAGTAACACGTCCAAGGGATCTCATCTGATTGGGGCTTTCATATTAACCGAACAAGTCTGAAACTTCGTAGGTTAGTACTAAATAACTTCGTAGCATATCACACAAAGTATCACCAACCAGAGAACCCCAAATAAGACATAGTCAATAAATCACAATACAATAATTATGACAGAATGATAATAACAGAATAAAAATAGCAGACAAATAAACAAGATTAATACACAATACAGATACCGAACTAAATTAGGCTTCACTCTCTTTTGCTTGGAGCTAGTCTCCAGCAGAGTCGCCATCTGTCGCATCTCAAAAAATACGATTCCTCGCGATGGTCGCGGAAAAATTTTATGTTCGAACAGAGTCGCCACCGAACTTTATTTATCCCAATGAAGGAATAGGAAAATATCGATAAAACCTTTAGGAAATAGAATAATGGTCGTCGCAACCATATTCGGGTTCGAGAGTAGATTACGCAAAAGGAAGGTATTAGCACCCCTCACGTCCGTTGAACTCAACGGGAACCTTTTAGTTCTAATTTGCGTTTCGAGTGTTAATTTATGTTTTTTTGTTATCTTTGGGTTATAAAATATCGAAAATGGAAATGGATGAGAACCTCAGAAAGGAGAAAGGGAGGTTTTTTATTAGTGTTCTCACGAAGATACAACAATCTCTTGCCTACGTATCCTTATGGTGCAATAAGGAAATCATAGCATTCGTAGTTCGGGGAACTACGGTTGGTTGGTGTCTTTTAGTGAACAGCTGTTTAGATCGGGTTCTAAAGGCTAAACGTTGGCTTGTCTACTCTCGGCGGAGGCTTAAGCATTGGTTTGTTATGCGCATTAGAAAGGATTAAATGGTGTTCTTTCTGAAAATAGTTTTGGTCACACGGGGGTGACAAGTTGGATTAATATGTTGGATGTTTTGATTGGTTGAGATGTTTTTGGTTGGATGACGATTACTCGGATAGTTGAGTAAGACAACTCGTATCCTAACAGTCGAGAAAGGGAATAGAAGACTCTAGACCACTTTCTTTTTCATCCTTAATTATAGATAGGATTTGATAATAATTAAGGTGTTTTGAATGGATAACGAATACTCAGACAATCGAGTAAGACAACTCGTATCCTAATAATCGGGAAAGGGAATAGAAGACTCTAGACTGCTTTCTGTTTCATCTGAGTATTCATGAAAATAAGGTTTATGTATGGTTGGTATTTTTAAGATAAACGACAAATATTCGAATGACTGAGTAAGAGAACTCATATCCAAGCATTTGAGAAGAGGAATTGAAAACTCAAGACCATCTCCTTTTTCGTATAGCTTGTTAAGAAAATGATTTGATTAAGTTTTATGTTTGCGGAAAAATGACAATTATTCGACTGACCGAGTAAGAGAACTCGTATTCGACCAATTGAGGAGTGAAGTTGAAAACTCAAAGTCAACTCCCTTTTCATTTAGCTTAATATGAAAATAATTTGATTTAATCGGGGTTTGGAAGTTTGTAGAGGAACGATAATTATTTGACTAACCAAGTAAGAGAACTTGTATTCAAATAGTCGTGGAGAAAAAATTGAAGACTCAAAGTTATCCTCCTTTTGGTTTCTTGTTATAAAAGGATTTGATTTTTGTGCTTAAGTGGATTAGAAATGATGATTATTAATCGAGTAAAAGAATTCATATTCAAATAATCGAGGAGAGGAGTTGAAAACTCAAAACCATCTCCTTTCTTATTCCTAAGTGAAATAACGTTTAATTGTGATAAGGTATTCTAATTCTTAATAAAGAATGCTCGATGTTGGATCGAGGTTTTGAACTTGTATTTTGTAAATGAATTGGATTTATTTAGTGAATAGTTCATCTAATCAATTAATTAAAATCGAATAGGTCTCATTGTAAGAAGGCCTAAGAGTAAGCCATGTGAGGTTGATGGCGATACTTTTACAAGCGATCGACTTACAAAGGTGTTTTGAAAATGGGCTCGACTTTAAATCGAGAAATATGTGATTTATTTTTGAAATTGGTTCGAATGATTTCAAATCGGTTAAAACGACATAATCTTGTCACAATTGTAACACACCATACATATGCATTCAAGACTTGATACAAATAAGTAGGTACAAAATAATAATGCACAAACATTCCACAAAAATGAGCTATTATTTAAAATTACAAATGATAGTAACAATAATATTATTAATTAATTAAATAATTAATGGATTATTTGGTTAAATAATGTAAATGATTAAATAGTAATCATATAAATAAATAATTAAATAACTATCATTAGGGATTAATAACAACAATATATATATATATATATATATATATATATATATATATATATATATATATATATATATAATATATATATATATATATATATATATATATATATATATAATTTTGAAAGAAAGTAAATGAAATAAATGAAATAAAAGTAAATGAAATATTTAAATATTGTAAAATAATTAAATAACTATCGTTAGGAATTAATAACTATCTAATGTATATATTTTATAAGTATATATGAAAAATATAATAAAAAAGAAAGAGCAAGTCAAAAAAATAAAGAAAATTGGTTGGTATCAAGTGAGGCCCAAATCTGGGCGCTGCTGAATAACAAAGGGGGGTTTCTTGGTAAAAAAGTCTTTGGGCCCAATTTGGATTGGCCCAAAACGAAACCAGTAAGGCCTGGTCAACTGTGTTTACCTCGTGGGGTGTCTTGGACCCTTAGATCTGGGGACTTGACCCAGTCAACAAATTAAATGGATGGGTTGAGAGGGTGCATCATTATATGGTGGGGGAATCCACACGGGATCCCCTGGTTGACTCAGTGGTCAACCATGCGTGGCGCCTTCTGGAGAGGCCACTTGGCCTCCACGCGTCACCCCTCATCATCATATAAAAACAAACATTGAGAGAGAGAGAGAGCATCATTTGTTCATTGTCCTTCTCTCTCTTCAATTCTAAAACCTCAAAATGCTCTGCAACTGAACTCTATCTCCGTCATCACCCCGGCCAAACCTGTCGGAAAAGACAGTGGCGACAGGCCAACCGCGGCGGCGCCGCCTTCTTCTCCGGCGACCCCCATCCTAAAACCTAAAAGTCTGAACACATACCCCACTTCTTTTTGTCCAGAGATTTCAAATCCGACCTCCTTTCTTCAAAACTCTCTCTCAAATGGCCGGATCGGCGCCCCCTCAAAATGGAGATTCAAATCTCCGTTGGTTTCTCAACGTCAAACAAGCGTGGCAACTAATAATGGGTTCGACACGGCGTAGTAAGAAAGTTTCCTCTTTTAAAACCCTAACCCTAATTTTAACTTAAAACCAACAACCATTTATGATTTTGAGAAATTAATAAAGGGATTTTGTTTAATTTACAGTGATGAACAAAAGGCATATGGATTTCAAGCGAGGAAAGGAAAGAAGAGGCTACTTGGTTTGCATCGCCGACGATGATAAGTTCTTCCACCGTGCTTCAGATAAGTCTCTTTCTTCTTTTTAATGCTCTTCATCTCCCTCTATTTCTTTGCCTTAGGATGTTGTTGTTGTTCTTTTAGTGTGTGAATGTTAACTGGAGGAATATGGTTGTGGCTCCTGGCTTGGTTGATTTTCGTCTGTGATGTGTTTGATGTTTAGCAAAAATTATTTTTTGCTTGCTTCCTTTTGATTCAAAAAAACCATGTGTTACTGTTAATCTGTTTTGGATATATATGATGAACCTTTAGGTTTTGAGATAACTTGTTAGGTTACCTTTTCCAAATTTTATGGGATTGTTACTTTGTGGTTTGGATTAGATGTTCATTATGATCTTCTGGGCAAAGCTCTAATCTATTCAAATCATCGATTTATTTTTCAATTGTTTTTTTTAAGTGCTTATTTGATAAGCCCTTTTAATCTCTGAGTTGGTTTTGCAGGTTTACAAAAGTGAAGTTACTTTGAATTGAAAGGAAGTCTGCGCCTGTTTTGGAGGTTGGAATTGGGGCGCTTCATCTTCAAACTACTGATTTTTTGGCAATGGCTTGAGGATACCTTTTTAAACTGCTGTATTTACAGCTGCTAATTTCAATTTAACTTTATTTTATCTTGATGTTACATAGAACTTTTTGGATAATGTATAAGTGTACTTTTGGACTATTTGTAGCGCATGTGCAGCTTAAACTTAATACCTCTTTTGGATAATTATGTAACTTTAGAATTATTTGTAACATTTTGGACTTAAAATTCAATTATGCAATTTAATCTCTTTTTTTTTTAAACATTTAAACTTTGTCTTAATTATTTTACTTGTGTTAATCAATTAAAGTGTTTAAACTTTATCTCAATCTAAAAATGGATTGGGCCATAATGCAATTAAATTGGACTTTCAACTTGGTCACCTTTAGCACATTACTGTTAACCAAAATAAAATGTGACAAAAGGTCTAAAATAAAACATGCCACAAATATTGCAATTTCAACCTTAATCACAAAACCAACACACACACACACACACACACACACACACACACACACACATATATATATATATATATATATATATATATATATATATATATATATATATATATATATATATATATATATATATATATATATATATATATATATATATATATATATATATATATATATATATATATATATATATATATATATATATTATATATATATATATATATATATAAATATATATATATATATATATATATATATATATATATATATATATATATATATATATATATATATATATATATATATATATATATATATATATATATATATATATATATATATATATATATATGGTGACTTGATCTAAACCAACACACGCATACTTAAAAAAATGCAAATTTAGTTTAAGGATTTATGAATGGTTTAGAAATTTGGCACATATATTTGAGATGTGAAAATGAGCTTAATAACAAGTGATCATAAAAATAATCATGTCTCTTAATACTTACTAGTAATCAAATGGACTTTGGATCAGTGATGTAAAAAGATTTGAACCATGCTTTGCAATATTAATTATGGACATGTTTATGTGAATGAGCTTCTTAAAACCAAGAGATCTCATGGATAAACCAAAATGGGTCTTGTTAACCAAAAAGTCCCAAAATGTACCTGCCATCCCATTCTTCAGTTAATTGCAATAAGAGACAAATGCAACATATGTCTTTTTAAGGATCTCAACAGATGAAAATGTCACTGAAGACTTGATGTCACTAAGGGCTGAGAAACCCTAAGATAGAACTTACACCTTAAGATTGAGTTCATACCTTATGACATCTGGTAGTGGATGCTGGTGAAAGATTTTTCCTTACCCGGACAAAATTGGGGTATGACACTCTGACACAATTTTTGAATGATCATTGTCAATGTGTCTCTTCTTCAACCCAACAAACTACCTCGCTTTTACATCATGACATTCCCCCCACGTACACATCCCAATTTGGGGCCTAACCATCTTCATCCGCCTAACAAACATACCATCACACCCAGACCACACAACAACACACCTTTTATGCCACCTCATCCCAACACCAAAATCCCCACACTCCATTCCCTAAAACAAACTACTATTAATATGAACAACAAACCAGCCTACGCCCACTCATACAATACACTCCAATTCCTCAATCAAACTTTGATAACTCAAACCCCCAATCTCAACCCCAAACATTTAACATTACATTCTCTCAACCCACTTCTACATTCAACCTTGATGATGTCTATTATCCTCCAATTCAACACACCTAACCCAACACCTTCACACAACCAACACATTCACTACCCGACTTTGATCTCACGGATGAGCACCTATTGGATATCCCTAGTTTTTCCATTCAAGATTTTGCCGATATGGATATGCGTCCCAATACAACACATCAACATCAAGATCTGTCTTCTAACTCATCTCCATCTCCCCCAAGACAAAGAGCTAAAGAGTTAGGCAAGAGAAAACGCAAAAAATAGGCACAAGAACATGCGGTCACTATAATAAATAAAATATAATTTTTTTTTCATGTAATTCAATAAAATATATATTATTTCTTACGATAATTTATATGCTTAATTAATATAATTATAAATTTATTATAAAAACAAAATTTAATTTATAAAAAAATTATTAAAAAACTATAATTTATATTATTTAAATATTACAATTATTATAAAACTATTTAATATTAATAAAAAAAATGTATTTAAATTAAATTTTAAAAAAAAGGTCCTTCATCCACTCGGCCATCTATTGGCCGGGTCCTTTCTTCCCAAAAAATGTCTTCATGAACTCGTCTATTCATTGGGCAAGTATATTCTAAAAATAGGGCATTCGAGATTTTTTTTTCAGAATGAGATAGATTGGAAATAAAATTTCAAATATGGGACAAGGCAGTAAAAAAGTCGTGTGAATGAGTATTATAAACAATCATTTAAATTTGACAGAAACCGATATGAAATTCACTAATATGAAATCCATTCTTCTAACTTCATGAGCACTTTCAACCCATCAAAAAAGTTCATGACCGGATGTGTCATTCTTTTTCCAATTGCAATCACCTTCTCCTTTACCTGGTGTTTACCTGGTGGTTCATTCATTTCGTGGATGAGTTTTTCTCTCCGATCAATGCTCAACTTGGTATCAATATCTTTGGTCTTGGATTCATAACTTCCATAACCTTCATCTTCTTGATTGGGGTTTTCATGTCATCATGGTTGGGTGCTTCTATCCTGGGACATGGGGAGTGGTTTATCAAGCGAATGCCTCATTTGACATTCACGTGTGGGTGAATATGCATTGGGATTTGGGATTCATCACCTCCTCTGTTGTCCTTCAGACTTATTCTGGAGATGAGGAGTTATGTTGTGTCTATGTCATTAGGACAAACATATCAGTCCGAGAAGGAATTGAAATTGTTGTTTCTTGAGGCTTGTCAATGCCAAAGATCCTATCAACGCTTGACTTTACATGTTCTGGTGGAAATAAGCCGACATGGTAGAAGATGAAAGTAAAAAGAACAATAGTTGTTCGCTGTTTAACAACTTATTTCATATGGAGATATCAGAAAAGAAGCGCAATCAATGGGTTACAAATACATGCATAGAATTTAATATTTGTTGGAAAATATAGTTTGGGTAGTTCTATCATAATTGAGAGTAGCTTCTTGAGCAGAAAAGTGTGAATTCAAGTAATGTGTTGTGTTTCTTTGAAGAAGTAGCCATCATTTTAGTTATAAATAAAGTCAATTTAAAATAAATAAATAAATAATAAACTATTCTATTCATAAATACCACATCATTAAATTTTTTTTTTTTGTCTAATGATAAAAGTGGATGTTCATCCTTATTCTTCTTTTCATCTTCCTATTTTCTATTAATAGTTGTGATTTTCCATTTGCTAAAGTCCTATAAATAAGATTCACATTGCAATGTAAAATATATTTTTGAAAATGATAATATAATATTACTTTCTCTCTTCTCTTCCTCTCTTTGATCTCTATATTATTTTATTTAGTTGTATAACACATTATCAACACGAAACTCTCAAGTATGATTCTTTTGCTTTTATTTCGAATTAATCCTGAACCATCATTTATTTCGAATTATGGAAATAAGAAAATATAGTTGAGTATGTGATATAATTTATTTAACATTAGAAAAGTATATTATTATTGATGACTTTTTGTAATTTTAAAAAGTTGTCAAAAGATTGTCATTTCAAAAGAATGACACAAATAATTTTAACACATCCCAGAAGGATGATTATAATTTTTAGATCATTATTTTTGACAAATCATTTATATAATTCCTGAGGAACTTATAAAACATAGTATCCATGAAGGATGGCAAAATAACATTATATAATTTCTGAAGAACTAGTAACGCTCTATTTGCTATTTTAGCAAGAAATTTTTTGTTTCTCATAAAAAAGGAAGTTGAGAATTTTTTTGGTTAAACTAAAAACTCTAAATTATTAGTTGTTATTTTTAAAATATCGGAATTTATTTATCCTTATATTTATTATTTTGTCAAGAGATTGAAATTTGTTTGAAATATTATTATTTCATGATTTTGATCGAGTTAGCAATTTAGATTTTATAACAATTAAAAGAAAATGCAAGATGTATTTTGTTATAATTTGATATTTTTTTTAAGTAGATAATTTAAAGGCTAATGTAACAATCCAATTTACTATTGTGTTATTCAAAATGTTGGAATTTACAAAAGTGTTATTTTAAATATTAATATTTAATATTGCCTTTATGATAATTATCTCATTATAATATTTAATACTTAATATTTTATCTAATTTTTATTTTTTATGATAGAATTAAGTATGTCAAATATTACGAAATTAGATTTTGGGGCTCTTGATATTTCGGGAAAGAACTATTTGACATTGACTCTAGAAGTTAAATGTCATTTAAACGCAGAAGGTCACGGCGACACTATTAAATAAGGAAATAAATCATTTGATCAATAAAAGGAAAAAACAATGATATTCCTTCGTCGCCGCCTTCATGAGGATTTTAAAAATGATTGGATGCATTTACGTTAGCAGGATTTTAAAAGTGTAAGTGATTATAATTCTGCAATGTTTAGAATAACTTCTAAGCTGACACTATGTGGAAAAAAAGTAACTGATGAAGATAGGTTAGAAAAAACATTTTCCACTTTTTATGCATCCAATGTGCTCCTATAATAGCGATATCGAGAAAAAGGATTTAATAAATATTCTGACATAATATCTTGTCTTCTTGTGGTTGAGCAAAATAATGAATTATTGATGAAAAATCACGAGGCTTGTCCCACTGGTACAACTCCATTCCCAGAAGTGAATGTGGCAAGGCACGATCACTATGGGAAAAATCGTGATCGTGGTCGTGCATGCACACGTTGTGATCGTGGTCGTAATTATGCTCATGGTCTTGATTTTGATCGTGGTCGCAATGGTAATCATAAGAAGACATATTGCCACCAGAAATGGAAAAATGTTGAAAAGAATGAGAAATAGGGTCACAGTAGCAAAACCAATTAAAAATACTTGCTACCGTTGTGGAGGAAAATGTCATTGGAGTCACACTTGTCGTACTCCAAAACATCTTATTGATCTTTATTAAAAATCACTGAAAAATAAAAGGGTAAGGATTGAGACTCACTTTATTAATGAAGATGATGATCCAGATTACGGTAATATGGATGTTACCCATTTAGATATTGGTGACTTCTTTGCTGATCCGGATGAAAAAATTGACCACCTTATTGGATATGGAAGTGTCAAGAAATAAAATTTATGGAAATCTTTTTTTTAGTTATTAAATAAGTGTTTATAGATGTTTTGAATTTCATTTTCTAATAATAATAAAGTATGTTTTCTACTTGTTTATTTACGTAATTTGTTTTTTAAATGACTTGTATTTTTAAATGCGCTTATAACTTATTGTTAAAAATTATTATTGCTTTTAAAATGAATAGGGACACTAGCACCAACCATGAAGATATATGCCTTGTTGGCAGTGCAACAATCCACATGATTCTCAAGAATAAAATATATTTCTATAATTTAGTGAATCGAAAGATTGATGTCAGTACTATATCTGGCACCTCGAAAATAATCGAAGGCTTCGGAAGAGTCAATATGTTGTTACGTGGAGGAACAATATTGCACATTGATAACGCATTATATCCCCAAGTCTCATAGAAATTTATTAAGTTTCAAAGATATCCGCCAAAATGGATACCATATTGAAACAAGAGATGATAGAGGGATTGGATCTCTTTATATTACAAAACACAATTCGAACACTAATGAAAAGCTATCGGCTTTATCATTTGACTTGTACTACACTTATATTAGTACAACTGAAACAACTACAACTGTAAATCAGAAATTTACAAATAATGATAAATTTTTAATTTGGCATGACCGGTTAGGTCATCCCGTAAAAAATAATTGAAAATTCATGCGGTTATATAAAGAAGGGAGATGTTTCCTTGTCTTCCTATTTTAAAAATTTTCCATTGCCTTCAACTTAGATTGCCATGTCTTTCATATGTTAAAGACCTTCTTGTAGTTGGATGTAACGATGTGTTACTGAGTTCAATCTCTAGCTTCTATGGTCTTACTACCTTTTACCTTGTTCGAGGTATAGGAATAACCTCCTTTCCAGTGGGGATGTTCAGAAACCTTACTTGTCTTTAAACTCTAGAATTAGATTCATTTTCTAACTTGAAGGAGTTATCAAATGAACCCTTTGGACTGTCTGGAAATCTCTTACTGCCATGAGCTTGAGTCTTTACCTTAACCACATATAATAAGGCCTAAACAGCTGGTAAGAATCCTTGATGTTTCATTGAATATCCGTCATTGGGTCTTACACCAGAACCAAGCAGAGTGATACTTTATATTGTACAGAATCAATGATATTAAGGTAGCGATTTTAAGACGAAAATTTGGGTTTGTGTTTTAGAGGCTTTTTCGGTCAATAAGATTATGAGTTCTGTTATAGAATCTATCACATGTGAGAAGTGTGAGGCCTTGGATTTATATGTAATACAGAAGGAAGGTGAAACAACAGTCGCAAGGTAAAAGATACTAGCGTGGAACAAAAATCAACAGTTGAAATTCCGATTAAGCCAAGGATAAATGGAATATTATACAATGATGTTGCCTTCAAAAAGTAGAATCCTTGCGAACATCGTATCAGTTTAATCCTAATGTCGGGGTAGAACAATTTACTTTCCAACAAAATTTTCTTCACTGAGGGTTTTATGCACTTCCTCTATTCAATCATCGTCACTTGAAAGTCTAATTCATTTGAGATATTTGGAGCTTCGTAATATTTACATAAAAACATTTCCTAAATCAATTTACAAAGTACAAACATTAGAAATATTGAAGTTGGAATATGTTCATAGTCTAAGCCGTCTTCTGGATGACTTGGCTCGCCTGCAAAATCTTAGACATCTTGTAGTTGTAAGTTGTGATTCATTATCTCAGTTGTTTCCTTACATTAGAAAACTGACATTTTTAACAACATTAAGTTTATACATTGTTAGTTTAGAGGGAGGACACAGCTTGGAAGAGTTACATGATCTTAACCTTGGAGGAAAACTGCATATCAAAGACTTAGAAGGTGTCGGCAGTTGATTAGAGGCTCAAAAGGCCAAATTGAAGGATAAAAAAGAGCTCAATGAATTATGTTTGTCATGGAAAAACAATGATAGATTTACCAACTTGGATCAAAACTCTTAGTAGTCTATTTTCTTTTGAATTTATCAGTTGCAATGGATGTGTGTGGCTTCCGTCATTATCCATACGATGATCCTTCTGAATTCTGATGGAAGGTCCTTTATTGATAGGGATATCTTTAGAATTTGTTCTTTCAGTCTCAATGTCAGACCCCTTGTTTGGGACATGTGTATGGACATTTGTTTATTGAGGGGAACATCATCTTCATCTTCAACAACATTTTTCTCTTCAGGACTATCATCAATAACACCATTAATGGATTTCATCATTGTCTCGGTATGGATGTTGTAGACTCTATATGCTCTGCTATTGATAGAGTATCCTTAGAATATCCCTTCTTCACTTTAGGATCTATTTTTCTCTTGTATTCACGATCTTCCAGAATGTAGCACTTACCACTAAAGACATGGAAGTATTTGATATTTGGTTTTCATCCTTTCCAAAGCTCGTACAGAGTAGCTTTGGTGACAAAACTAATAGTTACGGTATTGTGGATGTAATAAGCAGTATTCATTGCTTCGGCCCAAAAATTATAAGGTTGATTCTTGGAATTCAACTTGACTCTAGCATCTTCTTGTATGTTTCTATTCTTGCGTTCTACAACTCCATTTTTCTTGGGTGTGGTAGGTGCGGAGAATTCATGATTGATCCCCTCAGTAGAGAAAAATTCAGAGAACTTATAGTTCTCAAACTCCTTACCATGGTCACTTCTCATCTTAACAATTTCACTTCCATTCTCTAATGAAATTGACCCATGTATATCTTGATAAATTATCAACACATACAAAAACATATCTCTTTCCACCAAAGACTTTCTACTTGCATAGGTCCCATGAGGTGCATATGGAGTAACTCAAGAACTTTTGTGGTGGTCAGATGTTGAAGCTTCTTGTGGGACATTTTGTTCTGTTTCCAATTTGGCATTCTCCATAGATTTTTCCTTCTTCAATCTTCAGATTTGGAAAACCTCTGATGACTTCAGCAGATATAACCTTCTTCATCCCTTTGAGATTTTGGTGTGACTAAGTCTTTGGTGCCATAGCTCGGTCTCATCAGCTTTAGATAACATACAAGTCGAGGGGTGAGATATCAACATATAATAGTTATCTTTGGACCTTAACCCCTTCATGAGAACTTTCTGGTCCTTATTAGTGACAACACGCTCAGATTTTTCTAAAGTTTATATTCAAGCCTTGATCACATAGTTGGCTTATGCTGATCAAGTTGGTAGTTAAACCTTCTACCAGTAATACATCATTAAGATGAGGAAGTCCAGGACTAACCATTTTGCATATGCCCTTTATTCTTCCCTTTGCTCCATCACCAAAAGTGACATAGGTATTTGAGTAAGCTTTCAAACCCTCAAGATAAGTATTTTCTTCATTCATGTGCTTGGAACATCCACTATAAAATTACCAATATTCTCTTGAGGAAACTCTAATAGATGTATGAGTTATAAGACTGGTGATAGTTTCTTTGGGTTTCCACTCCTTCGTAGCATAAGTATTCTTCCATTTCTTTCTTTTGGACCTTTGCTTTTCATAATGATTAGGGTATCCAGAGAATATGTAACAAAAAGGTCTTATATGTCCATATCTACCACAGTGGTGACATCTCATAGACGACTTCTTGTTGTCTCTTTTGTGAGGGTACACATGTTAAGCAGGATGTTGGAACATGTGGTCTTTCACCCGATTTTTTTTCCCAGGAGTCTATAGGTTGCAGCTAACTCTTCTTCAGTCATGCTATCATCACTAGACTAACTTTCGGGGTCATACTTTCTAGTGAATGTCATCAATCAGTTGGAAATTTCTCCTTCACTTTCATTATCAAAGTCAACTCAGGCCAATACTAATCCTTTTTCTGATTTCTTATAAAGGTAAGGCATTCTGATTTGATGTGACTAAACCATTCACATTTAAAGCATCTGACTTAGTTAGATATGCCCTCATATTTTCCCTTGCTCTAAGGAATGATGTCAGACATCTTGTGTGACACATTCATCCTCCATCTTCTATCTAATCTTCTTAAATATTTTTTGAAAATTCTCCCAAGAAAATCTATAACCTCATAAAAGATTTCAAAAGAGTCCTTATCACTTTAACCTTCATTATCTTGAGTGTTATATACAAAGTCCACACATTTGTTCTTCTTTTCTGATCTTCCATTTAAATAAACTTCAAAGGTTTGAAGGGAACCAACGAGTTTATCAACCTTCAAAGTGTTTAGGTTTTGAGCTTCTTCAATAGCTATTACCTTCATGTCAAACTTCTGAGGTAAATATTTGAGGATCGTTCTGACTAGCTTCTCTCCTGACATCTTTTCTCCTAAGGCGAATGAATTATTGGAAATATCACAAAGTCTAATATGGAAATCAGATATTGATTCATCTCCATCATTCTAAGCTTCTCAAACTCAGTTGTAAGAAGTTGCATCCTTGACATACGTATTTTGGAAGTGCCTTCATGAGCAATATTGAGGATCTCCCAAGCTTCCTTAACTTCAGTACAAGCGTTGATGAGTTTGAACATGTTTTTGTTAACACCATTGAACATAGCATTCAATTATCATTTGAAAGAGCTTCATCGTCATAATCCTTGGACCAATTAGCTTCAGGCTTGAACTTTGTTGACACATCTTCAACAGTAATCACAGTATGTTTCCAACCTTTAATCATAACCTTCCAAGTTTTGTTGTCTATGGACTGAGAAAAGCCACCATTTTGGCTTTCCAATAATCATAATTAGAGCCATCCAAAACAGGTGGTCTATTGACATGCTCTCCATCCTTTGTGTTGTCCATTTGAATGGAAAATATATCCCTGGAGCTCACCCAAATAGAACAAGGTACGTACTGTGATGCCAATTGTAATTATGTTCCTAAGGGGCAGATGTTAGACCAGATGTTGAGACAACTTGTCCAACTTTTTACACTAGTACCAAAACAATTTGACAATAATAATAAAATAATGTAGAAAGTTATAAAAATAACACAAGAGTTTGGTAACCCTGTTTGGTGAAACCACGCCTACGTCTGGGGGACACTATATCCGAGAAAGGAAATTGACCACTTCGAATTAGAATAATTAGTCTTATTAGAACCTTCAAACCCTATGAAGTTCTATGCCTCTCCATAATCCTAATGACTTTCTATTTAGGTCTCTCCCTAAATATGAGAACCCACTCACTTTCTTCTATCACTAAACCCTAGTGATCAACCTCAATAACAAGTCTATTGATTTTTTTAATTTACAACTCAACTAAGACAAACCAAATATGTCAAGTTATTGAAACACAGTGACATGCAATAGTAGATTCAACACTAATCCAGTTATGGCATTAGCGTGGAATACAAGAATCAGACTTAACCTAAGACTCTAAACTTTCTCTTCTTCTTCGTAATCTTCAAGGCATGCAAAATTATCTTATTTATAGAAATCCATTATGAACTTTTCTCATTTGGATAATGATCTGAATTCATCCAAAAATAGCGAAGATTTTGTTGAGATTTGTTGCTCCAAATCAGCTCCACAAAATAAGAGTTTATTTTATTAGAATTCAAATTTAAATTAAATTAATTTAAATTTAATCTAATTAATTAATCAAATATATCATATTTCCAAAAGATAACAACAATATTTATTGCACACATCAGCAAAATGCATTTCAAGTAACTGAAAAACGTGCGCTCATAGCAGTAACCTTATTCTGCAAACAAGAGACAAATGTTGCCCACATGTTAGGGCGTCCGTTTTCACATGTGTCCTTCTACACCAAAATAACTTAAAACCTACATTGTTATTTTTCATAATGCAACCAATCCAAAAGGAACAACACTATTATCTTGCAACTCTAACTTCATCTTCTTGAGGTTCCTTCTTATTGTCATTGCATTTTCTTGCAAAATGGAAATGCTTTTGACAATTATATAATTGCACACTGCTTTTGTCAACCAACCTTCTTCCTCATATAACTTTTACATTGCCACCTCTAGAGTGGTTTGATCTAGAAACCCTGTTGCCACTGTTTTCACCCTTTTGGAATATTGAATTTTTGGAACTTTGGGATTCTCTTCCACCAAAATTCTAAAAGTTACATATACCTTTGTTCATGGACCACTTTTCCTTCGCCTTCTTGTCTCTCTCTTTGAAACGGGCTTGTAAAGATATCTCTTTCTTTGCCTTATCAATATTCCTTTCCATTATCTGTTAATGTGCTTCAAGAGAGCTTTGCAACTCCTTTTTGCTCATCAATGCAAGATCCTTCAATTCCTCAATCACAACCACCATATTGTCAATTCTTGGCGTCAAAGTATGCAAGATTTTTCACGATAATATACTTCTATGTGATCGTTTCTCCAAGATTTCTCATGTTTTCCTTGAGGTTGTGCGATCACCAACTTTTTCAAAGTTATCCACATAAACACATTGATAGATGAAAAACAATGACATGTAACTTTTCGTCTTCTCCTCTTTATGTTCAGATCGTTGCACATCCATTGTACCTTCTACAAGTGTAATTACCTTGTTCTTGATCACTTCAAGACATCTCAATAGCTAAACAAAACATTCATTTATTTGTACCACTTGTCTTAATTTTTCACATCGAGAATTGGGAGATTTGCAGGGATTCGCTCATTGGAAACATAGGGCATTTTTGCACACTAGGTGTTTGATGGATCGAACCAGACTCTTGATGCCAAATTTTAGAACTTGGAACCACAAGATGGTGAACATTTAGTGTGGAAAGGAAGAGAGAGAGAGAGAGAGAGAGAGAGAGAGAGAGAGAGAGAGAGAGAGAGAGAGAGAGAGAGAGTAAATTAGGGTGAAAATATGAGCATTAATTCATTCATAAGATACCCACACTACTGCAAATATAATATATTTCATGACGAAACTTTCAGTGTTTGAGCTTTAATTCCCATCTCCTGCAATTTTATGTTTTATTTACAACTAAAATGGCGTCTTTATCTTTTATACATTTTGTGTCGGATATTATCCATTGGTTGTTGAAGAAAACCGAGATAAAACTTTAAAGACAATTTTTATTCCTTCATAATTATAATGTTTTGTCTCATTCACTTTTTGTATCCTAGCGAACGAAAGGAACCCATTCTTCTCCAGCGAACGAAGGAGTTTCCCAATACTCAAAACCACCACCCTTCTTCTCCGAGGAGGAAGTAAGCTCGAATTCTTTTCCGTAAAGTCTCTCATCACATTTCTGTTATGGACAAATTCTCCATTATTGTTGTTAGTTGTTTGCTTCATTGATGTTGTCTTTGTCGTTATTGTTGTTTTGTTGTGCGTTGATGTTGTTACCATATGTGGTTGTTAATGTTGTTTACTATAATGTTATTATGATATTTGTTGTTGTTCTGGTAGTTATTGTTAGTTATGTACTATTTTTATTTTTTTTCAGAAGCTGTATGTGATTAGGATTTGTAGTTTGATGAAAGTTAATAGATTAAGTAAAGAGTATGAGAATGAAGTGATTCAATTTCTTGATTTTGCAGGAAAAAAAATTTCATAAGGTGAAGGGGAATATTTGGTATCCATGTAAAGTTTGCCGAAATATTCACAAGCATCCAAGGGATGAAATATTCATTTACATTATGATGGAATTATTCAAAATTACACGAAATGGGTATGGCATGGTGAAATGACAAAAAAAAGACATTTGTCACCTACAATTGAAGATGATGATGAATTTATGAATGATACTCTAGAAGATATGATTCATGATATTGGGGTAGATGCTTTCAAGAATGCTAATGTGGTAGATACTTTGCAAAAAGACATGGACGATTCGTTGTATCTAGGATACAAAAGTTTTACAAGATTGTCAGTTATGTTAAGACTATTTAATCTTAAGGCAAGAGGTGGGTGGACGGATAAAAGTTTCACTGAGTTGCTTGAATTGTTGCAAGAAATGCTTCCAAAAGGTAACACGTTACCGAACTGTAGTTATGGGACCAAGAAGATATTATGTCCAATGGGTTTGGATTATGTCAAAATACATGCATGTCGTAATGGTTGCATATTATATATGAAATAATATGAAAACTTGAAGGAGTGCCCGAGATGTGGGGAGTCACGCTACAAGAAGAAGGCCAATGGTGTTGAAGACGATGATAGTGTAACAAGAAAAGGGTGTTCCTTCCAAGGTGATGTGGTACCTAGCGGTAATTCAAAGGTTCAAGAGATTGTTTGCTGATGAAAATGATGTGAATAATACTAGATGACATGTAGATGAAAGAGTGTGTGATGGAAAAATTTGCCATGCAGCTGATTCATTGCAATGGAAGAACACGATTCCTTATTTCCATATTTTGCACTAGAACCGAGGAACCATAGGCTTGGAGTTTCCACCAACGGAATGAACTCTTTTGGAAATTTGAGTACTAACCATACATCATGGATTGTTCTTCTCATAATTTATAACCTATCTCCATGGTTGTGCATGAGTCACAAATATATGATGTTATCAATGATGATTTCGGGTCTAAAACAATCAGGGAATGCCATATATGTTTATTTAACTCCATTGATTGAAGATTTAAGACTTTTGTGGGATGAGATATTGATGTTGATGATGCATATACAGATGATAACTTTAAGTTATGTGTCATGTTATTTTGCACAATCAATGACTTTTCTGCAATACTGCAATTTGTCTGGGTACAGTGTCAAAGGACATAAAGCGTGTCCTATATGTGAATTTGATACATGCCACCACCAAATACAAAATAGAAAAAAAAGACTATTTATGTTGTGGATCGAAAAATTTTAAGACCTAATCCTCCATATCTTGGGACATATAGACGGTCTATCTGTAGCTACAAATGAAATATATATATATATATATATATATATATATATATATATATATATATATATATATATATATATATATTCACCCTTGGAATTTTAAATATATCTGATGTGATAATATAGGTTATTACCTTAGTTTTTAAATAAAACTGATATGTTAGGTTGGACGCGCCATCCAGATATGTAAATAATAAAAATATAGATATTGGGGTTCAAACCCATAATTTGATAACTTACCCCCCGATTTTTAATTAACTGAGGTGTTAAGTCCATCTTTTCATGTCACCCTTCATTACGTCGCTTTAATAGCCAATGTTACATATCTTTCGCGTACAGCGTTAAAAACGTTATTTATAGTAATGTCAATATATATATATATATATATATATATATATATATATATATATATATATATATATACAGTTTTTTTTTCAAAATAACCAATTATTTGAAAAAAATACCAAAATAACCAAGTTTGGTAGAGGATGTGCCATATGAATTGGCGCACCCCCATACCACTAAGAGGAGGCGCCAATAGCATTGGCGCATGCATTGGGCTCCTCATGAGGAGGCACCAATGCTAGTGGCGCCTGCATTGGGTCTCATGAGGAGGCGTCAATGCTAGTGGCGCCTTAGTGTGTTTTGCTTGGGGGCGTCAATTCATCTAGCGCCTGTATGTGATGCTCATGTGGGCGCCAATCCCTCAGGCGCCCACGTGTTTTGTCCAATGGATGTTCCGTCTCTATAAATACCACGCCTTGCATACAATAATTTTCACCCAAATTCATCTCCTAATACCATAAGTTGTCTAGTTCAACCATCAATTTCAATTCTCTCTGTTTCAACAATGTCTGCATACATTCAGAAACGAAATGCTGATGTAATATTTTCTATCGTTGCGGCTCCGATACAGGTTAGACTTTGGAACACAGATACGTTTGAACGTCTTATTCGGACGTTGTACAATTGGTTAGAGGGAGAAATTGGAGAGGGTGAACGAATTAGAAGAATACAATGGCTTGTGTCCACGTTCAACCAACACGGAGAAGTTCGCGAATGGATGGATATTAAGACCGACCAAGACACTCGTAGGATGATGCATTACATGTTCAAAATTGTTTTGATAGTTGTAATTGCATAGTTCTTGTATTGTATTTGTTATAATTATTTGTGTTACTATTTATGTAATGGTATTTTCGTCACAGACGTCTACTATGAAGTAAATTTAGTTTTCCATATATTGCAACAAAGGTACTATGAAATAAATTTAGTTTTTCATATATTGCAATAGAGGTACATCTGAATTTATCTGGTTGTGCTCGTTCCAACACTAGGACAGTTATTACTATTGTGACCTGGTTGACGGCATGAACTACATAGTCTAACCATTTTGTTCGCTGTATCCATTTCGGTTCGAATCCGGGTGCTGTTAGGGCGACCCTTTTTCTTCCTTCGCATAACTTCGTTGTGCCAAACGATGTCCCCTTGATATTCTGGCCAATAATCCTCTTTTGCCACTACCAAAAAACTAATTTTATAAACATTTGAAAGGCTGGCGACTTTGTAAACTTCAGATAGCAAGTAGGATGGATCCCTTCGAACCTTTGAGCATGCCGCAATGGCATGGGAGCAGGGGGTACGAAAGGCTTGGAACCTTCCGCAGTCGCACTAACCTCTATCTAGTTCGACTCTATATTGTCCCATCGGCATGCCCTCATTATGAGCCATGGACTCGGCAACACTAAACTAACCTTTAGTTCAGTCAAATACCGTAACCACGTGTGTGTTTGCTTTGGCAGCTTCATGTCAGATGAATTTCATTGAAGCATCACTGAACAACTGTCCAGATTGCAACACTGAACTCCATTTTGAGCGTCTGGTTTCAAACAACGCCCCTAGCCTGAAATATGTAGCCTGCACCAAAGCGGTTATTGGTATGTTACAGATGCCTTTGAAGACAGAGTTCATTGATTCCACAAGATTTGTTTTCATGTGGCCCCAACGCTGACCATTGTCGTATGCCCTAGTCCACTTCTCCAACGGAATACTATCGATCCACCGTACCGCATCTTCGTTCGACAATCTTATTTCCTCGCGGTAATGTTTGAAAGAAGGTTCTGATAATGCGTAACCTGCATTGACAACCTTCTTACGCAACGTCTTATCTTTGATTTCCTGCATGAAATTTTGAGCAATATGTCTAATACATAACACATGCGTCGAATAAGGATTTTGCCAGCCATTGTCAATGTTATTATATGCACTAGTGATTGAGGGGTGTCTATTAGAGATCAAACACAAGTTAGACTAAGGTGCAACGTGCAATCGGAGATTTCTTAGGAAGAAAACTTCATCCCTCAGCAGTCTCCCCTTCAACTAAGGCAAAGGCGATTGGAAAAATATTGATGTTCCCATCTTGTGCGACTGCCATCAGTAACGTTCCTTTGTATTTTCCATACAACCATGTACCATTAATCTGTATAATTGGTTTACAGAAAGAAAAACCTATGATACATGGTTGATACGCCCAGAATAGACGGTGAAATGTTCTATTTCCAACAGCACACGTACCATCTGGTGTATAGGCGGGCAATGATTCCATCTTGATAATTGTCCCGGGAGCATATTGTTTTAGAGCCAACAGGTATTTTAGAAGTTGTTTGTAAGACTCCTCCCAATTGCCAAACACTTTTTCAACAACTTCTGTTCTAGTTATCCATGCCTTCCTATATGATGGAGTGTACTCGTACTCTGCCCTAATATGCGAGATTATTGTACTCACCTTTAACGAAGGATTATCGCCAATGACAGACAATATTTCATTGCATATTAGCTGAGAGCTTAATTTATGATGATCATGCATTGGGTTTGTCAGCATGCATGTGTGATATGGACCCATTGATCCAATCTCCCAAGACTCGCTCCTCTTCCGGTACGAAGCTGACAACCTAAAAAGGCAGTGCTCATTCGGACAATAAACTTTATACCTCGACGCGTTAGTTCTGTCAACTCTGAAATCATTTGATAGTTGCATGTGGAATTTCTTAATGGCTTTTACACATTCCTCTTTTGTGCGAAATGTGTCTCCTTGTTTCAGAGATCCTTGCATTTGCACGTAAGGATTATACCATACATCTGTCGAAGGTTCATCTGAACCCAAATTTAACCTTGTCATGTGCTGGGGTGGGCAATATACATGACTTGCTGGTATTGGTATTGGCTCCTCTTCCTCTTCAGCATTCACCATCGAATCAACCATGATCTCAGGTTCCTCTTCTTCATCGTCTAGAACATTCACCTCAGCTTGTTCGTCATCAGTCTCACAAAACACTTGTGACTGATCAATGTACTGAGACACCTGTTGTTGATGTGGTAATATATACAACTCTATATCGTTGTAACCGGATTGTTCGTGCCTGACAAACATATGCTGAACATCATCATCATCTCGAATCTTCTTCAGATAAAATTTTACCTGGTTTTCTGCAAACCAAACTAGATTTTTATAGATGATCTGACCCACATTATACAAATGCAATTTCTTTTCTATTCTTTGTTTCAGATGTGAAAAATTTGATCGTCGATTTATTGTAAACCGAGTCACCTCTGTGTTTCGAAAACAAAAACCGAACAACTGATGATCAAATATTTCACCTTCGACATGGGCACTGATCATGTAATGTTGTGTGGAAGACATTATGTTGAAATATTAAATATGTAGATAGTTTGAATGGAATTGAATGCATTGCTAATTTGTTCATCTACACAACATAAATAGCTTGGTCATATTGGTAAGTTGATCGTTGCATTGATAACTTGATCATTGTCTGTACAGACTTGACCATGCATGCAGTAGAAGGAATCCAGCACGCAGAGAAAAGATTGACAAGAATACACATGCGCCAGGGAATCAAAGAATCTCTGAGCTTTGTGCCCTAAGATTCCAACCTAGGCGCCCATCCCCTAGGTGCCATAAAGTAACTGAGGCGCCAAAGGGTTGGGCGCCTCTTCACACAAACTAGTCTTAGGCGCCACTAGGAAGGGCGCCTCTTCCAATTGCCCTACACCAAGGCGCCAAAAGGAAGGGCGCATCTTCCTTGCATGTGAGAAATCACATGTAGGTGCCAAGAGGAAGGGATCCTCTTCCCTTGCATGTGTTTTCTTCACATGCGCCAAGAAGATTCCTCACATGCTAGCTTTGTCATTCTCTTCTCTCCTTTTGCCTTTCCATGCAACCAATCACACTCTTTTTAGGTTGCAAACCTACTCACTCATTCATCTATAAATAGTCTCTCATATCAACAATATCAAATCATCTTCATCAATACTCAATTATATTCTTCTACCGCACTTCTTTCAACTACCAAACTCAAGCTTTGCAAATTCAAATCATGTCTTTGTTGACTATGGGCGATGAACACAGAGGCACAATTGAGAATATCTCGACATTTGTATGTTATCTCTCTCTTTTAATTTTTTTATGTTATTTGTGTTACACCTTTGTTATCTCTCACTTTTTAGTTTCTATTTTTGGGTTACTTCTTATAGATATCTTTTTTGTGTTATACCTTTGTTATCTCTCACTTTTTAGTTTCTATTTTTGGATTACTTCTTATAGATATCTTTTTTGTGTTATACCTTTGTTATCTCTCACTTTTTAGTTTCTATTTTTGGATTACTTCTTATAGATATATTTTTTTGTGTTATACCTTTGTTATCTCTCTCTTTTTAGTTTCTATTTTTGGATTACTTCTTATAGATATCTTTTTTGTGTTATACCTTTGTTATCTCTCACTTTTTAGTTTCTATTTTTGGATTACTTCTTATAGATGTGTGTTTGTTGAGTATGTATTTCTTCTTCTAATTGTATTTTCTTACTTTTTTGTTATTAGGATCTGAAGCGGTTTAGATGTCGTGTACATGAATATGTACCCCACGATCCTTTAATAGAACCATATATTAGAGGATGTGGATTTGGAAATCTACTAAATATTGTTTCGTACTCGGTGGATTACAAGTTCATTCTGGCTTTGTTGGAGAGGTGGAGACCCGAGACCCACACATTTCACCTTCCGATTGGTGAGTGTACCATCACACTTGAGGACGTGTACATGTTGTTGGGTCTCCGTATATACGGAAAGGCAGTGAATGATCGAGTTAACCAAGACAACAATATATGCAATGAATTATTGGATGTCCATTTGTTAGACGACGAAACTGAGGGAGACACATTCGGTCAAGCAAGGGGGCAAGGTATAAATTTAAAATACCTAAAACAATATTATACCAATATAGTATTGTCCAACGATTCAACCGAGTATGAGAAAATAATAAAAGTTCGGTGTTATATTATGATTTTATTTGGTAACTTTTTGTTTCCAAAAAGTACAGGTAATTATGTGAATATAATGTATTTACCTTTATTACGCAACATTAATAAGGTAAACACTTATAGTTGGGGTTCAGTTGTGTTGGCCCATCTATATAGTGCAATGTGTAGAACTGCAAAAAAGAATACATGTACTTTTTTTTCATGTGCTTATTTGCTTCAAGCTTGGGGGTGGTCGAGAATGTCGTCGCTCGCCCCGATAAATGAGCGCCCATTCGTGTTTCCGTTTGCAACCAAATAAGTCTAACACTTTACCATTCACCATTTAGTTAATTATATTTATTATTATAATTAACAGTAAATAATATTTTTCACTTCTTTTTATTATCTTAGGTGGTCAGTAAGGGGAATGAACTACAACAGGTGTCCGAAACACGCTATTGTAGTCTATCGAAATCTATTGGACCACATTGGACATGGCGATGTAATATTCCTACTGAACTATATTTTAATTTAAAAATACTTCTCAAATTATTTTCCATCTAACCATTTCGTATTGTTTTACAGTTTGTTTGGAGGCCATATCTGGGTCTGAATCATGATGTGAACCATGACGATGCTGCAGTTTGGACAGCAAAAAGACCGATTATCCGATTCACTACGGTGGAAATGCACCAAAGTGACCGGGTCAAACTGCAGTTCGGAATGCTACAACAGATTCCAGAATCTCCCACATGTTTGGGGAATTGGCATCAAAAAAGGGTCGATGCACAGTGGAATTATTCTGATTGAAGAGACTTTGCAAAAGACATGTGTCGTCAATGGAGGAATAGACGACAACACATCTTGAACGAACCAGTCATCCAAGGTGCAAGACCCACTCAACAGTATATGGCATGGTTTAGGTCAGTAACAACTCAGCAATTTGTATCTGAGTTGCGGTATTTGATGGATTCACGCCAACTTGCTTCATCATCGTATGCCCCACATCAATTCACCACCCAACACCAATGTAAACCCACCCAAACCCAACAACCAACCACACAACATCAACCGACCACATACACACAACAACCAAACACCCAACATCGCAACCCGTTCATGCCAACCACCCAACAACCAACCATCCAACGTCGCACCCCGTTCATATCACCCACCCAAACACAAAACCAAGAATCAAACCCTGCATCCACAACCGTCTACAGCCCAGATAATTCATATGGGTCACTTCATCGTAGCCCCCACCAATGAACACCCAACCACTGTTTAACTATAGTACGTCCCAGGAACCATTGCTTCGTTTTCAAAACGATTCAATGGCCCAATTTTGGCAACTATACCGTCCCCAATTCACCCAACCCCAACGCCTTAACTACGATGACATGGGCAACGAACTCCATTACGGAAGCGCCGTTGGCCAGAGCCCCTCCGGATATTATGAGCAAATGATGACACATCTGTCAAATACCGCTGGAAGTTCCGCCGGACCTTCCAACCAGCCATCGCCCGATCAGGTCAGCACCCAAAGACCACAAACACCTCAAGAAAATCGTGGGAGACCTTGGAGACAAACTAACGCACCGGGATGTGGAACTGAGGGACGTTATAATCGGGCGGGCCATTAGTTTATTGTCAGTCCAATGTAACCAATTATTACATATTTAATAAATTTATTTTTTTTCATTATTAGTTCTTATGTATTAAAAATTAAAAATTAAAAATTAAAAAAATTTAAAAAACTAAAAAAATTAAAAAAAATTAAAAAATAATAGGAGGGGGTGTATGCGCCAGATGAATTGGCGCATACACCCACCAAGCAAAACACACTAAGACGCCACTAGCATTGTCGCCTCCTCATGAGAAGCCCAATACATTCGTCAATGTTATTGGCGTCTCCTCTTAGTGGTATGGGGTGCGCCAATTCATTTGGCGCATCCTCTATCAAACTTGGTTATTTTGGTATTTTTTTTCGAATAATTAGTTATTTTAGAAAAAAATTTAAATAAATTGATTATTTTGAAAAAAAATTCTAATAATACAATACAATTGTTATACAAATAAAATTCAAAATTCACAAGATTCACGCTATAATTGATTGACATAAAAGTACAACAGGTTACATATATGTGAATTAAGATTTTGATAAAGAAAGTTCTTTATTATTATGACTTTTCAAACTATATTTTTTTTTGTCTGTAATGTCCCTAACATTTAATTATTTGATATACTTTATTCTCTCTCCATAATTAAAAAAACGACATTAAAAATAAATATAAAATTTTCAAAAAAAACCCACTTAAAAAGGAAAGGAGTCCATAATAAAAACGAAAAATTCCATTTTTAGGAGCACCGATTAACAACAGTACATGAAAAGTCTGCATGAATATTCAAAGCAACAAAGACTGTAAACAATTTCATCTCATTATTACATCATCAGATCCCACAAAAGCAGACAAGCAGCCCAACAAAGGTGGTAACATTTTCATCATCAGTCAACTCAATCTCATCTCGCCGCCCACATCTTTGGAATTAAAACTTTTCTTCTTTCTTCTTAGGTTCATCTATTTTCATCTTTCTCTCAGACATAAACACAAACACTCACCATGTCTTTGTTTAGAACCCTCTCAAAACGTTACTTCTCCACCACGAAACCACTGCTCAAACACACCATCCCAAACACACACCCTTTTCACCACTTCCAATCTCTCACTCTTCTCTCTCGCTTCTCCTCAACTACCGACTCCACCGCTCCGGTTCGCTATGCGGCTCTAGGACCCACCAAGCCGCACGAGAAGCCACGCGTGGTGGTTCTCGGTACCGGTTGGGCCGGGTGTAGGTTCATGAAAGGTTTGGATTCTAAAATCTATGATATCGTTTGTGTTTCCCCTCGTAATCATATGGTTTTCACCCCTCTTTTAGCTTCCACTTGTGTTGGAACTCTTGAGTTTAGATCTGTTGCTGAACCTGTTGCCAAGATTCAACCTGCTATTTCTAAGGAACCTGGTTCTTTTTTCTTCCTTGCTAATTGTACCGGTATCAATGCTGATAAACATGAGGTATCTTTTTTTTCTTTTCCTTTTCAATTTCATGCCATGCTTGATCTGAGGGACTACGTATATAATATAATGTAGGAGTTTCGGAAAAAGAGCTTTGAAAAGCTCAAATCCCATGTTGCTTAGAGTTATGGTATAAATAGAGTTTAAAAAGATTGAGTGATCCTTACTTTATTTCTTTGAACAAATTGAGTAAACCTTACTTAAAAAGTTTGTTTCGCAGAGTTAGGTCTGAAATCTAAGAATCAGAATTAGCAGTCAAGGCATAAATATTTATTGATTTTTCTCTTAGACACTTTTCAAGTCAGAAAATTTAGGTTAACTGTGTTTTTCTTTCCTATAAAGTTACCAGCTTCTGCTTTTTGCCTCCTTCAAACTTTAGATGAAGTTGTTAACAATCCGATTCAAGTGGAGTGGGTGAAATGGGGAAGGGTTGCAACTTGCAAGTCTTTTATGGGATAAAAAGGTACCACTCGTGCTAAATTTAAAATTTTATCATATTTGTATGGGATAGAGTGTTGGGTGGTAAAGGCTAACCCGAGAATAAACTCAATGTAGCAAGGATGAAAATGTTGTTTCGGATGAATGAATGAAATACTATACAAGATAGGATTAGGAATGGCTACACTCGAGAGAGTTGTGCTAACATCTTTTGTAGAAAAGATGTTTGATTCAAGGCTTAGTTCGTTTGGACATATATTGAGGAAACATGTAGATTCAGTAATATGAGAGTAGATTAGATGGAGAGAAGCTCAATTGCTAGAGATAGATGAAGGCAAAGGAAAATGTTTTCAAAACTATTACAGAAGATGAAGAAATATGTTTTCAACATCGTTCACTGCCTTTGGGGGATTGTGAATGACATTGCCACCACTCCCATATAACCTAACTGGTGCCCGATTCAAACATCATAGCGCACAATTAGCTAAGGCAAAACATTAGTGCTCGTACATTCAGTATAACAGGGACAGTTTTGCCTCTGTTTCCAAATATCCAGCAGAGTTAATATCATCTTTAATTCTATCCTTATAGTTTCAGTCTTATCAAGAGGCTTGGGACAGGTTGAAGAAGGTATTTCATGGGAGCAAGAGGATTAGTGAATACAGGTTTAAGCCTTAGGAAGGATTTTAAACCTTTTAAAGTTAAATATATTGAAATCGTCAAAGATTTTTCTGGTAAGATGATGAAGATTACGAATCTGTGACCAAGATTCGGAGCATCGGTGTAGAACTCTGTGATCAAAGAATCATGTAGTAAACGTTAAAAAGCCTGTCATAGAGGTTAGAGTAAAAGATTGCCTCTTTGGAGGATTCAATAGACAATTCTGAAATGTCATTATCATAGTAAGTGAACTTACTTGAAGTCACCGAACAAAGGAGACTCTTGAGAATGGGGATCAAAAAGTAGTCTTTTTGGCTAGTCACTAGCCAAAGCAAAGTTATGTAAGCAAGAAATACAATTATCAGAAGGACATGCAAAAATGGAGTAGAAGTTAACAAAAAGGTTGCAAATGATGAGAATGGACAATTTTCTCCATGTTCCAACTATAAAAAGACCAGTCATTTGGAGAAGTTCTGTTCAAATGCAGATATTGCAAAGAGCACAAGTGTGTATAGAATGTGCGTAAATTTTAAAAAAAGAAAGTGTAGCAAAAGGTCATACCCAACATGTTACAAATAAATTTACCTCAAACAAGCTCCCGAACATAGTATGAAAAAGTTAATGTGTATCTATTGCTCTGACAAAAGCATATTGAACAAATTTTTACTGTATGAACACACAAAATGAACGTATCATCATTTCTTTATGTGTAAGATATTTTAGTGATTGACAACAATGTCGAGCATGTGGAAATGAAATATTTCATAGTTGAGATGAAAAAAAATCTTGTTTTTCATGGTTAAAAAAGTACAGATCTAATACAATTATATAAGGGAAACTGAAAATGATGGAGGGATTTCCATTCAACACTGTAAATCAAATCATCAACCGGCTGGCATTCATACAAAACCATTTTCTAGGACCAAATTTTTGCAGCTAAGAAAGAAAATGCAGTTATGCAGCAAGCCAAACCAGGAAGAGTGTTAATCTTTTGATTTTTCTTACTGCATTCCATAGCTATTTGGCTTGTTGACTCCAAACTGCTTCCTAATAGTTTGCTTGAAATATTTTGAAAATGTAGATTTCATGTATAAGAATGCATAGCATAGCCTTCGTAATGTTGTGCGTTCTTCTTTATGTATCTTACTTTGCATAAAATATCGTGTTCAACTTGCAATTCGTATTAAAATTGAGAATGAAGGATCATCTCTTTTCTGGATTTTATTGCTCTATTTCAGTCCTCTTCAAAGGCTCTTACTCCTGTAAACTACAACAAACAAAAGGGTGTGATGCTAATATTTTCTGAAATTATGGTAAACGTAGCTTAATTTGGTAGAATCTGACATTGTTTTGAAGGTGCAATGTGAGACTGTAACTGAAGGAACACAGACACTAGATCCTTGGAAGTTTACAGTATCCTATGATAAGCTAGTAATTGCATTAGGAGCTCAACCAACCACTTTTGGGATTCAGGGAGTTCATGAACATGCAATTTTTCTTCGTGAAGTTTACCATGCACAGGAAATTCGTCGGAAATTGCTCCTGAATTTGATGATGTCTGAGGTTCCAGGTTTGCGATAACTTTCCTATTTTCAACAAAAATTCCTTGTTATGCATTACCTCTGTAATATGTATTTTGTACGGATGCAGGGATTTCGGAAGAGGAAAAGAAAAGGCTGTTACACTGTGTGATTGTGGGAGGTGGTCCCACTGGAGTTGAATTTAGTGGTGAACTTAGTGACTTTATTATGAGAGATGTTCGTCAGAGATATGCTCATGTTAAGGACTATATCCATGTTACTTTGATTGAGGTATGCTAAGTGTAACCTTAGGTACCGTATGTGGTGCAATGAAATAGAGTGTCGTTGAAGCACTGACACGGACATTAGATACGACACTGAAACTAACACGTCAAAGTTGGCAATTGTTTGTATTGTTAACCAATTTGTTCACGCCTCTTTAGGCCAATGAGATATTGTCTTCCTTTGATGTCCGACTCAGGCAATATGCCACCAACCAGTTGACAAAGGTGAGCTGTATGTTCAAAGAGCTTCTTTACTTTTTTTCAACACGTTTCTATTGATTTTGAACTTCTGAATATTATATAAAAAAACTCCTTTACTGTTTCTTCAATACGTTCCTTTTGTTATGTTGAAATTTCTATCAGTCAGGAGTCCGACTTGTTCGTGGCATTGTGAAAGATGTTGAAGAAAAGAAGATTATACTAGACGATGGTACTGAGGTTCCATACGGGTTGCTAGTATGGTCTACTGGAGTTGGTCCTTCACCTATTATCCGCTCGTTGGATCTTCCTAAATCTCCGGGTGGAAGGTTTGGTTACTCAACATAGTACTTGCATTTATTTTCTTTCCATTGACAACCATTGTAAATTTTACAATTTACAACTGATTTTTGTATGGATACATTTAGTATTTGGATCTGTATTATCAGGAAAGCAGGATCATACTAGTCCAAGTATATTCGTTTTAATACTATTTATGTACAACAAGTTTCTGTTGATACAGATAAAAAATAATTTCAAGTCAAAGAATAACTTTTTATAAGATACATTTCTAATTTAAATGTTGGATTGAAAGTTTCCTTTGGACTTGATGCACGGTAACTGTAACTTGAAAAAACATTATCTTAAGGAAAACTTCTGAAAAGTTCTCTCATTACAGGATTGGCATTGATGAGTGGCTTCGTGTTCCTTCAGTACAAGATATCTTCTCAATAGGTGACTGCTGTGGATTTGTTGAAAGTACAGGAAAACCAACACTTCCTGCTCTAGCCCAAGTAACTTACAGTGGTTTCATTAGTTTCTCCAACTGACTTTCATTTCTTGAATTCTTTAGATATAAGCTAGTTTTATTATAAAAAATATATAAAATAAAGTCAAACTGTTTTTAAAATAAGCATAAGTTGTTTCCATAAGCAATCCTGAAGAGCTTATGGACATAAGCTGAAAACAACTTATAGACATGTCATAAGCTGTTACCAAAGTTCCCCAAACAGTCTCATAAGTGTTTGTCACTAGTTAAGCTCAAATAAGTCGATGTAAATAGACATTTACTTAGTCCCTAAACACATTCCATTCTGAATGTGTTACTTTCTATACTTGGTAGAGGTTCATGTATTTGCTTGGAACCTTATCCATGCCAACTTAATATATTGCCATTTGAATACCACAGGTAGCAGAGAGGCAAGGTAAATACTTAGCAGGCTTATTAAACAAAATAGGTAAAGCCAATGGAGGCCACGCAAACAGCATGAAAGACATGGACTTAGGGGATCAGTTTGTTTACAAGCACTTGGGAAGCATGGCAACTGTTGGCAGTTACAAGGCTCTAGTAGACCTAAGACAGAACAAGGTGATTTTTATCATTCCTTAACCTTTTGTAGGTGCTATTTTGGTTTTCACTCATGGCATAACAGAGAAAGACGCCAATGGACTAATAATCTTTGCTCGACCGAAAGGTCTTTATTTTATTTTTTGTGCTTCGAAAAACACGTAACAGTTTGACTCACTAACTTATCTCCTACAGGAGGCAAAAGGATTGTCTCTGGCAGGTTTTATGAGTTGGATTGTTTGGCGCTCGGCATATCTAACTCGTGTCATTAGCTGGAGGAACAGATTCTATGTAGCTATTAACTGGGCTACAACTTTTGTTTTCGGCCGTGATATAAGCAGAATATGAAAGTTTTAAAGGTAAAAATACTCTCATAATGGTTCCAATAAACTTAAACCTCTTCAGTTTTATGACATGTTATTAAAGGCTTAGAATGCTAACATACTTTGCTTTATTGGTTTGAATTGCAGGTTATTATTAATGGAATAAGTGCTGAATTTTAGTTAGCTGAACAACAAGGGAGGGACTAAACTAGTACACGAAAGATGGCTTGAAGGGGAAGGCAATAAATATGACAGTCTTTGGTCAACACGTCATGATTCAATTTTAGGCATTTCGTATATTAGTTACTGAGCACCATGTTTATATAAAATTTTCTACATCAAACAAAAAAAAAACATTCTTGACCAATTGTGTGTTCAAAATTTTCAACATCTGATAAATTTCTTACCAAAACTATTTTATTTGCAAATCTTAAATTCTCATCTATAGATATCAACTAATGTGTGAGCATGTGTGTCGAGTGGGGCATACCAATGTCATTATTGGTTTTACATTTTCATTATGCCATTTAAATTTGTTAAATGAATAATTGTGAATAGGATAAACTAATAGTGTATAGATTAACAATTAAATAGTATATAAAATTTAATTTGCGATATAAATTTTCGAGAAATATGAAGCAAATCACCCTTGATTTAATTGATTTGATATTTTATAAAGTCAGAAACCCATTTAAAATAGTAAAATTTAACTATTAATCAAACATCATAAAAATAAAAAAACAATAATGTATAATAATAAAAAATATCATGAAAGTACAGATTAGTCAATAGTTATGTAGATATATGATGCGTAGGAGTCCGAATTCAAACCTAAAACTTTCTCTTTCTCTACATTTCATATGTTTGATTCTTGCCACCTGATTAATTGATTTTTTTATTTTAAAATAATCATATTTTTTAATTTAAATTCTAAAATAATATATTTTTCAAAATAATTACTGAAATAACCACATTTCATGACTTATGCGTTGAACTGACGCATGTAATTTACAATGAACGGGAGGCGCCCAAGCCATTGGCGCATGCATTGGGTCATGCATGTGAAGGCGCCACATGCAATGACGCATGCATGTGAAGGCGCCACATACATTGGCGCATACATGTAGCCATGTGTGTGTGCGCTAAAAGCACTGACGCATGCATGTAGGCATGTGTGTGTGCGCCCAAAGCAATGACACATGCATGTGCACTCATCTATAAATACAGCATTTCGTCCATAATTTCTTAGACAACTTCTTACCCTCTTTCAATTTTCCTCTCCTTCAATTTTCTTTAAAATGTCTGTATATCCATACTTGTGTCCATATATTCACAAGAGAAATGTCGATTTAATCTTTTCAACAGTGCAGCCTCCGATGAAGATCCGACTTTGGAATGTAGATACGTTCGAACATCTTAACAGAACCTTGAACCGTTGGTTAGATGGAGACATTGCAGATGGTGAAAGAATCAGAAGAGTTCGATGGCTTGATACGACGTTCAACCAAAATGGAGAAGTTCGTTTCTGGGTGGATACTAAAACTGACAGAGGCGTTCACAGGATCATGTATACTCCTCATAAAATTGTTTTGATGGTTGTAATCGTATAGTTTATGTTTTATGTGTTGTATTTCTTAGTGATGGTATTTTATTTATTGTAGTTTCTTGTGTTGTTGTTTATGCCTTTGCTAGTGATGGTATTTTTATTTGTTAGTGATGCTATTTTATTTGTTAGTGATGTTTTTATGTGTTGTTGTTTCAGGTCAACCTAGGGGTCAAGGTATTAGTTTAAAATATCTTAAACAATATTATTCAAGTATAACATTAAACGAAGAATCTACCGAGTATGAAAAGATAATTAAAGCTCGGTGTTATATTATGATTTTATTTGATAATTTTTTATTTCTTGAAAGTACTGGTAATACGGTAAATATTATGTATTTGTCGTTGTTATGAAACATAAATAAGGTAGGCACATATAGTTGGGGTTCAACTGTTTTGTCCCATCTATATAGTTCGTTGTATAAAAATATCAACAAAAATACTTATACGTTTTATTCTTGTGCCTATTTGCTACAAGCATGAGGTTGGTTAAGATTGTCGTCACTCGCTCCGGTCAACGAGAAGTCATTCACATTCCCATATGCAACAAAGTAAGTTTATATTTAATCTTCTAATTTATTAGACTTTATACTACAACTAACTATAACTAATATATTTTCAATCTTTTCAATCTAGGTGGTCAGTTAAAGGGATGAACTACAACAGGTGTCACAAACACGCCGTAGTAGTCTATCGCAATCTTTTAGACCACATTGGACCAGACGATGTATTACTACTAAACAACTCTACATTTGATTTAAAAAAATTATACAATTACATATCCTCAACTCACGTCATATTCTTATATAGTTTATCTAGAGACTGTATCTAGGTCTTGATCATCATGTTAACCATGATGCTGCTGCAGTTTGGACAACAAAAACACCAATTATTCAGTTCACTATTGTAGAGATGCACCAGAGTGACCGTGTAAAACTGCAGTTCGGCATGCAACAACAAATTCCAGAACCTCCGACGTGTTTGGTAGATTGGCATCAACAAAGAGTCGATGGCCAATGGGATTATTTCGATTGGAGAGACTTCGCAAAAGAGATGTGTCGTCATTTGAGGAATCGACGACAACATATCTTAAACAAAACAGTCATACATGGTGCTAGACCAACTCAATATTATATGGCATGGTTTAGGTCGGTTACTGAAGGTGTGAAAAACACAAGAAATAGGGGTTTGAATTGGGTTTTCCAAGTAAAAGCTTTTTCCAAAACAAAAACAACACTGACAAGTTAAATAATGAAGAGATAAAAACACAATGATTTTTATCCTGGTTCGCTTGAAACTCAAAGTTAATCCAGTCCATCCGCCAAGGTGATTTGCCTTACACACAAGGACTTAATCCATTATAATCAACATATTATAATAAACACAAAGAATACCCTTCTTTGTCTTCTCAAGGATCCAATTAAACCTTAGTCTCCTCAAGGATTCATAAAGAACAACTTTCTTTGTCTTCTCAAGGATAACCTCCTTAAGGAATCAAACAAATAGTTTGAATAAAAGTTTATGTGTTACAAGATGCTTCTTCAAAAGCAGATTTTACACAAATGAATAATAAATACTTAAAGAACACTGAATACAAAACATGAGCTTTTCATAAAGAAAATTAGCTTGGTGTAGTTCAACAGCAATAGAGCAAAACGTGAAAGTTCTTCAAGTCTCCAATGCATGCTTATATAGAGTAAGCATGTGACGTTGGAGGGGAAAATGGGGAAAGCTCCTTGAGCGGCTGTCCACAGTTGGATGAGAAAGGAATGATACCACGTACGTCCTTTCGCCCATAAAATCAGTGACAGGTGTGATGAAAAGTACAATCCTTGCCCACAAAATCAGGTAGTGTAAAAGTTGTTTGATTTGTACTATGTACTATTTGATCACATTCCCATTTGATCTTATCTTTAGATTTATTGGTTTCTGATAAAAGATGATTAACGCATGAAGTGAAGAAATAGAGAGTTGGATTCAGAAACTTCAAAACCTTGACAGCGTCAGTAGTCTGGCTTGAGTTCTTTAGTGTCTTCAGAATCTTAACACAACTCCAGAAGCTTTCCATTCTTCAGAAGCTTGTTGATCAGAGTCACGTCCAGAACCAAACAGCTGAGAGAACATTGCAACAACAACATAGTATCTCCTCAGAAGCTTCTGATGGGTGAGATAACGCAGAAGCAGAAAGAACATTGCAACAGGAATATTGACGTCTTTCAAAACTTCTAATTGTAATGCAGAAGAGAATTTGGAGCACAAAGTTCAGAAACTGATGGTGTTACACATCATATGATCAGAATCAAAATTGTTTGTTAAAGCTACACAATAAAAAAATCATTAGGGTGCCAGAATTATTCTCACACAAATACAACATTGTTATCATCAAAACTTAAGGTATAGATGCAAAACCAAATCTTGTTCTAACAATCTCCCAATTTTTGATGATGACAAAGCATGTCTTTTGATGAACAGTTTTGTACAAGGTAATCACATAAGAATACATCTTTACAAAAGCACAAAGCTCCCCCTGAGATGTATAGTCCTATAAAGATAAACTCAGAATGAAAGAGCACTTTCCTAATTTACCTATTGAAGTACCATAATGAATAATTAGTCCGAATCTGGTTTAACATCATTCTCTTGATAGACCTTCAGAGGGGATTTCCTTAGAAACTTCTTTGAAGAGTCTTTCTTCCGAACATTCTTGAAGACCTTTCTTCAGAAACTTCTTCAAGACTTTTCTTCAAAAACTTCTTTGAAGAATCATTCTGATTCTTGAGACAAAAGCTTTAACAAATCATTCTGAATCTTGAGAGTTAACCCTGCAAAAAATACTTAACAAACTTTTCTCGAAGTACTTGTTAAAAGAAACACTAAAACAATGTTTGGGTTTTTTACTTAGAAATTTAGATATCAAAATAAACTCTTAATTCTCCCCCTTTAGAAGGTTATATTTTCTCCCCCTTTGTCATCAATCAAAAAGAATAAAAAGACAACGTAATTAATGAGAAACAAAAAATTTCATTGAAAACTTGCCAAAAAGGCAGTGCAAAGTACAGAAACAAAAGAAAAAAGAAATGCAAAAACAGTTAAAGTAAAAACAAAATTCTAGGGGTTTTGAGGAGGAGGTGGAGGAGGAGGAAGTCTAGACAGAATCAACTGGAACATCAGATCTTGCTTATCCAGACGCTGATTTACCTTCACATTATCAGCCTTAATCTGCTCAATGGTTCTCAGAAGAGAAACTGAAATAGGCTGAGATGCAGAAGCTTCAGAGACCACAATCTGGTTTGGAGCTTCTTCCGTTGCAGCATTTTTAAGTTCAGAAGGCTCTAGAGCAACAAATTCTTCAATGTGCTAAGCAGATTCTGTTGGAGCAGATTCTTCTTCTTCTACTACCATGGGTTCTGGAGAGACCTCCTTCACTTCTGGTGCAGGAAGACAAAGTTGAGAATTCCTCAGCTTCCATAATTCCATCAAGGGTACGAACCCAGAACAGAACTTGTTTTCAGCTAAGGTATACCCAATATCCTTCATCCTGGAGACTTTAGAATTCATCCAGCTTCTGTAAGCTTCCCATGTTGAATCGCTAGCAGTAGGGTTTGCAGAAGAATGACTAACAATCATTGCTTTCTCCAAATTCTTCTTGGATTCTGAATCAAATTCCATGATAATCTTACCAAGGTCGGGAGAGGATGGTGTTTGGATTTTGGGATATTTTATGGTAAAATTGATTTTGGACTCGTCAAAGTCAGGACCAAAAACGGATGGGTGTGAGGGTAGAATGATGGGGGATGATTCTGGTGAGGTGACTTCTGGTTCAAAGTCGAACATTCCTTTAGGAGTTCCTTCGGAAACATGTCCGTCAGAAACACTCCTTGCAGAAGATGTTCTAGATGGTGTGATATTTGGATTAGTTTATTGGGGAGCAGAAATAATTAATGGTGGTGAGGTGAGTGTATTTTGCAACTGTGGAGGAGATGATGGAGGTGATATCAATGATTGTTCTAAAGTAGGAACAAAAACTATAGGATTTTCTGTGACAGGTGCTGATATGGTTTCTATAGGTTGTTGTATATTGATAACAGGTGGTGGTGGTGGTAAAACAATAACATGCGTTGAAATGGGTGGAGTTATTTATAGTGTGGGTAATGGAAATGGTTTAGACAAAATAGGTTGAGATGGTGGAGGTAAGATTCCAGATGGAATAGAAACAGAATTAGAAGAGTCGGCAGGAAACTTACCAGAAGCTCTTGAGGGTTGAAAAACCCCAGACGTATCTTTCAGGATCATAGCCTTCTGACGCTCACTTAGAGGCACCTCATCTTCATCTTGAAAGATAATAACCTTTTTCTTCTTCTGAGCTCTGAAGGATCCTTCTCCTCTGAATTCCTTTTTTCTTTTACCGTGAACGCCTGGGTAAGTTTTTGGAAGATTGAAGGGATCCACCAACGGGTTGAGGCCATCCTTGAGACAACTTTCTAAATACGCCATCAGATCCTATGGGGGATCCACTTTGATAAAGATGGGATAGTCATCTATAGGATTTCTGGTACCACAAATATCATCCTTGGATATAACGATATTTGGTCTTCTAATCTTTGAGATGAGACCCATACTCTTCAAGTTCTTACCCCATAACACTTTCCTAACATCCTTTACTAGCTCCTCTGTTAGCCCACTGACCAGAAGGTCATCTACCACTTCACTTTCCACCAGAATATCGGAGATTAGCCTGCCATTTGGAATCAATTTGCTTATGGATTTCTTGGAGGATCCACCAGTTCTGGATTCTCTGATGGAATCCCTAATGAATTTGAACAGAAGTGATGCCAAACCCAACTTATCTCCTTTCTCCAGAAGGAACAACATAAACTTTTGATGAGTATTGATGTAGTCAGAACTATTAGTACTTGGTCTGTGATTGATACACCCCGGGATAATCTTGACCAAACTCTCATATTGTTGGTTAAATCCTTTGCACTAGGACTCTTTTCACCAACAAAGTTGGTGCCCTCTTTGAAGATTACTGGAGATATGGCATCATCCCTCTTAGCTGACATAGTTGCACTATGAACTCTTTTCCCTTTGCCATCGTGCCCAATGAGGTCAGCAATGGACTTTTCTATGATGACAATTTTCCTATTCATAACATAGGAAGTGATTGTTTCTCTCTCCGCAGTGGCATGAACCCGGAATTTCTTGACTAACAAAGGATTGTTTCTCCCTAAGCATAGTTGATGTTTGCTCCCAATAATTTAACATTTATCCCCGTGGAAGCTGATGTGTTGTTCATCATCCGTCCCCAATTGAGACTTTGTGATTTTCATTCCCAATTTGAATTTTATTTGTGATTGGACCTTGGATCCCTGGTGAAACCTTTATTTGGTTTCCAGATCCCTAACACCTTTATTTGGTTGTTGCATAGCCATGGCAGTGTTTCCCCTTTGTGAGTTCCCACGGGTGTTGGCTGATTATCTTTAGTACCTTGGAATTGGTTTATTTCTCAATCTCCAAGAAGAGTCTTATGATTGATGTTTTCCTTTTGAGGAATATATTGTTGATTGCATCCTCGTGTGGCTCGTGACTTGTCCTGGTAGATTTTTTATTCCCTAGTAAAGTCCCTAGAGTTGATATATAGAAACCCCGGTAGGTTGTCTGGTTCGACACTCGGAGTTTTACCTCTTGTTGTGATGTGGATCCTCAACAGATCTCTCTTATCCTCAGCATATTGGTTGATATCCACAACAGTGCTTTCGTTCCCCGCGGAGTTGCCAAGCTGTATTTTTTCCTCTTCCAGAGAGTTTAAGCTTTAAGCAGGATCTTTGTTAATAATTGCTTATTCCCTAACAGTTATTTCCTCATCTCCCGAGAGTTGAGTTTTGAATTATATTTGTTTTAATTCCCTTAACTACTATTGATATATATATATATATATATATATATATATATATATATATATATATATATACTTCATTTCCTCTGAGTGCTGAGTTCTCATCAGGTTATGGTTGGATGCATGTTCTCCATATTTTCCCCAACCGGAGTTGAGCTTTTGTTTTGGATTACTATATCCTCAGTCTTCCTTGAGTACGTGGTTGTATGATATCCCAGGGAATTGAATAATTGAATATATGATTTATATCCTCGACGATTTATTTTCATCCCTAGCAGGTTCTCCAGTTGGTGTTCCCATCTTGTTGAGATTAGTCGAGCATCTAGTTGTGATGATTGGATCTTCAGTATTTGTATCCTTTGTGCTCGTTTGTCAGCATAATCATATACATACTCATGTATATACATGCATGAACATAACATCAGATATTTCATTGTGCATTTTACACATTGACCTTTTTCTGATCCCTTGCTTTGGTGATATTATTTTCCCATGCAGATTTGGTGTTTATGTCCTCTTTTAATATAGAGTGTCAGCCCCCTAAGCAGAAAGAGTTTATCCTTTCTTCTTCCCCACTGAGTTATTTCCTCGTGGATGATTATAATTTCTGTCTCCTCCACAGTTCATTATCTAGATGAAACCATTCCCCTTTAGTTATGTCCTCACTGGGTTGAGTCTTGTTTGACTGTTTCTTTCTAGTTCTTACCTAGATAGATATTTTGATCCCCTAAGAGTTTATTACCCAGTAACTGGTAATATCCTTCTTTATGTTGAGTACTTTACCTATGTTAATTTACCCAGTAACCGATAAAAGGTAATTTACTTCTTTGATTTCCCCTGCGGATTCATTTTCGTTTCCCCAGCGAGTTTATTCTTGATATGTTCATCTTAACCGATGACAGATATTCTCTATCTTTGGTCTTCTGCCCAGTAACTGGTAATTGTAAATCCTATTTATTTTGGTAGTTTATCCTTGATATGTTCACCTTAACCGGTGACAGATATTCTTCCTTATGAGTTTATCCTTGATATGTTCATCTTAACCGATGACGGATATTCTCTATTTTTGGTCTTCTGTCTAGTAACCGGTAGTTGTAAATCCTTCTTTCCCAACAAGTATATCCTTGATATGTTTACCTTAACTGGTAACGGATTTTCCAATAGGCTATTCTTCACAGATAGTCGTAAATCCTATTTCTTCATTTTTTCCAATAGGCTATTCTTACCAAGTAACCGATATTGAATATTCCTCATTTTTTCTCAGCGAGTCATCCTTGATATGTTTACCTTATCCGATAATGGATGTTCGTCTTCCCGAGTATATTAACATAGGTTAAGACCCCAAATTTGACCCTTAAGATGGTAGACAATATATCTCTTCTACTCTTATGTTGAAGTTTTTTCTTCCCCAGTTGAGTCTGGGTTCGTGCTTCTTTGTGAAATCGAATTTCCTTTTGGCGTTTGGGTATTTCAGCTTCGTTCTGAGTTACGCCTTGTCCCAATGATTGTTTCTTGTTGTGTTGGTTTTATTCTGATACATGCAGGTTCTCCCCCCCCCCCCAGTCTGAGTCTTTCCATTGATTTATTTTCATGGAAATCCAATCGTGTCTCCAGCAATTTTTAAGTCGTAGCCTAGCCTACGCATAACTTTTTTCCCTAGAGTCTATGTCTCCTCAATGAGTTTTCCTAATGGAATGCATTATGCTCCTGTGGACTTTCAGTTTCTCCGGATTCTCTTCCTTCTGTGGCAATATATTCCCCACAAGGATTATTTTTGCGTTCATATCATATGCATCATGAGGTCTCTTAGGGGCCAAATTTTTTTTCTTGTTGTTATTATTTAAGTCCACTCTACCGCGTTGATACGAAGATTTTAACCTTCACATCCCCGGATAGAATGCCCTTAAATAGGGGCAGCTGTAAGACCCCAAATTTGACCCCTAAGATCCCTCATGCCATCTCATAACCTGACATTAGCATTGGGATCACACCTTGGTATCTTCCTCACCTATCATTCATTGGGTTTGCATTGGAGAGATCACCAAGCATTTGTGATTGTATCATACTTTATTTTCTTTTTTTACTAACCAAAATAGCAAAAATATGTCTAGTATAGTTTTGTTTCATTTGTAGGTAGTGTGTGTGTCCACATGTACCTCATCAAGCTCACAACTAGGGTTTGAGACTCTCAAGGCAAGGGATCAAGTTAGAAAAGGTCCACATTGGTTCAAAGCATCATATATGGATCATGTCATACCCCAAAATTTTCCCGTTAATCTTGCAAGACATTTTTCAAGGCACTCCAACTCATTTTTCAAGACATTGATCTTAAAGGAACAAAGACCCAGCACACAGGTGGCCAAATCCAGAAAATGACTTAAACTGGCTTGCTCGCTAGGCGAGCAAATCCTTCGCCTAGCGAACTCTTCGCTGCACCACTCGCCTAGCGAAGCTTGCGAATACCAGAAATTTTGGGCTTCATTCTGAGCCCATTAGGTCACAAAAACTATTATAAATACCAAGACCTCATTCAAAAAAAAAGAAAAAGGGAGAAACAAGCAAACCCTAACAGAGGCAACCGGAAAAACCCCTGGAGGCTAACCAAGAGAATTCAGAACAACCCTAAAGGAAACCCTGAAGGAAACTCATCTGCACAAAGGTTACCTCCGCCCAACTCAATCCGACACCAACCCTAAGAGTGATCTGCCAATTCAACATTGCAATTCAATTGCAAACAGGGCTCACATACTCCCGAAGAAGGTAGCTTGCTAGGTATTCCACTTTATTTGTGGGATACCCTTGTGGAGATTCATCCTAATTACCTAACTGATTACAAATGTTGCCTTTGAATATATGATCTTGGCCCTCTCTTTGTTGCCTTACGGTATTACGGTCATGTCCCGTGAATGTGGGGATACACTTAGCAAAGACCCTTCGGTTAAATCATCATAGTCCCTCGAATGTTGCCTTCGAATACATGACTTTGTCCCTCGATGACCCTTCGTGGTAGCCTACGGTTAAATGATGATCATCCCTTCGAATGCTAAGGTATCCTTACAAATGTTGCCTTCAATGACCAATCGATGACCCTACGATATCCCTTACATCCAAAGGACAAGACTACTTACTTCTCAATAGTAAGGACAGTTTTACCTTCATAAGGATAGGAAATACCCATAAAGACCTTGGGTAGGTATAACTCTTAAATGCTGACCCACAACTTAAAATACTTTTCACACCTCACACTTTGCAAAACATCTATTAGAAAATCACCACTTGGTATACATTCGTACTAGAATCATTGCCAAGTTATATTTTTCTAAACAGCTTTCAAATTAAACGAGATAAATACTTTGTATACATTCGTACAAGAATCATTACAAAGTTAAACTCTCTTTTCAAAACATTTTCTAAACAGTTCTCAAACACTTTTTCAGACAAGAAAAACATAAGTGATCAAGCAATTAAGAGCCCAAGGATAACCATGGATACAAAGGGTGCTAACACCTTCCCTTTGTATAATGTACCTCCCGAACCCAAAATCTAATCAAGGTCTTTCCTGTTCTTTTCCGCCTTTCCTTATTGGATAAAAGAAAAGTCGGTGGCGACTCTTGCTATCCGCGGCATTTGCTTTCCAAAGCAAAAACACAAAAGTCAGTTCACCGTATAACAGATCCCCATGTTCTTCATTTTTTATTTTGATCAAGAATCCACCAAGAGTTTGAAGCTTGTTTGTCAAGGAAGCCCTAATTCAACTGGGAATCTTGTGTGCCTTCCTCAGTATGCATATATTATTCTCCATGATCCCCAAAGAGCAAAAGAACTTCAAGTTTGCAAGTTGGTTCAAGGAGGTTGACCAAAGAAGTTAACTGGTCAAATCTAGGGTTCCCTAGACCCTATCTCCTACAATTTTTATCATATGAAAATGATTCAAGAGAAAAGTTACTCTTTATGACATTCCAAAATAACTTTCATGTTGGCATCGAGATCTAATTTTGCTTGGAAGCTCATTTTTATGGTGAAAGATTATAGGTCATTTTGTTTATGCCCTAGATAGGAGGCCAACTTCCAAGAACCATAACTTACTCAATTTTTATTATATGAAGATCATCCAAGTTTCATGATTAATTTAAAGATGTCTTCTCCAACTTTTCTTATTTGAGAAAGGTCAAATTCCACTTGCAAGGGCATGTACTAAGAGGAAACATTATAGGTCCATTTGGGTCCTTACCATTGAACAAGCAATTTTCCTCAACTTCTAAAATCCATAACTCTATCATGATTGCTCCAAATGGTGTCAAATTTGTCACCAAATTGAATATTGTTGAAAGAGATGCAACTTTTAAGAAGGAACCAAAGTCATTTAAAGCTCGTAGCAAAAGTTATTTAAGGTGGAAAAAGGGGTCATTTGACTTTTAACTTAGAAAATTTTCAAGTATGTTTGATTCCTCCAACTTGAACACAAAAATTCATCATGATCCAAGATTCAAATGGAAAAAGTCTAAGATCATTGCATTTGGATCAAAATTGAGGGACTTGTGCATGGTTACTTTGCATGGCCTTATTTGGAAACATTTGAACTCATTTTCTACACACCTTTGCATGCTTCCATGTAATTACTTCAGAAACATTTATACACCAATTGGAAGTGGATTGCATCATTGTTTGGGCCTAACTCCATGCCCATGCACCCATGCACAACATTGCTATTTTTGGCCAAATTTTGAATTGGTGTGAAAATGAATTCATGAGGATATATATATACATGTCCATTACCTCAGCACATGAGGACCCTTGCCCAAGCTCTGCCCTACAATTCCACTAACCTCCATTGAAAGAACAACCTTGAAGATTTCATTGAAATCGAGTTTTAGTTCACTTTCTGTTTTTGAGCTAGGACTCTAAGGGTTCACATCCATTTTTGTTCTAATCATATCTTGCAAGCAGGAGGAAGAAAAGTCGAGGATAATTGCATCGAGATCAAGCCAAATCACTGCAATTCGAAGGTGATTTTTCCAGATTTTCAAGTCTTCGATTTTCTCTCATTTTTCCATAATTTTGCTTGGTTTATGGTTGGCTGAAGTCCTACCAATGTAGGCAACCAGATTGAGTTGCTTTGAGGCTAAATCGAAGCAACTCAGTTTGCATACCTTATTTTTCAATTCCACGTATATTTCTATATAGTGAGAATTGGATAAAATGGAGGTCAGATTCGAGATCCTGACATTTTTCTCTTCAAAATAGTGTATGGATCTTTCATTTTTGTGAACAGTTTGGTTGGACCAGTCCGGTGAGGGTGACTGGAGAAGACGACCGAAGCTAGGGCTCCGGTGATGTGTTGGCCTTGTCCAAGCCGTTTGATCCCATGGTCACGTTATAATCTCATCCATTGATCTTGCATACCATGTGTATACACGCGTTGACCTTGGAACATCATGGACATGATGCGCGTGGCCATCAGATCTCCCACCTCAATTAATGAGGGAAATCTGATGGCCCTTGTTTTTTTTATTTAATTAATTTTCTGTTTTAATTTTTAAAATGCCATTTTCTTATTAAATTCATATTAATTTCAATTTTAATCCAAAAAATATGGGACTTTCACCAAAATTTCTTAAATAATTTCCTCTTTTATTCTTTGAATTAAAATCATTTTTTGGATTGGATTTGATATTTTTTGTGAATTTAATGATTTTTGACTTAGTTTTAATTGATTTTAAATACTTCAAACTTTTCGAAAACTCCAAAAAAATTGTCTAAGGTCCTTTGACCTTGTTTGACCTAGGATAAATCCCTTGGCCATTTATTTGATGATTTAAAGGGATATGAGGTTTTCCCCTTTTTAAATGTTTTGTATTCATTTTTAAATTGATTTTAATTTGATTAATTGCTTTAAAACTATGTTGAGCTATTTGATTGACCTTGAGTTGTTTCATCTTATGTTTGGTCTTGATCTTGGTTGATTTGAGCTCCAATTTGATCAATACTATTGGATTTAGGGGGTTGATGAAGTGTAAACTTCATCCCTCAAGATGAATGGATAGTATTAATCGAATGAAGTTCCTCCCTTGTTCAATTTAGGATTCTATTTCACTTAACCTTCTCATTTTCATCTCTCTTCTTCCCCATTCCTTCCATGGCAAATGATTTCTCAACAAATCAAATGCTAGTTGATTCATCAATAACCTGGTGTCAGATGAATCAACATGAGTATGATTGAGATAAGCTCATCCCATTTTATTTTTGTGTGTGGTATGCTTTAGGAGCTTGGTCTCTATACCTTGTCTCTAGCATGCATTAACACCAATATTATTATTGCCGACCTCAGATAGTTGTGACTTCTACATAAGTTCAATTACGATTGCTTAACATAGAGCTAAATTTGTCCCAGAGGCATAGCATTTTTGTAAGTGGGATTGTAAGTCTCCAATTCCTTATGGTATTGTATGAAGATTTAACCTTTTTTCCATTTGTGAGAGTTAGTTGCATACTTGTTGATTTATCCAAGTTGGAGCCTTTCTCATGGATGATGTCTTGGTTCATATCTTCATGCTTGTGAGTGGATGGTTGAGTGTTCTCCATAGAATGACTTAAACAATTTCTCTATCCACTAACATTTCTTTGTATTGGCTTTATTTTTAATGTCATTTACTTTAATGCAATTTAAATTCTTTCACTTTATCATTCATTGTCATTTACGTTCATGCAACTTGTTTTTTTTTCAGTCATTTTCATTTTGCTCACTTGAGCCATATTTTGTGCTTGTATTATATTGTGTGCTTGTGATTTTATTTTGTTTGTGGTCTTAGGACCTTAAAATACTTAATAACAAGAAAAACCCTAAAAAATACATTGGTGGACTATTGGACCTCTATTTGAGACTTGATATGAACTTTTGGATCTAGAGTAGGCAACATCCATATGCTTTGAAGGAAACTTGGCCAATGCCTTTGATTTGAAACCTTTCTTGGCCAATGTCATTCATCTGATACAATCCTTGAGAACTCCATTGGTTTATCTGTTACTTTGTCTCTGTGTTTAAGTTTCTATTTTGATCTTATTGTTTCTATCTGATGATTGTCTCTGTGAGTTTGCTACAAGGAATATTCATCTGATACATTTGAAGATCTTGAAGACTGCTTGCTTTTGGAGTGCTTGCTTGGATGTTTGTCTATCTTTATTTGATGCTATTTGGTTTTCTTATTAATTGCTTCGATGATTATGCTTGTTGCTTGCTTAAAAGGCCAAAGGAAATGAGTTTCTATCTGACATTATTGTCTTGTGGATGCATGCCATTGGTTAGATCTTTTCAACTCTAAACTTTTAAATCTTGTCTAGGATAGTCCCTTCATCTCCTCCCTCTTCTTTAATTTCAAAATCTCTCCCTCATTTTCAAAAACTTCTTTGCTTGTGTTTTCAACACTGAACTTGTTTTAATGAGTATAAACTTTGGCCTTATGCCATTGATTTTCAAAATATTTCTTAATCAAACTTGTGAATAAACTTAATCATATTGACTTAAAATTTAAAAAAAAGCCAAAAAGAACTAACAACCTCATCTAATCCTTTTGACCACTTTGTGCCTTTTCTTTTAAACTTTTCAAATGAGAGCATTTAGATTTGAGTTATCTTTGGTTGAGATATAATTCTCCCATTCCATGATGTATTGAATATAAGTCTTTCTATTTATTAGGGGTTAGTGGCATACTTGTTGATTGAATCCAAGTTGGAGCCCTCCCTCTTAAATGTTATAAAGCACTCATTATCCATGGATGTTTAGTTGAATGTTCTCCCGTTGATAACAAAAGATCTTTAAGCTTTTGTTAAAATTAATTCACTCATCTTTGAAATTTTTACCATGAACTACGATATTTTGATCCCTAATTCTTATGTTGGTACGTAGGCATAAGACCGAAGGTCTTGTCAAACACAAAAATATAATAAATCAATTATTTTCTCATCCCTACATTCAATTTTCAACAAACATCTTTTTAACTAAAACACTTGCACACAAAAAAGGGCTCCCTAGTGTGAAGACATGACTTCTTAGATGTTTTGATGACGACAATCTTTGCTACAAAGCTAAGACTGATTAACAAAAAGGATTGATCAAGATTCAAGCTCATGAACGAAGTTTTCAACCTATGATCAAGTCTTGATGAAACTCACGAAGAATCGTTTTTCAAATGGATAAGGTATAACACTTGAACTCTAGATGCTTATACAAGTGTTCAAAACATGTTTCATTCATGCCATAATCATTGAAAGTATTTTTATGCATCAAACAAATCATAACACTTCACTCTTTTAACTATTTTTCAAAATTGTGACAAAGTAACCGATTATCCGTTTTATGATAACCGATTACTCTGTGTAAATTTCAAATATTTTTGAACGTTGAAACAAGTAATCGATTATCCTATTTGAGGTAACCAATTACTCTGAGAAAATTTCAAATATTTTTTAACGTTGAATGCAAGTAACCGATTACCCATATTAAGGTAATCGATTACCACTGATCCAGAGGCAAAAATCATTGCATCTCTTCATTGAAACTTTTCTGTTTTCTTTACCATGAACCATGACAATCTTTGGATTATTGCACTCATTTGAGGAGGTGTTTAGACAATATATAAACATCATTTTTCAGATTTCAAAACAACCTCCCTTGTAAAAATTTCAAATCATTTACACACATTCTCTCAAACTTTTTAAGTGTTCTTCCAAATTTTCTTAAGAGTGAAACCTTGCATAAACTTTCATTTTCAGCATCATAGTTTCATTTCATACAAAGAACACTTGTATAATTATTGTGAGAATTGAGTGTTACAAAGGAGAAGATCAATTGATAAATTGATATACTTCAAATTCCAACTATTTCATCTTCTACAAAAATTTAGAAATTGTATTTCTTGATTACAACTTATTTTTAGGATTGTTAAGAATAAGTTTGTAAGGTGTTATCCTTGTTATCCAGTGTGTGGATACAAGAGGTCCATTTGTGAGAAATTAAGTCTCGATTGGACTTTAAACATTGTAAATCCAAGAGGATTGTTCTTGGTGTGTTAGAATTAGATAGAAAGACCTTAAGGTGTCTTGTCTAGGAATCTAACATTATAGTGAAATTCTCTTTTGTGTTGAAAGAGGAGTGGAGTACTCTCAATCTGTGAGGGGAACCACTATACATCATGGTGTTCTTTACTTTCCGCACTTTACCGCTTTTCATCACATAAGCATCTCAAGAAAGTAAAAGTCATAAACCTTCAAAAATACGGAAAATCGTCTAGGTGCCTCATTCACCCCCCTTCTAAGGCACTCCTTAAACTTACAATTGGTATCAGAGCAGGTTATAGGTAACCTGTTCCTAAAAGATCCGCATGGCTTCCGCAAGCACGAATCCGGTTTTTAAAGACGATAGAAGTAGAAACAAACCACCACTATTCTCTGGAGAATATTTCGATTTTTGGAAGATCCGTATGAAGGCACATCTAGAAGCCCAAGGAGAAGGCATATGGGAAGCCGTTGAAGATGGTCCACATAATCCTATGAGTGTGGTCAATGACGTTGGTACTCCAAAGATAAAGAGTTCGTATGATGAAGATGATAAGAAAAAAATCTTAAATGAAAAGAGAGCAATAAACATTCTTCAAAGTGCTTTAAGCATGGATGATTTCTTCCGCATATCTCAATGCAAGTCGGCGAAAGAAATAAGGGACACTTTAGTGGATACACATGAAAGCACCGCCGAAGTAAAGAGATCAAGGTTGAACACATTAAGTCAAGAATATGAGATGTTTAGAATGCTGCCCGGAGAATCCATCGTGGCGCTACAAAAGAGATTTGTTCACTTGACTAACCACTTGATTGCTCTCGGAAAAACATTTACAAATGATGATCTCAATCTTAAAGTACTAAGATTATTGACTCGAGAATGGCAACTGAAGGTGACGACTATCTCCGAAAAGAAAAGTCTTTCAACAATGACGTCCGCATCACTCTTTGGCAAACTTCAAGAACATGAGTTAGAACTTGGTAGACTTGAGAAACATGAAAGTCAAGAAAAGAAATCTAAAGGGATTGCCTTGAAGGTAGACTCAAAAGAAGATAAAGATGATGACGCATTGGAGGAAGATGAGAATTCCATGCTCCTTGTTAAAAGGTTCGGTAAGTTCTTTAACAAAAATGATAAATCCTTTAATGCTAAAAAGAATAGACATTTCAGGAAAAAGGAGGCCACCACATCTACGCAAGATATAACATGCTACGAATGTGGAAAGCAAGACCACATAAAGCCGGAATGTCCTAAACTTTCAAAGAAAGGTGGATTCAAGAGCAAGAAGGATTTCAAGAACAATAATGCATATCTTGCATGGGAGGACAATGAAATTAGTTCTTCATCCGGATCGGATAGCGAGGAATATGCAAACTTGGCGTTAATGGCTTCTCATCATTCCGATGGTGAAGAGGTTAGTAATAATTTTTCTCTTTTTGATGATGATGCACAAGATGCAATTAATGAATTGTTAAATGAATGCAAAATTCTTTATAAAACTATATCATCTCAAAAGAAACAAATTTCTTCCTTGGAAGAAAAGATTGAAATTTTTTGAAAATGAAAAACAAAAGATGATTAGTGAAAAGAAGAATTTTGTATGTCTAGAGTGTGAGTCTCTCTCGTTCCAAATTGTCCAACTTAAAAGAGTCCTTGAAAGGTATGAAAAAGGACAAATTGGTTTGGAAGGGGTTCTTAGCCAACAGAGGTACTCAAATGACAAAAGTGGACTTGGTTACTCCAAATTTTCTAAACCAAGTTCAAGTAAAACTATCTTTGTAAGGCCTAAGGATCATTCTCCAAAAGAAAGAGTCAACACACCAAAAGTTGTGCATCAACATCCTAAAAAGAAAAAATTTACAAAGAAAAAGTCCTATGTTCCTAGATATAAAAGCAATTTTGAACCAACCTGTTTTTATTGTGGTATTATTGGCCATACACCTAATGCTTGCTACATTAGAAACTTTAGTGTAGCAAAGGGGAATTATGTATGGGTTGATAAAGGTACTAATTATAAAGGACCCAAAGCATTTTGGGTACCTAACAAAACTTAACTTTGTTTTGTAGGTATGCTTGAAGGCCACATCAAATCTTTGGTATTTGGATAGTGGGTGCTCCAAGCATATGTTCGGTGATGTGCACAAATTTTCAGATCTAAAGCTTAAGGCTAAGGGTTATGTTACTTATGGAGATAACAACAAAGGAAGAATTCTTGGCATAGGCAAAGTAGGTGCACCAAATTTCATATCCATCGAAAATGTGCTATATGTCGAAGGACTAAAGCACAACCTCTTAAGCATAAGCCAACTTTGTGACAAAGGATTCAAAATAAGGTTCACAAAAGATGAATGTTTAATTGAAGACGAAGTCACACAAGAGGTAATGTTTATAGGTAATCGATTTAATAATATTTTCATGATTTCCCTTGACGATGTTTCTTTGAATGTTAAGTGTCTTGTGGCAAATAACAACGACTCATGGTTATGGCATAAGAGATTTGCTCACATTCACATGGAGCACTTGAATAAGTTAGTAAAACATGACCTTGTCATTGAATTGCCAAAGATAAAATTCATCAAAGATAGACTTTGCGACGCATGTCAAAAGGGGAAGCAAACCAAATCTACTTTCACATCCAAGAATGTGGTGTCCATTTCTAGGCCACTACAACTGTTACATATGGACTTATTTGGTCCATCAAGAACAAGAAGCTTTGGAGGTAACTTATATGCTTTAGTTATTGTTGATGATTATTCTAGATATACCTGGACATTCTTTTTAGTGCAGAAAAGTGATGCATTTAAAGCATTCAAGAAGTATGCAAAGCAAATTCAAAATGAGAAATCATTAACAATGGCCTCCATAAGAAGCGATCATGGTGGAGAATTTCATAATACCTCTTTTGAAGATTTTTGTGAAGATCAAGGAATATTTCACAACTTCTCGGCTCCGAGGACTCCTCAACAAAATGGAGTAGTTGAAAGAAAGAATAGGTCATTGGTGGAACTTGTAAGAACAATGCTTAGCGACTCAAATCTTCCTAAGTATTTTTGGGCGGATGCGGTTAGCACGACAAGTTTTGTAAGTAATAGAGTTAACATAAGACCTATCCTAAAGAAGACTCCATATGAACTCTTCAAAGGAAGGAAACCCAACATTGCTTTCTTTCACATCTTTGGATGCAAGTGCTTTGTCCTAAACAATGACAAAGACAACCTTGGTAAGTTCGACGAAAAATCGGATGAAGGTATTTTTCTTGGTTATTCTCTTACAAGTAAGGCATATAGAATATATAATAAAAGAACTTTAAATATATAAGAATCCATGCATGTTAAGTTTGACGAATCTAACCCCTCGAAAGAGGAAATTGTTGTTTGTGATGATGATGATGATTTTGTAGAAATTCCTAAAGAAGATACTTCAAACAAGAATCAAGAAGAACCGATTCAACAAGAGTCAAATGAAAATGATATACCTAAGGAATGGAGGAGTCATAAAGATCATCCCATTGACAAAGTAATTGGTGACATTAGTCAAGGTGTTACTACAAGATTGAATATCAAGGATGCATGCTTAAACATGGTGTTCATTTCGCAAATAGAACCCTCTAAAATTGATGAAGCTCTAGAAGATGATCAATGGATTGTTGCTATGCAAGAAGAATTAAACCAATTCGAGAGAAATCAAGTTTGGGAACTTGTTTCTAGGCCAAATGGTAAGCACATCATTGGAACGAGATGGGTGTTTAAGAACAAACTTGATGAGAATGGAATAATTGTTTGAAACAAAGCAAGATTAGTCGCTCAAGGGTATAATCAAGAAGAAGGAATCGACTTTGAAGAAACTTTCGCTCCGGTTGCAAGGTTAGAAGCTATTCGTTTATTACTTGCTTACGCATGTTCAATGAATTTTCAGCTATTTCAAATGGACGTCAAAAGTGCCTTCTTAAACGGCTACATCAATGAAGAAGTCTATGTCAAACAACCCCCGGGCTTTGAAGACTTCAAGCATCCTTCACATGTATATAAACTGAAGAAAGCGCTCTATGGATTAAAACAAGCACCAAGGGTGTGGTATGATCGTCTATGTAATTTTCTATGTGAAAAAGGTTTTGAAAAAGGCAAAGTAGACAAGACTTTATTTATAAAGAAGATAAAAGGGAACACCTTACTTGTTCAAGTCTACGTAGACGACATAATCTTCGGTTCAACCAACAAAGAACTATGTGAAGAATTTGCGTTGATAATGCAAGGTGAATTTGAAATGTCTATGATGGGAAAGATGAACTACTTCCTTGGATTACAAATCAAGCAACTAAAAGACGGAATCTTTATCAACCAATCTAAGTATTGCAAAGAGTTGTTAAAGAGATTTGAAATGGATGGTTGTAAAGCAATGTCAACACCAATGGGCTTCGGAACCTATGTTGATCAAGACGAATTAGGTGTGTCATTTGATATTACGAAGTATCGAGGTATGATTGGTTCTTTACTATATTTGACGGCAAGCCGTCCTGACATGATGTTTAGCGTGTGTTTATGTGCTCGCTTCCAAGCAAATCCAAAGGAGTCACATCTCACAGCGGTCAAAAGAATCATGAAGTATCTCAAGGGAACAACCAACGTTGGATTATGGTATCCTAAAGGTAGTGTTTGTAAGTTAATTGGTTATTCTGACGCGGATTATGCAGGTTGTAAAACAGATAGAAAAAGCACTAGTGGAACGTGTCACATCCTTGGTAATGCATTAGTCTCATGGTCATGTAAGAAACAAACGTGTGTTGCTCTTAGTACGACTGAAGCAGAATACATAGCAGCGGGCAGTTGCTGTGCACATAATCTTTGGCTAAAGCAACAATTAAGTGACTATGGAGTCGATCTTGGATGCATACCACTCCGATGCGACAACACAAGTGCGATTAACATCACAAAGAATCCGGTCATGCACTCAAGGACCAAACACATAGACATTCGACACCATTTCCTTCGTGATCATGTGCTTAAAGGCGATGTCGAAGTTACCTTTGTCGATACTCATAATCAACTGGAGAACATTTTCACAAAACCACTCGCAAAAGAACCATTTTATAAGATTCTAATAGAACTTGGCATTTTGGATGAAGGTGACATATAACTATTTCACAATTATTCACTATACATTATTATGAGGCAAAGGTACACAAGTTCTTAATCTTTCTTATTTTGTGAAATTTCTCTTTAAAAATTTGTATATGAACTTTTTGCATCTGTGTAACCGATTACTCCTTATTGGATAATCGATTACCCTTCATATTTTTGCCTTCTTTACAAATTTTCATTCTATGTAATCGATTACTCCTTATTGGATAATCGATTACCCTTCATATTTTTGTTCTTTTTACATATTTTCATCTGTGTAACCAATTACTCCTTATTGGATAATCGATTACCTTGCATATTTTTGCCCTCCTTACAAATTTTTATTCTGTGTAACTGATTACTCCATATTGGGTAATCGATTACCCTGCATGTTTTTACCTTACTCGCGAATTTTTAAACTACGTAACTGATTACCCTCTTTAGAGTAATCGATTACCACTGTTCCGTCCAGAATTTTTTTTATTTTTTTATTTTTTTATTTTTTAAATACACGTGAGTTGTTGCATTATCTTGTGTGTTATGTGGTGCTTAGTATATATTGTTTGCATGATTGATAATTATTTTTCTATTTCACCCTTTTTGTTAATGACAAAGGGGGAGAAGAGATTGTTGTTACTATGTTATTTCCTTGTTTTTTGTTTCTCTCTAACAAAATGCAGATTTCAAAAGACTCCTTAACTCATAAATTAAGGGGAAGCATCTTTTAAGGGGGAGCATTTGCTAGAGAAACATACTTGGATCAAACTTTCATTCTTTTGGGTTGTCATCATCAAAAAGGGGGAGATTGTGAAGACATGACTTCTCAAATGTTTTGGTGACGACAAACTTCGCTACAAAGCTAAGACTGATTAGCAAAAAGGATTGATCAAGATTCAAGCTCATGAACGAAGTTTTCAACCTATGATCAAGTCTTGATGAAACTCATGAAGAATCATCTTTCAAATGGATAAGGTATAAAACTTGAACTCTAGATACTTATACAAGTGTTCAAACCATGTTTCATTCATACCATAATCATTGAAAGTATTTTTATGCATCAAACAAATCATAACACTTCACTCTTTTAACTATTTTTCAAAATTGTGACAAAGTAACCGATTATCCATTTTATGATAACCGATTACTCTGTGTAAATTTCAAATACTTTTGAACGTTGGAAACAAGTAATCGATTATCCTGTTTGAGGTAACCGATTACTCTGAGAAAATTTCAAATATTTTTTAACGTTGAATGCAAGTAACCGATTACCCATATTAAGGTAATCGATTACCACTGATCCAGAGGCAAAAATCATTGCATCTCTTCATTGAAACTTTTCTGTTTTCTTTACCATGAACCATGGCAACCTTTGGATTATTCTGCTCATTTGAGGAGGTGTTTAGACAATATATAAACATCATTTTTCAGATTTCAAAACAACCTCCCTTGAAAAAATTTCAAATCCTTTACACACATTCTCTCAAACTTTTTAAGTGTTCTTCCAAATTTTCTTAAGAGTGAAACCTTGCATAAACTTTCATTTTCAGCATCATAGTTTCATTTCATACAAAGAACACTTGTATAATTATTGTGAGAATTGAGTGTTACAAAGGAGAAGATCAATTGATAAATTGATATACTTCAAATTCCAACTATTTCATCTTCTACAAAAATTCAGAAATTGTATTTCTTGATTACAACTTATTTTTAGGATTGTTAAGAATAAGTTTGTAAGGTGTTATCCTTATTATCCGGTGTGTGGATACAAGAGGTCCATTTGTGAGAAATTAATTCTCGATTGAACTTTAAACATTGTAAATCCAAGAGGATTATTCTTGGTGTATTAGAATTAGATAGAAAGACCTTAAGGTGTCTTGTCTAGGAATCTAACATTATAGTGAAATTCTCTTTCGTGTTGAAAGGGGAGTGGAGTACTCTCAATCTGTAAGGGGAACCACTATACATCGTGGTGTTCTTTACTTTCCGCACTTTACCGCTTTTCATCACATAAGCATCTCAAGAAAGTAAAAGTCATAAACCGTCAAAAATCCGGAAAATCGTCTAAGTGCCTCATTCACCCCCCCCCCCCCCCCCCCCCCCCCCCTCTCCCCTCTAAGGCACTCCTTAAACTTACACCTAGGAGTATCTATGACACTTTGGATGCTAATACCTTCCCTCTGTGTAACTAACCCCCTTACCTGTAATCTCTGACATTTTATTAGTTTTGATTTGAAAACTTCTTATCTTTGAGTTTTGTTCGTACTTTTTTCCCTTTTCCTTTGGAAACAATAAAAGCACGGTGTCGACTTTGGTTTTATTGACGTTGAGATAACCAATAACTCAGCGGTCATGAATTTACCATTACACGCACATGCCATTAGGTGACCCATGTCAGGGAAGCGCGTCCATTTTGCCTCCGGTGCCGGACCGCTAAGGTAAGGAACAAGACTCATAAACTTTATCGATTTTTTCTTTCTTTCCGTACAACCTTGTGTATGATTCTTAATGCATCTTCAACTCTTGGATAAGTTGATGACGAACAATTGTATGACTATCTTCTCCTTTATCGAGTAAAGCTGAAACGGCTTGATAACCGTAATTATCATCCCCCGCAACATTGATCATTCGCTTGATATATTTGTGCATAACAACTGGCATCTTGTCGATGAATGAAATATTTGGCGGAGTAAAGGTGTCCTCTTTTTCACACTCAAGAAATGCAAACTCAATAGTATATGTCTTCTCAGTTGAGATAACACCAACCATCTTCAAAAATGGAAGCATGTGCTTATTGGTCTTGTAGGTTGAATCAAGTATAAGCACAGTAAGAAACGTGTTGAACAACTTTATGGAATCATAATGAGTCTAAAATATATCTCTAACAGTAACTCCATCCTCACACGTTCGGTACCTAGATACGTAACTGTTATCATCCAATAGTTTCAAGAGTTGTTGCATCTCAGTTTTATCCCCCCTAAGCGCCTTGTTAGTTAGGTAGCAAATATTATACACTTTTTTAATATTTGATATACTTTCGGGTCGTTTCCGTTTCAATGTTTCAAGTATATTTTTTCGGTTGAACCAGATTTAATGTCATGTCAGCAACACATTCCATCTCTTCAGGCATGAGCCGACAATATTATGATGACCGACTAATTTTTCATACAAATCATGGTTATGCAAACCACATATCACATTAAATCTCTAGTTTTTGTTTGCCAACATGTAATCACACACCTTGAACAAACACTCACATTTTCTAAAACCAGTGTCGTCTCTTTTAAAATTCCAGAGAGAAGTTCTATATTTTCCACTTCTTTCGCACGTCATTGTCACAAAAATGCATCTTCTATTTGAATCATTATCCGATATTCCGATAACCACACCAAATCCAAGTTTAGAGGCCTCCATACAAATCCATTAAAGCATTTGATCATGAGATTCAAACTCTTGATTGTTTTTAAATTGGTTGCCAACATTTACCGCCTTCACAACAACACCTTGGACATTCGCAGAAACAACTTGTTTTGGGAAAATATCGGGGTGCACCATATCTAATGAAAACAATTAAAACCAGAATGATATATAAGCGCTACTACTGAAGACAGACTTGGAAATCAAACACAGACAACTTCCAGAAATGCATCTCCGGACTAGTTCATACTCGTTTTGGAGATACATTTTCAGACACAATGCTCTTTTTTCCGTAAAAAAAACATGATTAATATGAGCAATGTAGAGGGAAATGAAGGACCTTTATTTAAAATTTTATCTTTTTTTGCTCCCTATAATGTGGTTAACCAAAAGAATGGAGATTTAAAGTGAAAAAATGGATTGTGAGTAGATGGTTTTTTGATTAAGGGTTTGGTTGAAAATCAACTATGGCAACAATGGTTGTGTGATCATGCATCTGCTTCTTTTATCAAATATTTTCGGAGATGTATCTTCAGAAATATCAACATGTAAAGGTGGCAAAAAAATTCAAAATTCCGCCCATAATTTTGGAGATGCATCTCTGGAATAAAAATAACTCAACGTATAAGGCGTCTCTTAGAATGACATTTATTGAGTATGTTAGAGATGCGTCCGGGGATGCATCTCCAAAAACAGAAGACATTTTTGAAATTTGTGTGATACAGTAGTAGAAATATATAGGATACGTTAAGAAATAGCCAAATAATTAAATAAAAAATCTTACTTTCAATGCCAAGTTGATTCACAGCTCATAAATTTTTTTGATGCAATTCTTGTCACCATGATAAACAATTCTTGTTTTTTATGGGTTGATAGTTATTAACATTATCATCTCTTAGTCTTTTTTTCAAACCTTTTCCATTCAAGATTTCAAGAATAATTTGACCTTCATTCAAAGGCTTAATCCAACATCCACGAGCCCCTTCTTCAATGGCCTTCATCACAAGAATTGGACTTGTTGATTGGTCGACACACATCACTACAATTTTGATTTGATGTGTAACATGTTACAAGAAATTGTAGGAAATCATGTCAAGCATTTGAGCTTTAATACAAGAACCCTTAAACCATGTAAAAATTGGTGGAGAAGAATTTTTATTTCCGTAAAAAAAGTCATCATAAAAAAGAAGAGTGCAATAGAGTTTTTGAAGAAAAAAATAGAATGATGATGTTCTAGTTTCTTTATGAAAACTATTAGTAGTATTTATGAAAACTATTAGTATTTATATAAAGGATAATACTAATTTGTGCTTCACTAGCATATGTTAAACAATTTATAAATAGAAAATTTATATTGAAAAAAGTAATAAAAATATTAATTATAAAATTTAGATAAAAATAATACACAAATTTCAAGAAAATATTTTTACAATTAGTTTTTAATATATGCCTCTAGAGCAAAAGTTAACATTACCCTTATATAATAAAGATTTGACTTGAGTTAAACAACAACTTTATTAATTTATTAAATCAATATTAAGTTGAGACATAAAAATCAAATCAAGCAATAAATACAATTGTTAACAAAATATCTATTTTAAATTCTAATATTATGTTTTAAAAGTGAAAATATATCAATTAATAAAAATCTCATATTTACACATTTGCGTTAAGATACTCAAAATCAATTTAAGATTTGTTTTCTTTCTATTTAAAATTTGATTAGATTACATAAAATAATATGTATCCGCTATATTAATAGTAATTAATATTAAATTTGTCCATGATCACATTCATAATTTGATATTAATTATAGTCTAAATTGATTTTTTTTTAGTAATTATGAAATAGTATGATATGATATTCATAAATATTTTTGAAAATATGGATGATGAGGGACGCTATCAACCAATATCAATCATATATCACGTCAAGTCAAACATGTCAGCGTAATATATTTCTAATATATTTCTATCGAATAACAATGTAAATTTGTTTTACCCGTTTAGTGTGCATCTCCATTAAATCCAATATTTTTTTAGCAATTAATTTTAACTTTTTAGTCTAAATTGTCCTTCCTATTATTTAACTTTTTAGGTAGGAGATGGAATTTACATGAGCCGACAATAGCGCAATATCATAATGTAGCAAAGCCAGAAGGTAAAATGATAGTGTAAGGCTATAAGCTATGTATATGACAAATCTAATTTAACCAAGTTTGTCTTTAGAAGTTACTTGGTTCTTTCAACACAGTCCATTTGCAGCAATACATTCCTATGATATCCGTGAATCAGCCTCTTCTTCACAATGCAAATGGTAGGTACATTTACATGATCTTCCCCTGTTCAAATTAGATGTCTTCGTGAGGGGCAATTAGACTAATGAGCTAAAGACCCAATTCTGAAGCACTGCTGACAAGTTTAGAATTTGCCATCCTTCTGGTGATCAGATCCTTCAACTCTATCTCTCCGGGAAACCTTCCCTCTTTCAGTTTAGAGAACACCTACAATGACAAAAGAGTTTGAAGGGGTTAATGAGTTCAGAAGCACTGAAAACGCCATATACATATCTTCCATCTAATCTAACTATCATCTCAGCAAAGCCAGGGCCAGAAGGGGAGTCAAATTTTGCATGTTTTGAAACAGAAAAGAGGAAATTTTTTATTCAAGATTAATTTACTATTGGCCTGTTACTTAGGTGTTATAAAAATAAACCCTTTAGTAATGATATAGTAACAATATATACCACCAAAAAAGACTGTAACAAAGGAAACCTAATAATCAAAATAATGTCACCAACCCAAATGACTTGTTGAAATAGCTTTCCCCCAACTCCCTAGTAAAATCATGTTCGAATAATTGCAATCTGAAAGTAGATGTTCTAAACTACAAGTACAGAGGTTTTACATGATAGATCAAGGGGTCTACCATTATTAATTGGCATACAACTAGGTAGCAAAACTGTTTCTTATTTTTCAACTAGCATTGACCAGATCAATGATGGTTGCTAACATGTTATATGATAATATTTAATACTCTTAGATCAATGATGGTTGCTAACATGTTATATTATAATATTTAATACTCTTCGGTGAACATTAAGTAACCGGAAAATGAAGTAAAGTGGTAAAAATGTTGATAAAACTAGTCATGCAAGGAACCATTCAATCATGATTGATTATGTGTGTGTGCTTGCACAAAAAGTCCCAAAACATAACAAAATTTGAATTCAACGGAGAAAAATCAGAGGCTCAACTCATAAATATTTACTAAAGTATATAAGAAAGTGAGAGATAGAAGGAGAGCGAGCACCAACCAGATTGCCGTTGAAGTAAACTTCAAATGCCCCAGAGCTTTGCAAGAATGACTGCAAGGCATTCCCCAGAAGCCAAGTAGTAGCAATGGTTCCAAACCTATTAGCACGCAAGTTAAAATACCAAGGAGGAGGTGCAACAAAACCCAACATTGGAAAAATCTGTTCGCCTGCAACTACAACACCTACAACCCCAATTTGGACAACTGGAACCACTTTACTTAGCAGACGTTTTGGAAGTGGTGGAGGATAGTTTGCAAGAATAACCTCAACTCCAGGAAAAGCAATCTCCAACATATTCTTTAGTGTCACCGCTGTTCCCCTGCATAAAACAAAAACATCCTTTTACACCAACTTACCCATCCTAAACAATAACCATGCGCAGAAACATAAGCAATGCAACAACTACAAGAAATATGAAAAAACAAGCAGAGCGATGATTTCAAAGAAGTAGAATAATGAGTTAAGGGCCTGTTTGGATTGGCTTATTTGAGTTTATCTACTGCCATAAGTTTTGTGATACTGTTTGGGAGACTTCATCATAACAGCTTATGACATTTTTTATATATTTTTTAATTTATTTTTATAAATTCTTTAAGATAGCTAGTAAAAATAACTTATACCATTTTTTTTACACAACTCATAACTTTTAAAAACAATTTAAATGTATTTTATCTTTTGTTATAAAAAACACCTTATGCGAGGTTATTCATAAGCACTTATTTTGATAAACACTAGGGCTATGAGCTGTTTATCCAAACAGCCTAATTACTTGTCAAAATTGCAAGAGAAACTAGTGAACTAAGAAACTAGTCTCTAGTTAATTAAGGAAATTCGCCATGAATTTCTTGATAGTAACTTAGAAATATTTCAATCGGTATTGTAAAGATGAATTAAGTCAATATAAAAACCTATTAAGTAATACACTCAACTCTTGAGGAACAATAACTAACTCTACTAAACTAATATAAATCTAGGGTTAACAACAATAGTGATGATGATGATGAATTAAAGGAGATAGTAAGTACTTGTAGGAGCAAGAAGAGCAAAAATTGATGTTGACAGTGTTGCCGTAACCTACATCTCCAATATTTGAGGTGAGTCTCTGAAATAAAAACGAATCGAATGATTATTATAGATATGATGATAGATAAAGGTGAAAAACTCGATGAAGTAAATTGGTTGATGGGATTGAAAATTACCTCGGAGTGGGAGGGAAACGGTGCTACGGGGTCAACAACTGGATGTGGTTGTTGATGGTGGTGGTGGTGGTGGTGCGATGGCTTGGGCGGCGGAGGAGATGATGTGAAAAGGGAAAAGAGGTCGGAACAGAGAAGGAAGAGAGGTAAACCAACCAACAGAAGCTGAGCGCGATCCATGGCTGACCTGAGTGAGGGCTGTGATGGGACTCACTGGTTTTGATCTAAAATGGAGTACTCACTTTTTGTATGAAGATATCTTTAATTAAATTTTAATTTTAATTTATAACTCACTTTAATTAAATTTTAATTTTAATTTATAACTCACTTTTAATACTATTTATTATAAAGTTAACTTTATTTTTATCGGGAGGTTCTGAAGATACCAAAAGAATATGTAGGATTAGTTGGTAGAATATTTGTCTGTCAAAAAAGGAGGAGGTTTAGTAGGGGAGCATTGCGAATTTTTTAATTTGGCTCCTTAACAAATGAAAGTAGATAATTTTTTCAAGAAAAATTTGATTTGGATTAACTTACTTTTTTGTCGGTATGAAAATTTGAATAAAACGATGTTGAGGGATTCGTCGTCTCATTGTCATTCATCGTCGTCATTATGGTGGAGAGACATTTGTTCGGTGGGAGAATCTTTGAAGGTTGATCAAGTTTTGTGGTTTTCATGAGCTATTCCTCTAAACTTGGTGACAGTAATAGCACAGATTTTTGGAACCACCGTTGGTTGGGTCCGACTATGTTTCGTGAGTAATATTCTTCTCTCTTCATGCTTGTGGGCGCTCCGAATTGAAAATAGTGGAGTGTGGGGTTTGGAAGGATAACACTTGGGGCTAGAAGTTGTAGCAATTGATGTATGTGTCGTCGGGGGCTGACGCTGAGCGGTCGCAAGAGCTACTGCAGATTTTGTTTATGTTCCATCCATTTTTGGGTCAAATTGATGAGTTTGTTCGGGAGAAAAATGCGTTCAAGTTTGTGGTTAAATTAAGTTACTAATGACTTCAACATTTGTGTAACGTAGGTTTGTTGATTCATGAGAATTTCAAGAGGGATTTAGTGTCTTTATGGAAGACTAAAACTTCTAGAAAGATTTTAATTTTTTGGTGGAGACTTTTGCTTAACAGATTACCAATAAAGATTGAGCTTGCTAAGCGAGGAGTTATTCAAGGTACTCATAATTTATTTTGTCCGCTTTGTTCTCACGACTTTGAAGATTTTGATCATCTGTTTTTTAGTTGTGAGAAATCTAAACTTATTTAGAGGAGGATTTGTGAATGGTTGGGTGTTGAGATTAATTTGGAGAAGAAGTTGCTCGTGAATTGTGTTAGGGAGCTTAATAGCTAAATAACTTTAAATTTGTGGCTTAATCTAAATTAATTGTTTGTGTTAATCATTTGTTGGGTTATTTGAAGTTGTAGGAACACACAAATAGAAATCTCAGGTCAAACCTTGAGGTATAAGAAATCAACACACAAATTACATTATTCAGGATTGTAAAGCAAACTGCTCTGATTATCAGAAAACCACGCCAAACTATTATTCATAGTATACAAGTAATCAAGCTCTAATCCGATTACATTCTCCTTGCATACTTCATATTTTCCTTCACATATTATTATCAAACTAAATTCAAAACTCCTTGCAACACTTCTCCAATCGCCTAACCGATGTTTTGTTCACGCATCATAGATCAAAAACTCAAAACATCTTGAAGAGGGAAGACCTTGAAGTTTTCTGACTTCCAAGCCAGTGTTGCATATGGATTCCAATAGCATCCAAGTACAAGCTACTCCTTCCATGGAATCCCACCACCTTCCCCTCTGTAGTGGTTGAGGTGAAGAATTTCCCTACTTCCTCGCCATATGGACCATACTGACCACGACTGGTGTGGAATGTCAGTGACTTTATGATTGTATGATTCTCGTCCCTTCCGATTGATCCATAATAGCCAGATATACAAGTCAGTACCTCGTGTGGATACTCCAGTTGTATCTAACATCATAATAATCATAAATAATTTCACTAATTTGATCATAATCAATAAATAATGAATCAGCTGGAGTGAAGCAGTGGAAGTGCTTAAAGGAAGTGGAAACTGAGAATCATACCCTATGCATGGTGTCTCCTCCATTACCACCGTGTTTTGTAGACCACACAGATTGCCTGTTTCGATCATACTCAATTTGAATCGAGCAGATTCCTTCTGATACTTTTGTCAAATAAATTTGCTTAATCGCAGAAAAGACTCCATCATCCCAAGGTCTACCTCCATCCCCACCCCAAGGGCCTGCTCCACATGGAGCTGGTTCTTTGATCAAACCACAAGAAACCTGGGAAAGAGAGGACCAAAGTGAATACTACAACTTACACATAAAGATAACCAAATTCTCGAATGTCTTCAATATCTTCTAAAAGTTTATTATAAAAAAGTAATACCTCTTCAGCTGCTGCGGCCTTAGAAAGTAACAGCTTGTTAGGCCAATGAGCACTGCCTATCTCACCAATATTTGTTTCTCTAGGGATGATTTCCTTCGGATGAGTAGCTACCGGTACTACTACCTTCCCTTCTTCCACATGTACACCAAAAGCATCTAGGAACAGACCTTTTCTCCCATGAATGCCAACAATTTTACCTTCTTTTGCCTTTGTGGTGAAATAAGTTCCTTGTTCATCCCCAAATGGTCCATACTTCCTTTTTGTGGTGTGAAAAGTAAGTGATCTTACAACAGCCGGCCCCATGTACATCAAAGGTCCATAGTAGCCAGATATATGTGTCAGGACTTCATATGGGAAATCCAACACTATCTGCAAAATAATGCATAAAAAATGCTAAAAGTTCAATGTGATTTTCTAGATTATTAAGTAGAATAAAAATTTGGATGTATGCTCTTTGTTTACCTTTTCACTTTTATATCCTCCTGTCCCGCCTTGTTTGCATCCCCATATGGCATCCCCATCATGATCATACAAAACTCTAATCCATACAATTCCAACATTGCGCGACAAGTTGATTTGCCGGATTCCTTTATAAGTTCCATCGTCAAATGCAGATCCACCAATGCCACCCCAAGGACCATATGCACATACACCATCAACCTTTGCTGTTGACTTTTCTGAATGTGTTATCTGCAACATAAATAGATTTTAAGATTCATTTTATGTTAAAGCCAAATTTTGATATTTTAAATAAAAACTAAGGAATTCAAAGACAGAGAACCTCCATAAAGATTGCAGGCTATCTTACCTTTTCTTTGTGTTCAATGTTGTTGGTTTCTTGGACGGTAGAAATCTTCCCAGATACCTGTTTTGGTATAGGCTTACTGAAATCATCTTTCAGATCTTTCTGACGTACAGCAACAACAATATCATAGTTCTGGTTCACAGTTCCTTGTATCAAAGAATAACCAAAACTCTCATTAGTGTTAGTCATGTGGCCCGAATGAGCCAAAATTTTGGATGAATTTGGTTGCTTCAACGACTTCATATAGACTCCAATGGCATCTAGGTACCAACCACACTTGCCATGGAACCCAACAATTTTGGCCCCAGTCGTCGGTACTGAAAAATATGTCCCTTGCTCGACACCAAATGGTCCATAAGTTTTCTTGTTACTCTCAAAACTCAGTGACCGAACTAAGTTGTTCCCCCATTGATTTAAACTACCATGGTATCCATGAATTGAAGTTAAGAACTCATCTGGATAATCAAGTTTCACCTAGAGCACAGTCAAAAGTGGTTAGCTAAAATATGCACAAATTTATCTAAAATTGACGTCACAGATTTTTTGGTGCTAACATTGAAAATTTATATCACAGGATCAGCTTAATACATGATGAAACCTTTACCTTGTCAGTTTTATTTCCTCCACTACCACCATGTTTTTCTGACCAAATAGAGCTTCCTTTCCTATCATATTCAATCTGGATGGAGTCAATTCCTGCCCCGTGAACTATCACCAATTGCCTTACTCCTGAGTATATCCCGTCATCCCAACGGGACCCTCCATTGCCTCCCCATGGCCCAACAGAGGCAGGTTTCTTTATGGAGTCCTCAGAATTCTGCATGCAAAACATCATGCAAAAGTGTTAAAAAGTAGACGAAAAGACATAAAGTTGTTGAACATAAACTGTAAGGTGATGCATGCAAATGGTTCTACGCAAGTTAACATGAGACATTGTAAGAGTGAACTACCATTCTCTGCTTGTAGGAAGAGAATGATAGACCTTAGACAGAAAATTGTAGGTGCGAGTGTTAATGTCGATGTGGCTAGGAGAAGGCGTAAGAGGAATTTATGGAAGAAGAGAGTTGGTTTAAGGCATGGAGATTTGTATAAAAAATAATATAGTTGAAAAATTGTTAGAAGAAGCTAATTCTGATTCCACAATGGAGGGAAAGAAATGAAAGTCATGGAATCAGATTCCGAACAGAAATCAGTCTTCTGCTTTTATTAAGAAAGCTTCATGCACTTTTTAGTGGCATGGAGCTAACATTTTCTTCCCACACCTTATTTCCTCATTCTCAGAAGAATAAAAGAAATGGAGAAAAGAAACAAAATATTATCTTCTGCTATATTCCATTTTTGGAATTTAGTCAGGAGCACTCACTCTGTTGCTTCTGCATGCACTCACCATCTGGTGCAGCATCTATAAAGTATGTTTTATAAATTATTAAGGGAATAATCTACTACTCTTTCTGGATGCTTATTTGCGAGACAGTTTTGATTCTACGAGTATTTTATACCTCCACTAGATTTCTCATCATTAATCTATATAAGCATCTTTGAAATGATTACAATGATTGATTTCATTAATTTTTTTTAATAACGTCTCTTTGGAAATAGCTAACAGGACATACATTCAAATCTTTCATCTGGAATCACAAAATGCTTGAATGATAACCAAATGAAGTTCTATACACTTTAACCTGATACATAATGTGAAAAGGGGAAGTCAATAATTTAAGTTGCGTGAAAGGTTAATCTTATAAACATCAATTCATCAGAAAGTTATGTATGTCATGAACAACTATACCTTCAGACAGATTTAGATATTTCTGATATCATTGATTCACACACATAATTTTGCTCTACCAATAGTCCCTACAAGAACAATGGCCACCTTTAAAGTGGTGTAAGCACTTTGAATCACTTAAATATATTTCACACTCATATGCCAATGATATGTATTTGGCTGTGTCGTGGCAATCTCTACACATTTTCAAATTTTTAACTATTCGTAAAATTTGAGGAGTGTTGTGAAATTCTATTAGAGCAAAAGCAAATGCAAGTTTTTCACTATGCACACCACTAGTATTTTCCTTCTCCTCTTCCTCAATGCAAAGTTCACTGTCGAAAACATGTGTCCGTGTCTTGACATTTACAGCTAGCCGTTTTAGCCAAGAATATAGCTTATCCGAGTACGGGTTTGAGTGATCACCAACTACAAAAGTATGGACTGTGTTATTCCTTTCAATCCAGCATTGACCAACAGGTTTATTAACAACCTTTTCTTCCTCTGGCTCAAACTTCCCACATAAGGAATATGCCTGTGAAAGTAAATATCGAGTTGTATTATTGTCAGGTCCCAACTCATGCAGACGTTTTCCTGCAAGGACTGCCATTCCGAAATTTTTATGAATTCTGCAAGCAGTCAGCAAAGCATCCCATACAGAGGAATTAGGTTCAACAGGCATGTTTTGAATAAACTCCAGTGCTTCAGCAAGCTTACCGGAACGACCGAGCAAATAGACCATAGCAGAATAATGCTCCAAGCCTGGTCTAATCAAGTATTCTTCAGTGATGCAAGAGAAAACACTCTTCCCCTCATCCACCATTCCAGCATGACCGTAAGCTAAAAGAATACTTGCAAAAGTACCTCTATTTGGTTGAAGTCCTTGCTTCCTCATTTGATAAAAAAGATCAAGTGCAGACTTTGAACAACCATGTAAAACATAACCGGAAAGCATACAGTTCCAACTGACAACATCTTTCCGTGACAACCCATAAAAAATGTTTCTCGAGTACATTAAATTTCCTGACTTGGCATAACTATCAATTAATGAATTTGATACAGAAAGCTCAGACACTAAATTTCTACGCACAGCAAAACAATGGGTTTCTTTCACTTTCTTGCTGGCCACCAAATTTTCACAAGTAGGAAGGATACTTAGTATTGTGACCGAGTTGGGAGCTATCTGATAAAACTGCATTTTCCGGAATATTTGTAACGCCTTGTCCTTTTGTCCACTTTGTACGAAACCGGACATTAATGAATTCCATGAAGCTACATCTCTCTTAAGTTTCCCATCTTTCTCAATGCTTTTAAAAAGACCCAACGCCTGATCCTCAGCACCACTCTGCATATATCCTGTGATCATTGTATTCCATGTAACAACGTCTGGTGGTGATTTAGACTCCTGCATTTTCGTAAATAACTCATGAGCTTTGCCACAGAAGCCAGCTTGGAAATATGCTCCAATAATTGAGTTCCAAGAATACACATCTCTCTCTAACATCATATCAAAAATGCGTTGAACATCTTCAAGATTGCCACACTTGGAATACATTTCAATCAGTGAATTACCAATTAATACATTACTAACCAAATTCATCTTAACAGCAATAGAATGTATTTCTAATCCCATACTCAAAGATTTTAAGGATGCACATGCTGATGCTGCACTTGCAATTGTAATGCTATTGGGCTCAACACCTGCTAAAGACATTTCTCTCAACAAATCTAAAGCATGACTTATCCTACCCTTTTGAGTAAAGCCAGAAATCATTGAAGTCCAAGTATATACATCAGGAGCAATACCAAAAGATTCCATCTTTCTCATTAAACGAATTGCAAGATCACAATACCCTAACTGATTATAACACGCAATCAAAATGTTCCAAGTTACCAAGCTAGGATCAATTCCTTCTTTTTGCATTGCGTCAAAATACTTCTGAGCTTGTTCAATCTCACCATTATGGCAAAACCCAGATATCACCGCATTCCACGCAATACTATCCCTTTTATCCATACACTCAAAAATCTTCTTTGCACAATCCATCTCCCCACACTTGGCATACACAGCCATAATCGAATTATGCACACGGTACGAATAGCGCATTCCAAGCCGAATGACCAAGGAATGGATCAACCTCCCAGTCTCTAAATCCCTACACTTCCCACACGCCTGCAAAACCTTCGGAAGCAAAAACCCATCCGGCAAAACCCCATACTTCATCATTTCATGAAACAGTTCCACAGTCTCCACCCATCTCTTGTTTCTTGAACAAGCACCAATCATAGCAGACCAAGTAAACAAATTCCTCACACGCATTTCATCAAACACTTTGCGAGCCTTATCTAAACGCCCGCATTTAGCATACATACTCACCAATTTCGTCTCCACAAAAGGGTTCACTTTTTCAACCAACCCAATTCTAGCATGCAATTCATTACCCACCAAAATACAGTCTTTGTCAATGCATGACTGTAACAGGTTCATATAAGTAACGGGTCTAACCTTAGACCCTTGTTCAGCTATGGAATCAAGAAGTGTCACGGCTTCACTCAAGGAGCCATTAATGCATAGTTGGTTCAATTGGGCATCCATTGATTTTGGGTTTGAAGTTTTGGTCATTGAGATATTGTTGGAATTTGCGTGGACCTTTGTTGAGACATTGCAGTAAAATTGGGTGGCATTGTAGGAAGGGAATGTTAAAGAAGGTATTGATTTACTGGGTATGATGATATGAATCTTTTCCATTGTTTGTGGGTTTTGGAGAGAAGTTTAGAGATTAGGATTGTGCTGGTAAAGGTGTGATGATAGAAACTATGACAGTTTTGTTTCAGTTAACTTCATTTTTCTTTTTATCTATAACAATATATCTATATCAAGGAAGGGTAAACTTGATTTTCGTGTAGCATATTTCCTACTGATTTTAAGTTTATATAATTTACATAATCACTTCTAATAATTATTATTAAAATCACTATTATTATCTTTCCGATAATTTCCTATTATTAATTTCTTATATAACTTCCAATTAAAATTAACATTAAATAAAATAATATCATATATATTTTCACGTAAGTTTATTAAAAAAACACATAAACGGACATAAAACGCCTGTCTGAATGCTAGTAAATATATAAAGGGAAAACTTTTGGTGTAGTCTATTTTTCTATCATTTTTACTTTTATTTTATTATGTAATTTACCTAATAACTTCTAATAAAATCATTATTATTAACTTTTCCGTAACTTCCTGCTAATAACTTCCACATGCTGTATTTTTTAAAAATTATATTTAAATAAAAAATATCACTTAAATTTTTAATGATGTGCATTAAAAAAACGGACAGACGGGTCTGGACGCTAGTAATTAATAATAGTGATTTATTTTGTGTTTTTTAATGATTTTTTTGATAAAATGTAATTTGAATAATTCATAATAACTATGTTTATTGAAATAAAAATACTTGTGAATTTCATAAGTATCGCTGGTATTTTTTTAAAAAATATTTAATTTTTGTATAATTTAAATAAGTCCACCCTAAATTAATACATTCGTTGATGTCATTTTATTTAATTTTAGCTTTTATTTAAAGTGTTAAATTTTGAGCTATAATTTAAATAAATTCATACTAAATTATTGAAAGATTCAACATCAAATGAAGAACCTTGTTCAAGAAATGACGAAGAAGAAAAAACAATTCAATACTCGAACGAAGAAGGGGAGGAGAGACATTAACCTCGGGGAGAAATATGAAAAAATGTTCTTCTAATGAAGAGGATGAAATATGCTTAAAAGCATCATGCGATGGAGATATTATTCCAAGTATCAAACCATCTTATGCACAACTGTTTAAAATAAGTGGTCAATTAGTGGAAGAAATAGATAAACGGAGAGAACGTACCCTAGAACTTAAGGAATCACTAAGACATCTTAAGAAAATAAATGACTCATTCAAGATAGAAATTACTAATCTTATAAATTTGAAAGAAGAATGCAAGTGGCACGACTCCCTTATAAAAGAAATAATTGATTTACGTGAAACCCAAGAAAAGTTTAGCCAAGAAAAAAAGATGTTTGGCCTAATTTTATCACGTTAGAGATTTTCTATAAATAAGAATAGTCTTGGATTTAAAAAGGATAGAAAATCTAAGAAATGTATAAATCATAAGAAAAAGAAGTGTCCAATATATAAGTGCACACTTGGTAAAAGAATATGTTACTTAGAACCTTTTTGTTTTAATAAATTGGAAAGATCTAGACGTGAAACCTTAGATCTTCTCTGACTAATGCATGATCCCAAAAAGATATAGGCACCAAAGGTGAAACCTTAGTATTTTGCAGTTATGCTTTGCAGCTTGGGGAATTGACGATTATTAATAGAATTGTGCAAAGCAATTATACAATATTTATGAAGTTTCTGATCCTAGGATGAACAATGATGGAAAATGTCAACCCTGACGTATGATAGGGAATCATATTTAGACTTGAATATAACTGCAACTATAATTTCAAATATACCACCTACAAAAATTCCAAACCCCTACATGGCAAAGACCGCAACAATGAAAGCACCATGAGTCTTCTTATTAGAATATTCTGACATTATAGTGGCTGGAAGCAGATAGTCTCCACCTATATCGAAGCGGAAAAAGAAAAAAAGTTGTCATGTCTTGTTTTGGAGTGTGTCCAAAAGAAATGCTGCAACTAAGTGAACAAATCATTAGTGTCATGCCATCGACTTTTTTTACCTAACTTATCACCAAGCCAGCCAAAGAAAAGTTGGCCTGAAAGTGTACTGCAGAAAGCAACCCCATTTACCGTGGCTGATACATTTGGAGTAGGGGTGTTGTGGTGCAGTTTGAGCGGTTTTGAAGCTAAAAATCATTCGAACCACAAGAGAAAAAACATGTGGTTTGGTTTGATTTTGTTGACTTTTAGAAATAAAACCAAACAAATGTGTTTTGATTTGGTTTAATTGGTTCAGTTTTTCATAATTTTTTTATTAAGTCATATATACACATATAAAGGACAATATAACTTTGTGTTTAGTCATTCATACATTATTAAATAAAAACAAAACTCGTCATATTTGGACAACAACTTCTCATTTAATATATAAAAATCAGATTAGACAAAAGTTGAATAATAAATATAAAACAATAGCATAAAAAAATATCAAAAATATTATAATGAAACAAAAAAATAGAGGATATGAGAGATTAGTGAAGATGAAAAAGAAAGAACAGGAAGGGGAGAGATTAGAAAAGAAGATGTGCGATAAAAATAAAATTGAAAGAGAGAACATTAGCATAAAATTGAGAAGATGAAAAAGAAACAATATAATATAGTAGATATTAGAGAAAGATAGGCGATATGTACCTAGAAAAGAATGTGCGATACTGCTATGAGAGATTTGAGAAGGTTTAAACTGAAGCCCTAAGTGAAAGGAAGAGAAAATCATTCGTAATCATAAGACTAAGGCATAATAGGTTTGAGTTTTAGTTTGATGTGGGTTAAGTGAAGTTTGGGTTGTAACATAATGCGATTTGGTTCGATTTTGTTTTGTTCGCAAAGTACAAACTGCAAACCGAACCGAACCGCACGATTTTGCTAAAGAATGGTCCAAACACATCTGAATCAAATACGTTTTTTGCGGTTTTCGATTTGGTTCGGTCCAATTTGCGATTTTGTATTGGATCGGTTCGATTGAACACCCCTAATTTGGAGGCAACGTTCCTGGCTTCGTTGTACCGTCAACATGGTAGTATAGACGGTCGGGCAACTTGGTAACAAGAGATATGCAGAATAAATTGTATGCATCTGTGAAGAAGCCCATATCAGCTATGATGATTGTTGTGAAGTGGTACAATTTTATTTTTTCCACATCGAGTGCATTTAGCACCTGCATTTGGTCCTTTGCCATGGATTTTCAAGCCAGAGTCCCTAGTCTCTTTATGTTTCTCTCTTTTTGTCTTCCTTATAAAAGTGAAATCATGAATAACATTTGATTATTAGAGACATCTTTATTTTGAAAATAATACTACTATATAAAATTTTGCAATAGAAAACATAAAGGAAACATGAAAATAAAATAAAATAGTAGGCAGATGAACACTCAAATCAAAGACAAAAGAAAAAAAAGTAGTAGTAAGGTTTTAAATAACTCGAGGTCGCATAAAGACTTTCACAATTTTGGTCGATACATGTGTTTAAACATTTCAATAGTCGCGGTGTAATTAACCATAATATGTTATTTTTCACAAAAAGTGAAAATGGTCGGTATGGGCACCATAGTTTTAAATTGCACTCTGCAACGACAATTGTGGCTATAATATTGTGGATGCAGTAGCCTCCGCAACCACATCGGATCACAATTGCGGTATATTTTAAGATCCCGCATCCAAACGTATTAAAAATTACATCAACCAATTTTACCCATATTGTTTGCAATATTTTCATCTAATCTCAAAATTTTATAACTCCAAAACTCAATTTAATTCAGATGTAATGAAAAATCTTAACAAAAAGTGTTTTTCAACATTGTATTTCAAACATTTCTCCATTAAAATTCACACTGCAATGTGCATCGCAACAACCGAAAAGACTTGGTTTTGACGTAGCCTATTTTTCTACCAATTTTACCCTTAGATAACTTACATAATAACTTCTAATAACTACTATTGAAACCACTATTATCATCTTTCACATAACTTCATATTATTAACTTATACAACTTTCAATTAAAATTAATATTAATTAAAACAATATCATATATATTTTCACGTATGTTTATTAAAAAAAAAATGGATAGACGGACACTGAGTGTCCGTCTGGACGCTAGTAAATATATAAAGGGAATACTTTTGGTGTAGCCTATTTTTTTTTATCATTTTTACTTTTATTTTATTATGTAATTTACCTAATAACATCCAATAAAACCATTATTATTAACTTCCACGTAACTTCATGCTAATAACTTCCACATGCTGTATTTTTAAAAAATTATATTTAAATAAAAAATACCACTTATATTTTTAATGATGTACATTAAAAAAGCGGACAAACGAGTTTGGACGCTAGTAATTAATAATAGTGATTTATTTTGTGTTTTTTAATGATTTTTTTGATAAAATGTAATTTGAATAATTCATAATAACTATGTTTATTGAAATAAAAATACTTGTGAATTTCATAAGTACTGCTGGTATTTTTTTTAAAAATATTTAATTTCTATATAATTTAAATAAGTCCACCCTAAATTAATACATTCGTTGATGTCATTTTATTTAGTTTTAGCTTTTATTTAAAGTGTTAAATTTTGAGCTATAATTTAAATAAATTCATACTAAATTATTGAAAGATTCAACATCAAATGAAGAACCTTGTTCAAGAAATGACGAAGAAGAAAAAACAATTCAATACTCGAACGAAGAAGGGGAGGAGAGACATTAACCTCGGGGAGAAATATGAAAAAATGTTCTTCTAATGAAGAGGATGAAATATGCTTAAAAGCATCATGCGATGGAGATATTATTCCAAGTATCAAACCATCTTATGCACAACTGTTTAAAATAAGTGGTCAATTAGTGGAAGAAATAGATAAACGGAGAGAACGTACCCTAGAACTTAAGGAATCACTAAGACATCTTAAGAAAATAAATGACTCATTCAAGATAGAAATTACTAATCTTATAAATTTGAAAGAAGAATGCAAGTGGCACGACTCCCTTATAAAAGAAATAATTGATTTACGTGAAACCCAAGAAAAGTTTAGCCAAGAAAAAAAGATGTTTGGCCTAATTTTATCACGTTAGAGATTTTCTATAAATAAGAATAGTCTTGGATTTAAAAAGGATAGAAAATCTAAGAAGTGTATAAATTGATAACGCGAAAACGTATCGTATTTTTGGCCCTATATGCACTGTTTTTTACTCGATTAACACTATTTATTACACAATATTTTATGTTTATTTGTAGGTATTCATCGACCAAAAGGTTTACCGCAAGAAAAATGGAAAATAACAAAAAGGAAAGAAAAAGGCAAGAAAAGGGAAGAAAATGAGGCTTCCAATGGGATAATAGGCCACCAAAGCAAATGGGCTTGTGGCGCCCATTACCCAAAGGATATGGAGCCCGCCACATTGGGCGAAAAGGAAGGTGGCGCCCTCCACCAACCCTTGAAAAGTGGTGGGCGATTACTACAAGAGTGGCGCTCGCCACTCATCATGGAATTAGGGTTGTGGCAACCACCACAACCGAGTCTCCCCACTTTTCCTACTTTTCCTCCACCCTTTTAGCCATGATTTCCACTACTCTTGCTATAAATGAGGAATATGAAAAGGATATAAAAAGGGGACCATTCAGACTCGCACTGCTCTCTCTCTTCTTCCGGTTTTCAGTTTATGATTAATTTTTGTTCTGCTTTATTTTTTCTTGTAGTTTTCTAGGCAATTTCTTACCATTGTAAAAGTGATAGTTTCTCCACATCGGGACTATTACAATTTATTATTTTTCACGCATTTGGGATTCAATTGTAAGAGGTATTCATTGCCAAAGCCTGCCGGAATTATTTAATCAAAGATTCAAGATTCAATTCCAATTCTTAAATTTCCATTCAGGTTTATTATTGTTTACTGTTTTATTTATTTATGCCTTACTGTATGCTTAATTCCCCAATTGTCATGTCTGTCACCGGATCTATGTCCGGCTAAACCCTTAGGGATCGGTATGTAAAGACTGTCGAAACGACGGGATTAAAGAAATAATTGGTGTTAGTTTTTATAAAACTTATTTTTCCGGTTTTAGTTTCTTATTTTAATTAAACTGTTTTTCGTACGAGAGTACAAAACAAACTAAGGTTACGGTCAATAAAAAGGAGAGTTTGAGATTTTAACCAAATAGTTGAAACTAGGCATTGATCCTAAATACAGCGAGAGCGCTTTAGGATTAATTAGACTTTATATATATATATTCAAAAAGTACTTTTAAATTCTAAATGAGACCGCGAGAGCCAAGCATTCTGGTTTAGGAGTATGGTCGGAGTCAATAAAATGAGAGTGTGAGGCTAAGTCCTTTTTATAAATAATTTCTACTGAAGAATATTTTAACCAATAAGATTACACCAACTATCTATCGAATCCCCTAGGTTTGATGTATTACATACCGATATCCCCTATATCTTTTATCTTTATATTTATTCTATTCTATAGTTATTTCTCTTCATCCCTCCAATCTTAGAACGATCATTCGCCTTAGATTTACATAGTAACCTCAGACCACGATACGTTTGATTATTTGTCCTTGTGGGTTCGATAATCATTAAAACTACGCGATAGGATTGTGCACTTGTAGTCACGATTCACATAGACTTACCAAAGTCTCGATCAAGTTTTTGGCACCGTTGCCGAGGACTAATTTAGTTGATATCGTAACTCTGGCATTATCCAGTATAGACTAAGGCAACAACTCTTTTTCCCTTTCTACATTTGTTGAGTGTATGCCAAGTACTCGCTCTCAAGGCGAGAAATTAAAGCTACAACTCGATGAACCCGAGCGTTATCTTAGATTAGAACGCCGGATACGAGACTTGATACGGGAACATCGTATAAAGCTAAATCTTCCTGACCTTAACATTCCTACTTCTGAATCAGTTGTTCAACCATAGATGGCCGAACAAGTGCAAAACCATCCTCTTAAGTATTATGCAATCCCTTCACAAGATGAACCTCATAACAATATCGCTGCCCCTGCAATCGAAGCCAATAATTTTGAGCTTAAACCTTCACTGTTGTTAGCCTTACAGCAAAACCAGTTTTCAGGTAGTCCCACGGAGGACCCAAACCTACACTTATCAGTATTTTTGCAATACGCAGACATGGTAAAAGAGAATGGCGTCAGCCCAGAAGCTATAAGACTTCGTCTTTTCCCATTTTCATTAAGAGATAGAGCTAGAGCTTGGCTTTAGTCTCTACCATCCAACTCTGTCACTACGTGGAACAAGTTGAAGAAAGTCTTCTTAGCCTGATATTTCCCACCTAGCAAGACGGCTATGCTAAGAGCCCAAATAAACGGATTTAAACAAAAGGATAATGAATCACTTTTTGAAGCTTGGGAGAGATACAAAGACATGATGAGGCTATGCCCACATCACGGTCTAGAAGAATGGTTGATAATCCACACTTTTTATAACGGTCTCTTGTACAATACAAGATTGACAATAGACGCCGCCGCAGGTGGCACATTGATGGATAAACCATACAATGAGGCCTATCAACTCATTGAAAGTATAGCCCAAAATCATTACCAATGGGGAAGCGAAAGAACCTCTGTAGAGAAACCTCAACCGAAGGGCGGCATGTACGAATTAAGCAGTCTTGACCATGTCAACGCCAAGGTAGATGCCCTGACTCAAAAGATAGACAGCTTGACCATAACACCAGCAGCCACCGTGGCTGCCATAGCACCAAACTGCGAGATATGCGGAGTTCAAAGGCATACTGCCCCAGAATGTCAACTCTTGACAGGAACCTCCACAGACCAGGTGAACTATGCTCAAGGAAACCCCTACTCAAATACCTATAACCCAGGTTGGAAGAACCATCCTAACTTCTCATACAAAAACAATAATGCATTGTATGCACCTAATCAAACACGTGATATACCACCAGGATATCACAAAGCTGCCACAAATACTCAAACTGCTCATAGGAAATCAAACCTAGAAATAATGATGGAAAACTTTATAGCTACCCAAGCCCAAACAAATAAGGATTTCTTAAATCAAAACATACATACTAGTGAGCAAATCAAGCAATTAGCAAATAAGGTAGGCGCATTAGCCACCCACAACAAAATGTTGGAAACTCAAATCTCACAAGTGGCTCAATAACAAGCACCTACTGCTGCTCATGTAGGCACATTTTCTGGACAGCCGCAACCAAACCTGAAAATCATGCAAATGCTATTATATTACGAAGTGGGACAGAACTAGACAGACCGACCGACCCTAGAAATCAAAACCCATCCATGCATTAAGACCCAGGTAAGGTAACTGAGAAGGAAGACGAACAAGATGAAGATAAAAACGAAGAGGCCATAGAGAAAGAAGAACCTTATGTGCCTCCACCACCATATAAACCCCTTATCCCTTATCCTCAAAGACTTGTTAAATCTAAAAGTGTAGAGCAATTTAAAAAAATTGTAGAGCTTCTAAAACAATTAAATATCACAATACCCTTTACTGAAGTCATAACTCAAATGCCCTCATATGCTAAGTTTCTCAAAGAGATCTTATTTAACAAGAAGAAGATAGAGGGTAACGAAATCATTACACTTACTGCTGAGTGTAGCGCCATAATACAAAACAATATGCCTCCTAAGCTGAAAGACCCAGGTAGTTTCTCCATACCCTGTGTAATCGAAAAGTTTATCATCGACAAAGCACTATGCGACTTAGAAGCCAGTATCAGTTTAATGCCCTTGTCCGTATGCGAAAGGCTAAAAATGGGAGAACTAAGACCTACGAGGATATCTGTACAACTTGCAGATCATTCCGTTAAATTTCCCGTAGGTATGCTAGAAAACATTCTGGTGCGCATAGGACAATTCTATATTCCTATTGATTTTATAATCATGGATATAAAAGAGGATTCCAACATCCCTATCATATTAGGAAGACCATTCCTAGCCACAGCCGGAGCTATCATAGACATTAAGAAAGGCAAGCTAACATTCGAAGTTGGTGAGGAAAAATTCGAATTCATTTTGACGTAATTCCTAAAGGCACCAGCTATAGACGACTCCTATTGTCTACTAGATGTCATCGATGAATGCATAAGAGAAATGGAGAACGAACAAGCATCATACTCCGAAATACTGAAATTCCCAAGGCATTCCACTTTTGAAGATGAAATTTTAAGTAAGGAATACCAAGATGACAACCTAAGCGAATGCCTAGCACTAACGCCCAATCATATGCCTTGCCCAAGGAAACTAGCCCTAGAACTTAACACGTTACCCAAAAATCTAAGGTACGAATTCCTAAACACTGAACTTGAGCGACCTGTAATTGTAAATGTAGACTTAGGACAACTAGAAACCGAGAAGCTTCTACACGTTTTGAGAAAATACCCAACTACTTTAGGCTACAATATCTCAGATCTAAAAGGAATAAGCCCTTCCATATGCATGCATCGCATAATGCTTGAGGAAGACAGTAAGACCTCTAGAGAACATCAAAGAAGGGTAAATCCCATTTTGAGTGATGTAGTAAAGAAAGAAGTGCAAAAGCTGTTAGAAGCATGTATTATCTACCCGATATCCGATAGTCAATGGGTCAACCCAGTACATGTCGTACCAAAGAAGGGAGGCTTCACAGTTGTGAATAATGAAAAAGTAGAATCTATAGCGCAAGTATTGGTTACTGGAAGTAGAATGTGTATTGATTATAGAAAATTAAACAAAGCCACTCGGAAGGATCATTTTCCTTTGCCGTTTATCAATCAAATGCTTGAAAGATTGGCTAAGCATTCTCACTTCTGCTACCTAGACGGTTATTCGGGATTTTTCCAAACTCCTATTCATCCCGAAGACCAAGAGAAAACGACCTTCACATGCCCCTATGGTACATTCGCCTACCGACGAATGCCATTCAGACTGTGCAACGCTCCCGCAACATTCCAAAGATGCATGATGGCAATTTTCGCAGATTTCATAGATGACATCATGGAAGTCTTCATGGACGATTTCTCCGTATGCGGACATAGCTTTGAAGGATGCTTATCGAATCTTGAAATGGTACTAAAGAGACGTGTAAAAGTGAACCTAGTGCTAAACTGGGAAAAATGCCATTTCATGGTCCGACAAGGAATCGTGCTCGGACACATAGTATCCGACAAGGGGATTGAAGTCAACAAGGCCAAAATAGAAGTTATAGAAAACCTCCAGCCTCCAAAAACCGTAAGAGAAATACGAAGCTTTTTAGGACACGCCGGTTTCTACCGGCGATTCATTAAAGATTTCTCAAAAATCACAAAACTACTGACTGGTCTATTGATGAAAGACGCAGAATTCATCTTTGACGACAAATTCCTAGTGGCGTTTGAACAACTGAAAACAACTCTTATCACTGCACCTATCATGCAACCACCCGATTGGAGATTACCGTTTGAAATCATGTGTGATGCCAATGACTATGTTGTAGATGCAGTCTTATGACAAAGAAGGGACAAGAAACTTCATGCTATATACTATGCAAGTAGAACCCTAGACCCTGCACAGATGAACTATGCCACCATAGAAAAGGAACTTTTAGCCATAGTGTTTGCTCTGGATAAATTTCGTTCCTACCTAGTAGGAGCAAAGATAATCATCTAAACCGATCATGCTGCAATTAGATACCTGTTGAACAAGAAAGACGCCAAACCAAGACTCCTAAGGTGGATCTTAATATTACAAGAGTTTGACCTATAAATCAAGGATAAAAGAGGCACGAAAAATGTTGTGGCCGATCACTTGTCAAGAATGGAAGGTATTGAACCTGAACGAGTGCCTATAAACGATGATTTTCCGTACAAAATACGCAAAGCCCAATGTTAGATGCCCAAAAGTACTTATTTGAGCTATCAAATGTGGGCATCTTTCACTCCTTTTTTTCGTTAAAGTGTTCGAAACCGCCTTTGCTTTTGATGATTTGCAATACAATATGAAATGATCTTGGTACCCTTAATTTGTGTGTTATTGTGCAGGAATTAGGCATGAAAGAATAGAAAGCAAAGACACAAGAAAGTTGGCAAAGGGACCAAGAAAGGAAGCATTCATCAGCATGCTCGCTTGGCGAGTGTTGTAGTGAAGTGCTCGCTAGGCGAGCACCCAGCGAGCTGCTAGCGAACATCCCCATAATTTTACAGTAGCAAAGTCAGCAAACTTGCTGTAGCGAAGGTAGTAGTGAACGCTCCCAGACTTGGGCAAATTCACAACCAGCACTTACTCGCTAGGCGAGCCACTAGCGAGCTCCCAGCGAGCAATTCCAGTAGCAAAACCATCTAAACTCGCTGGAGCGAAGGAGGAAGCGTGGGCTTCGCCTAGCGAAGGTTTCTTCGCCTAGAGAACATGCAATCTAGACTTAGATATTTTTCTAGGCGCAGGTGCCTCAGGTGGCCTATTTTGGGGCTCGCTAGGCGAACCATTCTGCTCGCCTAGCGAGCATGACAGCTCAGACAGCAGTACTATAAGTAGCAGGGGCTACTTTTTGGAAGAAATACTTTTTGGAACTTAGATATTTTTTCTTCATTTTTCTTGGGATCATACTTTTGTAACCTAGAAACACATTTTCTTCATTTTTCTTCATCTCTTAACAATATTCTACAAAAAAAGGTGGATTCCTATCCAATCTCGATTCTTCGACTTGGATGTTGATCAACCTTCAACCGAAACTTGTTGACCAAGCTACCATGAAAATGAGTAGCTAAGTCCTTCATCTTGTCAAGGTTAGATGTAGATGATCATAAGCTTTGTGTGTATATGGGATGATCTTCATTTGTAAACTCTTTAATGATGAATGTATGGTGAAAACTTTGTTTTATTGATAACTCTTTGTGTTGGTTTATGATCGAGAGATGTTTACCAACTCTTTACCTAGGTTTTCATCCAATCTTGTTTGTTAGCTAGAGATAGTAATGAATGATTTTGTTCACCATAAAGTTGAACCAAAAAGTTGTCATTTTGATAGATTGTGTGAGAGATCAACAATGGAACAAAATGGGAAAACCCACAATGTGTGTTAGAGATAAACACATTGGGAGGACTTTGTGAAATAGTTTATCATCTAAAGGAGTTTATGAGTTTTGTTGATCGAACATATACATGCAAAGTGATCGTCGAACCCTAACTTTGATAATATTTCTCAAATAGAAAAACCAAAACTTTTACCGCAATTTCTTACCTTTTATGCAAGCTACCGTGACAAAAACCAAAACCCCCCTTGTTACTTTGAGTTAAGAATTAAAACAACTGTCGAACGGCGACGATATTTCACAATCCCTTTGGAGACGATAACAAAAACCCGACATACCAACCCTATTCCAACAAGATGGCGCCGTTGCCGGGGATTGTGAATTGATATTGCGAGCATCGCAATAGTTGCTTAATTTTTAACTTTTGAATTTTTGACTTTTGCTTGTTAATTTGTTTGGTTTAGTGTGCAGCTTTTGTTTTATGCGAGGGCAGGTTCCTGAGGACCAACTTCTTTTTGATCCCAAGATCGAAAGAACCGCAAGGAGACTGAATAGCAGAACGAGACGAAGGAGGCAACAAGCTAGACAACGACAAGAACAAGGAGAAAGTTCTTCTACAACACATCCACCACCTTTCATACCTATCATGGATCAACCACCACAACCACCGCCCATCTCCACACCATGTGTCAACAGTCCAAGGAATACAGCTCAGTTTGCCAACCACACGGGAAGGCAAGCCGAGATGAAGACGGGAACTCTTAACTTGCTATATGGAAGTCCATTCACCGGAATGGACCATGAAGACCCCTTTGCTTTTCTCACCAAATTTTACAAGATAGCATTGGTGGCCGGAGTTGATCAAGCTCAAGAGCTACCGTTGTTCAAGAGACTATTTCCTCATGCTTTGCTCGGCAAAGCCAAAGATTGGTACTTGGATCAAACACCTGCAGTCATGACAGATTGGAACGTGTTGGAAGAGAAGTTCATTGAAAGATTTTTCTCCCACAACCGTTTCATGGAATCCAAAATGGCTATCTCCGTGTTTTCGCAAGGAACCAACGAATCATTGAATGAGGCATGGGAAAGATTTAAATCCATGCTTCGAAAGTGCAAAGGGCACGGTTTTGACGAATTGACGCAAATCCACATTTTCAAGAATGGCCTTCAACCAAATTGCAAGACTTTGTTGGATGTTACTATGGGTGGTTCTTTGTTGTCTAAAAGCGCCGAAGAAGCTACTGATATCATTAATCGTATGGCTCTAAATGACCTTCAAAGTCAAAGTAGAGGCAACACTTTGAAGAAACTGGGAGTGCTTGAACTTGGGAAGAACGATGATATTCTTGCCCAAAACAAACTCATTTCATAACAAGTTGAACTCTTAACTCAACAAATAAAAGAGTTGAGAGAACCTTCAACAGCTAAATAAATAGCTTGTTGTGAGCTTTGCAAGGGTGAGCATGACACCGGGTTTTGTCCATCTCCCGGGTTCGAAGAAGTAAATTACATGGTGAACCAACGAGACTACCAACCGAGGCAACAACAACAACAACCGTATGTAGCAACCTGCGAAGAAAGAAAATGACAGAAGAGTCGCCACCGTGCGTTATTTATCCCAAAGGAGGGAAAGGAAACGCTCGATGTAAACCTGGGAAAAGGAAAGGAAAAGACAAGGTCTCGCAACCAAATCTTGGGTTCGGGAGTCGATTATGCGAAGGGAAGGTATTAGCACCCCTACGCATCCGTAGTACTCTACGGGATCCACTCTTGTTGTTCTTGTCTAAAGGGTGTGGGTTTATCTAATGTACTATTTACTAAAAGAGGGGTCAAAAGAAGATGACTCGCACTGATGTCGCATCCACTGCATACGTATCTCATATGCATATGAGAATCAGAGTCTTCGTAGCTCGACTACCTATGGGCTAAAGAGAAGTGTGCTCGCTAAGACATCGCCCTTATGCCTACGTATCTCATCTGGAATGAGAATCAGAGCGAACCGTAGTTCGGCTAACTAGGGGTTTGTTTTGTGTTTTTTTGGCGAACGACGTTACTACACAATCTACACAACCTCGACAAATAAGCCATGGAAGGGTAATCAAACGGGCTCTTAACCACTGACACTGAACGTCAGGGTGAGAAGATCAAAAGGGTAATGAGGATAAGACCTCATAGCTCTTAACCATAGACAGGGTGAACTCATGACAAAAAGTGGGGATTCAGAAAGGTGGAACCCTCTCCACTGACTGACCGAACAAAAGATCTTGGGCTTTTGTTCTGAAGCATCGACACGTAGTGCGAGAATAAAGAACGACACACTGAATAACGGGGGATTGACTACTAATCCCTTTTATCCGTCAGTTGCCTCTTCAAGGAGGTCTTTGAGTACAAAAGTAAACACACAAAAACATTGCCTCCTATTGAGGTCTTCCAGCTAAGAAAGCGGTAAAATGCGGGAAAGATGTAAAAGGGATCAAGAGATCTACCACACGGATAAAGATCCGAAGTAACAGCAAGTAAAGAAATAAGAAACCCAGAGATCTCTCAAGCTGTTTGGAGAGATCGATTGAAATTGAAATGCACGATCGGGGTTTGTAATGCAATAGTTAGGGTTTGTGTGATATGGAAGTGAAAAGTGTGTGAGTCAGAGTGAGAGTGAGTTTTTTCTCTTTAGTGTCTGGAGTCTGCTCTGAATTCTGTTAGCTCTTTTCTCTCTCTAGGGTTCTTTGGTTCCCATGAATTTCAGAATTTATAACCTGATTTTCGTGGCTTTGTGGGCTCAAATGAGAGAAGTCCCAGTCCAAGATTTTTCTATTATATATTTTTAAAATGCGTGGGCTTCGCCTAGCGAGCATGACAGTTCAAATTCGCTAGGCGAACCATTCTGCTCGCCTAGCGAGCATGACAGCTCAGGAACAGACTTTTGCTCCTTCAAGACTAGCGTTTTGAATGATGAATAGACCCCATTTGAACATGTTGGAAGTAACTCAAGTGTCTTGGATGATATTCAAGCTTCTTGGATCTGATTCTGATTGACATGATGAAATGCAATATGAGATGTTAAATGACCTAAAAATGAATGCATGGATGAGGGAAAATTTGAGGTGCTACAGCTGCCCCTATTCGATCAACTGGAAACCCGAAAAGAAGATAACAGTGGCTTTCGCACTTTCGAGGTATCAGGGGATTGAATACAATAAAAGCCTAAAAATTTGCACTGAAGTGAAGTGAAGTAACAATGCCTGTCAGAATCGGCAAAGAGGTGGTCTTGAAAGAAGAATCCGTCTGGTGCGTTGAGACTCGGTCTGAATACCGAAAAAGAATGCTAACCTGGATACCCAAATAAATGGTAACACAGAAATAACCATGGCCTGAATGCCGCTCATTAGTCTGAATACTGGAAATGACTTCGATCTGAGCATCGGAAGATATGAGATTATTAATGTTAATACCTTAGGATTGGCATTAATTTTGTAAAACAAATAATGTATTCATCTCTGTTGTTTTAATATGTTGGGTTGAAGAAGTTCAACATCTGGACCAACATGTCATGTACGATGTCATGACATCAGGCCTGTGACATCGTACATGTGTAGAAAACTGAATTAATTCATTCAGTATATATTCTGGGATTAGTAAGGATATTTGGTGAATATCCTAACTCCCATGTGGAGGTCTTAAAGACTTAATCAGAATATATATAGGCTCTAAATATGGAGATATATATGGAGAGATTTTAGGATTGAAGACCTTGTTTGTAGCAGAATTGTTCTGCTGAATTTGTAACAGCAAAGAACAAGTTTGCTGCGATTTCTGAAGGCCCAAATCCAGTTGGGTGATTAGGTTATAAATAGCACATTGTAACCTAGTTTTTGTAAGCCTCTTAGAATGAAAATTTAGGGTGTGTGTGAGGTAAACCTCCCAACCTGTGGGAAGGTTACCATGTGTTTCTCAGTGGTAAAAGCTGAGAGTATTTGTAACTCAAAGCCTGTAGGCAAGAGTGATTTTGTTCTTGAATGAAGCTGTGAAGCAAGTTCAAGGTGTGTTAACATTACATTGTATTTGTAGTGATATGAATGGAAACTGGAGGTTTCTATCTAGGAGTTCCTAGGTATAGATTGCATTGGGTAGGGATTAAGTGAAGAGTTGTAAACGGGGGAGTTTAACTCTGAATTAATACTGCTGATAGTGGATCTTCTTCCTGGCTTGGTAGCCCCCAGATGTAGGTCATGTTGGACTGAACTGGGTTAACAATTTCCTGTTTGTGTTTTCCTTTTGCATGTGTTTTTGTTACTGTCATAACTCAGCTGGTATTCCAGTCAGCTTATCAAGATGATAACAGACCTGGTATATAGCCTTCTGTTTGAATGTCAATCAGAATGTTGTAACATTCATCAGTGACAGTGTATACTGAACAATAAGCAGGTTAGGTTTAGTTCAGTATTTATTTAAGTCTGTTCTCTTCAAGGATAACAGACATGGCCGAAGGATCATTGTGAAACTATTAAACTGGATGTTTTGACAGTTGATACTGAAGGCTGATACTGAAGTAGAGACTAGTTGGTCTTTTACAGTACTGCAAACGTAGCACAGCCTGTTTCCAGGAACATACCAGAATCAGCATATGTTCTGGAAGTCGAACTAAATGTTGTGACATTCATTCCCAACAGCAGGTGCTAAAGTGTAGGATGATTGGTTTTTATGTTTCAGTATTTTTCTCAGGCTATTCTTCAGGGATTCAACAACTTAGCTAAAATCCAGGAAACCAACTACTAACCTACAATTAATGAACCTAACAAATAGCCTAGTTGTTAGCAATCTAATAAGTGGAAATTAGATTAACGTGTTCAACCTTTAATTCAAGAAATACATGTAAAAGAAAAACACACTGGAACAATGTAACAGATGATGTCCAAAATCAACAGTAAGACATCATGCTGATAACTGTGTAAGAAAACAACAGAAGTGAGTGCTAGGATTGATCTCTGTTGAGTCCTTCTTCCTGATGCACAGAACCAGGTGTTCATCCATTCTAGGGTGACATAGAATGAGATGTCGTGACATTTGTGAACGTGTACATATTAGTACAGTGGTTAATAACTATCTTGCTGTATTAGTTACAATGTTAGATCAGATGTCATGACTTGGAGTAGAACATCTGAATTCTGACTACACCAGAATTTCAATTGGTATCAGAGCAGGCATCCTGTTCTGTTTCTGGATGAGATCCATGGCTGATACTTTCTGGTATCTGGCAAGAGGTTATGTTAGTACTGATGTTGGAACCTGTAGATGGTTCTGTGGTTTCCTTGAATGGTCCCTTGAAGTAGGTGGATGGACTATTCACGACAGGAACTGTGTGCACCTGCCTCTGGAGATTGGCAATTGGCCTTTGTGTGGGATAGTTGTGCAAGTATTGAATCATATTCAAACTTGGTATGCTCTTGGAGGCTGATCTGATGAAGTGTGTGTTCATTGGTTGAGTTGTATTATGATTTCCGCTGCATAATACCTGGCAAAACTCAAACTCTAATGTAGTTTCCCCTCATGTGGATGAAAGGCTACTGTATTCAAGACTTCATCATAACCTCTGAAGATGTCAAAGATACGTGAGTCCCCTCAAGCCCACTCATCATGATGTACTCACGTCAGGATGGTAAGAATCACCTGATCACTGATTCTTTTATACTCTTGGGTAGTGTATATGAAGACCTTGAAGACTCTCAAGGAGGGTTTGTTCCAAGGAGGTGGAACCAATGTTCTATGTGATGTTAGAACATGTTGTTCAACAAGTATGCAGCTGCTGGTTGAAGAACAGATGTTTTTAGGTGTCAAACAAAGGGATACCCTTGTTTGGAACCTACTCCTGACCTGGACGAGGAGACATCTGTGTGTGCTCAGTTGACAAGGGCAGGGTCAACCAGGTGTGTGCTCAAGAAGGTCACTCATAGAAGTCTGATCTCTAGAAGTGGAGCTGGTTGTGGTGTGACATTGTGCAATCTCCTGCTGTTTGGCATATTCCTGTTGATTGATCAGGGTTGGATAGTTGTTCCCTGAAGTACTATGTTGTGTTGGAAGACAAGTTCCCTGGATGTTAGCAGTCAACAATGGGGTAACCTGACTGCTACCTCATTTAAGAGGATTGGGACCATGAATCTTGTTATTCAAGCACCACGATCAGAAGTGGCAATTCTTTCAAGGAGTGAGAATATGAAGATTCATAGGTTGGTGGATGTAGTGTGCTCTGGCAATGCATGTCTGCTATTGACTGGTGTTCCTTTAGTACTTGTGGTCAGCTAAAGTCTGATTGGTGTGATTGGAGTATTCTCAGGTATAACTCATAGAGTTAGTTACCACTGGTAGGGATGGAGTATGTCATGTTGAGACACGTATGTACAATGCATGGATATTGGTGTGAAGTTTCCATGATTGTTAATTTGAGGGGGAGTTTTGGTTAACCTTCTCACGTTTGGTCAGCCTAGGGTCTGGTTGGCTGCTGACCTGTGTCACATGGGGTCTGGTGATTGTGTGACACATTTGCAAGGAAGAATTCATCTCTCTCATTCCTAAGGGTGAATTTAATCTGAGAAGACTTTCAACACCGTTGAAGTGCTTGCAAGTAGAAGATATTGACACTAGAAGAGTATGTTCAAAGTAGTCTTATGGTGGAAGTATCTGAAAGGAATACTGGGAAAGGATTTAAGATCAATGTCAACTTGTGCCAAGTACAAGTATGTAATTGATTATCCTTGGAGCTCAAGATATCTGATGTTCTTAAAGATGTTGGAACATCTCTTCTTCAAGTCCCTGTGCAGAATCACAGGAAGGATAGTACATTGGCTCATAATCTATCTCTGTGGTGGCAGCAAAAACATATGATCTCTGAAAAGGTTTCCTGGCAAGAAACATGTTCAGCCTTGGTATGTATAAGGAGAAGAAGACATCATAGTCTTGATGGTGGTTACTTGGATCAGCTTATTCCTGATCTAGGTAAGGAAGTGCACTGACTAATGCACACTATGAAGTTAAGAACAAGTGGCAGCTTTCTTAACATCATGGAAACAGGCGTGCTTTAGGAAGTAGAATCCTTGGTATAGCTGAAGGGTTAGTTGCTAACTGGTCCTTCTGAAGACTCATGCACCAGAGTGTCTGATGTCTTTGGAGAAGAAGCAGGGATTCATCAAGGTGTGAACTTGGATGACTTAACTGTAAACCTGCAGAATGGAGGTTGTTTACTCAAACTTGGTTCCACAATCAAGTCTATGAGAACATTGAACTCTTGTTCTGTGAAGGGAGGAAGCTCTTTCAAGTGGCAGAAGAAGGAGCTGAATTCAACAGCTGGATGTCAAAACACAATGTTGTGACATTTGGTTAAACATCAGAGTCTTAGTTGGTGAAGTGGCACATCAACTTGAGATAGAAGGGTATGCAGGGTTGTAGATTGGACACTTCAAAAGGCTTGAAGTTCAAATCTCACTTGGAAGGTCAGAATATCTTGAGGAAAGTCTGAGACAAATTACTTTTAAGCAGAAAAGTATTAAGTTGAAGACAAAAAGGAGGTGTTTTCTATTCATCCCTTGGAGCTTGTGGTAGGAGTTTTGAGCCATCTATGGAAGATTATCTCTTGTAATGGGATGAAAATGTATATGTCCCAATGTATGTCTGGGTTCTTCTTGATCAAGCCGGTGAATCAGTGATATCTGAAGACTATCAGAGGGTGTGCCTTGTCTGGTTATGAAGGATGTCCCAGCTGATGTTAGAACATCTTGTGAAGTGGTCTTCTGTTCTGGTTAGAAGAGAGATTGACACAGAGTGTGAATGTGTTCAGCTAAGAGGGTTGAACAGAGGGTGTGCTCTTGAAGACATGAAGATGCGTCTTATGTTTTCCATTCATCAAGTGGTCTGGATTCTCTTTGAATCAGGAAGTATGTGAAGGTCCAACTTTGGGATGTTGGATATGCCCATGTGTGATCTCCAAGTTTCAAGAGGAGAGTGGGTTGTTCATGACAGGGGGAGTTCTGTCTGTGTGCTGCAAGAAATCATCAAGCTTGTGGTCTACGTATTCTCAGATAACTAGATATGACACCTTGTCAGTTATCAGGATGCTGTGATGAATGTCAAGGCTGAGTGAGCAGAAGAATATCTGACCAGATGTCATGACATTGCCCTGGACAATGCTATAAATTCCTTCTGAGTCTTAAAGTCATTAGGAATTATAAGGGTGTTGTGTCAAATTATGATAAATCAGAATAAGCCTGATGGCTACAGCTGTGTGGTACAGGGGGAGTAACCATCTGCTGAAGTGTGGGAATTTGACTGTAGCAGTGTCAGATGTCAAGTCTCTACTGGAGGTATGACAGGAACCTTGGGAAATGTTGAATACTGGCAGAATGCAGGAAAAAGCCGCGTGGAATGTTAAGACATCGCGTGCAACGTGTCTGACTGCATATATGGAATAGTCTCCATGCACTGGAACTGATGTTTTGGAAAAGAAACAGTCAAGAGCTATAAAAGGTATTCAAAGATAGTCTGAGATTTTGTTGGTGATTCTCTGACTGTTTCTCAGCAAAAATTAATGAATCTTGACCAAGCATTAATTCCTACCGTTAATTCCTAAGCACGGGCTGGACTATTTAAAGGATGTAATAGCCCTCTTCTTCTCACAAGAGAAACACTCCATTCCCTCAGAATCATGGGGTATGTTAAGGTTTGGGCAAGCTGCGCCTGGATCTGGTTTTGTGAGGGGTGCCTTTACAAATGTTTAGCTAAAAAGGGGGAGAGAAATACAATCCTGGGGTTGAGAATGTACCAGAAGCAAGCTAACTGTGGTAGCAAACAGAAGTTGGTGTCAGGCACAAAATCCACCAACTGGGTATATCACTTGTGTCTTGTGATCTGAGTTAAGAGGACCGTTGTGTCTTGTGATCTGAGTTACATTATCTATGCACTCAGTATTACATATTCTTCCGGAAGCTCTCCTGTTGAGGGAAAGTGTTCTGGTACAACTGATCAGTGTTTCTCTACTTCCTCATGTACACCAACCTTGGTGTTTGTGGTGGTGGAGTCAATGACAGAGATGAAGAGCATACCCATAATGGGATGTTTTGTCCAGTGTAATGTTTATTTGTTTTAGCTAAAATTTGCCAAAGGGGGAGATTGTTAATACCTTAGGATTGGCATTAATTTTGTAAAACAAATAATGTATTCATCTCTGTTGTTTTAATATGTTGGGTTGAAGAAGTTCAACATCTGGACCAACATGTCATGTACGATGTCATGACATCAGGCCTGTGACATCGTACATGTGTAGAAAACTGAATTAATTCATTCAGTATATATTCTGGGATTAGTAAGGATATTTGGTGAATATCCTAACTCCCATGTGGAGGTCTTAAAGACTTAATCAGAATATATATAGGCTCTAAATATGGAGATATATATGGAGAGATTTTAGGATTGAAGACCTTGTTTGTAGCAGAATTGTTCTACTGAATTTGTAACAGCAAAGAACAAGTTTGCTGCGATTTCTGAAGGCCCAAATCCAGTTGGGTGATTAGGTTATAAATAGCACATTGTAACCTAGTTTTTGTAAGCCTCTTAGAATGAAAATTTAGGGGGTGTGTGAGGTAAACCTCCCAACCTGTGGGAAGGTTACCATGTGTTTCTCAGTGGTAAAAGCTGAGAGTATTTGTAACTCAAAGCCTGTAGGCAAGAGTGATTTTGTTCTTGAATGAAGCTGTGAAGCAAGTTCAAGGTGTGTTAACATTACATTGTATTTGTAGTGATAGGAATGGAAACTGGAGGTTTCTATCTAGGAGTTCCTAGGTATAAATTGCATTGGGTAGGGATTAAGTGAAGAGTTGTAAACGGGGGAGTTTAACTCTGAATTAATACTGCTGATAGTGGATCTTCTTCCTGGCTTGGTAGCCCCCAGATGTAGGTCATGTTGGACTGAACTGGGTTAACAATTTCCTGTGTGTGTTTTCCTTCTGCATGTGTTTTTGTTACTGTCATAACTCAGCTGGTATTCCAGTCAGCTTATCAAGATGATAACAGACCTGGTATATAGCCTTCTGTTTGAATGTCAATCAGAATGTTGTAACATTCATCAGTGACAGCGTATACTGAACAATAAGCAGGTTAGGTTTAGTTCAGTATTTATTTAAGTCTGTTCTCTTCAAGGATAACAAACCTGGCCGAAGGATCATTGTGAAACTGTTAAACTGGATGTTTTGACAGTTGATATTGAAGGCTGATACTGAAGTAGAGACTAGTTGGTCTTTTACAGTACTGCAAACTTAGCACAGCCTGTTTCCAGGAACATACCAGAATCAGCATATGTTCTGGAAGTCGAACTGAATGTTGTGACATTCATTCCCAACAGCAGGTGCTAAAGTGTAGGATGATTGGTTTTTCTGTTTCAGTATTTTTCTCAGGCTATTCTTCAGGGATTCAACAGCTGAGCTAAAATCCAGGAAACCAACTACTAACCTACAATTAATGAACCTACCAAATAGCCTAGTTGTTAGCAATCTAATAAGTGGAAATTAGATTAACGTGTTCAACCTTTAATTCAGGAAATACATGTAAAAGACAAACACACTAGAACAATGTAACAGATGATGTCCAAAATCAACAGTAAGACATCATACTGATAACTGTGTAAGAAAACAACAGAAGTGAGTGCTAGGATTGATCTCTGTTGAGTCCTTCTTCCTGATGCACAGAACCAGGTGTTCATCCATTCTAGGGTGACATAGAATGAGATATCGTGACATCTGTGAATGTGTACATATTAGTACAGTGGTTAATAACTATCTTGATGTATTAGTTACAATGTTAGATCATATGTCATGACTTGGAGTAGAACATCTGAATTCTGACTACGCCAGAATTTCAATTAATATCGGTCTGAACACCGAGAGACTGGCCTGAATGCCACTTCAGTCTGAGTACCCGAAAAACTGGCCTGAATGCCACAAGTTGCGTCGACCTGAACGTCGGAAACTTCTTCGATCTGAACATCGGAAAATTGGCCTGAATGCCACTTCATCTGAATACCGGAAAACTGGCCTAAATGCCACAAATTGCATCGACCTGAACGTCGGGAACTTCTTCGATCTGAATATCAGAAAATTGGCCTGAATGCCACAAGTTGCGTCGACCTGAACGTCGGGAACTTCTTCGATCTGAATATCGGAAAATTGGCCTGAATGCCACTTCTGTCTGAATACCGGAAATTGGCCTGAATGCCACAAGTTGCATCGACCTGAGCGTCGGAAACTTCTTCGATCTGAATATCGGAAAATTGGCCTGAATGCCACTTCAGTCTGAATACCGGAAATTGGCCTGAATGCCACAAGTTGCATCGACCTGAGCGTCGGAAACTTCTTCGATATGAATATCGGAAAATTGGCCTGATTGCCACTTCGGTTTGAATACCGGAAAACTGGCCTGAATGCCATAAGTTGCATCGACCTGAGCGTCGGAAACTTCTTCGATCTGAATATCGGAAAATTGGCCTGAATGCCACTTCGGTCTGAATACCGGAAAACTGGCCTGAATGCCACAAGTTGCGTCGACCTGAACGTCGGGAACTTCTTCGATCTGAATATCGGAAAATTGGCCTGAATGCCACTTCGGTCTGAATACCGGAAACTTTCATGCCTGTCAGCATCGGCAGAAATAGGGAAAATGGTTATTGAGGCGGCACGTGGGCCAATGACCTATGCTAGGGATAATAAGTCATGAACAACCTTCAGTCTGAGCACTAGAAACAACTCCTGGCTTATCACTTGGGATACCGAGAATGTTTTATGCTTCACATGTGTATGTTTGAATCTTTCAATGGCGTAATGCTCCATGAAAATGGAAATGCTATGCGATTTGGGAGGATGCAATGCAATATGATTCTACATGCAGGGATGCGGAATGCTGGGGAGAATGCCAAGGCAAGGCAAGGAAATCCGCTGGGGAATGATCACAATCTTCTGGACCCAGGCAATGCTGTTGGAGATACACAACACAATGAACCCTGTGGGGAGAAGACCCGCCACACGATGTTCTGGCAATAACAAAATACCGAGACTCTGACTGGGGAGAGAATGGCACTGAAAGCCTGCTGCTGAGGAAAGCGACGGTGGTTCTGGCAACCATAATCCGCGAGAGAGACGACTCAGCAGGGGAAGCAAACACCGATACGGTACCGAGATTCTGCTTCAAGGAAAGAGACCATGGATCTAGCGTCGAGATCATCGATCCGACATCGAACTCTGAGGAGCAGCCGCTTCTACTAGGAAGATACAGTCTGGCACTATCAACTCTACTGGGGGTATACAGTCAGACACTGTCAACTCCGCTGGGGAGTGTATAATCTGAAACAAATGCTTGGGGAAGTACAATAGTGAGAGCCTGCTGGGGATTGAAGAATCCAACGCTCGGACCAACTCTGCAGAGATAAGATACCAAATTCCAACTGTTGAGGAAAAACATCTGTGATCATCTACTGGGTACTTTAAGGAAATGCCCTGAGTGTACCTGTTCTGAGTAGACGATCCAAAGCACTTAAAATTTACAGCAATTTTCAATGTTTATTAAGCATGTACCTGTAAAGCTCCTATGTTTCATGATGCAATGTTTATCAAAAATTCGGACGTCATTTTTGCAAACAAAACAGTAAAATGAAAATGAACACCGAGATGTACTGAATAACATGATTTTATTGATTAAGTGGCCTCTGAATAGGCGTTTACATCAGGAAGCAATCCTTGGAAAGAGGTAATCGCACAAAAGATAAAAAAACAGAAATTAATCTAATGGCAACGTGAAATGGATTTCTATTGGGTTCCAATTCTGCTATGACTCGCTCGTCTTCAAGATCCTCCGGATGATCGACTTTCTGAAAAAAGTGATTGGAATGTTCCCTACCTTTTGGAAGTTTCCAGTTATCGACATGAGATGAGATTCAGAACTACTCAGAACGCAGTCATTCGCTTAGTCCCTAACTTTTGCCTGGATCACCCTTTCGGGTTTTCAATCCACCGGGATACCCATTTTTGCCTAAGTTGCCCTTTCAGGTTTTCAACTTACCGGGTGTACAATCTTTTCATTTTTAATCCCTAATTTTTGCCCGAACCTTTTCATTTTCTTAGTTTGTCAGGATGCCCATTTTTGCCTGGACTATTCTTTTTATTATCCAACGGGTCTATTTTATGCGAAGTATTTTTTAACTGCGTCTGAGTTCATAGTGGAAGTGAGATCTTCACCATCCATAGTTGCAAGCATTAAGGCTCCACCATCAAAAACCTTGGTGACAATATACGGTCCATCATAGTTAGGAGTCCACTTGCCCCTGTGATCTGTCTGAGGCGGAAGGATCCTTTTCAATACTAAATCTCCAACATGGAAGCATCAAGGACGCACTCTCCGATCAAAGGCTCTCTTCATCCGACTTTGATACAATTGCCCATGACAAATGGCTTCCATTCGATTCTCTTTGATAAGACTCAACTCATTGAACCTTGTTCGAATCCATTCAGCTTCGTCTAACTTGACATCCAACAAGACTCTTAGAGAAGGAATCTCCACTTCAACAGGTAGGACTGCTTCCATACCATACACAAGGGAATAAGGGGTTTCCCCGGTCGATGTACGTACTGAAGTACGGTACCCATGCAAGGCGAAGGGTAGCATCTCATGCCAATCTCTGTACGTGACGACCATCTTCTGCATAATCTTCTTTATGTTCTTATTTGCTGCCTCAACAGCGCCGTTCATCTTAGGACGATAAGGGGAAGAATTGTGATGTTGGATGTTGAAGTTCTTGCACAACTCCTTCATCATTTTGTTATTGAGATTAGAACCATTATCAATAATGATTCTTTCGGGAATCCCATAACGACAAATGATTTCTTTCTTAATGAATCGGGAAACCACATGTCTGGTGACATTCGCGAATGATGCTGCTTCGACCCACTTGGTGAAATAGTCGATGGCAACAAGGATGAAGCGATGCCCATTGGAGGCGGTCGGCTCAATCTTTCCAATCATATCAATGCCCCACATAGCAAAAGGCCACGGGGAAGACATCACATTCAAAGGATTTGGCGGCACATGTACCTTATCAGCATAAATCTGGCATTTATGACACTTTCGAGCATATTTGAAACAATCAGATTCCATGGTCATCCAGTAATAACCCGCTCTCAACAATTTCTTAGCCATTGCATGTCCACCAGCATGAGTACCTAAGGAGCCTTCATGAACTTCCTGCATTAACATGTCTGCTTCGTGTCTATCCACGCATCTGAGCAAAACCATGTCGAAGTTCCTCTTATACAGAACATCATCTTTGTTCAAGAAGAAACCGCCTGCCAATCTTCTCAAAGTCTTTCTATCATTGTTAGATGCCCCTGTAGGGTACTCTTGATTCTTCAGAAAGCACTTGATGTCGTGATACCAGGGCTTGTCGTTAACTACCAGCTCAGCAGCAAACACATACGCGGCCCTGTCGAGGCGCATAACATCAATCCTGGGAGCGTGGTTCCACCGAATCACGTTGATCATGGAGGATAGAGTGGCAAGAGCATCTGCCATCTGATTCTCATCACGAGGTATATGATACAACTTTACTGTTGTGAAGAAAGTCAACAATCTTCTCATGTAATCTCTGTAAGGGACCAGATTGGGCTGGAGAATGTTCCAATCACCATTCACTTGGTTGATCACTAGGGCTGAATCTCCGAAGATGTCCAGAGTCTTGATTCTCAAATCAATGGCTTGCTCAATTCCCAAGATGCAGGCCTCATACTCAGCTTCATTATTGGTACACTCAAAAGTCAGACAAGCAGTGAAAGTCATGTGGGCACCTTTCGAAGTAGTAATGACAACACCAATTCCACTTCCTCTGGCATTGATAGCCCCATCGAACAACAAAGTCCATTTTTCGTCTGGATCAGGTCCCTCCTCAACAACTGGCTCTTCACAGTCTTTCATCTTGAGGAACATGATGTCTTCATCTGGAAAATCAAACTTCATCGGCTCATAATCTTCAACCGGATGTTGAGCAAGATAGTCGGACAGAATACTCCCCTTGATGGCTTTCTGGGATGTATACTGGATATCATACTCTGTCAGTACCATTTGCCAACGAGCAACCTTTCCGGTGAGAGCTGGCTTCTCGAATATATACTTGACTGGATCCATCTTGGAGATCAATAAGGTTGTGTGAGTCAACATGTATTGTCTCAAACGCTTAGCAGCCCATGCAAGTGCACAACATGTCTTTTCAAGCGTTGAGTATCTCGACTCGCAGTCTGTGAATTTCTTACTCAGGTAGTAGATGGCATGCTCTTTCCTACCTGTCTCATCGTGTTGACTGAGAACACAACCCATAGAATTGTCAAGTACTGTCAAGTACATAATCAGCGGTCTCCCTGGGACCGGAGGCATAAGGATAGGGGGATTCTGTAAATACTCTTTTATCTTTTCAAAAGCCCTTTGACAATTGTCATTCCACCTGATAGCCTGATCTTTTCTCAACAACTTGAATATTGGCTCGCACGTGGCAGTTAGGTGAGAAATGAACCTTGCAATGTAGTTCAACCTCCCTAAGAAACCACGAACTTGTTTTTCTATTCTTGGCTCAGGCATATCTTGTATTGCTTTCACCTTGTCAGGATCCACCTCAATCCCTTTTCCGCTAACAATAAAACCCAACAATTTTCCAGATCTCACCCCGAAAGTACACTTGTTCGAGATAAGCCTCAGCTTGAATCTTCTCAAACGCTCAAACAGCTTCTGTAGATTCACCAAATGTTCTTTTTCCGTCTGGGATTTGGCAATCATATCATCAACATAAAACTCGATTTCATGATGAATCATATCATGGAAAAGAGTCACCATAGCTCGTTGATATGTTGCCCCAGCGTTTTTCAGACCAAACGGCATCACCTTGTAGCAGAAGGTGCCCCATGGGGTTATGAAAGTTGTCTTCTCCATGTCTTCTGGTGCCATCCTAATTTGATTATATCCAGAAAAGCCATCCATGAAGGAGAATACTGAGAACTGAGTCGTGTTATCCACTAAAACATCGATGTGAGGTAATGGGAAATCGTCTTTAGGAATGGCTATGTTCAGATCCCGGTAGTCAACACACATCCGTACCTTTCCATCCTTCTTAGGTACTGGGACTATATTTGCAACCCATGGTGGATAATTCGTAACCGCTAGAAACCCTGCATCCAACTGTGTTTGCACTTCTTCCTTTATCTTGACAGCCATCTCCGGTCTTGTTCTTCTGAGCTTCTGCTTGACCGGAGGACAACCTTCTTTGAGAGGCAAGCGGTATACCACGATGTCTGTGTCAAGCCCTGGCATGTCCTGATAAGACCAGGCGAAGATGTCAACATACTCTTGCAGCAATTCAATCAACCCTTTCTTCACATCACCTTCCAAAACAACCCCTATCTTGATTTCTCTCTTGACGTCCTCGGTGCCGAGATTAATCACTTCAGTAGTCTCTTGATACGGTTGAATGACCCTTTCCTCCTGTCTCAACAACCTAGAAAGTTCTTCAGGGAGTTCACAGTCTTCATCACCCTCTTCTTCAGCTTGAAAGATTGGATTTTCAAAGTCGAAGTGAGCCATAGAAGAACCGTTATCAATAGGATCCGGTGATGTGTATATGCATGAGTGATGGTATGTGCTTATGAGTGTGAACAAGAAGTGAAAACTAAACAAAACATTTCCAAAATATTTTTGATTTTTTTTTTGAAAACTGCAAAAATAGAAAGACAGTGAACAAAATATTTGAATGCAAAAAGACGTCCTTTATTTATGATAAAAAAATGCAGGTATCACATAGATGAGCCCTACAATGAGTCATTACGCCCTGGGCGGAACGTAAGACTTGGATATGCATGAATAAACAAAGAAAAATTACTCCTACAGAAAAGTGACTTGGACAATCTCCTCAGAAGACCAATTGTTGATGACTTCACCCGGGATCCTCTGACGCACCCAATTGTCGATGTCACAATCACTATCCTCATCTTCATCGTTGACCGCAGAGACCTGGCCATATCGGATGACGCCAGCGCTGGAGAAAGTAATCGGCCCCTGACGAGTCATAAGTGTTGAAGTTGTAGAAGTCAGGGCTGGCTGATACCCAATCCCGAACTTGTCTTCTTTCATTGGTAACTCCAACAAACGTCCCCAACTGGAAGCAACACCCGAATCCACCCAAGGCATGTGCCTGCTTGAAGGATGAGATAGAGGCACCCGCTTTAACTTCTTCCACCGGAGCTGCGTCCTTGATCTGAACTGCCTCAAAGGCCTGACATAGGGTCTCATGAAATTCACCTTCTACCTCCACATACTTGAATGTAGACAGGTTACTGACCAGAATGTCCTCCTCACCACAGACGGTGATAATCCTTCCATTGACTGGGAATTTAATCTTTTGATGTAAAGTTGAAGAGACTGCCCCAGCATTGTGGATCCAAGGATGACCCAGCAGGCAACTATAGGAAGGACTGATATCCATCACATAGAAGACGGTGTTGAAGGTTTGTGATCCAATCTGAATTGGCAATTCTACCTCTCCGAACACCGACCTCTTAGAACCATCAAAGGCTCTCACAATAAGATCTGAAGGCTTCAGGACCAAACCCTCTACTTCTAACCTTGACAGGGCTCTCCTAGGTAGCACATTGAGAGAGGAACCTGTGTCCACCAGAACATGAGATAACACGGTGTCTCTGCATTCCATCGAGATGTGCAGAGCCTTGTTATGATTGCGTCCGGCTGGTGTTAAGTCAGAATCGGTAAAACCCAACCCGTTGCTTGCATGAACATTGGCAACGATCCCTTCGAGTTGGTTTACCAAGATCTCTTGAGGTACATAAGCAGCATTAAGAACTTTCAGAAGTGCCTCCCTGTGTGCCTCTGAACACAACAGGAGTGAGAGAATAGATATCTTAGATGGCGTCTGAATCAACTGATCGACTACCTTGTAGTCGCTTTTCTTTATGATTCTCAGAAGCTCGTCCACATCCTTCGCAAAAGTGGGCTCAGAACCAGCCTGGGGTGTAGAGGTACCCTCATTCACGACTTGTTTGCCTTTGGCTTTCGCCGTGGCATCAACATTATCAGCTTGGGTAACGGGTGGTGAGAATAGTCTACCACTCCTGGTGAATCGCCCAATTCCACCAACATTGTCCACTGCGGGACCTTCAATTTCCACTTCAGATTCAGACTTCTCCTCCATTTTCAGTGGCTGCTCCACTCCATGATCGTGCGTGTACACACTCCCCCCATAATGCCAAGGAATGGCCCTTTCGCTGGTGAAAGGTACAGGACCAGGGGTTGTGATAGTCATAGTGGACGGTCGCACTGGCGGCACCGGTTGGGTAGAAAATGGTGATAGTAGCAACATCATAGTCATACTCAGAAATCTCATTCATTGAAACATAAACATCCGAAACATCGGAATCAAGTTCAATTACATCATAATCAACCACATTATTCGGGATATCAGGAACAACATTGGAAAAATTAAATACATCATCATGGATTACAGAATCAGTAGGAATGACATCTGCGAATTCATCAGTAGCATCTTCAAATACCTCTTCCTCAACCCCTTCCACAGACTCTTGGATAGACAAATCTTCAACTTGGAGGATACCATGGTCAAACAAGGCCTGGATACCCTGCTGCAGCTTCAAACAACCTTCACTCTGGGTGGCACAATCCACACAACCCTTCCCACAACTGGGGAAAACATCGGCCTTCAACAAGTAGCCCTTGATATCCAACAACGGAGTCTTCAGCTTCAACACATCTTTGACGGATCTGGCTTCCCCTTCTATCATATTAACATTCGCACTATCATGCCAGGTGCCCCAGAGTGGAAGCTACACCTAGCGTTGGCGTCGTAACCCACCGGAAGCCTACCAACAGGAGGAGCCAGAGTGTGTAACTGCACAAGTTGTAGTTGTTGAAGACTAGAAAGCAACTGAGCGTACGACATTGGAAGAGTGTCGAAACGCCAGTCCATCATCCTTTGCCTCTGTTGATAGGCGGGTCTGTTACCCGGTTGTTGTTGTTGGTACTGAGTTTGCTGACATTGTGGTTGTTGTTGTTGTAGTGGTGCTGCAGCCGGAATGGTCACAGCCGCAACATACGGTTGTTGATGATAGTTCTGAAAGTTATTCCTCTGGTTACCCCTGTTTTGATAAGAAGATATGGCATTTGCATCCCCTTCTCTCCTCTTCTGTCCCTGAATGAACGACTTCTTCACCCCTGATAAAGATCCAACTCCACTCTGGGTCTTGCATGTCTTCAAATAGTTCTCCACCCTCTCGCCGGTAAAGACTACATCAGCAAAGTTGGAGGCATTGTAACCCACCAGGCGCTCCAAGTAAGGTCCGGGCAGAGTGTTCATGAACATGTTAGCCATTTCCTTCTCTAACATAGGAGGTTGAACACGGGAAGCTGTCTCCCTCCAGCGTTGAGCGTATTCCCTGAAGCTCTTATTGCTTTTAAGAGATAGATTCTGAAGTTGAGTTCTGTCCGGAGCCATGTCTGTATTATACTGATACTGCTTCACGAAATCCTCAGCCAAATCCCTCAAGCAGCGGATGTGGGCTCTGTCCAACCTCATATACCATTCCAGGGATGCCCCAGCTAGGCTATGTTGGAAAAAGTACATAAGCAACTTTTCATCGTCAGAGTATGCAACCATTTTACGGAAATAGGCTTGCACATGGGTCTTGGGGCAAGAGCTGCCATTGTACTTGTCAAACATCGGGACCTTGAATTTCGGTGGCACCCTCACGCCTGGGACCAGCCCCAAGTCAGCAACATCCACACCAAGAGCATTCTGCCCTTCCACAACTTTCAACCTCTCTTCTAACCTTCTAAACATGGGGTCCATGCCATGGCCCATGCCAAAGTCTTCCTGCATCTGGGTGAGCTGGTCATCCTGATCATCATGGACGGGCTGTTGATCGGAGTTGACATGCGGGATTGGGACAGGCTCCGGTCCATTGGGTCCATTAGCCTCTCCAGCGGGAGGATCAGCCACAACCTCCGGATGAGTAGTAGCGGGATTCCTCTGCACCAACAATCTAATCTCATGTTGTCCCTGAGCCACTCCTTGGACCACTTCCATGAACTGATTCATGCGAATCCTCATCTCGGCGAGCTCTGCTTGTAGGCTTTCCATTGCTCTCCGCTGGTTTCTGCGGGTACCGTACCGGTGAATTCCTGAATCAGCTATCCTGCTAGTGGAACACCAAATAATATGAGAACACCACGGCGGTACCTGTTATGCAAGACATGCTAATGAATATGAAAATGCAATGACATGTTTATCAATTCCAAAAGGTATTCTAACCCCTTGATTCCAGTCTCACAATAGATAAACAGTGTAAGAAGATTGAGCCGTTAGGAGAACCAGAAAACTCTGACTAGAATCAAGAAGAAGATATAAACCCCCAGGAATAGATAAACATGTGTTAAATGATATGAATGCGAAATGATGTGATGCAATGCAGTGACATGGAAATCAGGACTGCTGTATTTGCTTGAACATCTGTTAGGTTATACTGTCTGAAGAGAAACCCAATAAGGAATATAATACGAGATCAAAGCTCGGCTCCAGAAAATCGGGTTGGTTGAAGGTCAAGTTTCCTGAATTTAGCCCGCCCCTCACTGGTAGGTTCTAAGAACAGAAGTTCGTTAGCTTCAGCCCTTCAGTTGAGAATAATACATTTGCCACTGAAGGTTTGGCATTATTACGGGATAAAAGACCTCCACTGGCTCCCCTCAACAGGATATCCTAAAGCAAGTTCCCAGTCTCGGGGTCCTCGGATTGAGCAGCGAGAATGCGCCCACCAGAGCTAACATAAACACGTCTCGGAGGAGAGGCCTTGACTGAGTTCTCGGGAAATGGTCACCAGAGTCGACGATTTCTAAAGGAATATCTATCGTTATGGAACACCCATAGGACAAAATATATCCAACAGAAACCTCGTCTGGGTGTGGGTCTTCATGAACGACTTAACATAGCAACATGCCACGCAAGCCTCATGACTATCCACTCTAAAACCTGTGTGTACGCTCAAGCCTGGGTATTGGGCTTATCTCACAGAACATCCCCACCCAACAAACAAACAACCCACAGAAACCACATATACAATAGATGAATGCAATAAGATAAAGCAGGTAAATGAATAACGGTACAAAAGAAATAAACACCCAACCAACAAGAAACCTACAAAAGCTAGGAGGGACTCACTTAGGGAGATTACAATCCCCAGCAGAGTCACCAGCTGTCGCAACCTGCGAAAAAACAACCGGCGAAGAAAGAAAATGACAGAAGAGTCGCCACCGTGCGTTATTTATCCCAAAGGAGGGAAAGGAAACACTCGAAGTAAACCTGGGAAAAGGAAAGGAAAAGACAAGGTCTCACAATTAAATCTTGGGTTCGGGAGTCGATTATGCGAAGGGAAGGTATTAGCACCCCTACACATTCGTAGTACTCTACGGGATCCACTCTTGTTGTTCTTGTCTAAAGGGTGTGGGTTTATCTAATGTACTATTTACTAAAAGAGGGGTCAAAAGAAGATGACTCGCACGGATGTTGCATCCACTGCATACGTATCTCATCTGCATATGAGAATCAGAGTCTTCGTAGCTCGGCTACCTATGGGCTAAAGAGAAGTGTGCTCGCTAAGACATCGCGTCTTATGCCTATGTATCTCATCTGGAATGAGAATCAGAGCGAACCGTAGTTCGGCTAACTAGGGGTTTGTTTTGTGTTTTTTTTGGCGAACGACGTTACTACACAATCTACCGAATGCTCGACCTTTGGAGACTTACTCGCCTGTAGTAGAAGGAGTAAACGTGTTCTTAGGAGAAGAAAAATCAATGAGTTTGTTTGTGTTTTAGGAACGCTCATGCAAAAAGGAAGTCCTAGACGAAGGAACCGTGCTACCTTAATTGACATGCAAACAAGAGACTATACGAAGCCTAACAATCCTATGGGGAAGACGACCATACCATACAAAACAAACATGCATAAAGTAAACATGCCAACGAGGGGGCTCAAACATACATGGGTAGGGCTTTAGTCAAGAGGGGTCATATCAACCTCGACAAACAAGCCATGGAAGGGTAATCAAACGGACTCTTAACCACTGGCACTGAACGTCAGGGTGAGCAGATCAAAAGGGTAATGAGGATAAGACCTCATAGCTCTTAACCCTGGACAGGGTGAACTCATGACAAAAAGTGGGGATTCAGAAAGGTGGAACCCTCTCCACTGACTGACCGAACAAAAGATCTTGGGCTTTTGTTCTGAAGCATCGACACATAGTGCAAGCATAAAGAACGACACACTGAATAACGGGGGATTGAATACTAATCCCTTTTATCCGTCAGTTGCCTCTTCAAGGAGGTCTTTGAGTACAAAAGTAAACACGCAAAAACATTGCCTCCTATTGAGGTCTTCCAGCTAAGAAAGCGGTAAAATGCGGGAAAGATGTAAAAGGGATCAAGAGATCTACCACACGGATAAAGATCCGAAGTAACAGCAACTAAAGAAATAAGAAACCCAGAGATCTCTCAAGCTGTTTGGAGAGATCGATTGAAATTGAAATGCACGGTCGGGGTTTGCAATGCAACAGTTAGGGTTTGTGTGAGATGGAAGTGAAAAGTGTGTGAGTGAGAGTGAGTTTTTTCTCTTCAGTGTCTGGAGTCTGCTCTGAATTCTGTTAGCTCTTTTCTCTCTCTAGGGTTCTTTGGTTCCCATGAATTTCAGAATTTATAACCTAATTTTCGTTGCTTTGTGGGCTCAAATGAGAGAAGTCCAAGTCCAAGATTTTTCTGTTATATATTTTTAAAATGTGTGGGCTTCGCCTAGCGAAGAATCTGCTCGCCTAGCGAGCATGACAGTTCAGATTCGCTAGGCGAACCATTCTGCTCGCCTAGCGAGCATGAAAGCTCAGGAACAGACTTTTGCTCCTTCAAGACTAGCGTTTTGAATGATGAATAGACCCCATTTGAACATGTTGGAAGTAACTCAAGTGTCTTGGATGATATTCAAGCTTCTTGGATCTGATTCTGATTGACATGATGAAATGCAATATGAGATGTTAAATGACCTAAAAATGAATGCATGGATGAGGGAAAATTTGAGGTGCTACACCGTATCAACCACATCCTCAAAATCAACAACAACACTTTCAAGGGAATCAAGGGTTCCAACCAAGGGGTAACTATTACCATAACCAAGGTTATGGGGGTGGTACTTCTAGCCGTTAAAACCCTCCCCAAAATCCTTACCAACCTCAACAACCGCCGATAGTGACTTCAAAGTTAGAAGACACATTGACACAATTTATGCAAATGTCGATGGCTAATCAAAAGAGCAACGATGTGGCAATCAAAAATCTCGAAACTCAAGTCGGTCAACTTGCTAAACAACTAGCGGAACAACAACCCGGACCATCTTTTTCGGCGAACACGCAAACGAATCCTAAAGAGCATTGTAAAGCGATAACGACGAGAAGTGGAAGGGAGTTGATTAGTGAGAGTAAAAAAAGAGATGAGAGTAAAAAAAAAGAGGAAGAAAAAAATGATGAGGAGAAAATAATAGAGGAGAGCATTGATGGTGAAGTTGGGGAGTGGAGTGAGGAAGAAGTTGAAAAGAATGAAAAAAATGGTGAAGTTGAAAATAAAGAAAGTGTGGAAGTCGAAAAAAATAAGAATGATGAAGTGATGGTGGAGGGAGTGAAAAAGAAAAGAGCGAGGAGTTCTAGAGTTGCTAAAGGAAAGGAGGTAGTGAGTGCTACTCCAATCCAAAACCTTCCGTATCCACATGCTCCATCTAAAAGGGAGAATGAACGGCATTACGCCCGGTTCATGGATATATTCAAACAACTGAAAGTGAACATTCCGTTTGCCGAAGCATTGGAGAAAATGCCTAAGTATGCGAAATTCATGAAAGACATACTTACTAAAAAGCGGAGGTACACGGAACCCGAGACAATCTTGCTCGATGCACGATGTAGTGCCATCATTCAAAAAACTCTTCCAAGGAAGGAATCCGATCCAGGACGAGTAGCTTTACCGGTAACCATTGGAGACACCTACACGGGTAATGGCTTGATTGACTTGGGATCTAGCATCAATCTAATTCCCCTATCCATTGTTAAAAGATTGGGAAATGTTGAGATCAAATCTACAAAGATGACTCTACAACTTGTTGATAAGTCTACCACATCACCATATGGAGTTGCTCAAGACATGTTAGTGAAGGTGGACAAATTCTTCTTCCCGGTTGATTTCATTGTTATTGATATGGAAGAGGACGACGATGCTCCGCTTATTCTTGGCCGACCATTCATGAAAACCGCACGCATGATGATTGACGTTGACAACGGTTTGATGAAAGTAAGGGTCCAAAATGAAGAGGTAGCCTTCCATCTTTTTGAAGCCAAAAAGCATCCTAATGATAAGCATGATTCTTTCCGAATCGATGCCACCAAGGAGAAACTAGTGGAGGTCGCAAACCAGGTTCAAATTTCTAATCCTTCCGAAAGATCTCTTATTGGAGTCTACAAAGTTTCGACCAAAAATAAAGGAAAAGAGATGGAAGCATTGTTGCATGAATTAGAGGCTTGTGGAGAACTTGTTTATCATGAAGAGACAAGCGAAGGCTTGGATATGACAAAGAAAGTGGAGGAGCCAAAACTAGAGCCACATTTGAAGTATGTGTTCCTTGGTGATAACTATACTAAACCGGTGATCATTAGCAATACTTTATCCACAAGAGAGGAGAATCAATTGATGCGAATGATGAAAAAGAAGGACGTTGTCAAACTAGTAGAGGTCGGGATGAATTGTTCTATCTCCGATGTTGAATGGGTGAGCGTTGTGCAAATAGTTCCGAAAAAGGGTGGTATCAGATTTTATCGAAGGTTCATCAAGAACCTCTTGAAGACAACAAAGCCCTTGAGAAAGTTGCTCAACAAAGTGGATCGCGGAAGCTGCGCAATTTCCTTGGATGCTCCTCTGTGAGCATCGAACCGTCGAGCTTATCCGACGTTAAACAAGCGCTTGTTGGGAGGCACCCCAACATTGTAAGTATTTACAGCTTTCTGTTATGTGGTGTTGGTGTTCAATTTGAAGAACCTTGCTGAAATGTGCTTTGCATGCTGTTTTGAAAAAACAAAATGTTGTCATGCTCGGTAGCTGCTCGCTAGGCGAAGGCAGTAGCGAGCTGATTCGCTAGCTGCTCGCTAGGCGAAGCAGTAGCGAGCGCTGCGTGACAGAAACCCATTTAATTTTCAGCAGGCCACTCTTTTGGGCCCAAAAACCATTTTTAAGTGTTGTAGTCTGAACCAGAACTCACAATCACTCTATCAATTCCATCTCACTCAAACCCTAACATTGCTTTGCAAACCCAACCGTGCATTTTAATTTCAATCGATCTCTCAAATCAGGTTTGCCCTTTCTCCATTACTTTATGTTTCCAATTTGTAAAATTCTGAAGTATGCCACATTTTGGGTGAATTTGCGAGAGTGGGTATCATTAGGTTTTGCATGTGGGTTTAGATTTGCATGTATCTTAGAACTATGTCTTGCATGATATATCACTTAGTTTCTGAAATGGGTACCATAGGACTTAGGGTTTTCTGAAATTTGGTTGTTAAACAATGGAGAACCCAGAACCCGTAGACATTCGCTAGCATCTTCGCTAGGCGAATAAGTGGCGAGCATTCGCTGCCACTTCGCTAGGCGAACCTGTAGCGAAGCTTCGCTAGGTCCTCGCTAGGCGAACCTGTAGCGAAGCTTCGCTAGGTCCTCGCTAGGCGAAGCAGTAGCGACCATGACAGTAGTTGGATTTTTCTGTTTTGCTTTCTAATCTGTTCTATGGTTTTGTGTTGTTCTTTTCTATAATTTTACAGATGGCATCCAGGTCGAGCGCATCGAAAAAGAGAAAGGTCGGGAGCACTTCCCGTACTGTGCCCGTTCAGTTCGACACCGACAAATTCGTCGGGGCAAAGCAAGTTGCTCGCTATGTGGCATTGGAAAAGAGAAAAAATTTGCCAGAGAAAAGGTTTATAATCAACCCCGAAGGCGACTACCGTACATTTGCTGGGTTGATTCATAGCAAGAAGTGGGACCGGTTGATATCTCCCCTTGAGAACTATGACATTGATATAGTGCGTGAGTTCTACGCGAACACACTACCTAATGACGACGAGCCATTCACATGGACGACAAGAGTGTCCGGCCGTCAGGTTGCTTTCGACCGGGATGCAATCAACCGTGTGCTGGATGAACCGCTCCATCTGGGAGCAAATGAGAGGAACACATACCATAGGGATTTGAGGCTTCACCGGGATACCGATTCTATTTCTGCAGCCCTATCATTTGAGAGGAAATCAGTTGAGTTGAACCCATCTGGGGTTCCGATGAGATACCATAGGGAGGACATGATTCCCATGGCTCAGCTGATCCTAATGTTGGTTCTGACAAATATTAAACCAAAGTCCCACACTTCAACCGTGCCGATCCCAGTGGCACACTTGGTTCACTGCATTCTCACGAATATTCAGATTGATGTGGCGAGGATAATTGCTTTAGAGATGAAGTCCGTGGTTGAGAGCGGGCTAAAGTCGGAGGCACGAGTTAACTGTCCCCTTGCTCTCCCGTGTCTCATCATGGCTTTGTGCCAACATTCGAGGGTGAAGCTACCCTCCCGGAGTCAAGTGAGGATCCCGCCAGCCATAGACGGCAGATATGTGGCCAAGTATTGCAAGCCAAAGAATTTCAGGAGTAGTGCAGGTGCTGATGTTACCGGGGCTTCTGATGGTCCTGGTAATTTTGCTCAGGGATCCGATCCTTTCCAGCAGGCTGTCTGCAACTATAATTGGGATTGGATGGCGGCAACTCAGCGCGCCATGCTTGATATTCACGATTCTATGCAGTTGTTACAGTTGCAGGTGCATGACCCTTCCGGAGAGCATCCGATGATGACGCATGAGCAGTTTCTGCAGCACGCTAGTTGGCCTGTGGACATGCCTATTTTCGGAGAGGGGGCGGGTGCCGGTACTTTTGGTGCTGATACTTCTGGTGGTGCTGAGGATGATGTTGATGATGATGATGATAGTGAGGATGGTACCGGTTCTGAGGCCGGTAGTGATGAGGGTTCTGAGTCCTTTGAGGGCTAAGTTTGTTTTATTTTTCATGTTTTGTTTTATTTTATTGTATTTTCAGATTTGTAGTATTTTGGTTTTGGTTATGTACTTTTGGGGTGTTTTGTCCCCCACGCACATTTTAAAAATTTTAAGTAATAGTTATTGTTTATGTTTTTAATTTGTGTGTTTGGTTTAAATTTCTTTTGTTTAATAAGTTTTTGGTTGTTGAGTGTCAAACCTTCTAGATTGGTTGCTCCTCAAAGAAGTATCAAATGAAGGTGCATCCGAGCTTGGATGGTAATGATAAAAATAAACAAGCGAATAATGCTAAGGTACATGGTTACCTCCGGTTAGAATTTTAGAATGCATTAAGAACTTTACTCTTTTCGTAATTGAATATTGTTCTTTTTGCAACATAATTGAATGAATGTTTCATCTAGGACTTAAAACCACAAATTGTGAGGAAACCTCCATTGTGCACTTAAATGCTGGATTCTAATAAACTTTGTTAATTCATTTGATTCATGCTTGGTCTTTTATTATTGTGAATTTGTGGAAGCAATTAGAAATGATCAAGGCGCTTGTTTTCTTATGAGCACAACCAGTTCCAAATGCAACTTACCCGTGAGCAGAGAGAGTATTCGTTAACCCCTTTGAGCTTAAACAGTTGAATCTCAGCTTGAAATAAGGCGAGATGTCAAAAATCTTTTTTCTTGAAACCCGAAATTTTTTGATAATTGTTCTTTTGTCGTAAAAAGTCAAGAGCATTCACTTAGGGTGAGTAAAAGATAAGTTGGGGAGAACGAAAATGAGAATCGGTAAGTGCCATAACTCTTGAAAAACCGAGCAAGCATTGAAAAAAAAATTTAGAAAAGAGAAACATCTGTTTTGTGAATACGATGTGAAAAGAAAAGAAAAAAATAGAGAAAATGAAAATGAATGCTTACTTGGAAGAAAAATAGTGAAAAACAAAAATTGAGTTGTGAAATAAGAGTTGTGAAGGTTTCAAATGAGAAACAAAGGGAACGAAGTTGAGATGTGTGAATAGTGTACAGTGAATGTCTCTTTTGCATCGGCAATTTCGTTTTCAATGGCCTTAGATATGACCCTTGTTTGTAAACCTAACCAAGCTACAACCGGAAAAGACCTTAGTGATCTTCGTGCTTCCGCATTTTCATGTATAATTGTTAGACATTGTATGAATTGAATTGTCTTTTGCATTGTTTGTTGGAGAGAGAGATTGTCTCCGCGGTTGCAAACGCGTAATTTCTTCAATCCTTATTTGAAGATGAGAGATAGGGTGATTCATTCAAGATAATATTGTTGTGGATTGTTACATGTTTTACATTGCTATAAAGTTTTAGTTCTTGTGTATTATGTTATTCTAACCATTGGGAACTTGTGTCTAGTTGATTCTCTTGTGTTTGAGCCATTTTATCCAATTTCAGAGAAACCTTTTTCTTTAAGCAAATCCTCTTGTCCTTCAAGAGGCATACTTTGCTTGAGGGCAAGCAAGAATCTAGTTGAGGAGAGTTGTTAGATGCCCAAAAGTACTTATTTGAGCTATCAAATGTGGGCATCTTTCACTCCTTTTGTCGTTAAAGTGTTCGAAACCGCCTTTGCTTTTGATGATTTGCAATACAATGTGAAATGATCTTGGTACCCTTAATTTGTATGTTATTATGCAGGAATTAGGCATGAAAGAATAGAAAACAAAGACACAAGAAAGTTGGCAAAGGGACCAAGAAAGGAAGCATTCATCAGCATGCTCGCTTGGAGAGTGTTGTAGCGAAGTGCTCGCTAGGCGAGCACCCAGCGAGCTGCTAGCGAACATCCCCAGAATTTTACAGTAGCAAAGTCAGCAAACTCGCTATGGCGAAGGTAGTAGTGAACGCTCCCAGACTTGGGCAAATTCACAACCAGCACTTACTCGCTAGGCGAGCCACTAGCGAGCTCCCAGCGAGCAATTCCAGTAGCAAAACCATCTAAACTCGCTAGAGCGAAGGAGGAAGCGTGGGCTTCGCCTAGCGAAGGTTTCTTCGCCTAGCAAACATGCAATCTGGACTTAGATATTTTTCTGGGTGCAGGTGCCTCAGGTGGCCTATTTTGGGGCTCGCTAGGCGAACCATTCTGCTCGCCTACCGAGCATGACAGCTCAGACAGCAGTACTATAAGTAGCAGGGGCTACTTTTTGGAAGAAATACTTTTTGGAACTTAGATATTTTTTCTGCATTTTTCTTGGGATCATACTTTTGTAACCTAGAAACACATTTTCTTCATTTTTCTTCATCTCTTAACAATATTCTACAAAAAGAAGGTGGATTCCCATCCAATCTCGATTCTTCGACTTGGATGTTGATCAACCTTCAACCGAAACTTGTTGACCAAGCTACCATGAAAATGAGTAGCTAAGTCCTTCATCTTGTCAAGGTTAGATGTAGATGATCATAAGCTTTGTGTGTATATGGGATGATCTTCATTTGTAAACTCTTTAATGATGAATGTATGGTGAAAAATTTGTTTTATTGATAACTCTTTGTGTTGGTTTATGATCGAGAGATGTTTACCAACTCTTTACCTAGGTTTTCATCCAATCTTGTTTGTTAGCTAGAGATAGTAATGAATGATTTTGTTCACCATAAAGTTGAACCAAAAAGTTGTCATTTTGATAGATTGTGTGAGAGATCAACAATGGATCAAAATGGGAAAACCCACAATGTGTGTTAGAGATAAACACATTGGGAGGACTTTGTGAAATAGTTTATCATCTAAAGGAGTTTATGAGTTTTGTTGATCGAACATATACATGCAAAGTGATCGTCGAACCCTAACTTTGATAATATTTCTCAAATAGAAAAACCAAAACTTTTACCGCAATTTCTTACCTTTTATGCAAGCTACCGTGACAAAAACCAAAACCCCCCTTGTTACTTTGAGTTAAGAATTAAAACAACTGTCGAACGGCGACGATATCTCACAATCCCTGTGGAGACGATAACAAAAACCCGACATACCAACCCTATTCCAACACCCAATTGAAAAGCAATATAGCTAAACATGCGTTAACCCATTAGAATACCAAAACAAACGAGGTAGTGGAAGCAATCTACACCCAACCTACATTACCATGGTCCGCTGACTTCTTCAACTACTTAGCAGCTAGGGTATTTTTGCTAGACTTAACATACCAACAAAAGAAAAAATTATTCCACGATCTTAAACACTATTATTGGGATGAGCCTCTACTTTTCAAGAGAGGCGCCGACGGAATTTTCCGCCGATGTGCCCCAAAAGATGAGGTAGAAAATGTAATTTCCCATTGTCATTCTTCTCCTTATGGAGGACATGCAAGCACCTCAAAGACTTGCACTAAGATCTTGCAAGCCGACCTCTTTTGGCTCACTCTGTGGAAAGATGTCCACATCGCGATCATAAATTGCGACCGGTGTCAACGCACTGGCAACATATTTAGACGTGACGAGATGCCTCTTAAAGGCATTTTGGAAGTAGAAGTCTTCGATGTTTGGGGAATCGATTTTATGGGACCTTTCCCATCTTCTTTTGGTAACAAATACATCCTTGTTGCGGTCGGTTACGTATCAAAATGGATTGAGGTTATTGCCTCTCCAACAAACGACACACGAGTGGTAATTAGACTCTTTAATCGAATAATCTTCCCTAGATTCGGAGTTCCAAGACTTGTCATCAGTGATGGTGGCTCCCATTTTATTTCAAGAATCTTTTAAAAGGTATTAGTGAAATATGGAGTCCGGCACTGCGTAGCAACACCCTACCACCCACAGACGAGTGGGCAAGTAGAAGTCTCAAACCGAGAAATTAAACAAATCTTAGAAAATACAGTTGCCACCTCTAGGAAAGACTGGTCCTCAAAATTACCAGAAGCCATGTGGGCATATAGGACAGCTTAGAAGACCCCAATAGGATTCACACCTTTTAAGCTAGTTTATGGAAAGTCATGTCATCTGCCGGTAGAATTAGAACATAAAGCTTATTGGGCCATTAAGACCCTTAATCTCAATTATACTGCCGCAGGCGAAAAAAGAATATTAGATATCCACGAACTAGAAGAACTTAGACTAGATGCGTATGAGAATGCCCGAATCTATAAAGAAAGAACAAAAAAATGGCACGACAATCACATATTAAGGAAAGAGTTTAAGGAAGGCGACAAAGTACTCCTATTTAATTCCCGCCTCAGACTTTTTCCCGAAAAACTTTGTTCTAGATGGTCCGGTCCCTTCGAAATTACCAATATCTTTCCGAATGGAGCAATACAGATAAAAGGAAAAACGAGCGAACCATTCATAGTAAATGGCCAACGTCTGAAACATTACCACAACGGTGATAACAATGATTTCATTGCAAATCTTAAGTTTGCAGAGCCTCACGCTCATTCGAAAGAATATCACCTATCCTATTTATGTCGAGCTTACGACAATAAACAAAGTGCTTGGTGGGAGACAACCCACACTCTGTCTTTAACTCTTTAATTTCATCACAAATTTATAATTATTACTATTGCTTAATCTTCATTTCTTTGTTTTCTTCTTTATTTATTTTTCATAAAGTTAATCGGTAAATTTCTATATTATTGACCATTATTAACTTAATGCCATATCTACTTGATTTTATCTAGCTACTGACTATCACAATGCAACAAGTAGATTACATGGATATAGTCTTCAGAGGCAGAGCTCAAAGGAGACGTTTTGAGACTCTATTTCAGAGAGAAATGACAATAACCTTATACCCAGATGAACCAACCATGACAAAGTTAGGTATAAGAGACAGTGTTGTGTTCCTAATTAACCAACTAGGTTGGGACACCTTCGCTATGAAGAGAAAATTTAGTTCCTACAGTAGGTTGACCTTAGAATTCCTAAGCTCCCTAGTGCACCTACCAAACCATGGTATTGGACTTAACAAAGGCCTAATCACCTTTAGGTTGTTTAATATGGATTACCGTTACACCCATAGAGAAATAGCTGAACTTCTAGATTGCCCTCATGGACCTGATACCTTTACCATCACCCAGGAAGACAGGCTAGTAGACCATCAATTAGATCTCTTCTGGGGTAGCATCACAGGTAACGACCACCCCGAGCCAGACCTTATGCATTCAGAGAATATCTATAACCCTGCGATTTGTTATTTCCATAAGATCCTAGCTCACACCTTGTTTGGAAAGGAACAGAACAGAACCTTTGTATCCAAAGACAAATTTTTCATAATGTACTGTGCATCACAAGCCCGACCTATTAACGCTACTACATTCATGATAGCTAATATGTACCGTATGGCACAAGAGGACTATGGACCAATCTTAGTGGGAGGCTTAGTGACCATGATAGAAAACGCCATCGGACTGAGACAACCGCTTATTAGGCTTACCCCTTTAGGTGGAATACGACCAATGAATATTGACTTTTGCTTCAACACTGGTATCATTAGGAACCTAGGTCCAGACGTGTTTGAGTTTCTAATCAACCACGAAGTAGTACACCTGTTTACCCTGCCAGACCCTAGGACGAGTGTACATGATAGGAACAATTGGCTCTATGATTTGGATGGACCACCAGATGTACCACCCTCTCCTCCACAGACTCCCCAAATCTATGACCACTATAACAATTATCTCTCTGATGCTGAATCACATGCCCTAGTTATACCTGCTGCACCTCTCACCGATTATGTTGCTGCCATCGAAGTTGCTCAAACAGATGTCGCCAATCTGAGAGGCGAGTTGAGCACCCTCCACGTGGAATTCCATGGCTTTATAGATGTAGTGACAGAGAACCTGGATCATATTTACCAGCACTTCTACTCGTTCGCTCCTCCTATCAGCAGTCGCCGTGATGGCTGATTTACTATAGAGTTACCGATTTACTAACTTTCATTTCATTTTATTTTCATGTTGGAATTTTCATGTTATTTACTTTTACACATTGGAATTTATTTAATTACTTCATTTCCTTTTATTTCAGTAGATAAATTATTTCATCTTTTCCCATCTACCCAATTCTTTTATTCGTCAATGTTGCGATTAAATTCCATTCCAATGTAACATGTTTATTATTCCCATACACTATACTATTAGTAAGTTAAAAAAATTACATGGTCAAAGAAAAAAAAATATAAAAGCACACGCATGGGAAACCACACGGCATGTGGCGCCTACCATACACAGTTGTGGCACCCATGTGAGGGCTGTGGCGCCCGCCACAGGGCCCTAGTGGCGCCCGCCACAAACACCAAAAGTGGCACAAGCCACTATACAAGCCTGCACGCGCAGGCTGTGTACTTTGGTCCAATCAACTCACCTTTATTGTGATGTTCCTTGCATGCAGACAATGCCTTAATGCCATTCAACCAATTTCAAAACTCTTGGACCAAGGCATTGACTATGGTAAATGTTATTTATTTATCAATTAATTTTCCAACCACCTTCACCTCTATATAAACCACCAACATTACCTCAACAATTCACAACTCTCATTCACATATTTCTCTCCTCTCTTGCTCTATTCTCACTATATTACACAAGGAGTGTGAAATCCATTATGGCACAAATGAAGGAGTACGAAATAGTGTTCAGAAACGGTGAGTCAGGCGAATTACAAGAGGAGACGTACACGTCTCTAAGCGCCAGAAAGATCGAATCAACAAGGTATGCTGATGAACACTATTTATATGCCTTAGGAATTCAAGATACTGTTAACTATATGCTAGACATTTTAAATTTGAATTATTTTCTATCTCTCAAAGACCCTGTCTATGCTCAACTAACATTAGAATTCCTAAGCTCGTTAATCTTTAGTCCCACACCCAACATAATCTGCTCTAGTGGAACTGTTCAGTTTCGTTTATTTAATGTCGAATACGCCCTAACATTTTCCCACCTAACGAACCTGCTACATTTTCCCCATGGGGATAGCATAGTAAGTGAGGTCCTAGATACTCAGGGTTGGCAACGCGCCTTCCAACCATTTTGGAGGGCAATAACTGGTACAGTCACCCATAGTTTTGAGGGAAACAGAGCCATTTTAATTCAAAATTCGGCTATTCGATATTTCCGCCAAATATTGGGGTGCACCATTTTTGGCCGAGCAAATTCTAACAAGGTGAACGAAAAAGAACTCTTTTATTTGTTTGCCACACTTTTGCCACAAAAGGTGAATACCGTCCCGTTTATGCTATCTCATATGCAGACCATTGTTAATGCGAAGCGAGGCCCGATTATTTTTGGAGGTTTAATAACCTCCATAGCCAGAGTCCTAGGACTTGAAGAAAAATTCTCCAGACTAACCCCGCTCCCGCATCATGCCATTGACATTGACATGGCAAGGAGCATGGAACTAGTAAAACGAATGAGTGGCGGTAAATTTAATTTAATAATTGCTAATAATGTGTTACAAGAATTTATCCTTCTAAATCCAAATCGCACAGATGTGCGCAACCCAGATAATTATTGTTATAAAAATGATCTGGTGCCTAACCAAGTCCCCGCGCATATTCCTGAGAATGTAGCTGCTGGCGGGGACACCGACGAGGATCACATTCTGGAGCAAACTTCTCCCGCTTCTGACCCACACACAACACACACTTCATTTGAAAATGTTGCAGGTACATCTTCCAGTCAAAGACCAAGAAGAAATATGGCATCAACCACTCTTGATGAGATATATGCTGAACTGTTGCGGCATAGAGAATTAGACGCTCAACGAGACCTACAGCTCCAAACCATGGGAGCTCAGCAAATTGAAATGATGCAAATCCTATGCCAAATGCAGCAAGATCAACACGACTATGCCTTTAGGACCGAACAAAACATGGCTAGCTTGACCGATGGAATGGCAACACTGACAATGCGTGTGGAAGATCTCTAGAACTATACATCCCCTCACCAGCCAGGAAACGGTGGACATCCACGTATACGTGGCAGAAGACGTCAGTAGCAGAATAAACCAGGTTCTACCTTTCTCTCCTATCTTATGTCGTTGCATTGGGGACAATGCAAGATTTAAGTATGGGGGAGGAAGCTTTACCAATTTTTATTTACCACTTTCTAGTTAGATATATATTATTGCTATTTCTTTTTGTCATTTTATAGTTTTTATGGTTATTTCAATTTTTGTTAAAGTGTCAGTCAAGTTAAATATCAATGTGCTGTCGAGTCTTTATGCATGGTTTCCGTTGTTTACTAATTCTCCTATTTACTTAAGCCATACAAAATTTTTGCAAAAATCTAGACTTAGAAATACAATGCATCTTTTGAAAATTCTGAACTATAAATCAAACTGAGGTTGAATTGTAGAGATTTGGAAAAGCTTTATAAGATCAGTATCGCTTTAACACCTTAAATATCCCAAGTATTAGATCGATTTGAGTACTTGTCATGCCATAGCCTTAAATTCTATCCTTTAATATTTCCTTAAGTAATTTATCTAGCAGTCAACACCATTCTAAGCACACACTACGCAAGAAGTCGATGCAAATAAGTGTATGATTTCCATGCTTAAAAGAAGAAAAGATTACAAAATGTATGAAAAATGTTGTTCCCTCTAAGTTAGGTGAACCTCACCCGGTCATTTAGCCAAGAGTATAACCAGCTTCAAATGTTATTTGAGCCAAAATAAGAAAAAGAAAGAAAGAAATAATGATGAGATCATACTCACTAACAAACTATCTTTCTATGAATGTGAAAGGATAACGAGCTTAATGTGATTGCGTCAGAATGAAAAAGGATAAAAAGAAGGTTTAGTAACGTAGGCTTAGGCATGACAACATGATTCAGATTGGTTTGTATGGGAGGGAGACTTATGGTTGCAACATTGCGACTTTGTGTTCTAACGATACCCTTAGTATGGAAGTGAGTACCTGTTAATACAAATTTGAACCAAAGTAAAGTTTATAGACTAGAATGAGTATCCAAATGCAACTGTGTTTTCCACGAGCCTTGATAATGTATGCTGCAAATACTTTACAAAACTTTTTCATGTATGCGACATTTGCTTAAGGACAAGCAAAGGTTTTAAGTATGAGGGAGTTTGATAACGCAAAAACGTATCGTCTTTTTGGCCCTATATGCACTGCTTTTTACTCGATTAACACTATTTATTACACAATATTTTATGTTTATTTGCAGGTATTCATCGACTAAAAGGTTTACCGCAAGAAAAATGGAAAATAGCAAAAAGGAAAGAAAAAGGCAAGAAAAGAGAAAAAAATGAGGCTTCCAATGGGATAATGGGCCACCAAAGGATGTGGCGCCCGTAACATTGGGCCAAAAGGAAGGTGGCGCCTGCCACCAAACCATGAAGAGTGGTGGGCGGTTACTACAAGAGTGGCGCTCGCCACTCATCATAGAATTAGGGTTGTGGCAACCGCCACAACCGAGTCTCCCCATTTTTCCTACTTTTCCTCCACCCTTTTAGCCACGGTTTCCACTACTCTTGCTACAAATGAGGAATGTGAAAAGGATATAAAAAGGGGACTATTCAGACTCGCACTGCTCTCTCTCTTCTTCCAGTTTTCAGTTTACGATTAATTTTTGTTCTGCTTTATTTTTTCTTGTAGTTTTCTAGGCAGTTTCTTACCATTGTAAAAGTGATAGTTTCTCCACATCAGGGACTATTACGGTTTATTATTTTTCACGCATTTGGGATTCAATTGTAAGAGGTATTCATTGTCAAAGCCTGCCGGAGTTATTTAATCGAAGATTCAAGATTCAATTCCAGTTCTTAAATTGCCATCTAGGTTTATTATTGTTTACTGTTTTATTTATTTATGCCTTACTGTATGTTTAATTCCCCAATTGCCATGTCTGTCACCGAATCTATGTCCGGCTAAACCCTTAGGGTTCGGTATGTAAAGACCGTCGAAACGGAGGGATTCAATAAATAGTTGGTGTTAGTTTTTATAAAACTTATTTTTCCAGTTTTAGTTTCTTATTTTAATCAAACTGTTTTTCTTACGAGAGTACAAAACAAACTAAGGTTACGGTCAATAAAAACGAGAGTTTGAGGTTTTAACTAGATAGCTGAAATTAGGCATTGATCCTAAATACAGCGAGAGCGCTTTAGGATTAATTAGACTTTATCTATATTCAAAAAGTACTTTTAAGTTCAAAGTGAGACCGCGAGAGCCAAGCATTCTGGTTTAGGAGTATGGTCGGAGTCAATAAAACGAGAGTGTGAGGCTAAGTCCTTTCTATAAATAATTTCTACTGAAGAGTATTTTAACCAATAAGAGTACACCAACTATCTATCGAATCCCCGAGGTTTGATATATTATATATCGATATCCCATATATCTTATATATTTATCTTTATTCTATTTTATAGTTATATCTCTTCATCCCTCCAATCTTAGAACAATCATTCTCCTTAGATTTACATAGTAACCTCAGACCACAATACGTTCGATTATTAGTCCTTGTGGGTTTGATAATCTTTAAAACTACGCGATAGGACTGTGCACTTGTAGTCGTGATTCACATAGACTTACCAAAGTCTCGATCATAAATCATAAGAAAAAGAAGTGTCCAATATATAAGGGAACACTTTGTAAAAGAATATGTTACTTAGAACCTTTTTGTTTTAATAAATGGGAAAGATCTAAAGGTGAAACCTTAGATCTTCTCTGACTAATGCATGATCCCAAAAAGATATAGGCACCAAAGGTGAAACCTTAGTATTTTGCAGTTATGCTTTGCAGCTTGGGGAATTGACGATCATTAATAGAATTGTGCAAAGCAATTATACAATATTTATGAAGTCTCTGATCCTAGGATGAACAATGATGGAAAATGTCAACCCTGACGTATGATAGGGAATCATATTTAGACTTGAATATAACTGCAACTATAATTTCAAATATACCACCTACAAAAATTCCAAACCCCTACATGGCAAAGACCGCAACAATGAAATCACCATGAGTCTTCTTATTAGAATACTCTGACATTATAGTGGCTGAAAGCATATAGTCTCCACCTAGATCGAAGCGGAAAAAGAAAAAAAGTTATCATAACATGTTTTGGAGTGTGTCCAAAAGAAAGGCTGCAACCAAGTAAACAGATTGCCATAATCATTAGCGTCATGCCATCGACTTTTTTTTACCTAACTTATCACCAAGCCAGCCAAAGAAAAGTTGGTCTGAAAGTGTACTGCAGAAAGCAACCCCATTTACCGTGGCTGATACATTTGGAGTAGGGGGGTTGTGGTGCGGTTTGAGCGGTTTTGAAGCTAAAGGTCATTCCAACCACAAGAGAAAAAACATGTGGTTTGGTTTGGTTCAGTTGACTTTTAGAAATAAAACCAAACAAATGCAGTTTGATTTGGTTTGATTGGTTCAGTTTTTCACAATTTTTTTATTAAGTCATATATACACATATAAAGGACAATATAACTTTGTGTTTAGTCATTCATACATTATTAAATAAAAATAAAACTCATCATATTTGGACAACAACTTCTCATTTAATATATAAAAATCAGATTTGACAAAAGTTGAATAATAAATATAAAACAATAGCATAAAAAAAGATCAAAAATATTATAATGAAACAAAAAAATAGAGGATATGAGAGATTAGTGAAGATGAAAAAGAAAGAACAGGAGGGAGGAGAGATTAGAAAAGAAGATGTGCGATAAAAATAAAATTGGAACAGAGAACATTAGCATAAAATTGAGAAGATGAAAAATAAATAATATAATATAGTAGATATTAGAGAAAGATAGGTGATATGTACCTAGAAAAGAATGTGCGATACTGCTAGGAGAGATTAATAAGGTTTAAACTGAAATCCTAAGTGCAAGGAAGAGAAAGTCATTCGTAATCATAAGACTAAGGCATAATAGGTTTGAGTTTTAGTTTGATGTGGGTTAAGTGAAGTTTGGGTTGTAACATAATGCAATTTGATTCGATTTTGTTTTGTTTGCAAAGTACAAACTGCAAACCGAACCGAACCGCACGATTTTGCTAAAGAATGGTCCAAACACATCCGAATCAAATACGTTTTTTTGCGGTTTTCGATTTGGTTCGGTCCAATTTGTGATTTTGTATTGGATCGGTTCGATTAAACACCCCTAATTTGGAGGCAACGTTCCTGGCTTCGCTGTACCGTCAACATGGTAGTATATACGGTCGGGCAACTTGGTAACAAGAGATATGCAGAATAAATTGTATGCATCTGTGAAGAAGCCCATATCAGCTATGATGATTGTTGTGAAGTGGTACAATTTTATTTTTTCCACATCGAGTGCATTTAGCACCTGCATTTGGTCCTTTGCCATGGATTTTCAAGCCAGAGTCCCTAGTCTCTTTATGTTTCTCTCTTTTTGTCTTTCCTATAAAAGTGAAATCATGAATAACATTTGATTATTAGAGACATCTTTATTTTGAAAATAATACTACTACATAAAATTTTGCAATAGAAAACATAAAGGAAACATGAAAATAAAATAAAATAGAAGACAGATGAACACTCAAATCAAAGACAAAAGAAAAAAAAGTAGTAGTAAGGTTTTAAATAACTCGAGGTCGCATAAAGACTTTCACAATTTTGGTCGATACATGTGTTTAGACATTTCAATAGTCGTGGGGTGATTAACCACAATATGTTCTTTTTCACAAAAAGTGAAAATGGTTGGTATGGGCACCATTGTTTTAAACTGCACTCTGCAACGACAATTGTGGCTATAATATTGTGGATGCGGTAGCCTCCACAACCACATCAGATCACAATTGCGGTATATTTTCAGATCCCGCATCCAAACGTATTAAAAATTACATCAACCAATTTTACCCATATTGTTTTCAATATTTTCATCTAATCTCAAAAATTTATAACTCCAAAGCTCAATTTAATTTAGATGTAATGAAAAATCTTAACAAAAAGTGTTTTTCAACATTGTATTTCAAACATTTCTCCATTAAAACTCACACTGCAATGTGCATCACAATAACCAAAATGACCATAATTGTAACACCCCCAAGCGCATTCACAATTTAAAACCATGATAGACACCTTCCAATACCGTTTTTTCGCAACTGTTTTCGCAGTAAGAGACTCTTTTTTAAAACCTTGAGTAATAGTAAAATCATGAGAAAAAATTATTTGAATTATATTGCTTAGATCCAAAATAGCAGCATATAAGAAAAAGATGAAAATGATTAATTGAAGTTTAACATAAACCTTTTCGGGCCACATGTCAAAGAAGAAACGTATCAAAGATGGAATTTCATTTAATGCTCGCATTGGCATCACACATTTATTGAAAGACACCCCCAACATTATTGAAAGACACCCCCAACATCCAACATACCCGACGAGTCTTGGGGGAAAACTATTATGTGCTGGCCAAAGACCCAAAACCTACTACTCTGCGTCGGCCACGAGTCCAATAGCATGAGGCCCATTATCTAGCCTACTTTGCTGGACCCAAGGTATAAATACCTTCGTAAAGGGTTCTAAGGTACACAATCTATAATCTCCACTTTCACTACCAACTATCTTGAACCCTAAACTGACTTGGATGTTGGAGTGTTAATCATGTCGACACCTCCCCCTTAGATGCACCGGATCGGAGATCACAAACATTGACTAACGAAAGTGTACTAAGTCTAATACCTCTGGTTCAAGAAGCATCGTGATCGCAACCTTCGATCCACGGTGTCACATCAAGGCAATGTATCGGAAGCTACATTCCACCATAGTTTCCGCAATTTAACACCATTTTTGGTTCAACAACGAAACATGCACACACTCACACGCACACACACACACACAAACATATTTTACATTGTGAAAAGTGATTTATTTTTTAATTAAAATTAAAATATGAAGGAAGGCGCCACTTTAGAATGAAATAAATATATATAAGAGTAAACTATGTCGCCTCGATTAGAAATCATAAGAGAGGTAAAAAGTCTAACATTTCATGTGATGAAACGTGACTTATTTTTGGATTAACAAATAAAATATGAAGGAAGACGCCACTTTAAAAAGAAATAAAAACATAAACTTCAGTTGCTAGAACTCAAAATGTGTCCCTAGGTTAGTTTTCCCCCCAGCTTTGTTAAATAACCTGGGGATTAGATTGTATTATTGTTTAAAATATGTGGCGTGCTAGGAACTCGACATTGGTTATTTATTAGCTGAGGTGAAGACTTTGTAATAAAATGTAATATTTCTAGTGGTGTTCCTTCCTCAGGTTCTTACCCACTAGGAGGCCTAAGTACTTAAACAAAATATAAATTTATTTGAAATTATGGAAGTCCTTGACCAACTACAAAAAATACCCATCCATATTAAAACCAAATAGACAAATCTAAGAAAAATTCACCCTTAACTCTAACGCCAACTCAATGCTCTTACGGGTGTACTTAATACCCTAAAAATTCTCAACTAAAACCTTACCCAAAATAGTTGTATCACCTGCATACTAAAGGTAGGACATAACCAGCCCCTTTGAAACCCACTATGAGCCCATAGAAAGCCCAATCACCAATGTCCTTCTCAAAGCAACACTTAGACCTTCCACACAAAAATATAAAAAGAAATGGAGCCAATGGTTTTCCTTGCTTGAGCTCGTAAAAAATGTTGAACGTCCCAACCTAACTCTCGTTAAGTAGGAACATAAGACTATCCGAGAAGACACAATCTTAAATCTAAGCTCTCCACCACCTCATCGAACCTAATTCTCCTTAACATATAATCAAGAGAAGACCAACTCACATAATTATATGTGTATTGGATAAAGTTAAATAATTAAGGAAATAAGATTTATTCTCATAGTGATGGTACCAGACTGTGTATTTTCCCCTCGAACTTTTTTCTCTTTGTAACCTTGGAGGTTTGGGGTATTTATAGAGACTCACACACTTAGATAAGAACGGATCACATAACACCATCATCAAGAACGTGGGGGGGGGGGGGGGTAGAGAAGGATTTTTCTCTCTAGATAATGGGGTGATGGTTTTCCTTCATTCTTGATATCCTTATGTGAGTGTAACTTTATGTTAGATATATTTTGTATGATATCAAAACTAGGATACTTTAGTGTTTATGTATATTTGACAATATCCTCTGAATCTTAATATGCATCTTAGCATTAAGAAGCATAAAAACATTTTTGAAATTAGTTAGAAAAGGTACCATGCATGAAAAACAAGGTTTTACGGGAAAATCAGTATACGTGTCGAAGCATACGTTTTATAGGTCGACACGTAGAAGAAACGTTTTCATATGTGTCGACACATACGAGTTACAAATCGACTCATGTACCTCATTTTTAAAGCCTATAGATTTTGATTGATGCGCCGCCTATACAGGTCGACACATGACCTATACAGGTTGACACTAACCTATACAGATCGACGCATGCATCGAACAAGTTGACACATGACATACATAGGTCGACACATGCAACATATTTTTCCAAAAAATTCATGAACTTTTCAAATCTCTTTCATTCATTTTGCCTCCAACATTCATGCATATAAATACTTTATACATGCATTATTTCAAGTAAGGTTCTAGAGTAATACACAAAATTAGGATTTCAAAGAGTTCTCATCATCTTCAATCTATATTTTATGCATACATACAAATAAACTACACATAATCATTCTTTGTTTGGGTGCCATCTATAATTAGAGTTGATAACGTCCAACTTAGGTTGTTAAATTGTAAATTGGGTTGAGAATTTTGAGGGTTTCAAATAAGAAAACCAAGTTGGGGTTTTCCTTCAAGGTCAATTAGGGATTTGAAGGTTTTGGACAAGATTAAGAAATTTGGATCCGATTGAGTGAAGGATTTGTAGAACAGAAGGTTCTTGCAAATGAGTAGCGTGGGACGGTGGATCATATTGGTAAATCTTGGGTTACAATAATTCGCAATTTGGATTCGATCGAGTGAAGGCTTTGAAGAACGGGAGTTTCTTACAAAGGAGTAGTGTGAGACGGTGAATCAAATTGGAATTGTTGGGTTACTTTATTAAGCTCATATCAAGGTAAGAGAAAGTGTCAGAATCAACATCAAACTTAGGGCTTGTAGGGTTAGATTGCTACATTTCTATTGTATACTACTTTTGCAAAGTAAAGTTAATTTCATTATCTCAATTTGAGCTCGAGTTAAGGGCAGTCGTATCCATAGTGAGGTCGATTGGGGAACTACCTAAATAAATCCTTGTGTACTCTTATCTCTCTCTCTCTCTCTCCCCTCCCCCCCTTACATTTCATTTGCAAATTGTTGAATTCATTGATCATGCGATCAATACGTTTGGCTAAATATTTTGATAACCTTTTTAAAGAGGTTTTGTTGAGTTGATTATAATCTTTTAGATTGTGGTTGGATTTGAATAACAACAAAACCATATAGATTTCCAAACAAAATCGATTGCATACAAGGTGTTCGATAATTCGTCTCAATAGCATTTTTGTGTATTTTACCACTGGGAATAGTCTCTAATTTTAGCATAAAATTAAATTGATTATGGTTGATAGCTTTTTGATATAATTTGTGTTCATTATCATATGTTGATTGTAGTTATACATATTCGAGATTTTTGATAGCAGTTCAATTTGATGATCCATCTCGGGTCACTTCCACTCGCCAGAAAATTTTCAAAACAGTTTTTCTTAAAGTTTTTAACTTGTGATCTATTCACCCCTCATCTAGATCACATTCTATCATCTAACAAGTGGTATCAGAGCTCCGGTTAATTACATGCTTCAATATTTGCTTATTAGAAAATGGCTTCCGAATCTAAAGGGGCATACAATAGAGCACCCATTTTTACCAGTGAAAATTGTGGCTATTAGAAAGCTTGTATGTCTATCCATATCAACTCTATTAATAAGGGTGTATGGGACATCATCATCAATGTTCCAAATCAAATTACAATGACCATTGGTGAAAGCGTCGTTGTACCAAAACCGGAAGGTTAATGAAATGATAATGATAAGAAATTGTGGTCATATGATTGGAAGTCACACAATATTATCATATTTGCACTCCGTGTTGATGAATATTATCGTGTTTCCCATTGTGAAACCGCCAAAGCTATGTGGGACGCATTAGGAGTTGCCCATGAGGGAACTAATGAAGTCAAACAAGATAGGATCAATACCTTGAATCAAGAGTTTGAATTATTTCGCATGAAGCATGGTGAAACCATTTCCGACATGCAAAAGAGGTTCACACATCTTATAAATTGATTGAATGCTCCAGGTAAGACTATTTCCAATGATATTGATAATAATAAAGTTTTGAGGTGTCTTAATAGGGAATGGCAACCCAAGGTCACTGCAATCAAAGAAAGGAATGATCTTAAAATACTTGATCTCACAACTTTATTTGGCAAGCTAGAAGAACATGAGCAAGAGCTCACTTGCTTGGAAAACATGAAAAAGAGAATGAGAATAAGGTAAAGAAGGAGAAAGTTAAAGACAAGGAGGTAGAAAATAAGTTTATTGCTATAAAGAATTCAATTTCAAAGTCCTTAACAATTGAGCAAAGTGATTATGAAATAAGAAATGACAAGAATTCTGATGATGAAGATATGGGATTGTTCGTCAAAAGGTACCAAAGCTATATAAGGAAAAATAGAGTCAAGCACTCTGACAAGAACCTAATCAAATTTAGAAGGCTATCTAACCCTCAAAGGAAGATGAGAATAAGAAGGATAAGCTTAGAAGTTCATGCTACAATTATGGAGTAGTTAGTCATTATAGGTCGGATTGTCCTATGATCAAGAAAGACAAAGAGAAAGGTCATCACAAGAAATCTAGCAAGTCTAGAAGATCCTATATTGCTTGGGAGAGTAAAAGTGATTCTTCAAGTGATGAAATCTCAAGTTCAAGTGTCGAATCCGCCCAGATTTTCCTCATGGAAAACAAAAAGAAGAAGAAAAATGTAGGTCTTTCTAAGCTTGAATTTATTAATGAACTATCTTATTCTCAATTACAAAAGGCTTTTGAAAATATACATAGAGAAGTCGTAGACACTTTTAAAAAGTTAGCTTCACACAAAATAATCTTTTTACACTTAGAAGCTAAAATTTTGGAAACCAAAAACAAGATGGAAGCTCTTAAGAAATCTATGATATATATTCAAAAGTACAATAATAAGGATGAAAAACCTTCATGGTTTGGTTGCGAAACTTGTCACATTTGGCAAAAAGAGGTAAATACTCTTCAAACTGAATTGGACAAAGCATTACAACAAAAGATTACATTTGTTATTGATCCATCAAAGGTTTAATGGTCTTTGAACCCTTCATATAAAAAGTATAAATATGTTCAAAAGGAGTGAAATAGCAAAAGTACATCTCATCACAACTTATCTTGTCACCGTTGTTGCAAGAAAGGCCATACTATTGAAAAATGCAAGTTTAGGAGAATTTGTGTTCCTAAAGGTGCTTTTTAATGGTTGCCCAAATGCAAACTTGATTTCGCTCACTCTCAAGGACCCAATGAGAATTAGGTACCTATTTCTCTTGTTCGATTATATAGGTTGAATGTCTTGGCTCTATGGAGAAAATGTGGCTTCTCGATAGTGGATGCTCAAGACATATGACGGGTGACATATCTCTACTCATTGACTTTGTGCTAAAGAAGAAGGGTTTCATTACCTATGGATACAAAAACAAGGGAGCAATACTTGGAAATGTAGTGTAGGTAATCCCTCATCTACTACTATTTCCAATGTTAAGTTAGTTGATGATCTTAAACATAACCTTGTTAACATTAGTTAATTATTTGACAAAGACTTTAAAGTTACTTTTACAAATACTTGTTTCTTATTTGAACATAATGAAAATAAGGATTGTATGTTTAAGGGCTTGAGGGTTAATAACAGTTATATGCTTAACTTAGATGACATTCCTTGGTAGGAACTAAGTGTCTAGTTACCTTGAGTGAAGAGTATTGGTTATAGCATAGACATCTAGATTATGTAAACTTTGATTTACTAAAAAAGTAACTTCAAAATATTTAATAATTGGTATACCAAAAATAAAGTTTTCAAAAGACCGTCTATGTGATGCATGCCAAATGGGTAAGCAAACAAAAGTCTCATTTAAATCGAAAAACATTGTTTCAACTTCGAGACCTCTTGAGCTTATTTATATGGATCTCTTTGGTCCCTCAAGGACTAAAAGCATAAATGGTAATTACTGTGGTTTTGTGATAGTAGATGATTACTCGAGATTTTGTTGGATCATAATTTTGTATAGTAAAGATGAGACTTTTTCAGCTTTCAAACAATTTGCAAGATTATCCAAAAATAAGATGAATTTGAAAATTGTTCTTATCTGAAGTGATCATGGAGGAGAATTTGAAAACCGCCTATTTGAGAAGTATTGTGATAAACATGGCATTGAACATAACTTATCCACTCTAAGAACTCCACAACAAAACGGTGTTGTGGAGCGTAAAAATCGCGTTTTAGAGGAGTTGGCTAGAACTATGCTCAATTAGGGTAATCTACCTAAGTATTTTGGGGCTGATGTTATTAGCACGATATGTTATGTCTTAAATAGGATACTAATACGTCATATTTTAGACAAAACTCCCTATGAACTACTAAAGGGTAGAAAACCTAATTTATCACATCTTCACATTTTCAGATGCAAATGATTTATTTTAAATAATGGAAAGGAAAATCTTGGTAAGTTTGATGTGAAAGCCGATGAATGTATCTTCCTTGGATACTCTAAATATAGCAAAGCTTATAGGGTTTATAACAAAAGATTACTTATTGTTGAAGAGTCAGTACATGTCACTTTTGATGGATCTTATCGAAAAAATGTTGGAAAAGGTGTTTCTTTTCATGATGTAGATGTATCTTCACAAGATATTATTTAAGAACATGGAAAAGGATTTGATCAGCCTAAAGAGGTGGAACATGAGAAAGAAGAAGATAACAATTATGAAGAGGAGAAGGTTGAAAATCCACTTGTAGTGGACGATCTACCTTTGGCTTAGAGAACCTCTAAAGATTATCCAATCGATAACATACATGAAGACATCACCAAAGGCGTGACAACATGCTCCAAGATAAATAACTTTTGTTGTCACTTTGCATTCGTTTCACAAGTTGAACCTAAAAATGCCAAAGATGCCTTACTTGATGAGCACTGGCTTATGGCCATGCAAGATGAATTAAACCAGTTTAAAAAAAATGATGTTTGGGACCTTGTCCCTCATCCGATAAATCATTAAGTTATTATGAACCAAATGGGTTTTTAGAAATAAGCTCAACGAAAATGGAGTGATAACTAGGAACAAAGCCCAGCTAGTGGCTCAAGGTTATAACCAAGAGGAAGGCATTGAATATGAGAAAACTCATGCTCTAGTTGCTCGCCTCAAGGATATACGCCTTTTACTAGCTTATGCTTGCTCCAAAGATTTCAAGTTATTTCAAATGGACGTGAAAGTGCTTCCTTAATCGATATATTAATGAGGAAGTGTATGTGGCTCAACCTCCCGATTTTGAAAATCATGAGTATTCTAATCATGTTTACAAACTAAAACGAGATTTGTATGGTCTCAAACAAGCACCTAGGGCTTGGTATGAGCGACTTAGTAAGCTTTTAATGGATCAAGGATACTCTAGGCGGAAGATAGATACTACACTTTTCATTAAGCGTTAAGGAAAACATACTCTTCTAGTTCAAGTTTATGTTGATGATATCATCTTTGGTTCCACTAACATGCAACTTGTCAAGGAATTTTCTAAGATTATGCAGGGTGAGTTTGAGATGAGTCTCATGGGGGAGTTGAGTTACTTCCTTGGTCTTCAAATCAAGAAACTCAACAAAGGGACATTTGTGTGTCAAACAGAATATTGTAATGAATTGCTAAAGATATTTGGTATGGAAGATGAAAAATTGATTGACACTCCAATGCCCACAAATGGAAACTTGGAAATAAATGAAAATGGTAAGGATGTTGATGTCAATAAGTATCGAGCTATAATTGGTTTTATTCTATATCTTACTGCATCTAGGCCAGATATTATGTTTAGCGTGTGTATTTGCGCTCATCATGAGTCGGCTCCTAAGGAATCACATTTAAAATCCATAAAATGCATCCTTAGATACCTTAATGGTACATCTAAGTATGGGCTTTGGTATTCTAAGGGAATCGATTTTAATTTTGTTGGTTATACCAGTTCTAATTTTTCCAGTTGCAAATCGGATAGGAAAAGTACTAGTGGAACTTTGCACATGTTTTCAAACGCCTTAGTAATTTGGCATAGCAAGAAGCAGGTTTATGTTGCATTATCAACTACCGAGGCGGAATATGTAGCAGCAGGTAGTTGTTGTGCTCAAATTGTGTGGCTCAAACAATAACTACTTGATTTTGATATTAAACTACAACGTATTCCTATTATATGCGATAAAACTAGTGTTATTAATCTAACCAAAAATACGGTATTGCATTTTAGCACTAAACATATTGAGATACGTCGCCGCTTCCTACGTATGTTGAAAAAGGAGATGTCATATTTGAGCATGTTGATAGTAAAAATCAACTTGTAGATATCTTTCCAAAACCTCTTGCGATTGAACCGTTTTTCAACATTCGAAGGAAATTGGGCATACTTGATATCTCAAATATTTTCTAAATATAATTTGTTGCATCCACTTTATATACTTTTTCTCTAACTTTATTTGGAAGTTAAATCATATATGAGTGCATCCTTCATTAATTCATATGTGAGGTAATATTGTTTTATTTTCCCTCTTTGAAAGCAAGCCTTTTATTTTTGCATGTCGTTTATGTTCTAAATGCTTGATATGCTTGATGTATGAACTAATTCATGAACTTTAACTTCCAAAAAATTTAATTGATGTATTTTAATGCATATGCTTATAGTGACTTCATGCTATTTTTCGTCCATACTTTAAAAAAATATGTTCTTGGTGTATAACCATGTTATCTATTCCGGCATGGAATATGTTTGAACATGTTATAATGTCAACAAAATTCTTGTAGTGTGTCATTGTTATGATAACATGTCTATTTTTGGTTTCAGTGGTGATAAATCTATATATAGCCTTGTTAGAGCACATGCGTGGGCAGCATTCGGGAGCACCAAAAGTATATGTCGCGTAATCGTGTCGTTTTTGTAGTAACTCAAGAGTTTTTTATTACGTTGTATCCTTCATCTTTCATGTTTATTGTATATGTTATTTAGAATAAGTTGTGGCAACCATGTTATATTGTTGTTTTAAATACTTTTATTTATGTTTAAGCATTTTCAATATTTACATCATTCTATGTGAGTGTTGTTTTATTGATGACCGTATCTTTGCAAACGCCTATGTGTGTTATATTGATATGTGTGTGATATAAGATACTTCTCCTGGATTGCTTTGTCTCTTTTTGAAGTTGTCAAAGGGGCAGAAGAATCTACAAGATGAAGTTGGGATGTATACATTCAAAGGGAGCCTTCATGAAGACACGAAGCACATTGTCTCATGTTTTTCCATCATAAAAAAGGGGGAGTATTTGAGTGCAACTTTCCGTTAGATGTATTTTGCATGATGTCAAAACTAGGATACTTTAACGTTTATGTATATTGGACGGTATCCTCTAAGCCTTAATGTGCATCTTATAATTTAGGAAGCATAAAAACAATTTGAAATGAGTTAGAAAAGGTTCCATGCATGAAAAACAAGTTTTTATGGGAAAAAAAACCTACGTGTCGACACATATGTGCTTTAGGTAGACACATAGAAGAAATATTTTCCTATGTGTCGGCACATACGAGTTACAGCTCGACTCATGTACCTCATTTTTAAAGCATGTAGCTTTTGTTTGATGTGCCACCTTGAAGCTAGCGGAAATATACCCGAACATATCACTCACTCGAACATACAACAGAGTCACCATCAAACTTTATTTATTCCTGAAGGAAAGGGAAACCATCGATAAAACCCAGGGAAAGAGATATACTAGGTAAGGAAGTCAGTTATGCAAGGGGGAGCTATTAGCACCCCAAACATCCATGGTACTCCATGGGAACCATTTTGATTGTTCTCGCTTGAATAGGTGTGATATCTAAAGATTACTCGTAAAAGAATGGGGAAAGGAAATAAATAGTAGAGTGCTCGGTGAGGATTGAGGCCCTCATGCCTACATATCCTCATAGTGCAATGAGGAATTTAGAGCTTCGTAGTTCAAAGAACTAGTGGTAGGAGGTGAAAAGAATTGTGACCAAATTATGGTATTAACCAAATAATAGTGTTTTGAACTCTAACAAGGGTGAAAACATGAACCCAAGAGTAATGTGGCTACTACCAGTACATGGGTTAGCATGGATGTAGATATAGGGTAATGCTGAAAAGGCGAAGAAATAAGTGTTTGGGCATAATCCCAAACATCTCTTGGTTCACAGGGGAACGTAAGAAAGAGCACAAAGAGGTAGTGTGTTTGGCTCGAAGAAAACCGGTATATCACATGGAGTGAATGAAGGTAGAATATGAAAGTATCATGGAGGTGAATGGAATAAAGTGACCAAAGTCAAAGAAATGAAGGTTTGGTAACAAGTGACTGAAGAAGTATTGTTTAAAACGGAAAGGTGAAAGTGTATTGGAATCCATAGGAGAAATGAGATTTGTACCATAGAGGGAAACGACTTTAACCGATAAGTGGACTAGAATAACTTCCACTATGGGGTGATTAGCCAAAAACAAAGAATTAAGCGTTTGGGTATAGTCCCAAACAACTCTAGGTAGAAATGTGGACTATTCGCTAGGCGTCCTAAAAGGGTGAATATGGATATCCAAAGAAAGTGCATTTTGATGTCAAAGAAATAATATGTCATTGGGTGAACGATTTATGATCGAAGGTAGATACTAGATTTTGAAAGATATAAGTGATGCCATAAGGCGAAGGAGGAATAATTAGAAGTATGCTCGCCAAGGATTCGCATCCTCGTGCCTACGTATTCTCATCGTGCAATGAGAAAATCAGAGCAATCGTAGTTCGTGGAACCACGAGAATAGGGAGAGATACATACAGTGATGAAGAGTATAATCTGTACGAATAGAATGGTATCAAAAGGTATTTGTCCAAGCAACGGGAACTCACAAGACAAACCCAATGTCAGATATTAACTGCCATGAAACAAAGAGAGAGATATTCGTCTAAGCAACAAGGACTTGCAAGACAAACACAAATTCAAGGAACGATTGTAGTACTGTATAGTACACAGAATAATGTATCACTAGATGGGGAAAAATAGTTCGATATCAAAGAAGGACAATATGTTAGATCCAAGAAGGAGATAAACTCTGAATTGAAGAGAAAGGTAGGCGTTTACCAGTACATGGGCTAGCAAGACCACCACTGTAGGGTAAAGCCGAAAAGAAATGTTGAATTAAGTGTTTGGGAATATTCCCAAACAACTCTCGATTAATGAGGTGGACTGTCACTAAATCGTCCTAAAAGGATGTACAAGGAGTCCAAGGAGAAGTATAGTTGATCTCAAAAAGATGGTAATGATTGATGAATAAAGAATGATTGATCAATAAATAGGGTAGCTCACGAAGAAATCGGGTTCTCCTGCCTACGTATTCTTATAGTGCAATAAGGAAATCAGAGCTTTCGTAGTTCAGCCCACTAGAGCTGAAAGCAAGGTGATTGAAGCAAGAGGAGATGATAGAATGGTTGAATTGAAATGATAAAAATGGATAGTGAAAAAATAATAGACTTGACAGTCGATCGATAGGAATCACACTAAAGTCTATGAATAAGGGCGAACACTTTGAATATTTGGATCCTACGCCCCATAGCAAAGTCGCTCTAGACAAGGATAGGAGAAAATTTGTCTCATCATTCCCTATTACTTAAGGCTCGTAGCGCATGATACTTCTCTTAACTGACAAGCTGCTAGTGAAGAATCTTCATTGTTGATCCTTGCGTTGATGTTGTTTTTGTATGAAGAAGACTTGGTAGTTTAATCGATTCGAATTGCACTAAAGTCTATGAATAAGGGAGAACGCTTTGAATATTTGGGGCCTACGCCCCATATGCAAAGTTGCTCTAGACAAGGATTGGAGAAACTCCATCTCATCATTCCCTACTGCTTAAAGCTCGTTTCATACAATTTGAATCGTATTTACCAAGTATTGTCCTTTGATTTATCTTGTATAATTCACTTCTTGATGTGACTGAGGATGCCTTGATTGAAGATCTTGACTTGAGGCCTCGAGCTCCACAGCTTAAAAAAAGTCTTATTAAGTGACCAATGGTCTTTTGGTCACTTAAATTAGACTGTGGGATTATACAAGTTCAAAGGATTTAATTGATCAAAATTAATTTTGATTTATTTGAATCGTGGGTTCAGGTTTAGTTTAAAAACTAGGTTAGAACCTAATCTAATTGTTAGAAACAATCAAACTAATCTAAGGGATCATGCAATTCATGGTCAAAATACCAAAATAACCCCTAAGGGGGAAAATGATGTTTTTACCAAAGGGCCAATTATGAACATAAATTTATCTCTAATTAACATCCAATTAGAAAACTACAAATGTATTAATTCCTAAATTCTACAATTAACCTAATGTTCAATCATTAAACAAATTCTAAAAATAATTAAAATCTAATCACTTTAATTTCTAAACTAACTAAAACTATGTTAAAATTCAATTAAAACTATACAAAAATTCTAATTAATTCCTACATTCTAATTAAACTCTAAACCTAATTTTAATATCTAAAAAAACAACTAAAAAAATTAAAATGCAATAAATCCACAAATGGGCCAGGGGGTACTAATAGGAATCTGGAGGTGCAACATGAAATTAAGCGCATGGGCCTGGTTCTGGAAGCCCAATGGAATTGCTTTGGCTAGGGGGTGCAGCAAGGAAGTGCATGGTGCATCGGGAATTCACTTGTGGGCCTAGTCACAAAGCCCACACGAAATGAATCCTTCCCAGGGAGCTGCTAATAGGAATCTGGGTGTTTACTGGATCTGGCCAAATTAGGCCCACCAAAAATAGGTCCAACACATTTGAAAATGATTCAAACTAACCTTCCCTCTAGAATGTTTCCCCGAACACACCATGGGCCACCGTGCCGGACGTCTCTCCCGGCGATGGTGGCCACCAAAACATCATATGGAGCTACCACAACATTCACCTCCTCACACTCTATTCGGTTCTTCATTCAATTTCAAGAAGTTGGAGTTCTATAACCCTAACTGGAACTGATCATTCCAATAACCCTAACATGGAAGTCCCAAATTAAGTTCTACCCTTAACGATTCAAAGCTCCAAGGATGAGGGCTATGAATCCTCTCCTCACTCTCTACATACTGGTAAACAGGATTTGAAGAAGGGCCAAAGTTTTTCGAATTACCTTGTCGGAATTGGTGACGGCGATGACGAGCTTCCAGGTACGTGGTTCTGAATCTTTCTCTTTTTCCTTGGCTTTCGAATTATCTTCTTTCTTCTTCTTCTTATGGACCCGAGAGTAATGATTTGAGAGAGTTGGTGAAGAGGCTAAGCACAAGCTATATTGAAGCTCTGATGATGAGCTTCAATGGATTCTAAATAGTGCGTGCAGTGAGGGCGAGAGAGAGAGAGAGAGAGAGAGAGAGAGAGAGAGAGAGAGAGAGAGAGAGAGTTTTGAAAATGATTTCAATGAGTTAAGAGTGATGATTTCCAAGGACCTGTGAAATAATGATGGAGATGAATTATATATGAGCTAGTTTTGGAAATGATGTGGATTGGATTTAGTTATTATCAGGTTAGGCGCTAGCTTAGGAGTTATTTAGAATAAACTCAGTGAGTTCAGTTAGTTAACTCACTGAGTTAGAGGTTAGTTGGTGCAATTCAAGTTGGTTAATTGGTTAGTTCATTGGTTTGTTAGATTTTGAGTGATTCTTAAACTGGCTAAGACAGGTTGTGACTTAAGTAGTGTTGGCCTTGAAGTTTAAATGATGACCTGTTGAAAAAGTTCCCTTTTTTAATGCCAACTTGGTTAGTGGACTGAATTAGGCAATGTTATGTTATTGGTTTAGCTGTTATACACCACTTGATGTTGGAATGTAGGTTAAAACATGCTGCCATGTAATTACACCTCTATTATATTGGACTGTTGGTGTAAGGCATTGGTGTTAATTTGAAATGAATTTAGAGCCAAATTTGCAAATGAATTTGAAGTTGAATTTAGAATGGACTTGTTGTACTGTGAGTTATCCAACACTTTAACTTAATTTGCCTGCAGTCATAGCTTCAATGTGCTAAACCAGGTCAGTCTGGAATCCCTTCTTGAATTGATCATGATTTTTCTTGTTTTCTATGCAATGGTATAACCCTGTTAACTAAACTGGATAATGGATGCAGTGAATAGTCTACTGCAGAACTCCCTTGCTTGGCTTGGTCATTGATGTTGGATTGCAGGATGTTATTGGCTCACGTTTTGCATCAAGCTGCTACTCTGCTTTGTTTTGGTCTGCTAAGTCCTACTACATACTGCAGAACCTAAATTTCCCATGCTTGCTATCTTTACCATGAAGGAATGAATGTTGTTGTTATGTGTTGTTGCTTTAAAAGGTTGGAGGTCTGCACATGAGCTTTGTTTCCATTTCTTTGCATTAGTTGCTTGACATGCTATGATAATAGCCCTTTGTGGCTTGTGAATGTTGTTATTTGATGTTGAATGCAGGTCAGATGCATAAATATGGCCATGTTTAGCATTCTTGGTTTTTTATTGTAACATGAACATCGTGGCCTTATGGCTGATGCATCACAGGATTGCCTTTCAACTTAGCAATGATGTTTTCATTAGGTCCTCTTTGCTCATGCTCATGGCAAATTCTGGATTGGACATTGACAACCAGCTTGTGGCTTCAGTTTTATAGTATTTCAACACTTCATGGCTTGGTATTGATGATGTTTCTTGCTGGTTATGGCCTTGGTTGGTAAAGTTGTTCTCTAGGTAAGCTCATGGACTGAATGCATTATGAATGGACCATGTTAACCTTTTTCCAATTTAAGTGTGGTGTGGCATTTATGTAGTTTTGTGGTGCAATGTTTAGATGCACTGATGTTGTTATTTGGCTAATGGTATGCAGGAGATTGTTATGGCATGGAGCTGGCATGATGACATTTTAGGTCAATGGTGTGTTGCTGCGGGATCACCCAGTATGCATGTAATTCTGTTTTCTATTGATCCATATAATGGTCATGTTGCAAGACTGCTTTGTTTGGCTTGAATCTAAAACATGTTTGTGGTATGATGACATGATGCAGTCCAGTTGTGGCTTTAGTTTCATGGCAAGTGGTTATATTGTGTTGCAAGGGAATCTCATTCTGACTTGGTTGTGGTGAATGCAGGACCGGTTTAGCAGTGTAGAGCTATGGTACTATGGTAGGCAAGGAAAAAGGTCAAAGTCATGGCATGATGTACATGATTTTGAAAATGGGTCAAGTTACTTGGAAATGAAGAAACAAGGAAAACACACATCAAACATGACCTTTGGATGATGAATCAATGAAGAAAGGCTAGATTAGGTCTTAGGTGGTCAAAAAATGGGTGAGTTGACTTTGGTCAAAGTGGACCAAAAAGTCAGTTGCTGACCAAAGTCAACCATTGGTCAAAGTTGTAAAAATATATATTTTTCTCATGTAATGACTAATGTAATGGCTTGTAATGGTTAACATGGATTGGAAATAGTTTGAAAATGGGTTTTTTCTTTTTACATATGTATGCTTGACTTTGAACTAAAATGAACATGACTTTGACTTGTAGATGGAATAAGCACACCCCATGGCTCAAGGACATATATATGACTTGATGAAATAAGCCTAGGACTTGAACATGAATCACTAGGCATAAATTTCAATTGGGTTGTGATACAATAGGTTTTTGGTTGTTTGGATAGGCAAGGTTATGAATGCACCAACGAGAAGGCATTGAGACCAATATGGACTGAATTCAAGACCAATGACCAAATGAAACCACTCCAAGATTGGACAAATGTACATTGATGACAATGGGTGAAAAATGGATGACATTAAGGTTTTGGATGTCACTAGATGGAAAGTCAAGCCACCAAGTCCCTCAGGTTCATTACCTCTTTGATTAGGGTTTTAGTGAGGCTTACTTCCCCAATCAATCCTCTTTAATCAAACCATATGCTTCAACAACAAATTTCCCAATGCATGAGCCTCCACTAGGGTTTGGAGAGCCAAGAAAAGGCATAGAGGATCTCCAAAGGATACATCATCACATAATCAAGAATTATGGTTTTGAAGAACCCTGAAGATTACTTAGATAGCCTCTTGTTGAATCCACACTTCCACCATCAAGGAATTAGGGTTTTGACTTCTACTATGCTTTGATGGATAGTCAAACCAATGCTTTTGAAGTTTGATCTTTATCCAAACCCTATCCTCACAAGCCAAGATTCTTAGGTCCATGGTGATCCACTGATGTATGAATGATGCATATGAATGCTATTAATGTATGCAACTGACCCCTAAGTCAAGCATTTGGATGAGAAGATGAAAAAGTGAAGGGCAAATTTTGGGGTACACCACGCCTATATAGGTTGAGTGAAGGCTTTGAAGAACGGAAGGTTCTTACAAAGGAGTAACGTGGGACGGTGGATCATATTGGTAAATCTTAGGTTACAATAATTTGCAATTTGGATCCGATCGAGTGAAGGATTTGAAGAACGGGAGTTTCTTACAAAGGACTAGTGTGAGACGATGGTTCAAATTGGTATTGTTGGGTTAGATTTCTACATTTCTCTTGTATACTACTTTTGAAAAGTAAGGTTAATTTCATTATCTCAATTCGAGTTTTAATTTAGGGCAGACATACTTATAGTGAGGTTGATTTGGGAACTACCTAAACAAATCCTTGTGTACTCTTCTCTCTCTCTCTCTCTCTCTCTCTCTCTCTCTCTCTTTCTCTCTTACATTTCATTTGTAAATTGTTGAATTCATCGATTGTGCGATCAATATGTTTGGCTAAATATTTTGATAACCTTTTGAAAGAGGTTTTGTTGAATTGATTATAATCCTTTAGATTATGGTTGAATTTTAATATCAACAAAACCATACAAATTTCAAAAAAAAAAATCGATTGCACACAAGGTGTTCGAGAATTTGTATCAATAGTATTTTTGTGTATTTTATCATTGGAAATAGTCTCTACTTTTAGCATAAAATTCAATTGATTATGGTTGATAGTTTGTTGATATAATTTGTGTTCATTATCATACGTTGATTGTAATTATGCATATCCGAGCTTTTTGATAGCAGTTCGATTTGACGATCCAATTTGGGTCACTTCTGCTCATCATAAATTTTCAAAACAGTTTTTGTTAAAGTTTTTAACTTGTGATCTATTTAACCCCCCCCCCCCCTCTAGATCGTATCCTATCATCTAACAAGTGGTATCAAAGTTACAGTTAATTTCGTGCTTCAATATTTGCTTATTAGAAAATGGTTACCGAACCTAAAGGGGGCACCCATTTTTACTAGTGAAAATCATGGTTATTAGAAAGCTTGTATGTGTATCCATATCAACTCAGTTGATAAGGGTGTATGGGACATCATCATCAAGGGATAAGAAAGTGTCAGAATCAACATCAAACTTATGGTTTGTAGGGATGGATTGCTGGATTGCTACATTTATCTTGTATACTACTTTTGAAAAGTAAGGTTAATTTCATTATCTCAATTCGAGTTTGAATTGAGGTCAGATGTACCTAAAGCGAGGTCGATTCAGGAACTGCCTAAACAAATCCTTGTGTACTCTCTCTCTCTCTCTCTCTAACTATCTCTTTTACATTTCATTTGCAAATTATTGAGTTCATCGATCACGCGATCAATACATATGGCTAAATATTTTGATAACCTTTTGAAAGAGGTTTTGTTGAGTTGATCACATCCCTTTAGATTATGTCTAGATTTGAAGATCAACAAAACCATACAAATTTCCAAACAAAATCGATTGCACACAAGGTGTTCGATAATTTGTCTCAATAGCATTTTTATGTATTTTATTGGGAATAGTCTCTACTTTTAGCATAGTATTCAATTGATTATGGTTGATAGTTTGTTGATATAATTTGTGTTCATTATCATACATTGATCGTAATTATGCATATTCGAGCTTTTTGATAGAGGTTCGGTTAGACGATCTGATCCGGGTCACTTTCGCTTGCTCTATATTTTTCAAAACAATTTTTGTTAAAGTTTTTAACTTGTGTTCTATTCACCCCCTCTAGATCGAATCATATCATCTAACACGTTCTACCTTTATATCCATATGATACATGAGGTAGATTATGGATGGGAGACTCAAACCCTTTTAGCGACTATCGACTTTCATTCAGGCGACCAGACCACCATGGGCACCCAAACCAACTTTGGGAGGCTATCCCAATTTATATCTTTAGATTGGATTTACCAAAAGCATACTTTTTATGGATCATTCCTTACTAAAGCCCAAATAAATCATCCCATTCCATAACCCCTTAAGAATGAGGGATTGGAAAGGACAAAGTGATTTATGTCCCATGTGTTGCCATCCTGAAGCTCCACGAGTTTTCTCTAAAAAAGTATAGGGTGAGTCCTTAAAAACAATCATGGGGAGAGTTCCTCAAGCACCATCTAAAGCGAGTCCTTTAAGTTAAGAGAGGAAACTCCCTCAAGCATTACCTAGGGCAGGTCCCTTAAAAGAAGCATGAGGAAAGTCCCTAAATAGTCATCTATGGCCATACATGAAGCATTAAATTCTCCTAATGATGGATTCTCCTTGGGAATCCAAGTCTGATGAAGACCTTTTAATCAACAACACATGTTAGGACGTGAGACGTATGTCGATTCGTTCTATAAATATTGGCGTGTAGCTACTAGAAAGCAATAATAGCTTGTGTGGCCTAGGTTTTCTTCCTTTATAAAATAAATCCCTCATATCATTAGTACTCACTTTATCCCAAAGTATCTACTTATAAGAAGTTAAATTTGTTCAACCTTTCTCTAAATTTCATCTTCTTTGCAAACTGGTATAATCCTTTCCTTTCTTTATCTAACCTCAATTTTTTAGAAATGTGGATTATTAGATATTTAGATTATAGAGGTAATACGATAGAGCCTTCCAAGAGTAAGGATCTCATAAAATTATACGAACATTGCATGAATAATTCTAGATGATTTGATGGATCAATTAATTATAGGCTTCTAGAAGCAGGAAAGTTTGAGAGTTACGAGAGCACCTCCAACTCTTGTAACAATAATGGCTCTATTTCTTCTTGTTCTTTCTCATGAGATCCGGATTTATCAATGCAAACAAATTCATCAAATAGTTTAGGATAAGAGGACTTTGAGACACACTATGATTAATAAGTAGCCTCCTTTAAGAGACATCCGACCTTGTTTAGAACTGGCAATTAGGGGGAGGTGATTCTAGAGTCGTGCTCCAAAGCAAAGTGGATTAATATGGTCTCCTTAGAGGATTACCCCCACAAGTTTTTTTACATGTACTTAACGGTCGTTCGTGACCTAGGGATGCTCATACCTTTCACCCACTTTGAATATGCGGTCCTTGCGACCATCAATATCGCTCCCTTGCAGATAACTCCCAATGGTCAGACCTTCAAAAGGGCATTTCAAATAATATACCAGTGCCTTGAGGTCAACCCTACCATTGGGACATTTTTTTCCTTTCTATGATACTAAGACAAGGTTAAAAACTGGTTGAGTGACTATATGGGCCTTGTCTGGAAGAATCTTATTCACCCCCACTTCAACCATTATAAAAACTGAAAAATATAGGTTTGTGAGAGTGAGGGATGTGATAGGGCATCCATGGTTACCACTAGGGAAGACGTTGCCCATTACTTTCCCCTATACTAGACAGAGAGTCCCTTAATCATAATTGGTTATTATTTTGAGTTCTTAACAAAAACATAGAGGGAGGTGGTAAATATCTTGGATTAGTTTAATGTTATGAATACTTGAGTAAGTTTAATTTTTGTATGCATTATTGATTAGGTCTTTATTATTTCTTAATAACCATATCTTATTTTCCTTTTTTATATAAAAAAATGGCCCATCTTAATGTTAGTGAGAGAAAGACATGTCCCGTGAATAAAAAATGTCAAAGCTTACACAAAAAGAAAATTCACCAAAAGAAAAAGTTGTAAATGGGAAAAAATAGATCTTTTGAAAATCAAAGTGATAAACAAATATATTTTACTCTCTTATATACTAGGAACTTTTTGAATCCCAGAAAAACCAAGAATTTTATAGCTCAGCCACGTTACAACCAAAATAAAGACATTACTGATCTATGACTAATTATGTATCTTGTGATATTGCTTAGATAGAGTGAAAAATATTTTTAAAGATGATGCAATGCCTGATAATGAGGGAAACACTAACCATTCGAGTGATATTTAGTGATATCATGATTATGAAGAATAATTGACTGATGATCTGAATATGTTTTAAAACCATACTTTGGTAAAATAAGGTTTTTATCTTCATGCTATAGTTTATGAATGCTTATAATTTTGATTATTAATTTGAATTTTAAGATAATCATGTTATATTTCAAATATATTTAAAAAAAATCGTAATTAAAGTTTTAGAACCTCACATGAACTATGCAAATTGAATTTTTTCTTAACCACTTGTATTGATTTTGTTTGAGGAAAAGCAAATAGATAAGTTGGGGAGAGTTTATAAGAGTCAAAAATATGTAAAATGCATTAAAAAATTATTAACTTAATTCATAAGTAATTGATGGCTTTCTTAGCAAGTGTACTAATATAGTCGAAGTAATAAAATATAGATCGTCTCCACAAGGATCGTAAATTTAACAATGTTGTAATTGTGAAATTTAAAGTAACTACAAGGGGGTTTAGATTGATTTTACGGAAAATAATTACGGGAATTAAATTTTATTAAAGTTAAGATATTGAGAAAGGGTTAAATCGTAATGGAATCTCTTAATTTTCCTCTGTTGATGATTGAGCATTATTTGAATCAAAATAACTTTATAATTTTACAACGAATTAACATTACTATACCCAATTCTTTGGTGTACAATTCACACATTTAAACAACAACTCCCTAATTCCTTAGGCAATTTCAAAGTAAAACTAGGCGATCTATGCGCGTTAATTCTATAGTCACAAATTATAATTACCTATTCTCAGTTAATTACTAAGTTGAATAATTGCTCTATGTTCGATCGGTAGACTTACAGTCAATAATCCCTACTCATCTAATTTCACTTTCCATGTACATCAACACCCAAACATCATTAAGAATATAAGAAGTTATATAATCAAAATATTCAAATAACATTAAACAATTATAAGATCCAACAGAGTAAAATAAAGTTCATATTCTAAGACCTAATCAAGATAAATATAAATACTCATAGTTAAACAATGAAATACCATGAGTTTAGATACAGAGTACATGAAAATCAAGGAAGAATAATGTCTTCAATGGCTCCAAAACTCTTTAAATCCTTGCTTGAGAACTCTTGGCCATCACTTTCTATCATCCAAATTTGGAACCCCTAAAAAAGCAACATATTTTTCTATTTAAAGTTGACAAAATGCGTTAAAATTCTGCTCCATCGTGACCACGATAAGCATATTGCAACCGTGATACTTTTCCATCACGTCCACGATGAGGCCCTCACGATTGCAAGAAATCCAGGGGCCTTTTATGCTTTTTTCCTTGATTTTTCTTCATATTGTTTCCAAGTCCCCAATATCTCTTTGCTTGGCTCATATGAGTGTGCTGTTTGTGTTTGATGGAATAAGAAGATGAGGGTTTGGTTTGAAATGGAAGAAGCTTACATGGTTTTGGAGTGAATGGTTACTGTGGAAAAAAATAAGGGTCCTCTTCGGATTTGCGTCGCGAAAGAAGTTATTCTACTAAGGAATCCACTTTTCACATTTTTGAAATTTTTATCCCTTTCCTCTTCTTCAATTTTATTCCTTTTTCTTTTGATTTTGGAAAAGTGTACAAGAGAGATTTGTGAGCTGGCTGCTGCTGCCTTGTTTCTTTTTCTTTTTTTTCAATGTTCAAATTTTGAGAGATGGGAGGTTGGGTAGGTAGCACAACTTCTGTGTGATTGGTGATGTTAACATTTTGAAGGTGTGGTAGTGTGGGTGAATATATGAGGCTTAGCTATGTGGTGGTGAGTTGCATGAACATGTGAGGAAGATGGTGTTTACATGAGATTTATGTGGTTTATGAGTATTATGGAATGTGTTGAATGAGAGGGAAAAGTGTGGAAGGTGTTGTTTGGCTGCAATTTGGAAAAGAGGAAATGGTTTTGTATATGTGACATCAATATGGAGGGGGTATGTATGAGTTACATCAAATATGTAGTGTTGTATATGTGAGGTAAATGAAAATGATGAACATTAGCATTTTTGTGTTAAGGGAAACAAGGGACCTCAACGTTCAGATTTTCAATTCTTCTCCATGCTTTGATATTTTTTTAATATTTGAATTAAATTGGAGAGGGAGAGAGAGAGAGAGAGAGAGAGAGAGAGAGAGAGAGAGAGAGCTCAATGTGATGTGCCATTATGTTGGTTGTGTATTGGTTCGTTTATGATTTTCATGCATTGACCAATGCTAGTTATTTATAGAGTCATCTTAGGGTTACAATTTTTTTTGTTTCAAAAGTGCCCTTAGATATTTTGGAGAGTGATTAAGATAAGTTCAAAATGAATGAAAATAAATTTAATCTTTTTTAATAAAAATAAAATGACTACGTATTTGTCTCTATTTATTTTTCTCAACATTTTGATAAAAAATAAAAATTAAAAGAAAAAAATGAATAAAAATCGGGGCGAAAATGCGTGAAGAAATATAATGAACGTATTAAAATAATCTACGTGAAATAAAGTTCCAGAAAATAGACAGATGCAGATAAACTCTCGCAGTAAAAAGTACCTGGCTGAAAAGGCTCACGCTGATCAAAATGCAACCATAAACGGGTCTAAAAAATAAAACGAGGACAACAGGTTGAACTACACGAACCGCAGATAAAAAAAATTGACAGTTGCAGGCCAAACGTTTAAATTTTCGGCCTGATAATTTTACGTGCAATCGAAAATCGATTCAACCAGTATGTCTATAAAACCGAAATTTCATTCTGGTTGTTTTTAGGCATTATGCTGAAAGAAATGCATGCCATGATATGTAGATGATGCAAATGTCATGATGAATGAATGAATTTATTAATTTAGGGGAAAAATTAGAGTACGACAGCTGCCCCTATTTAAATATCTCTGACCAGAGAATATGAAGAAGGTCATTCTTCATATGATTGTGGTGGGAGATAGCTAAATACTAAAGGATCCAAATTTTGTCCCTTGATAAAATGAAATAAAACGACATGAGATACTATGAGTTAATGAAGGACTCTTTTTTCTTTGTTGGAAATATGATGTGATATGAGATAAAATGTTGTGAGGATTGGTGGAATTATTTTATTGGTGAATAGAAATGCAAGGTGGGCTCACTGGGGATCGAAATGATAAACTAATCCAACTATTTATGCTGGTGGGGTGATCGACCAATGTTGTACGTTCATTGAGAAAAATCGTCTAAAGAAGTTCTGTTGGGGAAAACTACTGCCGAGGTTTCTTATGGAAGATTCAAAATAAACTTACTAGGGAGTCTACTGTTGAGACTCGCTAGGAGATACCTAATGTAGAGGTTCACATGGAAAATAAATTATACCTGGGTTTATTGGGAAATCTATTGCCGAGATTTACCAGAGTTTCTACTGCCGAGATTCTATGGGGAAATACCTTCTGTCGAGGTTTACTGTGAAATCTTCTGCCAAGGTTAACAAGGGAATCTACTGCCAAAATTCTGTTGGAGAAATATACCTTATGCCGAGGTTTGCTGGGAGATCTTTTACTGAAATTAACTAGGGAATTTGCTGCAGAGATTCTTTGTTGAAAAAGACCTTCTACCGAGGTTAACTAGGAAATCTTTTGTCGAGATTATTCAGGAATCTGCTATCGAGATTCTTGTTGTGGAAATATACCTTCTGCTAAGGTTTCTTGGGAAATCTTCCGCCTAGATTAACTAGGGAATCTACTGCCTATGTTCATTGAGAAAAAAAACTTTTTTCCGAGTTTTAACTAGAAAATCTTCTTTCGAGATTAACTAGGGAATCTACTATCGATATTCTATGATGAATATGCCTTACGCCGAGGTTTAATTAGGAAATCTTTTGCCGATATTAACCATGGAATATATTGTCGAGATTCACTTGGAGAGAGCGTAAAGTAGTTGACTGAAGGAAATAATGATTGTCTTCAGATGCACATCAAACATGGTTCATGATATGTTTATGATTTAATATGTTTTGCTATGCATTTTGAATGTTGCATGAAATTTTATGGTTACTTGGTGTGGTGCTTTAAACCTGTGGGTATACTACACATATAATGATGCATGAAATATAATTATTGATCAATGCATGTATGTGTGCCAATTGGTGTTGGACTTCAGAGAGGTGACGATAACAATTGAACTTTGAGGGGTGCCAATAACAATTGGACTTTCATTTTTCATGCTCGTTTTTCAAGGCTTCATGTTAGGGGAATATGCCAGTTGAACGTGATGTTATGCATGGCATGATGCTAGAGTGAAGCGACATGATTAATACATGACAATGATTTATGCAATTACTTGAGGGTTTCTGAGTGATGTCCCTGTTGGGGGTAATGGATGGATTATTTTGCAGCAAGGTTCCTTGTCGAGGGAAACGATTATTTGATTGTAAATGGTTCCAACATGATTTCCCAACACTCATTTTGAACTCAATGCTTACTGATGTATTGTAGGAGTTTTGCTTGAGCATCTTGAAAGTCTGGAGAGGATTTCCCCCTCTATAGCTCATTTTCCCTAATCTGGACTTCTTTCACATGATCAAGTTCCTCAACTTACTACATATTGTTGGGATTCTCTTGATTCTAAGTGTCGGCTTACAGATAAATTTTTTCTTTCAAAATGGTAATTTTAATGCAATGCTCATGCAAATTTTGAAATAAAATTTTATTGATATCATTTTGTTAAAACACAGTGAACGAGTCAATGATTAGAACATAATGTGATATAGACATTCAAAGTGTGAAAGGTGATGCAATCAATACGAATAATTAGCAAAGATCTTTGGATTCAGGTTAACACAATCTTGTTGTAGTATGCTCTCAAAATAAACTGTGTCTCAATTAGGTATTTTGAAGGTTGTAATGTGGCCTGGTTCACGGTTTTTGAAACAAAAAGATATAAGGCTCAAAATTTAATTTTATACCGCCATTCTTCTTGATGATCTCCAATCCCACGTTAAGTTAATTCGGCATACGCATTCAACTTCCAATAGAGTTTGAAGGAGTAAGGGTAAAGATGAGGAATAAAGATGAGATTTTATTGAAATGACAATTGAAGCTAGCAGAAATATACCCGAACGCATCGCACGCTCGAACATACAACACAGTCGTCATCGAACTTTATTTATTCCAGAAGGAAAGGGAAAACATCGATAAAACCCGGGAGAAAGAGATAACTGGGTAAGGACGTCGGTTAGCACCCCTCACATCCGTTGTACTCAATGGGAACCATTTTGATTGTTCTATGCTCGAATGGGTGTTATATCTAAGGTTACTCGCAAAAGAATAAAGGGAAAGGAAAAGAATAGATAAAGTGCTCGGAGAGGATTAAGGCCCTCATGCCTATGTATCCTTATATTGCAATAAGGAATTCAAAGCTCTGTAGTTCATAGAACTAATGGTGGGATGTGAAAATAAGTGTGATAACAAATATAGTATGAACCCAAGGATTATGTCGTTTGACTCAAAAAAGGGGATGAAATCCGAACCCAAGAGTAAAACTGACATTAACCAATATGTGGATAGTCAAAGCATTCACCACTATATGGTACGGCCGAAAACAAAGAGTAAGTGTTTGGTTTTATATCACAAAAAACTTTTGGTTCAAAAGTAGACACAAGATGGATCTCAAAGAGATACTGTATTGGAATCCATAGAGGGAATGAAATTTGTACCATAAAGGGAAACATTCATATTGGCCAAAAACTAAAGAATAAAATGTTTGGTTTGATAGCTAAACAACTCTTGGTACCTGTAGCACCTCAAATTTGCACCTCCCATTTGTACATTCATTTCATTTTTAGGTCATTAACATTGCATTCACAGCCTAGTGCATTGCATTTCATCAGTCAAAGCTGGTTAGGAGGATTCATCTGTGCAAGAGAAGCAAGGCATTCCATGAGATAAAGGCCCTATGGTTGTTCTAGAGAGCTTACATGACACAAGGATCATTTTGATGTAACTTGACCAAGGACTAGAGGCTCAAAGTCCACAGTGCATGACTAGGTCATCTAAGGCCCATAAAAGTCAACTGCAAGTCAATTGAGGGCTAGGAGATGGAGAAATGGTTTGAGACACTTCATTCATGTCCCAAAGAGGTTTATTCAACATTTCAAACATCTACCTTGAAGATTTTGAAGCCAGATCAAAAGTTTCCAAAAATGGAAAGTGACCTGTAATTTGAAAGTTTCCAAAAATGGCAAGTTTTGGACCAACTTCAACTTGACTTTCCAACATCAAAGAAGCTTCAAATGAATTTTTGTCCAACATGAAAGTTGAATATCTTTATCTCCCATTTCCAAAACGTACAAGATCATGAATTTATGATGAATGGTTAAAGAGTTATGATCAAATCATTGCCAAGTGTGCTTGAAACTTCAAATGGCCATATCTTTTGAACCAAAACTCCAAATTTGGTGGTTCTTTTTGCAAAATGTTTCTCATGTCATGAGGTTTCCAAATCAATCATCACATTGCATTAATTTCCAACATATGATCATTTGCATATTCAAGTCAACTTTGGAGGGAAACTTGGAAATTTAAAATGGATGCATCATGAGAGCTTTCCACCATTGCCATTGGGTTTGAAAGTTGATTTTGAGTGAAAACAATGAGCTACATGGCACTGTTCACGTGGAAATAGCCATGCACCCTCCAATTTTCAAGTTTTGGTCATAACACCTTATCTTGTTTAATTTGAACTAAGCCATGCCTAATGTTGATTAGTATGTGATTAGTGAAGAGTATATATTCCTAATCATAACAGATTTGCACAGAATTCTGGATCTAGATCTCACATTCTTCTCTCCCTCCAAATTTTTCTCATAATCATAATTCAAAATTCTTCAACATAACACCTTGTTTTTGTTGAAGATTCGTGATTAGAGAGTGGAATTGAGTCTGAATTCATCATTAGTTTGAAGATTTCGTGCCAGATTCATGCATGCTTGAAGCTTGAAGGTGTTGACGGCAACTTAAAATTAAGCTAGATCTACACGTTTCTAAGCCTCAAATTCTTCATCAATCATCATAACAAGGATTCTAGAGCAGCTTTGGATCATTTAGAGCTTTGGATCGTGCAAAACCAGAATCTGCTCTTCAAGAGGTAGGATTTTTGACCTTCACAATTCTCCAATTCATGTGTATATTCTTGTAGATCTCTCTTCACTGATGATTCTGAGCAAAAAATCAATTGAAATGATGTAGTATTGAGTGAATTATGTGTGATTGAAGTTTTCATGTCAAAAATGTTTGTGATCGATTTGCATGATATAGGATGTTTTAGCATGATTTGACCATGGATTATTAGTGTACATTGCATGAGGATTCGTTTGGTATATTCATTTCATGTTTCTGGACATTTCTGGAAAAATTTGGAAATTCGTGGTTGAACCTTCATCATCTTCATCTTCATCTTCATGAAGAAGATGAAGATCTTCATGCATAGCGTCGGATCTTCATGATTAGCGACGGATTCTGGATATTCCACGCTGGCCTAGGGCTACTTCTCCATTGGTCCACGTTCAGGCCTCACTAGCAAAATGATAGGTCCACATTCATTCTGACCGAGTCCACATCAGCATTGACCAGCCAACGCATTAATGAAACGGTGCGTTTCATGCGTTGGCGCGCTTCACTTTCAAATTTCTATTTGGTTCGATTCCCAGCAAGAGCAGTTTTTCAAATTGCTTCATATTTTTGGCCTTTCCCTCCACTTTGCCATGCCATGCTTCATTTGATTTTTATTTTTTTCTATCAACTTAGAAAAATCATAATTAATTGAAAAATGCATCAAATCATTCCCAATTTTTTGCAAATTGATCCTTGAGATGTCTAGTTTTTAATGATGATGAATTTGGAAGTTGTGCATGGCTGGAATTTTGTTTGCTCTAGGTTGATTGATCATGTGTGCATGTATGACCTTGCTTTGTTCAAACTATCATGAAATGCTTGTCTTTAATCCAATGGACATGAAATTTTACATGATGATTCTAGACATGTTAATGGATGTTTTAGGCTTGATTGTGCATTTTCCCATATGCCATTTCTGTTTTATGGACATGTTTGCATGGTTTGACAATTTGTGTCACACATTTGGTTGATCAACTTGTGCAATTTGATTTCCATGCCAAATAACCTCTAATGCTTCTGATTTTTTGAATGATGGATGTTTTGGATATGTTGAATGCTCATGAATTTTTCCAGAATCATTTGAATCATTTCTGTTTTGATTGGGAATTTTCATTCTTAATGTTCAAATGTGTGCCTTGAATTGGTCATTGACTTCTCTTGCCTATTACATGAACTTGCATGATGATTTTGGTTTGGTCCTTTTTAGGACTTGTTCTTAATTGATTAAATATGATCCATGTTGAATATCAAGTTCTATTTGGCTTTTTGATCCACTTTTGACCCTAGGCTTTGACCTAGTGGTTTGGACTTACCATTTGATTGTGAATTTCAGGTTCAAGTATGCATCTTCATGATTGATGTTGCTCCTTCCTTTGAGCTTGATCATTTGTTATTGTTGGCTAACATTTGTTTGTTTTGTAGGTTGAGGATAACTCATTTGTGTTTTCCTTATGGCTTATGTGTTGCATATTGGGTTGTCTGTTTGATATTGATTGTTGACTGTTGTCTGGATTTTGTACTGATTGGTTTAGTTGTTTCCACAGGTACTTAAGTTGCTTTAAGTTCATTTGAACTTTGCTTTGCTTGCTTGTAGTTAGCATACCACTTAGGTATAATTCTTTGATCTTCATGTAGTCTGGAAGACCTGTCATGTTACTTTGGCAGGCACCTGTCTGAAGCCCTCCTTAAGAGGCAATGTTTGTGGATGTTTAATTTTGTGCTAAGCAGGTAAAGTCCTCTTAAGAGGCAATTGGCAGATAAAAGGGATGTGCAATCCATCCCCTGCTATTCAGTTGCGTCATTCACTTTGCTCACACGATGTGTTGATGCATCTTGAATAAAAACCCCAGATCTTGTTGTGTCGGTCATGTGGAGAAGAGTTCCTTCATTCTGAACTCCCACACTTTCTATTTGATTCAAGCTCTCCCAGGCCAGGGATAAGAGCTATGAGGCATAACCCTCATCTCCATTTCATCTGCTTCACCCTAACTCTCAATGTTAGGGTTAAGAGCTAAAAACACCCCATTCCAGTTGGCTTGTTTCTACAGCCTAGCCTTGTATGAGCCACTCGTTTGCATATAGTGTGTGTGATTGCTCTCTTGTGCTTGTGTGTCATATTGTGTTGTTTAGGCTAGCTTGCTTCTTGTGCAAGTTAGGATAGAGACCTCAACATAGGGATCGTATGCATGACAACTTCTAGGCTCGAGTCGTAGTCTCCCTAGTAGCTTGTTATCTCCCTTGTCTCTAGTTAGGTTAGAAATTCTTTCCCTGTTTAGGGGAACTACGTCGCCCTGATCCTCATACCAGATGAGGTACGTAGGCAGGAGATGAGCTGATCTCTCCGGGCGCCCTTTTTTCTTTTTCAACCCTTTGTGTGTGTTTGGAGTCTGACGTAAGTCCAGCGATTGGCAGTTGGTTTCCTGTTCCTGTGTTTGTTGGTTCGGAGTCTGATGTAAGTCCAACGATTGGAATTCGGTTTCCATGTTTGCCTGTTTATGGGGAGTCTGACGTAAGTCCAGCGATTGGCAGTCGGTTTCCTGTTTGTGTTTTGTGTGGCGTGCGTTAGCCGAGCTACGAGTGCTCTGATTCTTCCTCTGGTTAGAGAAGATACGTATGCATGGGATGCGACATCTGTAGCACCTCAAATTTGCACCTATCATCATACATACATTTTCATATTAGGTCATAGCATATCATGGTCCATTGCATAGCATTGCATTGCCTCTTTTGCCTCAAGTGCAAGCCAATCAAGAAATTAGGTCAAACTGATCAGGAGATCAGTCAGTCAAGCAAGCAAGTGTGTTTTTCATTGAGCCAAAGCCTTAGGGTTGGTCCAACAAGTTCACATGACTTGGGGGTCCATTTGAAGTATTTTGGTCAAGGGTTGAAGGCTCAGAGGTCATCAGTTTGTGCACAGACAGTCTAAAACCCTAAAAAGTCAACTGTCAGTCAAAGCAGTGGATGGTGGTCATTCTTGTGGAATTTGGGCACCATGATCAATAATCAAGAGTTCATACAACTTGGGACACCATTTGAAGTCAAGTTCTCAAGGAATTAGGGTTTGGAATTCATCAGTCAATGCATAATCAGTCAGAAACCCTAAAAGTCAACTATTGGTCAACTGTCCATTTAATCAGTGATTGGATGATTGGAATTGGTTTGTGAGAGTTCATTCATGTCCAAATAGTCATCATACATCATGCCAAACACCATCATGGAAGAATTTGAAGCCAGATCATAAATTTCTAAAAATGGAAACTGGGCCTGTAACTGAAACCTGCCATAAATGGAAAGTCTTGATCCTCAAACTTACATTTTGATACAAGCCTCAAATGAATTTTTGCCCAACATGAAAGTTGAAGATCTTGTTCTCCCATTTCCAAAAAGTCCTAGAACTCTCAATTCCCATGTGTGGTTGGCAAGTTATGATCGAATCGATTTCAGAAAATCTTGAACTTCAAAGGGCCATATCTCCCAAACCGTTTGGCCAATTTTGGTGGGGTTTTTTTCTACAAGTCACATTTGATCCCCTCTTTCCAAAAATATAAATTTCATGAGCCAAAACTTCACCAATCAAAATGGCATATTTTGACTTTTCTCATTTAAATGCAAGTTTGACCAAGAGTTGACTTTTTGATATAAACATTTTTTCAACATTTGGCCAATTGGAACAGCTCAAAAATATCATTTAGAATGTGTTTGCAAAGTCAAAATATGCAGTACATGAGGCCATTGCTTGGTTGCTTGAATTGTAAGAAAAGTACAATCTCACCATACTTGTCCATACCATCCACCATGCCTTGCCTTGTACCTCAAAAGAACAGCAATTATGCAGCATTTTTTCTGTCACTATGAACACATTTTGCAGCCATAACCAACAGAAAAGAGGCCATGCCCTAGTGGCTTGAAATGTGGAAATGCAAGTACAATTTTCACCAATTACATCCACATTTTCTTGGCTTTGATTCAGCACCACAAGACAGCAGGATAAAGGCATCATTTTCTGTCATGAGCAGTCACTACTGGCAGCCATCACACAAACCAAATTCACTCATACTCAAAAACGATTTTGGGGCCATTTTGCAAACAAGAGAAAAAAACAGTAGATGATATCAAACACATTTTTCTGTCATGGAGAACACTGCTAGCAGTTATCCAACAGCAAAAGTATAGATTCTCTCATTTGGCGTTTGAAGAATTACAATTTCTGTCTTGAACAATAGGCAACTTCTCAACAGCAGGCCTTTATCATGATTTTTCTGTCAAACCAATCTTAAGGGCAGACACACAAACCACATGTTTTGACAGCAAAAATATGGAACTTCATCCATTAACATCATCCCACTTGCATTGCTAAAAACCTGTCAAAACTCCAAACCACATTAGCAACTTCTAACAGCAGGTTCTATGCTGCATTTTCTGTCATTAAAAAAATCTCATTAACAGCCACCACATCAAAAACCAGTAGAACTTCATGGATGCACACTCACTCCAAAACCTCACCTGGCCATTTTGCTTTGCATTTCAAAAACCCTTGCCCCACCACAAAACAAACAGAAATTTCTGAACCTAGATGTTCTGTCATGAGCAACCAACATAACAGCTGACCAACCATTTCACTGAGGCAAAGGATTGATTTTCTTGGCATGCTGTCCAGGAAACTTCAAAGGACAAAAACCTTGTTCTGATTGATACCTTGTTCCCTCACCTTTTTCTGTCATGCTACACACTAATTGCAAACACAATCAAACACATTTTTTGGCATACAATCTTTCACTCATCCTAACTCACCCTTGCTATTGGCAGATTTGAAGAAAAAACTGTCAAAGCTAAAGACCACAAAGCAACTGATAAGAGGGCCTGGTTCAGGAATTTTTCTGTCATTTGGAACACAAAGATTGCAGTCATAAACCAACATAACAAAAACCAAACATTCTCTCAAACTGCATCTTGAGGGCATGTGTAATTTTCTGTCAAAACTCAAAAGAGGAAACATTGCACAATACCAAAACAGTAGGACTTTTCATCCTTTTTCTGTCATTTGAAACACATGACCAACCATTTTTTGACTCATGCTAAAGACCTTGCTTTTGGCACACTTGCAAAGGCTGTCCAAAAAGCAACATCCAACAGCACAGGATTTTCTGTCCAAGCTCACAAGTAACCTGAGCCTGGCTTGGCAACATTTCCACCCTTTCCCTGTCATAAACCAGCAGCAGCCCCTAAACCACACTGCATGGCTCACTCCCTCAAACATGACCTGACTATTTGCCTTGCATTATCAAAAAAAGCTGCCACAACTCCAACAGCAGGAAATTTTCTGTCCAAGCTCAAGAAGAACAAAGTTGCCTTGCTCAACACAATGTTGCTTCACCATTTTCCTGTCATGTGAGAACCCTGCCTTGCTTCTTCAAATCCTGCTACTAGCATAACAAACAAACTAAAACCAAACACAAGAGAACAAAACAGCCACAAGCCAACATAACCAACTTCATACACTCTCTCAAACCATCTTGCTGCTTTTTGGCTATTTCTCTCATCTGTCTAAACTTCCAATAGTCCAACCTTGCCTTGCTTGATAACAGGACTGCACTCACCCTTGCTATTTGCATCTCACTCCTTCTGTCCAAAACTTCCAATAACCCACCCTGCCTTGCCAACCAACATGACATAGCAGACCAACAGACCTCATACATTCAAACAAAAATCTCACTTGCATTTTCTGTCCAAAAGCTATCCAAACACACAATGAACCTGACCTGGCCTGGCTTGAGATAGTCATCAAACACATAACAAAAACACACTAGCATCATCAAATCAACAAGAATTGCATTGATTCACTCATTCCAAAAATCACACCTTGCTACTTGCATTTCAATTTCTCCTGTCCCAAAACAAAAAGCACTAAAATCCTGCCTTGGCAACCATAGCATTTTGTTCATCTCAATTTCTCATCATTGCCAAACAGCAGCCAACCCTCATAACAAAAGCCTTGGCTCTCATTCACTCAAAACCTCACTTTGCTTGCCTCTTCAAACAATCAGTCAAACTTCCAAAACCTGAGCCTGGCCATGATTTTTTCTACATCCAAGCAACATGTTGAACCTCTTTTGAACTCCTTTCTTCAACTGTAAGAGCCCCTTGCCTGACTGCTACAAGGGACATCTTCCATGACAGTCCAGGTGTGAAGCCATTTCAAACCTTTCCAAGCCAAGGTATCTTCACTATTCTTCATTGTGAGCACAAGGGAGCATCTGTTTCACATCAAAACCAACAAACCACATCTGTACCGCGACTGCTCATCAAATTTGGTCAGGATTCGACCTCCTTATTTTGTTAAGCTATTACATGTTTTAGTTAGGTCTTCTCATGCTGAGCTTAACAATGTTTGTGTTTTTAAAAATGGTTGAGTAATGATCGAGTTATGTTGAAATGAAGATGGATGGTTCAAACTTATTTTGTTTGTTTCTTATTGTCCAGTTTGCTTTAGTGAAAAACATAGTTGGATTCATATTGCTTGTTGTTTGCTGATCATTTTGGTATATGCAATTGCTTTTTTTTGGAGAAAAATTGGTTGGGTCGAATTTGAGAGGGATGAATGTTGTTTCCTGTAGCAGAAACCCTAGCCTTCCAATGCATTTTCCAGGATTTTCCTTTGTCTCACGTGTTACTGTACCCGCGCCCCAGAGCCAATCAAATCATTTCATTTTACTGGCCAAAACGCATCGTTTAAGTTAGTGAACCATGGAATTACATTTATGCCATTCTTGTTTCATCATTTCATCTTATTTCTTCAATTATTTCATCAAATTTCCAAAATTCATAACTTGCTCATTTTTGATCCAAATTCAATGGGATTTTTTGTGTTGTGTTCATCATGATCTCTACTTTTTTATCATTATTTTTCCAGAATTTTTGGATGGGTGGTTTTTAAATGGCCTTAGGGTTTGTGACATGTGACCAAATTTTGTACACCTTGCCAAATCAATTGTGAAATGATGAGAATGTATCCAATGGCTCCCAAATGTTTTGTGCTTAAACTAGACACATTCATGGTGATTTTGGTGTAGAGTTTGTGAATTTATCATTTGTGGTTTGTGAGTTATGATTTTTTGAATTAGGGTGTGACAATTTGTGTCACACCATTGATGTCCAACTTCATGATTTTCATTACCATGCTTCCTTACATCCAAATGACCCCAAATTTTGCAGGAACCTACTCTTGTATGTCTAGTTGACTTGTGAATTTTCTTGGATTTAATTGAACTATTTTCCATTTGTTTGAGATTTTTTCTTCCCTGCCTAGTCAAATGTTGACCTTGTGTGACACATGTTCCCATTTCATTTGTGAAATTCTCATACTTTACTAGATGGACATGAAATTTTGCATGAGATGACTAGACATCCTCATCTTTGCCACGGCTTTAGTCCCATTCATTTATCATACACCATCTTTGACTTATGATTTTTCTAAGTTGATGCATGTTTGGTTGACTTCTATGAGCATGTTCAAAATTGCTTTGACTTTCTGATTTTCATTGACTGCCTTCCACTTGTCCAAATGGGATGAAATTTGACATGCTTACCATGCTATGTGTTAGGTTTGATCATGATTTATTTGGTGATTTTTGGAAAATGTTTAGATTGCTTTTGATGCAAGTCTTGTTGTTGACTTCTATGAGCTTCTGTTTGCCATGTTTTGACCTAAATGGTTCATGAAATGATGATAGTGATTGATATGGATGTGAATCCAATTGGTTGTGTTTCCTAGTGTTTTGAACATGATTTTGGATACTTGACCCTTGCTGTTTGGACTTTCTCATTCACTTTTGACCCTAGGCTTGCCCTAGTGGTCCTGCTACTCACCTTTGAGTTTGTGTTTTCAGGTTGACCATCAAATGGCCATTAAGACCAATTCTTTTGACTGAGCTTACTCAAGTATCATTACCTAACCTCTTTGTTTTGTAGGTGGCTTGGCTCACATGCCCTAAGCCTTGTGCCTTGCACATCCATGTGCCTCTAATTGACTGTTGGCCTCTGTTTCCTTTTACTTTGTTTGAAGTTGTATACTAACATCTGCTTGACTGTTTCAGGTGCTTTAGTTGCTTAGTTCCTTGTGAACTTTTTGCTTTGCTTTGCTTGTATAAGCAATTTGCATTGAGGTATGTCTCTTTGTCTTCATGTAGTCTGGAAGACCTGGCCTGTTACTTGGCCAGGCAACTGTCTGAAGTCCTCCTTAAGAGGCAATGTTTGTGATTGTTTACTTTTGTCCTTGCCTAGAGTCAAAGTCCTCCTAAGTGAAGAGGCAATTGGTGGAAGGTAGGGATATGCAATCTATCCCCCACTATTCAGTGTGTCATCTGCTTTGCTCACACCACTGTGTTGATGCATTGCAGATACAAACCCAAGATCTTGTGCAATTGCACAGTTGAGTCAGTTTCAAATGTGTAGAAGGGTTCCCACTTTCTGAACCCACACATTCTTGTCTTGAGCTCTCCCAGGCCAGGGATAAGAGCTGTGAGGTCTCATCCTCACTTCATCCTTTCATCTGCTTCGCCTTAGCCCCTCAATGGCAAGGTTAAGAGCACATTCACCCCATTCCAGAGGTTTGTTTGTTGAGGTTGATATGACCCCTCGACTAAAACCTAACCCTTGTTTGAGCCACTTGCTTGTGTATAGTGTGTGCTATCTGTGCTTGTAGGATTGTTTGACTTGCTTCCTGTGCAAGTTAGGATTGTTTGACTTGCTTCCTGTGCAAGTTAGGTTTGTTTGACTTGCTTCCTGTGCAAGCTAGGGTTAGTTTAGACTTGCTTCCTGTGCAAGTTAGGTTTTGCTTGGCTTGCTTCCTGTGCAAGTTAAGTGTGTGTGTGGCTTGCTTCCTGTGCAAGTCATGACTAGGATAGGCTGGCTCCCTGTGCCATTTAGCTAGAAACCTTAACTTAGGGATGATTTGCATGATAACATCTAGGCTCGAGTCGTAGTCTCCCTAGTTGTGTCTCCCTCTGTTATCTGGTTAGGCTAGTCCTTTGTCCCTGCGTAGGGGAACTACATCGCCCTGATCTTCATACCAGATGAAGTATGTAGGCAGGAGATTGAGCTGATCTCTCCTTTGTGTGTGTTGTTTGACAGTTGCTAGGCTCGAGTGCCTGACTCCTTAGCAATTTGTTGTCCGTTTGTTTGCGTGTGTGCTTGACAGTTATAGGCTGAGTCCCCGACTCCCTATTAACTTGTCGTGTTGTTGTGTGCTTGGAAGCTGATGTAAGTCCATCGAGTGGCATTTGGGTTCCAGTGTGCGTGTGTTTGGTTCGGATGCTGATGTAAGTCCAGTGATTGGCATTTGGGCTCCATGTTTGCCTCTTTGTGTGTGTTTAGGTTCGGATGCTGACATAAGTCCAGTGATTGGCAGTCGGGCTCCACGTTTGCCTGTGTTTTGTCTGTTTGTGTGCGTGTCAGCCGAGCTACGAATGCTCTGATTCTTCTCTCGTCCGAGAAGATACGTATGCATAGGATGCGATATCCTAGCGAGCATGTGTCGTTTCCCCAGTCCGAACTACTTCGACTCTGATGTCTATGCCTGATAGACTAAGTAGGCCCAGGATGCGACATCCTGCCGAGTCAGTTTCAGTCAGTTTCTTTTGTCTCTTTCAGCCAGTATGTGTGAGTATTTGAACAGTGTTTAGCAACCATTTTCCTTTCTATTGTGCGTGGATCCCGTAGAGTACTACGGATGCGTAGGGGTGCTAATACCTTCCCTTCGCATAACCGACTCCCGAACCCATACTCTTTGGTCGCGAGACCATGTTCTTTCCCAGGTTTACTCTGAGCGTTTCCTTTCCCTCTTTTGGGATAAATAACGCACGGTGGCGGCTCTGTTGTTCTTTCTTTTCCCGCCGGTTTTTCGCGCGATGCGACAACATCCTAGCGAGCACGTTCCGCTTTCCCCCCCGAACTACGTCGACTCTGATGTCTGTGTCTGACAGACTACGTAGGCCCAGGATGCGATATCCTACCGAGTCCCCTTCTTCCGTCTTTTCTGTGTTTCCTTCCAGCGTGTGTGTAGTGTTTTGAGCAGTTTCTTTAGCAACCTTTCTTCTATTCTTTTTTAGCATGGATCCCGTCGAGTACGACGGATGCGTAGGGGTGCTAATACCTTCCCTTCGCATAACCGACTCCCGATCCCATCGATTTCTGGTCGCGAGACCATGTCCTTTCCAGGTTTACTTCGAGCGTTTCCTTTCCCTCCTTTGGGATAAATAACGCACGGTGGCGGCTCTGTTGTTTCTTTTTCCCGCCGGTTTTTCGCGTAATGCGACAGTACCAACATGGACTTCTGATTAAATCGTCCTAAAAGGGTATGTATGGAATTCCAAAGGAAATGTATTTGGTTTCAAAGAAACAGTATGTCATTGGGGTGAATGGTTCAATGATTGAAGAGAAATGATGGATCATGAAAGACATTGATGGTGCCCTAAGGCAGAAGGAATAGTTAGGAATGTGCTCACAAAGGATTCCCATCCTCGTGCCTACGTATTCTCATCGTGCAATGAGAAAGTCAGAGCATTCATAGTTCGTGGAACCAAGAGAACAAAGGAAAGAGAATGAAAGTGATGAAAAATATAACTTGTACCAAAATACAATGGTAGCATGGGAAACCATAAAGGTAAATAAACTTTGAACCAAAGAGTAAACATGCATATTTGCCACACAAAAAACAGTAATAACGTGTTTGGTTTAACAACCAAACAACTCTTGGTTCACAAGGTGGACTCCGATTAAATCATCCTAAAAGGATATATATGGGTCCCACAAGAAAGTGTTATTTGGGCACAAGAAATAATATATCACTATAGGGAAAAAGCAATTTGAAATCAAAGAAGAATGGTATATTGGATCCATTAAGGAATAAACTCTGAACCAAAGAGAAAACATGTGTATTGGCCTAAAAATAAAGAATAAAGTGTTTGGTTTCATAGCACAAAGATCTCTTGGTTCACAAGGCAGACTCCGATTAAATCGTCCTAAAAGGATACGCATGGAATCCAAGGAAAATGCATTTTATCTCAAAAGGATGGTATTGATTGATGAATGATTAAGAATCAGTGAATAGGGTAGGATTAATACATAAGGTAGCTCGAAGAGAATCTGAATCCTCGTGCCTACGTATTATCATCATGCAGTGAGAAAGTCAGAGCTTTCGTAGTCCGGCCTACTACGAAAACAAAGAGAGAGAGAGAGAGAGAGAGAGAGAGAGAGAGAGAGAGATTGAAAGTGATTAAAAGTATAACTTGTACCAAAAGACAATGGTAGCATGGGAAACCATAAAGGTAAATGAACTATGAAGTAAAGAGTAAACATGCATAAGGCCCACCAGAAATCAAAATCAAATACACCATTAGAACCGTCTTGGTCTCCTCTCCACTAATCTACAACCAATTTTCCTAGATTTTAACCCTAACTCCAAAACCGTATAGATCCGTTCAAGAACCCTAAAATTAAATTCATAAATGAAACCCCAACCATGAGGATTCAAAGCCCCTAGGATTGGGGCTTTGATCCTCCTCTCCTAATTCTACATCATCTTAACAAGAATTAAAGAAGTCGGAGAAAGAAAATGAGAACTCACTGGTGGAGCAAACTCGAAAGTCACCGAAATTCCAGGTAGGTCCTGTGAATCCTTCTGTTTCAACCGTTGAATATTCTTCTTCGTCTTATTCTCATAATTCTTCTGCAAACTTTCTGATTCGTGCGTCTCAACTGAGGATTCGAGAGAGAGAAAGATAACCATGGATGAGGTCTAGCTCCACTCTTTTGAAGCTTCAAGGTGAAGCTTCAATGAGTATGTCGAAGGAGCTCTAGGTGAGGGATTGATGAAGGATCTTGAGAGAGAATGAAGCTTGAAAATATGAGAGTGCTGAAAATTGATTTCTAAATCTGAGATTGATGAGTGATCGATACTTATAGAATTGGGATCTCAGACTCAGTTAGAAATTGAAATGCAAATGTAGCTGAAATTTCATTTAGTTTGTTAGAATTTAGAAAGATGTTAGAGTCAAAATTAAATTCGAAATGAAATCCAAATTCAAAATTATTTTAGTGTTGAATGTTAAGTTAAGTTCAGTTAAGTGATGTTAATCCATTGTTGTTAGATAATGTTAATTGGTTAAGTACGTGGTGAGGTGATTATTTTGCTTGATCTCATGAAATTGCCATGATACCATTTCCTGAATATGAACATTATGCAAGTTGTGTGTGTATTACAATGATGTTAGCAGGTTAATGATGATGCAAGATGATGTGGTTGGATGTGGTCTACTAAAAACGAGTGGTTTGCAACCGATGCATTTTCATAGCAATGAATGTATTGGCCCTGCAGATTTGCTTAAGGATTGAAGGTTAGTGGTCATGACTGAGTTGCTTACTGAATGTTATGATAGTGCACAATGCATGGATGTGAATTGATGATGGAATCTGTAGAAGGAAACAAAGTTTGTGCTGATTCCTGCTCCTGTCACATTGAGTAGGATGCTTAGCAGTAAGAAGCTTGTATTCATTTTGTTCTTCCTGTCAACTTTTATGCAGGATGCTAATGATTGATGCCCATAAACGTTGCAGTCTTGATTATTGTATATTGTTGTTAATTATATTGGCATGATGATGAAGTTCCAAGTTTTTGAATTTGCAAATCTGACCCGTGTGAGCTTGCATGGCATTCATACTGATTATATCAAGAACCAGTGGTAGGTACAAACCACAATTATTCTTTGATGCTTGTTGGAAAAGAAAGTTAGTAGTTCTTATGTGTTAATTTAATTGTGTATGGCATCCTAATTTTGAAGTTGAACCATTGATGCTTTGGTCATGGTCATGTTGTTAATGTTGAATTGTTAGCCTGATTTCATGGCAGGTTGTATTGTGATACAAGACTGCAACTGTCATGCTTGAGTGAGAATTTTGGTTATGGTTGGCATGGATTTAAGGGGTATTCTAACTTGTTATTGGTTCTGTAGGTATAGTTCACCAACATTTCCTCAATTCTGATCTTGGTATAACCTCACGTGACATGATTTAACATGCTACAACATGGCTCTGTTTTGATAGGTTTACTTGCTTAAGCTAAGTTCATTGAATGATGGCCTTGAAGATCACGTGTAAATGGCCAAATCAAAATCAAGATGGAACTAGAAAATGGGGTTATGACTAGGATTGGACATTTAGTGGTTTTAGGATGGAAAAGAATTTGGGTTGACTTTGGTATGTAATGAACATTTATGGATGATAATGAATAAAATTGACTATTTGAATGAAAAATGAATGGGTTTAATGTATGAACATGTTATTTGAATTTGAATGATCATGTAATGAATGTGATTGGACATGTTTGAAATGGCTTGAATAACATCACATTAAAGACCCACAAATGACAAATGAAAGAAAGCCACAAAGTCCTTAGCAAGACCAATAAAATGTAATGCACTAGGTTATAAACAAAATAATATATAGAATGAATGAATATGGTGAAGTTTGTGAGGCTAAGAACTTGGGCTAGCACCAATGTATAGAATCAACACCCAAGGGAACAATCTGAATGCATCATGAACAAGAGGTTATTGGGTGAACCTTGATCAAGTAGGAGAATCAAACCATAATGGGTGAAGAACCAGATGAAACTAGGGTTATGAGGTCCTCCAATGAAAAGGATACAACATTAGGGGTTTGATGACCTGAGGCATGCCATAATGAAGTCTCTTGAATCCAAGATCAAGAAATTAGGGTTTCGCTTGTTACCATATGAAAAGTTAAGCCACAAGGCACCTTAGGACCATACCGTCCCTAATTAGGGTTTTAATGAGGCATACCCTTCAATCAAGGCCTCTGAATCAATCAAGATGCTTCACAGTCAAATCTCCAATGTATGAGCCATCCGTTAGGGTTTTTATAACCAAGACAAGGCCCAAAAAGTATCCACAAGGTCCCATAACCATATCATCAAGAATTAGGGTTTGAATGACCTGAGGAACACTATGATGAGGTCTCCTTGAATCCACATCTCAAAGATTAGGAAAATTAAGGTTTTAATTCCCCTATGATCAGATGAAGAACCAAGTCACACCTTTAAGGTTCAATCCACACACAAACCCTAGCTTTGTACGCCATAAGCTTTGAATCCATGATGATCAATTGTCAAGTGTTAGCATGAATGAATGATGTATATGAATGAAACTTGAATATGTACACATGAATCTCAAGCCAAAGGTGAGATGAAAAAATGAAAAAGGAAGGGCAAATTTTGGGGTATGACAGCTGCCTCTATTTAATCATCTTAAACCTGAATGCGTGAATTGCACAAGCTTTTCAGGAATTCGAGGTAGAAGAGGATTAAATACCAAAGTATCCAAAAAAAATCCCGTTGAGAACGGATGCAATGTAGCGAGAGTTTTGTGATTTGCCAAGCAAAGATTGGGCTTCGGGCGTGCCAATTAGAACTGGATTTCTAACATGCCAATTAAGAACTGGACTTTTGGCTTTTCTCGTTTGCAAGGCTTTATGCTATGCCATATGAATGATATGCATGAGTGAAACGACGTGATTTATGCATGATAATGATTTGCGTAATGGTTATACCAGATACTCATATGGAGGTAGGTGGGAATTCAGGGCTAGGATAAAGGTCATACAGACGTGATTCTCTGACACCTACTTCAAGCTGAACAGTTTTTATCACACATCTGGACTTGGTATGAAGCATGGGAAGAGCTTGTACATGCGTATCCTGCCTCTTCCTAATCTGTTGGGTATCTGTATATTGCTCCAATCACAAGTTATGGAGTATTCTCATCTTCTGAAGATTTCAAATTGGTCTGCCCCAACGTCTTGAAACTGTATCTTCTTGACTAACCATTCCTGGGAGTGATCGATTTCTCGTGCTCTTGAGGTGGCCTGCCCCAATATGAGCCTTGAAGTGATTTTGCCCCTGTCTGGCTGATTCAGAGAGATTTGTCGAATCTCGACGTGATTTCCCTAGATTGACTGAATCCTGAAGGCATATGAGCTTTGGGATATCATAGGAGTTGTTCAATCCTTAGATTGTGTAAGCTTTCTTGATGTCAAGTGCCTATTTGCAAGTAAAATGCTCATTTTGAAAATGATAATTGTAATGTCACGCTCACGCAAGTTTTGAAACTCACGTATGTTCACTAAGATTATGACATATAGTGAATGAATCACCAAATAGAATTCCATATCAGTATCAATAAAAATGATAAGTCAATATTTATGAGTCATCTTGACGCGATCTTACCATAGTATACTTTCGAAATAAACCCTGCTTCAATTAGCTATTTTGAGGGTTGTAACGTTGCCTGGTTCACAGTTTCAGAAAGAAAGAATATAATTCTCAAAACCTATTCTAACCCATCCATTCTCCGTGATGTTCTCCAGTCCTATGTTTAGCTAGCTTGAAACAAGCATCCATATTTCAGAAAAGGATTTTGAATATTAGCGATGATGGTTATGGAACCCAATGAGAGTTTGGAGTGACAATCACTCACCTTCTACTTTTGTTTGCAACCACACAGATTTCCTCTTGCTGAGGAATTTGTTATTGTTCCTTTGTTCTTTTGTTTTGCTTTCCCTTATTTTTGCCTGGACTGGTCCTTTGGGATTTGCAGTCCATCAGTATGCCCTAACTTTTTCCTTAGCCAATGTTGTTTTCAAGCTTTTGACTTATCGGGCTTTTCTTTTGCTTTTGATTTTTTTACTTCTCTTTTTTTTTGTATTGGAATAAATCCTATGACATTTACTTGTTTGATTTGTTGCTAGGATCGTGATTGTCTCACTCCTTTTGTTGGTAAAGGATAACCAATGTGAATGTGTGATTCTGTCCTCTTGAGAGGGATATGATACGATTGATCCTTTGATGGGATTCTCTCCTTTTCTAAATTTTAACGCAAGGTCAAACTAACTGAAGACTACCCTGACCCTGGTTAAAATTGAGGGTTTTATGTACAGAAAGAAACTCCTGCTTCAAGGCCCAAAAGAGTTGACTAAGGATTATCTTCCTTATAACTCCGGTGTTTAGGGATTTGAAACAATGTCTTACATCATCAACGAGGTTTTGTTCAAAAGCATACAGATAATGATCTTGTGCATTTTAATTTGCATCATTCTCTTTTGATTTTACTTGAAAAAAAGCATGATACTGATAAATAAAATATGAGTGAACACTAATGGATTTAATCAAAACATGCACGTTTATTTCATTATTATTATCATTTGGAAACCAGAGAAGTTTTACAAATGAACAACAGTTTAACAAATAAGAAAAGATTACAAATGAATGTTGCGAAGTTTGACAAGCTCGATCTGTTTTAGCACCATTGCCCCAACATTAATCAATATATACAACAAATGTGCATAAGACATAGGAACTGGATCATCTCAAGGATGTCTCCTTTCTTGATCGTTGTTTCCCTTGCTAATTTGTTTCTGCTTCAAATTCTGATTGCCTTGAGCAGGCCTTTGAAGTGGCAGGAGATATTGTTCTTGAGGAAGAATCGACAAAATTCCCGCAGTTGCAATCTGTATGATATCTCTCTTTGGAATGTTCTCGAGTCGTTCATCAATTGCAGCCCGATTTAGGAAGTTAGTTGTCTTGTTTTCCATGAATATCCCCAAGACCATGTCAACTCTGTCTCGATTGTGACCCAAACTCCTTTTGCACATGCTGCTCTCGTACTTACCATGTTCCATGATTCTTCGATATCAGATAACCATTGTCTTTCTGGTTAAGGGAAGGATAAGGTGAGATTTTTATGGTTGACATGCATGAGATGCAAATGAATGAATGCATATGTTGGGAATGAAATGCAAATAATTATGCAACATCCATAGATTCAAAGCCTTGATGGTGTCATAAATCAGATTCAAAAGTTCGACATATATACAACAATGAAATAATGTATGTTAACAACACATCATAAACTGGATAATTTGCATATACTGCCCGATGCAGGATTAAAGGTTCGACACATCCATGAGAATAAGGTATGTATAGTCTATGGTTTCCTAAATAAAAACCCATATCCCCATCATAGGCATGTAATATTCTCCAAAGGTGGTCCTTAAGAGGTCTCCCAGAGTCATCGACTCAAAATGAAAATACCCTACCGTAGCGAATTCTCGTAGGACAAAAATACTTCCAAATTAATCTAGTATGTGTGTGGCTCTCGTGACAACCCAACGTGCGAAACACAAGTGAACACGACTATCCATGAGTGTATCCTGCATATGTACTCAGCTCGGGTGTAGAGCTTCTCTCATGTAGCATAACCCCAACCCAACAATAGATATACATATATCTAGAATATACAGAGCATGAATATTTAAAGCAGTAAAGAAATGCGATAAATAAAAATAAAGATAAAGGCAAGTAAAACATGTAAATAAACACTCAGACATGCAAGGAAACAAACAAAACTAGGCTCTACTCTCTTAAGCTTGAAGTTAAATCCCCAATAGAGTCGCCAGCTGAAGCTAGTGGAAATATACCTGAACGCATCGTATGCTCGAACATACAACATAGTCAACATCGAACTGTATTTATTCCCGAAGGAAAAGGAAAACATCGATAAAACCTGGGGGAAAGAGATAACTGGGTAAGGAAGTCGATTATGCAAAGGGAAGATATTAGCACCTCCATATCCGTTGTACTCAACGGGAACCATTTTGATTGTTCTATGGTCGGATGGTGTTATATCTAAGGTTACTCGCAAAAGAATAAATGGAAATGAAAATAATGGATAAAGTGCTCGGAGAGGATTAGGGCCCTAATGCCTACGTATCCTTATAATGCAATAAGGAATTCAAAGCTTCGTAGTTCATAGAACTAATTGTGGGAGGTGAAAATAAGTGTGATAGGAAATATGTTTTATGAACCAAAGGATTATGTTGTTTGACTCCAAAAAGGGAATAAAATCTGAACCCAAGAGTAAAACTGGAATTAACCAATATATGGGTAGCAACCGAAAACAAAGAGAAATAAATGTTTGGTTTTATAGGACAAACAACTCATGGTTCACAAGCAGACACAAGATGGAGCTTAAAGAGATATTGTATTGGAATTCATAGAGGGAATGAAATTTGTACCATAGAGGGAAACATGCATATTGGCCAAAAGAGAAAGAATAAAATGTTTGGTTTGATATCCAAACAACTCTTGGCACCAACGTGAACTTCTGATTAAATCGTCCTAAAAGGGTATGCATGGAATTCCAAAAGAACTGTATTTGGTTTCAAAAAACAGTATGTCACTAGGGTGAATGGTTCAATGATTGAAGTTAGATGATGGGATCATGAAATACATCGATGGTTCCTTAAGGCAGAAGGAATAATTAGGAATGTGCTCAACAAGGATTCACATCATCGTGCCTACGTATTCTCATCGTGCAATGAGAAAGTCAGAGAATTCGTAGTTCATGGAACCACGAGAACAAAGGAAAGAGATTGAAAGTGATGAAAAATATAACTTATACCAAAAGACAATGGTAGCATGGGAAACCATAAAGGTAGATGAACTTTGAACCGAAGAGTAAACATGCATATTGGCAAAAAAAACAGTAATAAAGTGTTTGGTTTAATAGCCAAACAACTCTTAGTTCACAAGATGCACTCCGATTAAATCATCCTAAAAGGATATGTATGGGGCCCACAAGAAAGTGTTGTTTGGGTACAAGGAATAGTATATCACTATAGGGGAACAAGAAATTTGAAATCAAAGAAGAATGGTATATTGGATCCATGAAGGAATAAACTCTGAACCAAAGAGTAAACATACATATTGGCCTAAAAAGAAAGAATAAAGTGTTTGGTTTCATAGCACAAACATCTCTTGGTTCACAAGACGGACTCCGATTAAATCGTCCTAAAAGAATATGCATGGAATCCAAGGAAAAATGTATTCGATCTCAAAAGGATGGTATTGATTGATGAATGATAACAATTGAGGTAGAAATAAATAAGGTAGAAATGAATAAGGTAGCTCCCAGAGAATCTGAATCCTCGTGCCTACGTATTCTCATAATACAATGAGAAAGTCAAAGCTTTCGTAGTTCAACCCACGCTGAACGAAACAAAGATAGAAAGATTGACTTGATAAGAAGTGATGAAAAGTATAGCTTGTACCAACAGAAATGGTAGCATGGGAAACCATAAGGGTAAATGAACTTTGAGCCAAAGAGTAAACATGCATATTGGTCAAAAAAGAAGGAGTAAAGTGTTTGGTTTCATAGCCAAACATATTTTGGTTCACAAGGTGGAATCCAACTAAATCGTCCTAAAGGATATGTATGGGGCCCAAAGGAAAGTGTTGTTCGGTACAAGGAATATTATATCACTATAGGGAACAAACAATTTTAAACCAAATAAGAATGGTAAACTGGATCCATGAAGGAATGAAGTCTCAACCAAAGAGTAAAGGAGGATTAAATGTCTGGTTTCACAGCCAAACAACTCTTGGTTCACAAGGTGGACTCCTATTAAATCGTACTAAGAGTATGTTCCTAGAATCCAAGGAAAAATATATTTGATCTTAAAAAGATGGTATTGATTAATGAATAAGGAAATAATAAATAAGGTAGCTCACAGAGAATATGAACCCTCGTGCCTACGTATTCTCATTGTGCAATGAGAAAGTCACATCTTTCGTAGTTTGACCCACTACGAACAGAGAAAGGAAGATATTTAAGTGATGAAGAGTTAATAAATAAGATAGCTCACGGAGAATATGAATCCTCGTGCCTACATATTCTCACAGTGCAATGAGAAAGTCAAGGCTTTCGTAGTTCGACGCACTATGAACGGAGAGAAGGAGATATTTGAGTGATGAAGAGTTAATAAATAAGATAGTATTAATAAATATGGTAGCTCGTGGAGAATATGAATCCTCATGCCTATGTATTCTCACCATGCAATGAGAAAGTCAGAGCTTTCGTAGTTCGGTCCACTATGAACGAAACAAAGACAACAAGAGACCGAGGCAAGAGAAATGATGTATGATAATGGAGGATGAAGAAGACTTAGGAGTAATTTGATATGAACCACACTAAAGTCTATGAACAAAGGCAAATACCTTGAGCAACTGCGTTATTCATCCTGTACCCAAGGATACCTTAGACAAGGATATGAATTTTCCACTCTCATCATTATTTGTTACTTAAGGCTCATGGCATATGATTCTCATCATAATTTTCAAGTTGGTGAATAAGAATCATTGATGCTCCTTGCGATGGTGAATACTTTATCAATCATTCAATTCGAATTGTACTAAAGTCTATGAACAAAGGCGAATACCTTAAGCAAATGGGTCATTCGTCCCGTACCCAAGGATACCCTAGACAAGGATATGAATTCTCCATTCTCATCATTCTTTGCTACTTAAGGCTCATGGCATACAACTCGAATCATGATTGATAAGTTGTTGAATAAACACCTTTGATATGCTTTGTATAATCCACTGCTTGATTTTCCTAGGATGCCTTAAAGTATTAACTTGAGGCCTTGAGATCCACAACTTTATACAAATAGTCTCATCAAGTGATCAAGGGACTTTTGATCACTTGACTGGACTGTGGGATTATACATGAATCAAAGAATTTAGTTAATCAAAAATCTCTTTTGATCAACTTAAATCAAAGGGATTGAGTTAGATTGAAAGTTATGGTAATCATGTACAACCTAATCTAAAGGTCAATAACATGTAAAAATCCTAACTAGGGGATCATGCCACAATTAGGATCACATTAACAATCTGCTTAATATCATATGAAAAATCTATTAAAAATGACCAATCATTCTAAGGCACACCCTAATCTAAGGGAACATGAAAATCTTAAATTAAACCCTAGGATTAAAATGGTCAAATTACATGGGAAAACAACTATGGAATCTATACTAGAATTAAAATCTAATTTTAATCCTAATTAAATTCTAAAAAATCTAAAATGTTAATACAATTATTCCTAATTAATATAATTAACAAACAATTGACAATGCTAGAACAATTAAAAAAACAACGATAAAAAGGACAAAAACTCAGCAGGGAGTGTATGCCCTGACTTGGGTGTTCAATGAGCAAGGGGCGTAGAGGCCCATTAATGGATAGCCCAACATTTTTCCATGGCATGGGGGTGTAGTGGAAAACTAGAGTGATAATCAGAAAGGTGTTCACCAAGCCCAAATGTCCAAGGCCCGTTTTTGGAATAATCAATACGTGATAAAAAAACATGGGATTAATCTTGAGTTTAAACAGAAGTGTGCATCATCACCATTTCACCAGCTTAGGCCAACAATAAACCACCGTGGACCACGACACCAGAAAACGCTTCTGACAACGGTGTCCACCACAAATTAAAATCAAACACACCATTAGAATCGTGTTTGTCTCCTCTATATTAATCTGTAACCAATTTTCCTAGATTCTAACCCTAACTCCAAAACCACATAGATCCGTTTAAGAACCCTAAAATTCAACTCACAAATTAAACCCCAACCATGAGGATTCAAAGCCCCCTGGGTTGGGGCTTTGATCCCCCTCTCCTAGTTCTACATCATCATAACAAGAATAGAAGAACTCGACGAAAGAAAACGAGAACTCACCAGTGGAGCAAGCGCGAAAGTCACAGGAATTCCAGGTAGGTCCTCCGAATCCTTCTATTTCAACCATTGAATCTTATTCTTCGACTTCTTCTCGTAATTCTTATGCAAACTTTCTAATTCATGCGTCTGAACCGAGTATTCGAGAGAGAGAAAGATAACCGTGGATGAGGTCTAGCTCTACTATGTTGAAGCTTCATGGTGAAACTTCAATGAGTATGTCGAAGGAGCTCTAGGTGAGGGATTGATAAAGGAACGTGATAGATAATGAAGCTAAAAAATCTTAGAGTGGTGAAAATTGATTTAGGAATATGAGATTTAGGAATGATCGATACTTATAGAATTGGGATCTCAAATTCAGTTAGAAATTAAAATGAAAATGCAATTGAAATGTTATTTAGTTAGTTAGAAATTAGAAAGCTGTTGGAGTCAAAATGAAATGCAAATGCAAAACTCTTTTAGTGTGTAATGTTAAGTTAAGTTTAGTTAAGTGATGTTAATCCATTTTTGTTAGATGACGTTAATTGGTTAAGTATGTGGTGAGTTGATTATTTTGCTTGATCTCGTGAAATTTCCCAGCTATCATTTCCTGAATGTGAATATTCTGTAGGTTGTGTGTATTGCAATGATGTTAGCATGTTAATGATGATGCAGGATGTTATGGTTGGATGTGGTCTACTAAACATGAGTGGTTTACAACTAATGCATTTTCATATCAATGAATGTATTGGCCCTGCATAATTGCTTAAGGATTGAAGGTTAGTGGTCATGATTGAGTTACTTATTAAATGTTATGATAGTGCATAATGTATGGATGTGAATTGATGTGGCATCTGCAGCAGGAATGATAGTGCATAATGTTATGATAGTGGTCATGATTTTTGCCTAAGTCATATTTTCTGGTGTTTGACTTAGCGGACTTTTTTTATTGAAAGATTATGACTGCCTTGTTTTTTGTTATTGAGGAACAACCACTATAAATGTTTGGCTTTTCATGAATTCTTCGAGACTTCATGATATGTGCAAAGAAGAGCATGTGGTTGAACCTCTTATTGGAGGGTGTATATATGGACTGATTCTTTTGAAGGTTGAATGCATAGTCAAACTATATGGACAAAATTACCCTACCCCTGGTTAAAATTAAGGGTTTATAATTCCGAAAGAAACACCAACTTCTAGGCTCAAAGTGGTTGACTAGGGATTAACTCCTTATCTCTTCGGTGTTTAAATATTTGAAACAATGCCTTACATCATCAAGAAAGTTCTATTTGAAAGCATACCATGGCAATTTTGGTTATTTAGTTTTCATCATCCTCCCTCCAATCTTTGCTAAAACATCATTTTGATAAAGAAATTGAGTGGGAGAAATATTTATCTTGTTTCTTTTATGTTTTTGGTATAAATGGAAAATGAATGAATACGAAATGATTGATTCAGAAAATGCATGGTCGCTTCATTTTAAACCCAATTGTCGTTGGCATCATTGTCACTCTGTTTGAAAATACAATCGTAATTAGTATCTGAAGTTTGGTTGTCACCAACATCATTTCAAGTCCAATTGTTGTTGGAAAAATCCATTAAAAGATGGTTGTAATCCATTGTTTATGATGAAAGTTCAATTATTGTTGACACACATCCATTACAAGATGGTTGTAATCCATTGCTTACGGTCAAAGTCCAATTGTTGTTGGCGCATACATAAAGTTTAATTACCCTGTTTTTCCTGATGGTTCCGTGAAAGTCATGAGTGACTCTTCATTTTAAGGAATTCCCATAAGCTTGGATGTTATTCTTGTTGAAAAACTCCAATGATGTTTGTTTTGATAGATTTCTTCATATAGAATCGTCATAGTTTGTTTTGTATGGATGGCTTTCTAATGAGAAAGCTCCAACGTTTTTTGTGGATGATCTTCTAATGAGAAGACTCCAATGTTTTTTTATGGATGACTTTCTAATGAGAAAACTCCAATGTTTTGTGTGGATGACTTTCGAATGAGAAATCTCCAATGTTTTGTGTGGATGATCTTCTAATGAGAAGACTTCAATGTTTTTTATGGATGAATTTCTAATGAGAAAATAACATTGTTGTAATATGGATGATCTTCTAATGAGAAGACTCCAATTTATTCTTATCTTGGATAATTTCCGTGTTAGGAATCTCCAAAATATCTGATTGGATGAATTTCTTATGAGAAATCTTCAGAACTGACAAATATACTCTAAAGTGTCGTCATGTCATGTCTGAACCTGTTGATAAAACTCTCTTTGATTTTTCCCAAGTGTTGTTAGGTCATGTTTGAACCTGCGGATGAAACTTTCTTAGAATATCCCAATGTTGAGGTCATTTATGAACCTATTGAAATTTTTCCTTGATTTTCTAGCATTGTCAAGCCATGTTTGAACTTGTTGTTGAAACACTTTGGATTTTCCAATGCTGTCAGGTCATGTATGAGCCTGTTGATGGAACTTTCTTTGTATGTTTTTCAGTATTGTCAGGTCATGTTTGAATCTGTTGACGAAATCTTTTGATATCCCCTAGCATTGTCAGGTCATGTTTGAACCTGTTATTTAAACTCTGAATATTCCAATGGCCAGGTCATGTATGAACCTATTGATGGAATTCTTCGATTTTTTTCCCGGTGTTGTCAGATCATGTGTGAACCTATTGAATAAACTTTCCTTGATATTCAGGTTGTCATCAGGTCAATGTTTGAACCTGTTGTTCAAACATTCTTTGTATGTTCCCTAATGTTGCTCAATCATGTTTGAACCTGTGAATTAAGCATTCTTTGAATATTTCGGTATTATCAAGTCATGTTTGAACCTGTTGTTGAAAATTCTTTCAATATTTCGGTGTTTGTCAAGTCATGTACGAACCTGGTGTTAAAATATCTTTGCATATTCCCCCATTGTCTTTCCTCCAGCTAGATTGTTATCCCCAACAAGTTTTCATCTTCATTTATGTTTCTTGTGGGCCACCATTATAACATGTCTCCATCATTTATGTTTCCTGTAGGCCACCATTATAACAGGTCCATTTTTCATTCTTCGTCCATCACAAAAATCATGCTAGGGTTCATTTTGTCTCACGTCATATCCCCAACAAAGAAAAAAAGTTTCATGCATTCATAACATCTCATCTCATATCATATAATTTGCATTTTAGGATCAAAATTCGGTTCTTCTTAGTATTTAACTATCTCCCACTATGATCATATGAAGAGTGTCATGCTTCATATGATCTGGTCGAAGATACTTAAATAGGGGCACCTGTCACACCCTGATTTTGACCCTACATCATCAATCTGATGCATTCATCATAATTTTTACATCTCTGAATATCATAGCATGCATTCCATACTGCATAATGCCTAGCATATCAGTCGAAATAAATTTTTTGATCTACTAATGAGAAGACTCCAATGCTTTTTATGGATAACTTTCTAGTGAGAAAATCCCATTATTGTAGTATGGATGATCTTCTAGTTAGAAGGCTCCAATTTATTCTTGTCTTGGATAATTTCCTTGTTAGGAATCTCCAAAATCTCTGATTGGATGAATTTCTTGTGAGAAATCTCCAGAACTGACAAATATACTTTAAGATGTTGTTAGGTCATATATGAAACTATTAATAAATCATACTTTGAATATTCCCCAACGTCTTTTCCCCAGTAACTTGTCATCCCCGGTTGTCTTCACCCGTTGGTCTTTGTCATTTTTCCTACCGATCACCAGTTCCATATTCCTAGTATTTCCCACAAGTCTTCTTGTCATCCATCATAAAAACAAATCATGCTAGGGTCCATCATATCCCCAGCAAACCAAAAAGAAGTCGGCCAACTCATAGCATAACATGTCATTGCATCTAGGGGCAAAATTCAGGTCTTCTATATTTAAATATCTTTCACCCTAATTTCAAGAGGATTACCATCACTCATGTCATCCGATAAAGATATTTAAATAGGGGCAACTATCATACCCTAAATTTTACCCCGCCTAATTCATATGCATCAATTCATCAACAATCATTCATCTGCATTCACTCATTTGTGTCCATTCATTTGCACTCATGATTAACTAGCATTTCATTTTGCATCATGATCATTTCATCTTGTTATAAGATCCCATCTACATGCATAGTTTAAAATTCAATAATAAAGGATTAAATATCTTTGTTCATGTTTAGTTTGATAAACTCAGTTCATTACATTTTATCATAAATCATTTAAGTCATTGGGGTGATTGCTTTGGATGATTCATGACCTTTCTGGATGCCACTTGTGGTTGACTAATGTCTTGATTTTCTAATCATAATTACTCATAAATTTGTGATTCACTCATACAAACATCTATCATATATTATGGCATTCATGCATTTGTTCTTCCAAGCATTTCTTTTATCATACATCCATAATTTACACTTGTTGCATTATATTTAGTGTTTGAGTAGGTAGAGGTTTTGGCTTGGATTGCATTAAGGTTTAGCTTTACTTATTTAAAATTATATCTTGGCATTCCTAAAAATTAGGTTCTAATGGTTTTATCATGATATTGTTCTTAGGTTATAGCATGAAGTTTTTTATGTTGAGTAGAAGTAATAATAATAATTAAAACTTATTTTACAATTTAAAATTGAGCTAATAATTTAAAAAAAGGGGTAATCATAGTCATGATAATTTATTTGATCCTATTAATTGGATTTAAGTAAAATATTTGGTCACATTTTATAAATAGATATCATTGCTCTATCTTAAAATTCAAAAAATAGTAACTATAATTTCACTGTCTTTTACAAAACAAATATAAAAAAAAAGATTTCGGTTAAAATTCAAAAAATAGTTACTATAATTTCACTTTGTCTTTTACATCACAAATATAAAAAAAAAAAAAAAGATTTCAGAAAATATAAAAATAAGTTTTTATATTATAATAAGGTACAAGTTTTTTATAATCATTAAAAAAAGAGAAGAGAATAAGTCCAAAAGAAGTAGATCTCTCAAGCCTTGAATTGACTAGGCCATACTACCATCCCTATACCTTAACCATAATACCCCTTAACCATAGTACCCCTTTGCACTTGTGGAGCAGAATTTTGTCTTGTATATGCAGTAAAACAGAGCATCAAGTTAACATCATTTCAGAATAAGACACAAAGCATAAGAGTCAAACTAACAAAAATGATTTCAGAATAAGACAAAAAGCATAAGAGTCAAACTAAGAAATGCAATACAGATTAGTAGCAAGTTTTAGCATAGCAGACCTTTTTTTCATAAGAATCTCTGAACATCAAAGAGTTAGCCACTGCTGTTACTATCAAAGAGATAAACAGATATATGATGCCATATATGATGCCATAAACAAACATTCAAGAAAAAATAGATATTCAAGTACCTCATGATAATCCAAATATATGATGCCATAAACAAATATTCAAGAAAAAACAGAGTTACTGCAAGGAGAAAACACAGACTACATCAAGAAGAAGAGGTGTAAAATTAGCTCAGAATTAAAACCTAACACGTCGTCGCCGTACCTGAGGATAACCACCGCGCCAAAAGAATCTGTTGCTCTTTTCGGTATATTTCTTCATTCTCCCTAGTAATTTATTTAGCATCTATATCAAATGTCATGAGGACATGAGTTTTGAGTAATAATTGTGCTCCATTTCAGTTTATTCCTGGACTTTCCCATCGTTAACTTTCGAACACTGAGAGTCTCCGATCCGGATCCCTAGCTTAGGTTTTGTGAAAAAAATTATGGATTCGGTTCAGGATAAGGTTTAGTGTAAGATTGTTCTTGAGGTCTTGTTGATTTGAACAAGGGTTATGGTTACGATTTTTGCCTTTTGTTGATTTATCAGCCATTGTTCTTCGTGTTTAAAAAGAAAAACTATGTTCTGAGAGTTAGAACAAAACGACCGTGTTTATTCTCTTTTAGGGGTTCACCATGTTATTTCATTAAATGCTATAATCGGGTCAGCACAACCGACCCGTCCATCCATGTTTGGAGTGCCCCATTGGACTTTTAGTGCTGGACCTTCGTGCCTTTAATTCACCCACATCCAGAGATCCATCTCAGGCCCATTCATTTTGTTATTAAAAATTAATTTTGCTTTTTTTTTTTATATAATAGCAAATAGTTTAGTTTTTTTTTAAACGAATATTTTAAGGTAAAGAGAAAAAAAGAGTTTAAGTTTTAGTTTTTTTTATATTTTTATAACATAATTTGAAATAATAATGAAAATAACTAAATTAACTTTTTTTTTAAATATTCTTATAACACAATCTAAAAATAATGATGAAAATAACTAAATTATTATTTTTTAATATTTTTATAACACAGTCTAAAAATAATAATGAAAACAACTAAACTAGCGTTTTTTAAATATTTTTATAACACAATCTAAAAATAATGATGAAAATAACTAATTAATCATTTTTAATGATTTTTATAACATGATTTAAGCTAGAATAAAATAAATGGTAAACTTATATTTTTTTGATTTTTTTTATGACATGATCTAAAATTAAAAGAAAATAAATATTAAACTTATCTTTTGGAATTTTATGACATGATCTAAAATTAAAAGAAAATAAATGGTAATTTTTTTTTAAAGTTTTTATGCCATGATCTAAAATTAAAAGAAAATAAATGGTAAACTATTTTTTTGGAATTTTTATGACATGATCTAAAATTAAAAGAAAATAAATGGTAACCTCTTTTTTTAGAATATTTTTTTAATCTAAAATTAAAAGAAAATAAATGGTAAACTATTTTTTTGGAAATTTTATGATATAATCTAAAATTAAAAGAAAATAAATGGTAAACCTCTTTTTTGGAATATTTTATGATATAATCTAATATTAAAAGAAAATAAATGCTAAGCTTATTTTTTATTTTATTTTATGACATAATCTAATAATAATAGAAAATAAATGTTAAATTTAATTTTTTTATGACATAATCTAATAATAAATAATGAAAATAACTAAATTAACTTTTTTTTTAAAAAATTATAACATAATCTAAAATACAAAAAAATAAATGGAAAACTCTTTTTGTGATTTTATTATTATGATTTCTATGTATTTTTATTTATTTTTTAAAGAAAGAAATAAAGAGAATTTCTAAACATCCACTAAAAAAATTAAATAAAACTAAAATTAAGTAGATATAAAGAAAAAAAATCTAAGTTTATACTAATATTCATCTTATTTTGTTTTTTCCCTTAAAAAAAATTAATTCAAATTATATTTTTATGAAAATGTTGATTCTACTTTATTTAATAATAAAAAGATTTGATCTTTTATTTTTATTCATTTTTATCTTGTTAAAAATGTATTGAAATAATAATAAAACACACCATTTTTACTAATTATTAAATAACATCTTTGTTTCTTTTATTAAAAAAATTATATATATGGTTTAGATTTTCAATTTATCTCCTTTTAATTTATTTTAAACAAAAATCAATTTCTTATTAAAAATTAATAAGATAAAAATGAATCCACCTCAGGCCCATTCATTTTGTTATTAAAAATTAATTTTGCATCTTTTTTTTTATAATAGCAAATAGTTTAGTTTTTTTTAAACGAATATTTTAAGGTAAAGAGAAAAAAAAAGAGTTTAAGTTTTAGCTTTATTTTAAATAACATCTTTGTTTTTTTTATAAAAAAAATTATATATATGGTTTAGATTTTCGATTTATCTCATTTTAATTTATTTTAAAAAAATAATTTCTTATTTAATAATTAGTAAAAAATGTGTGTTTTATTATTATTTCAATACATTTTTAACAAGATAAAAATGAATAAAAATAAAAGATCAAATCTTTTTATTATTAAATAAAATAGAATCATCATTTTCATAAAAATATAATTTGAGTTTAATTTTTTTAAGGGAAAAAACAAAATAAGATGAATATTAGTAGAAACTTCGAATTTTTTTCTTTATATATACTTTTAATTTTAATTTAATTTTTTTTAGTGGATGTTTAGAAATTCTCTTTATTTCTTTATTTAATAAATAAATAAAAATACATAGAAATCATAATAATAAAATCACAAAACGAGTTTTCCATTTATTTTTTTGTATTTTAGATTATGTTATAATTTTTAAAAAAAAATTAATTTAGTTATTTTCATTATTTATATTAGATTTGTTATAAAAAATGAAAGAAATTAAGTTTAACATTTATTTTCTATTATTATTAGATTATGTTATAAAAATAAAAATAAAATAAGTTTACTTTTATTTTCTTTTAATTTTAGATCATATCATAAAATATTCCAAAAAAAGAGATTTACCATTTATTTTCTTTTAATTTTAGATTATATCATAAAATTTCCAAAAAAAGAGTTTACCATTTATTTTCTTTTAATTTTAGCTTATATCATAAAAATATTCTAAAAAACAAGTTTACCATTTATTTTCTTTTAATTTTAGATCATGTAATAAAAATTCCAAAAAAAAATAGCTTACCATTTATTTTATTTTAATTTTAGATCATATCATAAAACCTCCAAAAAAAAATATACCATTTATTTTCTTTTAATTTTAGATCATGTCATAAAATTCCAAAAGATAAGTTTAATATTAATTTTCTTTTAATTTTAGATCATGTCATAAAAAAAATTCAAAAAAAATAAGTTTACCATTTATTTTATTTCAGTTTAAATCATGTTATAAAAATCATTAAAAATGATTAATTTAGTTATTTTCATAATTATTTTTAAATTGTGTTATAAAAATATTTTTAAAAAGTTAGTTTAGTTGTTTTCATTATTATTTTTAGATTGTGTTATAAAAATATTAAAAAAATTAATTTAGTTATTTTCATTATTATTTTTAGATTGTGTTATAAGAATATTTAAAAAAAGTTAATTTAGTTATTTTTATTATTATTTCAAATTATGTTATAAAAACATAAAAAAAAAGTTAATTTAGTTATTTTTATTATTATTTTTAGATTATGTTAGAAAAAATAAATTAAAAAAATAGTTACGTTTAATTTATTTGCTTTTATTATTACTTTAGTTAGATTTTAAAGAGAAGAAAAAAAATTATTTATTTGTTTTATCATCATACTTTTTTTAAATTAGTTATTTAAAAGAGTTTTAATTTTCAATGTTATTTTACAATTGTGTTGTAACTAATGCTACTTCTACAATTTCAATTCAAAATTTTCTATTTTGCCTTTATTAAGATAAATACATCAATATCAATAAATAAGTAAACTAATTTTTAAAAACATATCCCTCTTTTGTTTATTTTTTAATCGGTACGTGAATAAGTCAACTAATTAACTTGTTTAATAATAAAAATTTCAAATAAATTTTTTTCCAACCATAGTAATCCAATAAATGTAAATTAACGGGGGAGTGAATGAATGACATGGAGTTCAACAGTGACAATGTATTATTTTGAAACAGGTTACATTTATGGTTTAGTTTTGATTATGATATTAGTTTAAATTTTTCGATTCATGATATTAGTTTGAAAAGATGATTTATGATATTAGTTTAAAAAGTTTGATTTATGGTATTAGTTTTTATTTCTACAAGCATGCAACATAACAATACAAAGATGAATATTAAAATGTGTGGGTTTTATCTAAAGTTGGTTTTACTTGTTTATTTACAGAAAAATTTCATCGCAAGAAATATACAATCGAAGCACTTAACAAAATATAGAGATGGAAAAAAAGATGAAGAGTATACCAATTCGAAAGTTATCGGAGGAAGAATCCATAGGGATGGACCCTCCCTTTCTCTTGTTATTTCTCCTTCGGTTAATGCTTTTTGTTCCTTGCTGCGAGGTTGCTTTGGATTGGTGATTGGACTTTACAAATGGAGGTTAGGGTTTTAAGACTTAGTTGTTGTTGTTCTTCGATGTGAAAAATAACAACTTTAGGGATATTGATCGTGGATGAATTTTCTGTGCAAATGTGTATGTTATTTATAGTGTAAGCATTAGGTCAAGAACTAAATTTGATTTATCTGATTAGGAAGTTTTGTATGTGATTTGATCTGATTTGTTTCTTTGTGAAAGAGTTCATGAATATGGATGGATTCATGGACTATGCAAATGTAATAGCAAAAAATATGAAGGCATTTGATTATTTTTTATAATTTTTAATGTTATAATAATAATGTAATAATTTAAAATAATAACAAAAAATAACTAATCAACTTCAATAATAGTAATAATAAAAAATAAAAAAAATATTTTTTATTTTTTATTTTTTTGGACTAAAGTACATTAAAATAAAAAAATACTAATTATTAAAAGGATGATGGTGATGAATCGGTGTAAAAAATTTTACACTGACAGTGTATAGTAATTAATCTCTATTAAAAAATAATTTAATTAAAAGTCGAAAATAAAAAATAAAAAATAAATAAGTGCAATTTTTAATTTTAAAATAATGTAAATGAAGGTAAAACACAAAAATGAGAAAAAAAACTCTAAAATTGGGAAATGTAGGATTCAAACCCAAGACCTTATGCTTGTACCTCTTTGAATTCTTACTTCACTAGCAAATAAGCTATCTCATGTATATAAAATAGAATATGATTAAAACCTATATAATAGTAAAATGTTTGGATAAAATTTGGGTATAACAAAAATGTTTCATTGTTCTTCAGTATCTACCACGAGGTTGATATGGGTGATAGGAAGTCAGCTTATTGGTTATGGACAAAAGATGAATAAATTTTTTTTTTGGAAAAATTATATGCACGTTGATGAATGCAGAAGCATAATTTTGTTTTGTTTTTGAGATGCAAAAAAATGTAATGTCATGTTTATGCATGTTTTTTTGTTTATTTTTAGGCAATATGGTTTCAAAGGTCAAGGTATGTATGACGGACAGTTTTGGTTGATCTTCACATAAGTTTCTCACCAGGTAAAATCTAGGGTTATAAAGGCTCATAGAGTCATGAATCCAACACAAAAATATTTCCTCTTACTACAAATTACTCGTTGTGCGTCAATTCCTCACGATGATCTCTTCTAGGCGAGGTTCTCATGCCAACCAACATGAGATATACATCTTGCGGACAATACTATGCAACCATCGACTTCAGGGTTCTAGTAAACGCTTCCCAAAGTCACAGATTCAACATGAATAGGTTCTCACTTACATAAAATTACTTACTGGGCGTCAATTCCTTAAAGGGAATAATATTCTAGGTGAGGTTCTCGTATCAACCCTATGAGATATACATCTCGTAAGCCATACTACGCAACCATCAATACTAGTAGGCCACGAGTTAAATGTTCTAAAAGAAGGTTCTTAGAGTCACAGACCCATCAAGAAAATATTGTCGCTTACGGTAAATTACTTGTCGGGTAACAACATCCTCAAGAGGATCTACTCTAAGTGATTTTTTCATGTCGACCCCACGAGATATACATCTCACAAGCCCAAACTATACAACCATCGTCATATCTTATGTTTGTTCTCTAGAATCGGGTGAAGAGTGTTTCCCACATTGTGTTGAAGCAATCAGAGTATCCATACCAACAACACATGGAAACCCTATAGATATAGTAAATATAACACATGAGATAAATAGAAACAAATGAAAGAGGAAAGTCAAACACAAGAGATAAATAGAAACAAATGATAGAGGAAAGTCAAACACAAAAATCAAACAATAGCACAAAACAAATTAAACTAGGTTTGACTTTCTTTAGGGAACCAGGATCCCCAACAGAGTCGCGAGCTGTCGCATCTCAAAAAATATGACCTTGCGAGTGCATCGCACGCTCACAAATGACTATCAGATTCGCCATCAAATTTTATTTATTCCTAAGAGGGAAGGAAAAATATCGATAAACCCCTAAAAATGACAAAGATGTGGTCGTTGCAACCAAATTGAGTTCGGGAATCGATTATGCAAGGGGAAGGTATTGGCACCCATCACATCCGTTGTACTCAACGTGAATCGTTTACTTAGTTTTGTGCATAAGTGTTAGCTTTAAAATGTTTGCTTTCCTCAGGTAATTAAGAATTTGAGAAAAAGAGAGAAGGACTAAAAAATAAGTTTTTATCAGGGTGCCTGACGAGACTTTGAATCTCGCTCCTACATATCTCCAGGTGCAGTGGAGAACTCAAGGCTACGTAGTTATGGGTAGAAAATTCTTATTTGTGGGTCGATTTTAGCGAAAGATGTTTTGTCTCAATCGAACGGAAAACATTGCTTACCAAAAACAGTTAGAGGATGAGGCATTTTAAACACGGCATAATAGATTAACAAATCAGCATTCGCGGGAAAATTTTGCTTAGTTCACTCATACATATAAATGAACAAAGTGTTGATTTACATCGCCTCGAGATGAAACATCTTTCGTTTAAAAAAGATTTTAAAGTTGAAAGACAAAAGGTAAAATATTTGGATGTGTTTGATTGTTTTTAGGGTTGGAAGACGAGTATTTGGACTTGCAGACTATTACGATCTGGGTCTAATACTCAGGAATATGATTGGATATTACACCCAAGTAGTCTTTTTAATCCTTTTCATTATGAATTGAAATATTTACAAGTGTTTTAAGTGGAAGACAAAAACTTGGACTTACAAGCTATTACGACTTTGGTATAGTATTTGAGACTAGTATTGGATATTACACCCAAGTAGTCTTTTTTAATCCAATTTATTATGAAATAAATACATATTTCAATTTTTGGAGGAAGAAAAGTATTTGGACTTGCAAGCTATTACGACTTGGGTATAATACTCGGGACAATGATTAGACATTACACTCAAGTAGTTTTTTTCTTCCATTATTGTTGAAAATGGCCAAAATGTTTAAGTTAGTCATTTTGGATTTTATTTGAGAAAATAGCTTGATGTTCGGTCAAGCCTTTGATTCATGTGGCGAAATGATTTGAAAAATAAAAGTTGAGTTGAGTTTGAAAATATGGTTCATAAAATATGAAAAAAAAGGATTCCATTCTTAATAAGAGAGAAATATCATTTTTATTCATTATTGATAACTTTAATCAATCAATCTATTTAATTATCAAAAATAAAACAAAATCAATAAAGGGGTGCAAACATAAAGGAGAGTGTGCAAATATTGCATGACAAATTACCAATTTTTAGCCCAAAGCCCACTTGCCATTGTCTAATCAAAAACTGCTCCCCCTTTTTCAATAAATCCCCACTCAGTTTTTTCCAATTTTCTAAGACATTCACATTGTGACACATGGCTAGTAATATTTAAATAAAATAAATTAAATTAAAAACTAAAAAACAACCAGGGAACGAAATGAAAGAGTCAGAATCAATTTCTCAAACTCCCTTCCCTTCTCATGATCTCATCTCTCTATCTCAACATTGTTTTTCTCTTATTTTCGTTGCGGTCCACCATCAACAATAACAAAATTCATCCCTCTTATTCATTTCAATGAAATTTCGAGAACAAAAAAAACTCTTTCTCTTATGGCAGTGTATTAAAAAAACCATAAAAATCAAAACAACAATATCAATCAATGCTTTCATGAATCTAAAATGAAAAAGGGAAGATAGAGCTACCACAACCAGAAGTCGACCGACATTGGCGGTATGCGGAGTTGTGTGCAGCTTTGCGCTTCGAAAGGAGTTTCATGTGGTGTGCCGCAGCTGCGTTTGTGCATCGGCGGTGTTGGGAAACGAATGGTGGTCGGAGAAGTGTTGCATGAATGGTGTTGTTGTTGTAAGTTTATCGGAGTTATTACCGTGGGGAGCTTCATGGAGATCGTATGAGTGTGTTGTTTGTGTTTGGTGGAAAAAGAAAATGATGGTCTGGTTTGAAAAGGAAGGAGCTTACATAGTTTTGGAGTGAATGGTTACTGTGCAAAAAAATGAAGAAAAGAAGGGTCCTCTTTGGATTTACAATGCAAAAGAAGTTATGCCACTGAGGAATCCACTTTTCATGCTTTTGAAAGAAGCTACCCCTTACTATTTCTTCAATATTTTTCCTTTTTATTTTGATTTTGAAAAAATGTACAAGAAATATTTATGAGCTAGACATTGCTACCTTGTTTTTTTTTCAATGTTCAAATTTTGAGAGATGAGAGGTTGGGTAGGTGGAGCAACTTCGGTGTGATTGGTGTTGTTAATGTTTTGAAGGTGTGGTAGTGTGGATGAATTTATGAGGCTTAGCTACATGGTGGTGAGTTACATGAACATGTGAGGAAAATGGTGTTTACATGAGATTTGTGTGGTTTATGAGTATTATGGAATGTGTTGAGTGAGAGGGGAAAGTGTGGAAGGTGTTGTTTGGCTGCAACTTGGAGAAGAGGATATAGTTTTTTATGTGTGGATGTAGGAGAAAAATAAATGACGGGGTATGTATGAGTTACATCAAAGATGAAGTGTTGTATATGTGAGGTAAATGAAAAAGATGAACCATAGCGTATTTGTGTTAAGAGAAAAAAGGGACCTCAACGTTCAATTTTTCAATTATTCTCCCAACTTTGTTATTTCTTGGATAGCATAACTGAACCATAACTAACCTTTAGTTAGTTATCAATTAGTTTGATGGATGTTCATGTTGGTTACAAGTTACTTGTTATATATGTAACCACATTCACGTGTATGCATGCATGATGATGAGTAATGAAAATTTTGCAACATATCTTCCTTCTTCACTATGTTTTATGAATTTTTACATGCTTAAATTGATTTTTAACATGATATCATTGAACTGTGATAAAGCCTCCACCGCTGCATTTCATTAATCTCATCTTATACATCTTAGTTTTCTCTTTTTTTCCTCTATCAATTTTTTCAACTTTGTTTTTCCTTGTTAACCATGTCAGGAGCTAGCTCTACAAGTAGCATCAATGACAGAACACCATCACATGCCAATAACAAAATTAAAATGATACCATCAATTCTTATTTCATGCATCCCAATGAAAATCTAGCTTTGGTCCTTATTTCTCCTTTCAAGCAGAAATTATCATTATTGGTCAAGATCCTTGACAATGGCTCTAAGATCCAAGAATAAACTTCATTTCTTTGATGGAAGCTTACCTCGACCACTAGATGAAGAGCACAATTCCATTTCTTGGGATCAGTGTAACACCATGATCATGACAAGGATTCACAATTATGTTTTATCAGAAATTGCTCAAAGTGTATTATGGATGGATATTGCAGCTGAAATTTGGAACCAACTAAGAGACTATTTTTTTTATCAAGGTGATGTATTCAGAATTTCATATCTTTAAAAAGAAATATGAAAATTGAAACAAGGTGATTCATATATTTCTTTTACTATATAAATCTTAGGAAATTGTGGCAAGAATTGGACAATTTTCATCTAATTCTTGAATGTTCATGTGACACTACTTGTCAAGTTGTTACTAAGATTCGTGCCTACAGAGATGGTGATCAAGTTATTGAAGGTGTGAAAAACACAAGAAAGAGGGGTTTGAATTGGGTTTTACAAGCAAAACCTTTTTCCAAAACAAGAACACCACTAACAAATTAATAATAAAGAGATAAAAACACAAGTATTTTTATCATGGTTCGCTTGAAACTCAAAGCTACTCCAGTCCACCCGCCAATGTGATTTTTCCTTATACACAAGGACTTAATCCACTATAATCAGCATATTACAATAATCACAAAGAATAACCTTATTTGTCTTCTCAAGAATCCAGCTATACCCTAGTCTCTTTAAGGACTCACAAAGAACAACCTTCTTTGTCTTCTCAAGGATAACCTCCTTAAGGACTCACAAAGAATAACCTTCTTTAGTCTTCTCAAGGACTCAGAGTCTTCAAAATCTTCAATTATAACCTTGATAATTTCAATCGTTTGGCTTAATATCTTCATAATCTTCAGCTACATAATACAACTTCAAAAGCTTGCCATTCTTCAGAAGTTTGGTGATCAGAGTCACGTCCAGAAGCATGAATTGAGAGAACATTGCAGCAACAACATAATGTCTCCTTCGAAGCTTCTCAGGAGTGAATCAGTACAGAAGCAAAAAGATCATTGCAGCAACAATATTGAACATCTTTCATAACTTCTAATATCTGGCACAAAAGAGGATTTGGAACACGTAGTTCAGAAATTGATGATGTTGCACATGATATATTCAAAATCAGAATTGGTTGTTAAATATAAACAATAACAAACCATTAGGGTACCAAAATTTTTCTCACACAAATAAAATATTTTTATCATCAAAACTCAAGGTATAAATGCAGAATCAAATCTTGTTCTAACAGTTATTAGATTCCTCAAAGGATTGAATGATCAATATTCAGCAGTGAGGTCTCAAAAAATGCTGATGGAACCACTTCCAACCATTTGAAGAGTTTACTCTCTCCTTGTTCAATAAGAAAGACAAGCTATTTTACCTATTGATGAATCAAGGGTATTAACTTTTCCTAACCTGAACCAACCTCAGACTCATTCCTCCAAACCTAATGTCAATTCCCGTGGTAGAGACATTAGAGGTGGTCGATCTTTTGCTCAAAGAGGTCGAGGCTCACGGATTTGCACTCATAGTGAAACTGACCATGTTTACCACACAAAGTATTTTCTTCAGTGCATCAAAAGAGTCAATCCCATAACCATCAAATTGTCAAATGGAGCACTTGTCACTACTAATTATGTTGGAACCATACACTTTGATCAATATTTGCATATCACTGATATTTTATACATGCCTGATTTCTCTTTTAATCTCATATTTGTTTCCAAATTAACCAAAACTTTGAATTTCCAATTGATGTTTAATTATACTGATTGTATAATACATGATACTCACTGAAGAGGATTGAAACAACTAAATTGAATGATGGATTATATATCTTAGATTCTCACTTAATTACCTTATATCACACTCCATCCACTCATTCTATCAATACCTTACATAATCATTCTTCAGACATATCTCAAAATTGTAATCTTTGGCACTTAAGACCTGGCCACCCCCTCAAATACCAAATTAATTCAATTACATAAATGCTTTCCTTTTATCAAATATGCCAATTCTGATATTCCTTGTGATGTATGTTTCCATGCTAAGCAAAAGAGACGTCCATTTTCCCTTAGTTCTCGAGTTTCTACTTTTGTTTTTGATTTGGTGCATATGTGTCAAACCCTAAATTTTGCCTCGCCCAATTCATCTGCAATCATCCATTGATATTAAGTCGTTTGTAGCCACTCATTTATGCCTCATTCATCAACATCCCAATATCTGAATTGATTCATTATGGCTATTCCATCTGGGCATAAAAATTGTTTTTTTGTGCATAAGTCAGGACTAATGTGCATTATAATTGATGTGTTTGATCTGTACAATCCATACATTCATCAGTTCATTACATATCCATAATCATGATTTCCCATTAGGTTTCCTATTTAGAACCACGTCATTATGCATTCATGCATATATAATCATACACTATGTTCATTCGTAAATTTGTGCTTCCATACCTTTTTCTATTACATGTCCACATGTGTTCATTAGACTTGTTTCACATGGAATGCTTGTTAGCATGGATGTTTAGAATTGGTTTGGAATTACATCAAGTTTGACTTTTTATGTTTAGAGCTTTACCTTTGCATTTTTTAAGAGAAATTTCTAATAGTTGTGCCATGTTTTTTTTAGGTCTTTAATTGTGTCATGTCATTTTTAAAAAAAATTTAAGCAAGTTTCTTGTGTGCTAACTAGAAATGGTAGTAGTAGTTTTTGTTTCTTTCCAAAGTTCAAATTAAATCATGGATTAAGAAGTAATTATAGTTTTTAATTTAAATTAAATAAATCTAACTTTTGTAGCATTTCCATAAGAATTGACATTATAACTTTTTTTCTTTTTAAAAGAAAATGTTTTACTTTCTTGATTACAATTTAAAAATTATAATAGTTGTTATAGTTTTATAATACTTTTTTCACATTATATTACAGAGCATTGAAAATTAAAAAATTATATTACATTTAAATTGACATTTGCATTAAGTTTCATATAATTTATTACAAAAAAATTAAAAAAATCAATTACAACAAAAAAGAGTTTAGTCTTGTCCTTTGAGAGGTCCCTTTCCACCAACCTTGTCCTTTTGTCCTGCAAGTCTTAGAGCAAAGTTCGCATCAAAACCACTATCAAATAAGAGTCAAATAGATAAAGCAATGCAGAGTTCTTCATAATTAAGTCATCTGATACAAATGTTACACCAAATGGATATCTCTCTCTCTGCAACAATAGCTTCTACCTCTAACAATCTTTCTAATGATATAGAAAAACCTACACTAAGCCAACAAGAACACATGGATTTTACACTAAAAGAAAAAACCTAACAAATATCCCACAAATATACATAATGAAAAATCCTAGTCATTAGAGAAGTTCATAGAAGAGCACACCATACGACCAACCTACCCACTCTCAAACAAGCCGATTCATCATCATTTTTGGACGAAATCGTGGGTTGAAAGAAAATTGTAAAATAGAGGGAGACTCGAATACAAGCAAGGAGAAGAAGAGAGCATACCGTGTCTCACAAATTCGTTATCATCTATTCGAGGTAGTCTCGTCTTCTCCATTTCCAATCTATTTTACTCAATTGTTGTGTTGTACGGATACCAATACACACTGTATTTTGTTTACTAGATCTAAGTAATCCATGTTTGGATGTTTGGACTTGACACTGCATTTTGGGGGAACGAAAGAGAAGATATTCAGTTCTCTCTCGGTTTATTTTTTTTCTTTTCCACTTTTTATTTAAGTTTGTCTGCTTTGTTTTATGATGGAAGGCTTTTAAAGAAATTCAAAAAATATATTGTGTTTTAAAGAAGAGAATACGGGGTTTTTTTTTTACCGAGTTAACCCAGTTTTTCGAAAAAATTCCCAAAATACCCCAGTTTTCAGCGAAATTCCCAATCTACCCCATTTTTAGGAGGAGGCGCCAATTGAGTTGGCGACTACTCTTAAAACTTGCAAGGAGGCTCCAATTGGATTGGTTAGGGCAGGTGCCCTAACCAATCCAATTGGCGCCTATGTGTAATTTTTAAGAGGAGGCGCCAATTCAATTGGCGACTCCCTTAAAAAATCCTCAAATGACAAAACTTCCAACATGAAAGTTGTAGATATTTTCAAGAAAATGAATTTGGACATAAAGTTTGCATCATTTGGAATTTTTATGAGAAAGTTATTGGCAGTTGAAGTTGGACTTCTGAGTTTTTCAACTGTTATCTGACCTATAATATTTTGTATTATCGCATGTGTTTCTTTTAGAGTTATGAAATTTTGTCCAACATAACAATTGAATTAGACGTCTCAAATTTTCCAATTCACTTGGTCCCACCTCAAAATAATTAAAAATGAGTGAGTTAGGTCCTTGCGAAGTTGACCCAAAATTAGGGTTTCTGTCAAAATGACCTATAATGTTTTGAAATGAATGATGAGCTTCCAAGTTTCAAATGGATTTTTGATGAACATGAAAGTTGTTCATATTTGGCGACTCTTCTTAAAACTTGAATGGAGGCGTCAATTGGATTGGCTAGGGCACCTGCCCTAGCCAATCCAATTGGCGCCTATGTGTAGGTTTTAAGTGGAGTCGCCAATTCAAATGGCGACTCCCTCATAAAATGCCTTTTTTGTATTATAAATAGATGCGTTGTGTGACCAATTGTTCCACAGCTCATATAATCATTTGGCTATCATGTTTGGTGTTCGTCGCCGATACGGTAAGGTGATTTATGCGAGAGACAAACCTCAAATGTTGATGCTGTTTTGGAACATCACCACGTTCGATCAACTGAAGAGGGAGCTGGTTCGATGGTTAGACGGGAAAATACCAGAAGGGGAAAAAATCAGAAGTATTGAGAGACTTGACAATATCTTTGGTTGGGTGCGAATGAAGACTGATAAGGATGCTAGGGAAATGATGTTCGGTCGAGACGACATTAATTTGATTGTTGTAATCAGTTAGAATTATTTATGTTTTAAGATGTTTTGTACTGATATTTGTTATGAAACTCGTTGTAACAAGAACTTAATGATATATAATGATTGATTGTTACAGAAATACAATGTTACAGAAAGCTTAAGATCTAGATGATGCTCCTTGATTGGGACAGTTGTTTTTGTTGTGTCCTGGTTGACGATAGATACTACATAATCTTATCATTTTATCTGTGGAATCCATCTCTGTTCACATACGTGTGTTGTTTGGCCTTCCTTTCTTCTTTCTACGCATCTCTTCATTGTGCCAAACAATATCTCCTTCATATGGAGGCCAGTAATCCTCCATTGGTAGTACTGAAAAGCTTTGACTATATACATTCATGATGGTGTTGGCCTTGTACACATCAGATAAATGGTTGTAAGCGTCTTGACGAGTATAAGCGCATGCTGCAATGACATGGGAGCAAGGTATGTGGAAGGCCTGAAATTTTCCATAATCGCACCAACTTCTGTGTAGTCTAACAGCGTAGGCTAAATTTGGTCTCCCCTCGTTGTTGCCCATTGTTTCCTGGACGCTAAAATTTTGTCTATGACGGTCAAAGACTGTTACAACGTGTGTCGTAGCTTTGATGCTCTCCTCTTTCATGATCTTCATGCAACACTCACTGAATACTTGTCCAGACATTAACACTGCACTCCATCTTTCACCTCTGGTTGCGAACATAGAAGCCAACCTATAACAGGTTGATCTTACCAAGGCGGTTATCGGCAGATTTCGAATTCCTTTGAAAACCCCGTTCATGCATTCCACAATGTTTGTTGTCATGTGGCCCCATCGACAACCACCGTCAAATGCTCTTGTCCACTGCTCTACTGGTATGTTATTTATCCATCTCCCTGCGTCTTCATTAGACAGTCTAATTTCATCATGATAATATTGAAATGACGGTTGAGTTAAAGCATATCCAACATTCACCACCTTCTTGCGAAGATTCTTATCTTTTATAGCACGCATGAAGTTTTTTGCAATGTGTCTGATACAGTAGACATGTGTAGAAGGAGGATCATGCCATCCGTTGTCATGTTTGTTGTAGGCACTCTCAATGGCAACATGTCTATCAGAAATCAAACATAGATTGGCTTGTGGAGCCACATGCGTTCTGAGATGTCGAAGAAAGAAACCCCATCCACCAGCCGTTTCACCTTCAACAAGAGCAAAGGCAATGGGAAAGACATTGTTGTTACCGTCTTGTGCAACCGCCATGAGCAAAGTACCCTTGTATTTTCCGTATAACCAAGTGCCATCAATTTGCAAGATAGGTTTGCAGAAAGCGAAACCTTTGATGCACGGGTCAAATGCCCAAAAGAGACGGTGAAATATTCTATTACCTGTAGCACAGGTTCCGTCTGGCATCATTGTTGGCACTGTCTCCATAATTGCCACAGTTCCTGGGACATATGTTTTTAGTGCCCATAAAAACCATGGCAATTCCTTGAATGAATCCTCCCAGTTGCCGAAAACCTGTTCAACAGCTTTTGTCCTCGCAATCCATGCTTTCTTGTAAGATGGAGTATAATTATATGTTGTTCGGATATGGGATATAATTATACTCACCTTCACTGATAGGTCTTTATTTACCAATGGCAGAATGTCTTGACATATCAAAGTTGTGCTCAGCTTACGGTGATCTTGTTCAATGTTAGTTGCAACGCAACTGTGTGATGGGTCTATTGAAGCGATCTCCCAAGAGTCATTTTTCTTCTTGTAAGACGCAGTCAAACGAAACTTACAAAGCATGTTACGACATTCGATAACATATCTTCTAGAATCAGTGTGTTTCACTATAAAGTCAGCAAAGTTGTTCATGTGGAATTTTTTGATTTCCAGAACACATTCTTCTTTGGTACGAAACATGTCTCCCACCTTTAATTCGCCTACTGGTCTCGGATACGGATTATAGAAGACACTGTCGGATGTTTCATCGTCGTGAAGATCCATATTTGTCATATGTTGAGGCGGATTGTAGACATGACTAGGAGGTATTGGTGGTGGTTGATCATCATCTTCATCGTCGTTGTTCAGCATGTGATCAACTTGTATCTCGGTCTCCTCTTTTTCTTCATCAACAACGTCGACTTCTACTTCTGCTTCTGGGTTGAGTTCATCTGACCATTGTGCATCATCTGCATCATCTTCACCAGCTTCATCCTGTTCGGTTAGTTGAGACTGTTGGGATGGTATACATGGTTGTAGAGTAATGTACAACTCGATACAGTTGTTGCCTGAACGTTCATGACTAACAAACATGTATTCAACATCTTCATCGTCTCGTACCTTAAGGGGGGAAAACTTGCATTGACCATTCTCAAAAAATATTGGATTTTGATATGTGATCTTTGACACAATACCTGATCCTATAAAGGATTGTATTATTTTTTTCAAATGCAAAAAGGTTTCATTTCTCTTGATCGTGATTCTAATGGTATCAGTGTTTCAAAAATAAAAGCCATGAAGTTCAGACTCAAAAGTTTCACCGTTGCAGTGAACGTTGACACTGTATAATGATGAAGATGACATTGTGGAGATGAAAACTAAGAAAATACTGCAGATGAATGTGAGTAAAGTGTCTTGGATGTTGATAGTAAGACACTTAAATAGATGGTATCAGTGTGTCACATGCTAGCTAGTTCTGAGATGATGTGTCGGACATTCAAGCTACTCTGAGATGATGTGTGAAGCATCCAAGCTAGTTCTGAGATGATGTGTCAATCATGCAAGACAGTGTGAGTTGATGTGTCAAGTTTGCAAGCTATCAAGAAGTGACTCTTCAGCATGCAGGAGACAAGACAGCCACGTGTCGGACATGTAAGATAGTTCTGAGATGATGTGTCAGTCATGCAAGACAGTCTGAGATGATGTGTCAACCATGCAAGCTATCAAGGAGTGAGTCATCAACATGCAGGAGACAAGACAGCCACGTGTCGGACATCTAAGATAGTCAGAGCTGATGTGTCAACCATGCAAGCCTTCCACAAGTGAGTTGTTCAGGTGCCCAAGGTTAGGGTAGCTAGGGGATGTGGGACCGGCGGTCGGTTAGGTGATCCCGGTCATCACCATTAGGATTCTTTGTGTAAACTCCAAATTTTATTAATATCAAGTCGTATTATATCAAATTTATCTTTGTGTAAACTCCAAACATTAGGTTTCTTTGTCTAAACTCCATTTTGGCAAAATTCACATACACATGTTTTGACTGAAACCCTAATTTTGGGTCAACTACCCAACGACCTAACTCACTCATTTTTTATGATTTTGAGATGGGACAAAGTGCATTGGAAAGTTTGAGATGTCTACTTAAATTGATATGTTGGACAAAATTTCATAATTCTAAAAGAAACACATGCGATAATACAAAACATTATAGGTCAGATAACAGTTGAAAAAATCAGATGTCCAACTTCAACTGCCCATAACTTTCTCATAAAAAATCCAAATGATGCAAAATTTATGTCCAAATTCATTTTATTGAAAAGATCTACAACTTTCATGTTGGAGGTTTTCTCATTTGAGGTTTTTTTAAGGGAGTCGCCAATTGAATTGACGCCTCATCTTAAAAATTACACATAGGCGCCAATTGGATTGGCTAGGGCAACCTGCCCTAGCCAGTCCAATTGGCGCCTATGTGTAATTTTTAAGAGGAGTCGTCAATTCAATTGACGCCTCCTCCTAAAAGTGGGGTAGATTGAGAATTTCGCTGAAAACTGAGGTATTTTGGGAATTTTTTCGAAAAACTGGGTTATCTCGGTAAAAAAACCGAATACGGGAGAAGATCTGCCTTGGGGGATGTAACAAGATTTCCAAATTCCTTTCCATCTTTTTAGCATTATGTGTCAATTGTTGATTGATTAAGTTCTCTTTTTGAAAAAATTGTTTTCTTTTGAGAACAGTGAGGGGAAGTTGTTTAGGAATTTAGGTTTAGTTTTTTTTTTTTAATAATTAATGAGAGTAATGATAATATATTTGTTTATTTATTTTATATTATTTTTAGAGTTTGTTTTTATGGTTTGTTTTACTTTTTAGTTATTAAGTGATTAGATTTTATTCTTGTTTCATATTTTATCAAAATACTTTTTTTTAAATAATAATAATAAAAAAATATGATAAAAATATTTTTAATAAAAAGAATATAGTCTTCTCCTATTTTTATTCATAAGATCCAAAAGAGATTTATTTTACTTTTACTTGTTGAGATTTATTTAATATTTAAAAAATAATAATGAATGATAATAAAATATAATATAGACGATAACTTTTGTTACAAAGTAAAAAATATATATGTTTAATCATTATTATCCTTAGATTTAAATTTGTATATACTTAATTTTATTTATATAATAAAAAGAAAAATATAAAAAGGTCCTAGTCTTTAAAAAAGATAGTAATAATAAGTGTGACTATTATGATCATTAATTTATTTTAATTGTGTTTAAAAAATAATAAATAAAAAAGAAAGAAAGGAAGGAAATAAATAGTATAAGTTAGTTTAATTGTTTTCTTTATTTATTATGGTTTTTTGTCCATATTTCTTTTCAGATCTAAAAAATATAATTACAACAAAAGGTAATAAAAATATAAAAAAGTAATAAATTTTTATTTTAAGTTTTTTTGGTAAAGTTTTTTTTTAAAAAGGATCTAAAAAAGAGAGGTATATTTATCCTTTATGTTTAGTTTTATTTCTGTTTACATTTTTTTTAACAAAAATACAAAAAAAAATCATTAAAGAAAATAAACAAAAAATATTAGTTTTGTTTTTCATTTACTTATTTAGATATGTTATTTAATTACGTTTTAATTTTATTTTATTTTGTTGTTTCTTTCTTTCATCAAAACAAAAAATAAATTTCTTATAAAATACAAAAAAATGACAGTTTTTTTAAGCATTCTATCTTAATTTTTGTGATTTATTTCTTGTAGCTCTGTTTATATTTTTAATGTTGGTTGTTTAATTTTATTTTTATTATTATTTGTTTTATTATATTTTTTATATTCCCCATTTAACAAGTGTATCCCGACCATTATCTGTAATTGTTTAATTGTCTTTATTGCTTTTATTTTTCATTAGCTAGAATAAAATAATTAATTAAATAGTAGACAAAAAAGAAAAATATAAAATCAGCCTTTTTATTTTAAATGAAAAAATAATAAACGTTCGACCCGATGTCGAGTCTTTTTTCTCAAGTCAAACCATTAACCATTTTCACTTCACTTCACTAACACCTCTAATCAATTTCAAAAAAAATTCAAATCATTTTTCGATAATCATCTTTATAACTTTCAACCATTCTCAATTCAAATCTCTTCAAACCATTTTCTTAAATAAAATCTGAAGAAAAAGATTACCCTAGATGAAATATCCAGTCGTAATCCCGAATATTAGGCCCAAGTTGTAAGAGCTTGCAAGCCATAAGTATTCGTCTTCTCTTCAAAACGCTCCAATATTCAAATCTTTTTTCTCAATAAAATCCAAAGAAAAAGATTACCCTGGATGGAATATCCAGTCGTAATCCCGGATATTAGACCCAAGTTGTAAGAGCTTGTAAGCCTTAAGTATTCGTCTTCCCTCTAAAAACACTTGTAAATATTCAAACCATCTTCTCAATAAAATTGAAAGAAAAAAATTACCTGGATGAAAGGTCCAGACATAGTCTTGAGTATTAGACCCAAGTTGTAAGAGCTTACAAGTCATAAATGCTCGTCTTTCAAGCCCAAAAATACATCTAACCGATCAAACTTTTTTCGCCGTCGTGCGATTGATAAAAAAAAACTTTTTCATAAATGAAAGACATCTTGTCTTAAGGTGATGTAAACACAATGCTTCGTCCATAATTGTTGAGTTGAGATAAGTGACGTTTTTCCGAATGTTGATTTGTAAATCCATTCGATGTGTGGTATATGTCTGCTCCTCATCTGTTTTGGCTAAAACAATGTTTTTTCGTCGATTAATACAATATAAGCTAAAATCGACCAACAAACAAATATTTTTCTATCCATAACTACGTAAGCCTTGAGTTCTCTATTGCACCCGAAGACACGTAGGACCAAGATTTGTAAATCTTGTCAGGCCCATTAATAAAAAACTTAGGTTTAGTCCCCTTTGTTGCAAAATCCAAAAACATTATTCTCTCTTCTATTCTTTCTTTTCCACCTAATAACTCGAGAAGCCTAACATTTCTAAGCTAACACTAACGCGCACAAATAACCTAATGGTTCCCGTTAAGTACAACAGACGTGAGGGGTGTTAATACCTTCCCCTTGCGTAATCGACTCCCGAACCTTGATTTGGTTGCGACGACCATAATCATTATCTTTCTTTCTTGGATTTTATCGATATTTCCCTTTTCCTTTTTAGGAATAAATAAAGTTCGGTGGCGACTCTATTCAGTCCATCATGCGAGCGTGCGATTGCGCTTTGCTAAGTCGTGTTCTCATTTTTCAAGGTGTGACAGATGGCGACTCTGCTGGGGACTGATGTTTCCCGAAGTGAGTCAAGCCTAGTTAGGTCGTTTGTGTGCCTTTGTTTGTTTACTTGTGTGGCTTTACTTTATTGCTTTTGCTATCTTTATTGTCATATTGATATAATATGATGTATTGGTTCCATTATGCTTTGGTACTTGGATACTCTGATTGCAAACGTTGTGGGAAAGACTTTTTACCCGAGTCTCGAGTAAAAACATAAGATAGGACGAGGTTGAGTAGTGCGGGTCTGCGAGATGAATTTCTCGTTGGGTCAATGCGAGAACCTTACTTAGAGTAGATCCTTGGGAGGATGTTGTCGCTCGACAAGTAAGTTGCCGTAAGCTTCAACATTTTCTTTAGGATCCATGACTCTGAGGACCATTTGTAGAAACTTAATCCTTTGTCCAACTAGGAAAGATGGTTACGTAGCGTGGGTCTGTGAGATGAATTTCTCGTTAGATCGATGCGAGAACCTCACTTAGAGTAGATTCTTTGGATGGAGTTGATGCCCGGCAAGTAAGTTGCCGCAGGCAGCAAACAGTCTAATGGATCCATGACTCTAGGAACTTTTTTTGAAACCTTATACCATACCTGGTGAGAACCATGTTCTATATGAAGCAATCAGACTTATCTATGCCTTAAGCCTATTAAACTTATACAAAAATGCATCACAGTCATCCACATACATTGCATCAACATCATAAAAAGCATTCTATGTTGGAGAAAGGGGGTTTCAAAGGTTTTACCATGATATTCTTGTAAGATTTAGCTCTGAAGTTCAAGAAAAAAGGAAATTGGAATGCATTTTCTATGTTGTGTTGGCTTTATTGATCCATGGGATTGTGCTCTTCCCAAACGTTGAAAAGTTTGGGGATCATGTAGTCGTAGAAGTGTTTCTCTCTGGCAATCCTGTACCATTTCTCTTAGCTGACATTTACCATGCCCTTCACGCTCGACATGAAAAGAGGGGTGGAACTTTGTTCTTCTGTGCTCCTTTGCTTTATACTTGGTTCATGCAACATATGCCCGAAAAAGGCCCTTTTATGGCAAAGGAACTTAAATCTCCTCAAAGACTAGCTTCTCTCACTACAAGTTCCATCAGATGGTATATCCGAGAGTGGGAAACCCCAGACATCATTGTCAGTTGTGGGGAATTTTCTAATGTGTCGTTGTTAGGTACTAAGGGTTGCATCAATTATAACCCTATGTTATCTCGAATGGAACACAGCTACTCCATGGATGGTCCTCCCGAAGCAAAGGACTTACATCCATTTGTGCTCTTTGACATCCAAGCAAGTAATCCTGATGTAAGAGTGATCCGAAAGGCATGGTTGAAGATTGGTAGGAAGGGTAAAGAGTTTGGAAAAAGAAACACTCTTGTCAAAGAACCTTACACTCGATGGGTGAAAGAAAGAGTTGAAGAAATCCATTTGCCATTTATCTTTAATGCTTCAGCTTTTCCTAAAATTCCTGAGCCAAAGCCCATACTCCCTGAGGACATGGAGAAACTCGCTGCTAAGGTTAAGGAGCTCGAGTTGGAGAATACCGAATTACGGATTCAGATGAACCGAGCTATCTTGGAAAACCAAAATTTGAAGGATGAACGTAAGGGGAAAGCCCAAGAACTTGAGGATAGTAACAAGAGAGCCAGGCTATTGGAAGACCAAAAGGACGATCTTGATCATATCCTTATAGGTTCCACATCAGTGATCCAGACCAGAAAGGAAGAGCTCAAGAAAGCTGAATATAGAATTTGTGAGTTAGGAAGGATGTTGGATAGGTCTCTTATGTAAAAGAAAGAAATTAAGCTCGACCTTGAGGCACAGATCCGTGAACTGAAGGACACTCTGAAGAAATGCAAAGAAAAGTTGTCCCGCGAGATACTCTAAAAGGAAGAAGCTGAAAGAAACTGTCACCACCTTAAATACCAGTTGGAAGAGGATAATAGGAGGTTTGCAGTGTTGGAAAGCCAAGAAGGTGATGCAACCTACTTGCTCCTAAAGAATGATTGTGTGTATTGGAAAAGGATGTATAGAGAGGCTAGGGAAACCTTAGATGAAGATCAGCAGGTCATCAAGAAACTCCAAGAGCTCTATGTTGAATGGAATGGAAAATTCCGCAACTTAGCTAGATTTGTTAACCTCAACATGTTGGAACTCTAAAAAAAACTCCAAGAAGCTGATTGGTGTATGTGTCCAGAAAACACACCTCCTCAAGTTTTCAATTTCGTCAAGTTTTGCAAGAAAATAGTGAAGGAGCTCACCACAGATCTTGCTACGATCATAAGAGTTAAGACGAAGCTTAAGTTTACTTGTACTTGAATCTGAATTATTGGTGTTTGAATATTTTGTATTTGAATTTGAATCATTTGTACTTGAAGTTAAACCATTTTGTATCCGAATTTGATTTTAATTAATGGAAGTTGTCATTTTGGGCCTCAATCATTACGTTTTATTCTTATTTAATATATTCTAACATTGAATAAATAATAAGGATAACTAAGAGCTTTGCACAAAATGCACCCATAACATACATTCATGTCATTCTTCAAACAAAAAAACTCATTGTTGTGTCTTCTTCAGTTCCACACTGAGTCCTCAACACCACTACAACACCAGAGCCAGCGCTCGTCAAAGAATGGCGGATCAAGAACAAGAATTGGAGAGAGTAAGCTCAGAACTTGAAGACCTATGAGGAAACATGGGTCAAGTCATGGAGATACTACAAGTCATTAAGGCCAAGTTTGACACCCAAATGACAGTCGTTTCAGAAGTCACCGGTTCTACGATTGAACCCCAACCTGCAAGGATGTTTCCTACCACTTGGCCAGTCTACGGTTTACCTCCCCACTTCATACCTCCAGTTGAAGGCGCCTCTAGTTTTGTACAATCCACTCAGCAAACGGTTCCTCTACCAACTATCAATGAAACTCATCTCGTGGTCCACACGTTTGCAGCACCCCTTGTCCATGCACACGAGCAACCTTATTTTGAAGATCAACGACATGCTCCAGATTTTTTTGACGAATATGATGAAAGGCATGAAGACATAAGAGGAATGAAAGAGAATTTCCAGATTCTTGAGAAAAGGTTAAGGGCTATGGAAGGTGACCAAGTCTTTGGTGCTGCTGCTAGGGAGATGTGCTTAGTGTCTGGTCTTGTGATCCCCGCAAAATTCAAGACCCCAGATTTCGATAGGTACGAGGGCCACTCATGTCCTAAAAGTCACCTTATTATGTACTATCGAAAAATGGTTGCGCACGTAGAGGACGATAAACTTATGATACATTGCTTTCATGACAGCTTGAGGGGTTCTCCCTCTAAGTGGTACTTAAGCCTTGATCAAAGTAAAATTCGCTATTTCCAAGACTTATCTGATGCTTTCATCCAGCATTATAAGTATAACATGGATATGGCCCCAGATAGAAGGCAATTGCTCAACATGTCCCAGAAAGATAACGAGTCTTCTAAGAAATACGCACAACGATGGAGGGAAGTGGCCTCGCAAGTCAAACCACCCCTTGTTGAGAAGGAGTTAGCAGATTGGTTCATGGATACGGTAAAACCTATGTTCTATGAAAGGATGGTGAGTAGTGTATCGGCAAGCTTCTCTGACTTGGTTGTCGTGGGCATAAAAGTCGAGCTTGGATTGAAGAATGGAAAAATGATAACCACCACTGAAACATCTGGTAATAATGTCAAAAAGTTTTCCGGAGGTTTTCAAAGAAAGAAAGAGGGTGAAACAAATGCAGTGCCAATCAGTTAAAGAAGGAGTTACTCGTGGAAGAAGCAACATCAATTTGCTCAACAACAACCAACTTATCCAATGCAGTATATTTAGCAATCGTATGTGGCAGTAGCCACACCAACTTTCAACCAATCACAAGCTCCTGCCTATCAACTTGTTCAACAAGCACCAGTATACCAGCAAGCACCTACGACACCCGCTTATCAACAACCAAGGGCACAGGCTCCACGTCCACAAAATCTTCCATATTAAAATAGGGTACAAAGAGGTAGACCTCATTTCGCTTCAATCCCTATGACGTACACTGAGTTATACCCACCGTTGCTGCAGAAAGGGTTGGTGACTCCCAGACCTTTGGGTCCCCCACCAAATCCTTTACCCCCATGTTACAATCAAGATGCCCATTGTCCTTTCCATGAGGGTGCCCCTGGGCATGATTTAAAGGGATGTTATGCTTTTAAGCATATTGTGCGAGAGCTGGTTGAGAAGAAGATCCTTTCATTCCGAGATGTTGGACCCAACGTAAAAAGTAACCCTCTGCCGGCGCATGGTGATGTTAATGACATTGAGGATGTTTCTGATGTTTGTATAATAAAAAATGTTGAGGATGTGAAAACTCCGTTGCTAGCACTCCATGCAAAATTGGTGGGAGCTAGTTTGATTGATGCCTGTCACAACAACTGTAAAGAATGTGTTGTTTATCCAAGGGGATGTAAAGTGGTACGAACTGATATTCAAAACTTGATGGATCAAGGTGTTTTACAAGTTTGTGGTCCTGCAACAAACGAGGAAATTTCAGTCATTGAACCCTTTTTCAATCTTCCAGAGCCTGTTGAGATAACTTATCAAAGAAAAGATGTTGTTCATCCATCACCTATGGTAGTTTATATGCCTACCCCTTTTCCCTTCGAAAGCACCAAGGAGGTGCCTTGGAAATATGACATAACTATGGTAGATGGAGTGATAGATGAAGAACCCAAAGATGTTGAAGGTGAGAAAAGCTTAGAGAATGTTGACACCAATATCACTAACATTGCAGAATGACCCGCAACGGTCGGATTTATACTCCCGATGTCAATATAATCCCTCAAGAACCAACAAGGGAAGCTACAATTGCAAATCCTGCCCCAGAGTATGGAGGGGTACAACCGGCAATGCAATCATATGAAGCGATTGAATTTCTAAAAATGATAAAGAAAAGTGACTACAAGATAGTCGATCAGTTACATCAAACACCGTAAAAAATATCTATCTTGTCCTTGCTTCTGAATTCCTAAGCTCATAGAGAGGCCCTACTGAAAGTGCTTGTTCAAGCTCATGTTATTCAGGATATAACGGTTGGCCAATTCAATGGGGTGGTTGCCAATATCACAGCTTGCAACACTCTAAGTTTCAGCAATGAAGAGCTACCCAAGGAAGGGCAGAATCACAACCGCGCCTTACATGTATCCATAAAGTGCCAAGAAGATGCTCTGCCAGGGCCTTAGTTAACACTAGATCGTCCCTCAATGATCTACCAAAGAGGGCGCTTGCTAAATTATCTTACCAAGGTTAGGAAATGAAACCTAGTACACTTGTGGTAAAAGCATTTGACGGTTCCCGGAGGACAGTAGTTGGGGAGGTAGAGCTACCAATCCAAATCGGACCACATGTATTCCCCATCAATCTCCAAGTCATGGACATAAATCCCGCTTATAGCTTCCTTTTGGGACGTCCGTGGATACATGCTGCTGGGGCAGTGACTTCTACTTTGCATCAGAAAATGAAGTTTGTCGTCAATGACAAGCTCGTCATTGTCTCGGGTGAAGAAGATTTTATCATTAGTCAACTCTCCTCTTTCCGTTATATCGAGGCTGATGAAGATGCCTTAGAGAATTCTTTCCAAGCACTTGAAATATCCAATGCCACACTTGCGGAAGTAAAGGATCCTGTTGAGAAAACCAGTTTGTCGTTCGCCTCTTTGAATAGTGCAAAGTCAGCAGTTGAAAGTGGAGGCCCTACAGGTTGGGGGCAAGTCATCAATGTCAGCGAGAAAAATGATCGTTTCGGTTTGGGGTACAAACTTTCTACTAAGGAAGGAGCCTCGGTCCCTGCAAAGGACCGCATACGGAGCATACAAGAAGTTTTCCTAAGCACATGATTTATCCATGGGGATCAAGTTGGTGCAGTTGAACACGGCACTGAAGATGAAGAAGCATCAAATTTGATATACCATTGTGAAGCAGCCTTAACAAATTGGGAGGCAGTTGAGATTCTAGAAGTTTTTCCCGTTTCAAAGTAATTGTGTTTCTTTTTGTTTTTCAAAATCCTTAGCTCTGCCCAAGGATAACGAATCATTTGTAGGGCCACTTTAAATTTCAAAATCATTATGACAAATAAAGAGCATTTTGTTCAAATTCTTATCGTTCATTTATTTATTTTCCTTCCTTAAAATGGCAATCTTTTCAAAAACTACAAAAATATTTTTTATTTCTTTTGCATTTTTATTTCACTTTTCTAAAAAACCATCATTTAAAAAACACACAGAATAATCAATAAACCAGTTGAATTCGATGACCCCACTACTTCCTATAACTTTGAATTCCCCATCTACCAAGCGGTAGAGGATAGTGAGGAAGATTGTGATTTCCCTGAAGAAATGGCAAGGCTGCTCGAGCACGAGTCAAAGGCCCTCCATCCGCATCAAGAACCGGTGGAGACAATCAACCTTGGAACTGAGGAAGAGAAGAAAGAGGTCAAAGTTGGGACTACACTTGGGTCAAGCATCAAAGAAAGATTGATCCAGTTGTTACAAGAATATGTAGATGTATTTGCATGGTCATACCAAGATATGCTAGGTTTAGATACTGATATTGTTGTCCACAAGCTGCCACTACAACCAGATTGCCCACCGGTGAAGCAGAAGCTCCGAAGAGCAAGACCCGACATGGCTCTAAAGATTTGTGACGAGGTGAAACGTTAATTTGATGCCGGTTTTCTAGCAGTTGCGAAGTACCCTCAATGGGTAGCTAATATTGTACCAGTACCCAAAAAGGATGGCAATGTTAGGATGTGTGTTGATTACAGGGATCTAAACAAAGCTAGTCCAAAGGACGATTTCCCCCTGCCACATATTGACACTCTAGTAGACAACACTACTAAGTTCACAGTCTTCTCCTTTATGGACGGATTCTCGGGTTATAATCAAATTAAGATGGCTCCAGAAGACATGGAAAATACCACATTCATCACCCCTTGGGGAACATTTTGCTACAAGGTAATGTCATTTGGTCTTAAAAATGTCGGGGCAACTTACCAAAAAGAAATGGTCACTCCTTTCCATGATATGATGCACAAGGAAATTGAGGTTTATGTCGATGATATGATCACAAAATCCCAAAGTGAAGAGGATCATATAGATCACTTGCAAAAGCTATTTGGGCGTCTCCGAAAATTCCGACTACGGCTGAATCCTGCTAAATGCACCTTTTGTGTCCGATCTGGAAAGTTGCTTGGTTTCATTGTTAGTCAACACGGAATTGAGGTAGATCCAGACAAGGTTAGAGCAATACAAGAAATTCCTGCTCCAAGTACAGAGAAAGAAGTTAGAGGATTCCTAGGACGTTTGAACTATATCTCTAGGTTTATATCTCATATGACTGCTACGTGTGAACCTGTATTCAAGTTACTTAGAAAAGATTAAGCAGTTGAATGGAACTCTGACTGCCAAAGGGCTTTTGAGAAGATCGGACAATACCTGCAAGATCCCCCTATTCTAATTCCACCTGTTCAGGGGAAGCCACTCTTTATGTATTTGACTGTGCTTGAAAAGTCGATGGGATGCGTGTTGGGACAACATGATGAAATCGGCCGATAAGAACATGCCATCTACTATCTGAGCAAGAAGTTTACTGATTGTGAAACTCGATATTCACTCTTGGAGAAAACTTTTTGTGCTTTAGCATGGGCCGCTCTCCGTCTAAGGCAGTACATGATTTGTCACACTACTTTGTTGATCTAAAAAATGGATCCAATAAAGTATATCTTTGAAAAGCCTACTTTAACTAGGATACTCGCCCGTTGGCAGATGTTACTGTCTGAGTATGACATCCAATATGTATCCCAGAAAGCCATTAAAGGAAGTGTGTTATCTGATTACCTGGCAAACCAGCCCGTTAAAGACTACCAGAAATTTGACTTCCCTGATGAAGACATTATGATAGTAAAAGATTGTGAAATCCCAGGACCTGATGAAGGACCAGAATCTGAATCTCGGTGGAAGCTCATGTTCGATGGTTCCTCCAATTACATGGGGCATGGAGTAGGAGCTGTTCTATTGAATCCGAATGGTGGATACACTCCTTTCATAGCAAGGTTGTGTTTTGATTGCACAAACAATATAACAGAGTATGAGGCGTGCATCCTAGGCATCGAAGCAGCAATTGACCTCCGAATTGAAATCCTCGAAGTATGTGGAGACTCAGCCTTGGTGATATACCAAGTCAAGGGCGAATGGGAAACCCGTGATACCAAGTTGATCCCATATCGTGCCTATGTCATGGAGCTAATAAAATACTTTGACGAAATCACTTTTCGTCATATCCCGAGGACTGAGAATCAAATAGTTGATGATTTGGCTATGTTAGCTTCAATGTACCAAGTTAGATTCCAGAATGAAGCGCCTCTCATTCAGATAGAGCAGAAAGTTGAGCTTGCCTACTGTCAGTTGATTGAAGAGGAAGCCGATGGTAAACCTTAGTTTCACGACATCAAATGCTTTTTTCAAAACCAAGAATATCCAACAGATGCAACAACCCTTGACAAGAAAATGTTAAGGAAATTGGCATCCAAATTCTTCTTAAGCAATGGTGTGTTATACAAGAGAAACCACGACATGATTTTTCTCAGATGCGTGGATGGACATGAAGCGGACATGCTGATCAAGGAGATTCATGAAGGATCCTTTGAAACTCATGCCAACGGGCATGCCATGGCCAAGAAGATTTTGAGAGCTGGTTACTATTGGTTGACCATGGAATCTGATTGCTTCAATTATGCCAGAAAATGTCATAAATGCCAAATCTATGCCGACAAGGTACACGTGCCTCCGACCCTACTAAATATTTCGACATCACCTTAGCCTTTCTCAATGTGGGGCATCGATATGATTGGCACCATCGAGCCTAAAACCTCCAACGGTCACCGTTTCATCCTGGTTGCCATGGATTACTTTACCAAATGGGTAGAAGCTTCCTCTTATGCTAATGTGACAAAACAAGTGGTTGCACGGTTCCTTAAAAAGGAGATTATTTGTCGATATGGAGTTCCAAGCCGAATCATTACATACAATGGGACGAATCTGAATAATAAGACAATGAAAGAATTATGCGAAAGCTTCAAGATTGAGCACCATAACTCTTCACCATATCGTCCAAAGATGAATAGAGTTGTTGAAGCCGCTAATAAAAACATCAATAAGATCCTGCAGAAAATGGTGAAAACCTATAAGGATTGGCATGAAATGCTACCCTTCGCACTGCATGGATACCGGACTTCCGTTCACACTTCAACAGGGGAAACTCCAGTTTCTTTAGTATATGGGATGGAAGCAGTTCTCCCAATTGAAATGGAGATACCTTCAATGAGAATCTTGATGGAAACCAAGCTAGAAGATGCTGAATGGATCCAAAACAGATTTGATCAGTTAAACCTCATAGATGAGAAGCGAATGACTTCTTTGTGCCATGGACATTTATACCAGAAATGGCTCAAGAGGGCCTTTGACAAGAAAGTACGTGTTCGGGAATTCAGAGAAGGAGACCTCGTGCTCAAGAAGATCTTATCAATACACAAGGACTCACGTGGGAAGTGGACTCCCAATTATGAAGGCCCATATGTTGTGAAGAAAGCCTTCTCCGGAGGTGCCTTGATTCTCACAACTATGGATGATGAAGAGCTCTCACACCCCGTGAACTCAGATGCAGTTAAAAAATACTATGCCTAATAAAAACCCGCTAAGTCGAAAACCTGAAAAGGCGATTTAGGCAAAAAAGGGGTATCCCGGTGGATCGAAAACCCGAAGGGGTGATCCAGGCAGAAGTTAGGGATGAATAAAAAATGATAGCTCGCTAAGTTGAAAACCTGAAAGGGCAACTTAGGCAAAAAAAAAAGAGCGTCCAGGTGGATTGAAAACCCGAAAGGGCGATCCAAGCAAAAGTTAGGGGCAAAGGCATAAACTGCATCAGTTGTTACTGATTGACACAGAAGAATCCGAGGCGGGAGATCAATCCAGTTACTCCCCTTAGAAGCAAGGTTTTGGGGAATCATATCTATTAGGGATATTAGTGGTCACTGAATTCAACGTAAACCTTTCCTTATTGCCATTTTCAAAATTGTAACATTCCATGGAGCTATGTCATTTGTGTGCTACCATTCTTGAATAAAGTACAAGTTTTGTCTATTAATCATTGTTAATTGTGTTCTTCTATGTTTTTCTTTGTTATGCAAAGCGTCATTTATTTGTTAATGATGAAAATTTAAAACTTGAAAAGAATTAAAAACTTATTGAAAAGAAACAAAATTGCTTTGATGTACGTGAAAATCAAGAGAAAATCATTTGTTATCCTGAAAGTCTCAAGGTTGCATAAATACTCCTGGATCACCAACAAAAATCTCCATGGGACACAACTTATTAATTCTCTGGAAGGATGACCCTTTGGTTAGTTGTAATTGTCAATCTTGATAGATTCTCCTCTGAATACGCCTATTACTTGTACGGGTTTGGGTTATTGGTGTTGAGGAATCATAATCTCTATAAACAGTCCCTACAAACTCCGAGTCTGCCTATTGTCAGCATTTCATATCATGATCATTCATATATCATGCATAAAAAAATTCAAATCATGCATGATTCAAAATGTAATTTGTACTCATTTGTGTTGCCCCTTCGGTCTCGTCGTTGATTGTTATCCCTTGACCCAAAGACTATTTGTCGCTAGCACTCCATCCAAAGTCCAATCATCATTGGCATCCCGTAAGGTCCAGTTGTCACTGGTGTTATCTCCAATCTGATTGTCATTGGTATGTCAAGTTTAGTTGTCACTGATATCTTATCAGAAATCCAATTGTTATTTGGTACCCTTAAAATCTAGTTGTCACTAGTATCATTTCAAGAGTTCAATTGTCATTGGCATCTTCAAAATTTAGTTTTTACTGGCATTATCATCAAAAATCTAGTGGTTACTAGTATCTTTTCAAAATCCCATGGTCATTGGGGTTTATCTAGAGTCCAGTAGTAATTGGTACTTTGGTCTTAAAAACCAATTGTTGTTGGCTTTCTCTAAAAGTCTAGTTATAACTGGCACTCTGTTTGAAAATCCAATCGTAATTGGTACCTGAAGTTTAGTTTTTGCCAACATCATTTAAAGTTCAATTGAAGTTGTCACCAATCCGTTAGAAGCTGGTTGTAATCCATTGCTTAGGGTCTAAGTCCAATTGTTGGCATATACAGAGAGTTTTATTATCCTGTTTTCCTGATGGTTCCTAGAAAGTCATCAGTGACTCTTAAGGAATTCCCAGAAGCTTGGATGTTATTCTTGTTAAAAACTCCAATGATGTTTGATTTTTGATTGATTTCTTTGTAAAGAATCCTCATACCCTTTTTGCATGGATGATCTTCTCATAAGAAGACTCCTAATCTAGTTCGTGTGGATGATTTTCTAGTAAGAAAACTCCAATATGTTATATGGATAATCTTCTCGTAAGAAGACTCCCGTCTATTTTTTGTTTTGGATAAATTTTATGTTAGAAATCTCCAAAGTCTTTGATTGGATATATTTCTTATAAGAGATCCCCAGAATTGTCAAAAGTATTCTAAAGGGTTAGATAATGTCTGAACTTATTTGATAAAACATACTTTGAATATTTCTTATGAGAAATCTTAAGAACTGTCAAATACATTCAAAAGTGTTAGGTCACGTCTGGACCTATTGATAAATTGTACTTTGGATGTTCCCTAGTGTCTTTTCCCTAGCAAATTGTCATCCCCAATGAGTCTCCACCCATTGCCTTTGACATTTTCTATGAAATACCGCTACCGTATTCCCATCATTCCCCACAGGTTTGTCCATCATTCATCATAAAAATCACGCTAGGGTTCATCATATCCCGAGCAAACCAAAAAGAGATCCTTCAGCTCATAGCACGACATGTCATCACATCTAGCGGCAGAATTTGGGTCTTAGGTATTTAAATACCTTTCACCCTGATTCCATGATGATTGTCATCACTCATGTTATTTGGTGAAGATATTTAAATAGGGGCAACCGTCATACCCTAAATTTTCCCCCGCCCAATTCATCTACATGCATCCATTGATATTCAATCGTTTGTAGCCACTCATTTATGCCTCATTCATCAACATCCCAATATCTGAATTGATTCATTATGACCATTCCATCTGGCCATAAAAAATTCTTTTTTGTGCATAAGTCAGGACTAATATGCATTATAATTGATGTGTTTGATCTAACCAATCCATACATTCATCAGTTCATTACATATCCATAATCATGATTTCCCATTAGGTTTCCTATTTAGAACCACATCATTATGCATTCATGCATATATAATCATACACTATGTTCATTCGTAAATTTATGTTTCCATACCTTTTTCTATTACATGTCCACATGTGTTCATTAGACTTGTTTCACATGGAATGCTTGTTAGCATGGATGTTTAGAATTGGTTTGGAATTACATCAAGTTTGACTTTTTATGTTTAGAGCTTTACCTTTGCATTTTTTAAGAGAAATTTATAATAGTTGTGCCATGTTTTTTTTAGGTCCTTAATTGTGTCATGTCATTTTTTTTAAATTTAAGCAAGTTTCTTGTGTGCTAACTTTTAGATACCCAAAAGTGCTTATTTGAGCTATCAATTAAGGGTATCTTTCACTCTATTTCCTTGCTAAATTGTCAAAACCACCTTTGTTTTAACATGAAATGCAATACATTGATAAACGATCTTGGTACCTTTGATTTGTGTGTTATTGTGCAGGAAGAAGGCATGAAATAATTGAAAATGAAGACACAAGAAAGTTGGCAAAGGAACCAAAGAAATCAAGCATTCATCAGCCTGCTCGCTAGGCGAGGGCTGTGGCGAAGCACTCGCTAGGCGAGCGCCCAGCGAAAAGCTCCAGTAAAATATCAATAAATTCGCTAGGCGAGCTGCTAGCGAAGGTGGTAGCGAGTTCGTTCTGTTTTGGTGAAAATCGCAGCCAGCACTCACTCGCTAGGCGAGGCTCTAGCGAGTCCCCAGCGAGCATTCCAGTAGCAAAACCTCTCAACCTCGCTGGGGCGAAGGTTGAAGCGTGTCCTTCGCTAGGCGAAGGTTTGTTCGCTAGACGAACATGACAGTCTGAGATAGACTGTGTCTCTGGGCGCAGGTGCCTCAGGTGCCTCAATTAGACCCTCGCTAGGCGAGCCATTTTGCTCGCCTAGCGAGCATGACAGCCCAGTACAGCTCTATAAGTAGCAAGTGCCACTTTTGAGAGCCATACCTTAGTTTTACCTAATTTTTCCACTTTTGTACTTTCTTAGAGATATTTTACAGCATTGTTCTTGGGGGATTTTATGCCCTAGATTTCATTTCTCTTCATCTTGTAACCATTTTTTACAAAAAGAAGGTGGATTCCCATCCAATCTCGATTATCCGACTTGGATGTTGATCAACCTTCTTCCGAAACTTGCCGACCAAGCTACCATGAAAATGAGTAGCTAAGTCATCCATTTGTCAAGGTTAGATGTAGGTGATTACTAGCTTTGTGTGTAAATGTAAGGATCTTCATGTGTAAACTCTTTAATGGTGAATATATGATGAAAACTTTGTTTCTATTTAAAACTCTTTGTGTTGGTTTATGATCGAGAGATGTTTACCAACTCTTGACCTAGGTTTTCATCCAATCTTGTTTATTAGCTAGAGATAGTAATGAATGATTTTGTTCACCATAAGGTTGAACCAAAAAGTTGTCATTTTGATAGATTGTGTTCGAGAGAAACAATGGATCAAAATGGGAAAACTCACAATGTGTGTTCGAGAGAAACATATTGGGAGGACTTTGTGAAATGATTTATCATCTAAAGGAGTTTATAAGATTGTTGACCGAACAAATACATGCAAAGTGATCATCGAACCCTAACTTTGGAAATATTTCTCATTTATTCAAACCAAAACTTTTACCGCAATTTATTACCTTTTTATACAAGATAACGTGACAACCAACCAAAACCTTATTGTTACTTAAGCTAAGATTAATACAACCATCGAACGGCGGTGATATCTTACAATCTCTGTGGATACGATAACAAAAACCCGACACGTAAATTTACAACTAACACTAACTAGAAGTGGTAGTAGTAGTTTCTGTTTCTTTCAAAAGTTCAAATTAAATCATGGATTAAGAAGTAATTATAGTTTTTTATTTAAATTAAATAAATCTAGTTTTTGTAGCATTTCCATAAGAATTGACATTATAACTTTTTTTCTTTTTAAAAGAAAATGTTTTGCTTTCTTGATTACATTTTAAAAATTATAATAGTTGTTATAGTTTTATAATACTTTTTTCACATTATATTACAAAGCATTGAAAATTAAAAAATTATATTACATTTAAATTGGCATTTGCATTAAGTTTCATATAATTTATTACAAAAAAATTAAAAAATCAATTACAACAAAAAAGAGTTTTGTCTTGTCCTTTGAGGGGTCCCTTTCCACCAACCTTGTCCTTTTGTCCTGCAAGTTTTAGAGCAAAGCTAACATCAAAACCACTATCAAATAAGAGTCAAATAGATAAAGCAACAGAGTTCTTCATAATTAAGTCATCTGATACAAACCTTACACCAAATGGATATCTCTCTCTGCACCAAGCTAAAATAATTTTGTTTCCTTCCCTTTCCATCATCCTAACAGCTCATATCAAACCCTATTTTCCCATATAAAATCACACAAATAACAGCAACCCAAAAAAATGATGAATAATAACCATAGCTTCTACCTCTAACAATTTTTCTATTGATATAGAAAAACCTACACTAAGCCAACAAGAACACATAGATTTTACACTAAAAGAAAAAACCTAACAAACATCCCACAGATATACATAATAAAAAATCCTAGTCACTAGAGAAGTTCATAGAAGAGCACACCATACGACCAACCTACTCACTCTCAAACAAGCCGATTCATCATCATTTTTGGACGAAATCGTGGGTTGAAAGAAAATTGTAAAGTAGAGGGAGATTCGAATACAAGCAAGGAGAAGAAGAGAGCATATTGTGTCTCACAAATCCGTTATCATCTATTCGAGGTAGTCTCGTCTTCTCCATTTTCAATCTATTTTACTCCATTGTTGTGTTGTATAGATACCAATACACATTGTATTTTGTTTACTGATTGATGAATGTTTAGATCTAAGTAATCCATGTTTGGATGTTTGGACTTGACACTGCGTTTTAGGGGAACGAAAGAGAAGATATTCTATCTCTCTCAGTTTATTTTTTTTTCTTTTCCACTTTTTACTTAAGTTTGTCTGCTTTTTTTTTTATGATGGAAGGCTTTTAATGAAATTTAAAAAATATATTTGTTCTCTTTCCATCTTTCTAGCATTATGTGTCAATTGCTGATTGATTAGGTTCTCTTTTTGAAAAAATTGTTTTCTTTTGGGAACAGTGAGGGGCAGTTGTTTAGGAATTTAGGTTTAGTTTTTTTAATAATTAATGAGAGTAATGATAATATATTTGTTTATTTATTTTATATTATTTTTAGAGTTTGTTTTTCTGTTTTGTTTTACTTTTTAGTTATTAAGTGATTAGATTTTATTCTTGTTTCATATTTTATCAAAATATTTTTTTTAAACAATAATAAAAAAAAAATATGATAAAAATATTTTTAAAAAAAAGAATATAGTCTTCTCCTATTTTTATTCATAAGATCCAAAAGAGATTTATTTTACTTTTACTTGTTAAGATTTATTTAATATTTAAAAAATAATAATGAATGATAATAAAATATAATAAAGATGATAACTTTTATTACAAAGTAAAAAAAATACATGTTTAATCATTATTATCCTTAGATTTAAATTTGTATATACTTAGTTTTATTTATATAATAAAAAGAAAAATATAAAAAGGTCCTAGTGTTTAAAAGAAAATAGTAATAATAAGTGTGACTATTATGATCATTAATTTGTTTTAATTGTGTTTAAAAAAATAATAAATAAAAAAGAAAGAAAGGAAACAAATCATATAAGTTAGTTTAATTGTTTTCTTTATTTATTATGGTTTTTTGTCCATATTTCTTTTCAGATCTAAAAAATATAATTACAAAAAATGGTAATAAAAATATAAAAAAGTAATAAGTTTTTATTTTAAATTTTTTTGGTAAAGTTTTTTTAAAAAAAGATCTAAAAAAGAGAGGTATATTTATCCTTTATGTTTAGTTTTATTTCTTTTCAGATCCTTTATGTATATTTACAAAAAAAATTATTAAAGAAAATAATAAAAAATATTAGTTTTGTTTTTCATTTACTTATTTAGATATGTTATTTAATTAGGTTTTAATTTTATTTTATTTTGTTGTTTCTTTCTTTCATCAAAACAAAAAATAAATTTCTTATAAAATACAAAAAAATGACAGTTTTTTTTAAGCATTATATCTTAATTTTTGTGATTTATTTCCTGTTGCTCTGTTTATATTTATTTATGTTGGTTGTATAATTTTATTTTTATTATTATCTGTTTTATTATATTTTTTATATTCCCCATTTGACAAGTGTATCCCCCACCATTATTTGTAATTGTTTAATCATCTTTATTGCTTTTATTTTTCATTAACTAGAATAAAATAATTAATTAAATAGTAGACAAAAAAGAAAAATATAAAATCAACCTTTTTTTTAAATGAAAAAAATAATAAACGTTCGACCCGATGTTGAGTCTTTTTTCTCAAGTCAAACCATTAACCATTTTCACTTCACTTCACTAACACCTCTAATCAATTTTTTTAAAAAAATCAAATCATTTTTCGACAATCATCTTCATAACTTTTAACTATTCTCAATTCAAATCTCTTCAAACCATTTTCTTAAATAAAATCTGAAGAAAAAGATTACCCTGGATGAAATATCCAGTCGTAATCTCGAATGTTAGGCCTAAGTTGTAAGAGCTTGCAAGCCATAAGTATTTGTGTTCTCTTCAAAACACTCCAATATTCAAATCTTTTTTCTCAATAAAATCCAAAGAAAAAGATTACCCTGGATGGAATATCCAGTCATAATTCCGGATATTAGACCCAAGTTGTAAGAGCTTGTAAGCCTTAAGTATTCGTCTTCCCTCTAAAAACACTTGTAAATATTTAAACCATCTTCTCAATAAAATTGAAAGAAAAAGATTACCTGGATGAAAGGTCCAGACATAGTCCTGAGTATTAGACTCAAGTTGTAAGAGCTTGTAAGTCATAAATACTTGTCTTTCAAGCCCAAAAATACATCTAACCGATCAAACTTTTTTCGCCGTCGTGCGATTGATAAAAAAAAACCTTTTCATAAATGAAAGACATCTTGTCTTAAGGTGATGTAAACACATTGCTTCGTCCATAATTGTTGAGTTGAGATAAGTGGCATTTCTCCGAATGTTGATTTGTAAATCCATTCGATGTGTGGTATATGTCTGCTCCTCATCTGTTTTGGGTAAAACAATGCTTTTTCGTCGATTAATACAACATAAGCTAAAATTGACCAACAACCAAACATTTTTTTACCCAAAACTACGTAAGCCTTGAGTTCTCTATTGCACCCGGAGATACGTAGGAGCATGATTTGTAAATCTTATCAGACCCATTAATAAAAAACTTAGGTTTAGTCCCCTTTGTTGCAAAATCCAAAAACATTCTTCTCTCTTCTATTCTTTCTTTTCCACCTAATAACTCGAGAAGCCTAACATTTCTAAGATAGCACTGACGCGCATAAATAACCTAATGGTTCCCGTTGAGTACAACGGACGTGATGGGTGCTAATACCTTCCCCTTGCATAATCGACTCCCGAATCCTGATTTGGTTGCGACGACCATAATCATTGTCGTTCTTTCTCGGGTTCTATCGATATTTCCCTTTTCCTTTTTAGGAATAAATAAAGTTCGGTAGCGACTCTGTTCAGTCCATCATGCGAGCGTGCGATTGCGCTTTGCTAAGTCGTGTTCTCATTTTTCGAGGTGCGACAATATGGATATTTAGGGCCCCTTATCCACACCATCTATGATGGTAGATATATATTTTCTAACTGTTGTGGATGATAAATGTAGGTTCACTGGGTTATTTCTTATGAGATTGAAATCTGAAGCATCATCCATCATCAAAACATTTATGTTAATTATCAAAACTAAATTCAACATAACTGTTAAATGCATTAGGCATGATAATGGTTATGAATTCATCCTCAAATATCTTTACAAACAATTTGGCATTATGCATCAAACATCTCGTGTTGGCACTCCTCAATAAAATGGCATTTTTGAAAGGAAGCACCAACACATTTTAGCTATCACTCAAGCTATCTTATTTCAAGCTCAATTGCCTCATTTTTTTTGGGTTCATGTTGTTGGTCATGCACTTCACATCTTTAATAGTTTTACTACCATTTTGTTGAAACACAAGTCACATTATCAAATTTTGTATAATAGATTACCTGACATTACCAACTTAAGAGTTTTGGCTCATTATGCTTTTCCTATACTTTTAAAGCTAATAGAAAGAAGCTAAATTCTAGATCTAGAAAATGCATCTACTTAGGGTATAAACCTATGATCAAATCACATATTTTGTTTGATTTATATTGTCAAAAGAATTTTTTGTCAAGAGATGTATCCTTCTTTGTGAAGGAGAAGGGCGATCCAAAACGCAGCAGAATTTAAAATTTCTCCTTTAATGATCCTTACGAATGGGCATGATCAGTGATAGAATCGTTACCTCTTGTGGCGATTATAACCTTTGATACAGATATACGGAGCGATCACGAACGTTGAACAATTACAACGCCTCTACTCAGTCCACACGAACGGGTTCCTTCAATCTCAGTGCTAGCTGCTACGAATGAAGGCTTTGAGTGAGAGAGAGAGAGAGAGAGAGAGAGAGAGAGAGAGAGAGAGAGAGAGAGAGAGAAACGAAATTGCAACTGCAACAATGCTTCTACACAAGGGTTCTATTTATAGAACCACTTGTGTGGGCTGCAAGCTAAAAAGCCCACTCAAGTGTATATGGCTCATATCTTATAATATGCCAAAATCAGTTAAGCGCGTGGTACCTTACCATATTTCGTATTCTACTTAAGTACACCGTACCTTAAGATATTCTATAATTCACTTAAGGGCACCGTACATTACAGTATTCCTTAATTACTCTATCTCTCATTAATTCGTCCTTTGTGTGTGACCCTATAAGTTTTCGCGGCATTGGCAATTATATTAAATCACGTATTTAACATAATAAACAGCGAGCGGTATCTAGCAACACATCATTTCTACCCAAGACACGAAAATGTCATGTGATCTGACAAATCCTTATGTGATAATAATTATGTGTATAATTACCTTTTTGCCCTTATGTCTATATTGAACACAAGGCATAGACCGTGTCATCCTTGTCCAGTTCAATATTGAGCCCATAGACATTTATCCTGTTACGCAGGATGGGCAAATTCCATCTAGGTCACTCATGTCCCTTAGCATGCTTCGTGGAGTACCCATCAACTATCTTTATGGCTATCCAATTACAGACAACGTTTGCTCAACAATAAGGCACTCGACTCTACATCTAGGGTCCATAGTGGTTTCAGGTCGAAGGGTGGTATACACCATTATCACCATGAGAATAACTTAAGGCCCTTTTGCATAACATTCTATATAGTATTCTCATAGCGGGTCAATCCAGTATAAATATTACTCTTAATATTCATACCTATGTTTAAGACTTGATAACTCTTTATCCATGATCCATGAGATGTGATCATCAGTCTATAAACATAATAGTCTTCATGCTTTAATGTTATCCCACTTCACAATAAAGCTTGACTATGGATACTTTAAGAATAATGTCCTTATGTTTAATGTGATCTCATGATTAAGTCATACTTGATACATTAAACGGACTAGCTATTCTAGGGACTTTATTAAACAAACATAATAAAGAAAAAGCCTTTTATTATTAATAAATAATTCGATACAAGTACCAAAAGTATTGGCCTCTAGGACTTACACCAACAATCTCCCACTAGCACTAGAGCCAATCAAGCATACCCCTAATGCCCATAGATCTAGTATGGCCCTCATGCTTCTGCTGCGCAAGAGGCTTTGTCAGTGGGTCAGCAATATTGTCAAGTGTAGGTACTCTGCATATTTTCACATCTCCTCTATCTATTATCTCTCGAATGAGGTGATAACGCCTAAGTATGTGTTTGGATCGTTGGTGAGATCTAGGCTCCTTAGCTTGTGCGATAGCACCATTGTTATCACAATAGAGACCAATGGGATCCACAATGCTAGGAACTATGCCAAGTTCACTAATGAACTTTTTGATCCAAACAGCTTCCTTTGCTGCACTTAAGGCAGCAATATACTCGGCCTCGGTTGTAGAATCAGCAACTGTATCTTGCTTTGAACTTCTCCAGCTCACAGCGCCATCGTTTAAGCAAAACACATAACCAGATTGCGATCTAAAGTCATCCTTATCTGTCTGGAAGCTAGCATCGGTGTATCCAATTACAACCAACTCTTCCTGACCTCCATATATCAAGAATGAGTCCTTAGTCCTTCTCAAATACTTAAGGATATTCTTGACAGCTACCCAATGGGCATCACCAGGATCAAATTGGTACCTACTCGTTGCACTTAAAGCATACGAGACATCTGGTCGAGTACATAACATGGCATACATGATAGATCCTATTGCAGATGCATATGGAATCTTATTCATGCGATCCCTTTCTTCCTTAGTTGAAGGGGATTGTGTTTTTGATAGACACATGCGATGTTGCATAGGTATGGATCCTTTCTTGGAATCATTCATATTAAAGTGTCTCAGCATTTTGTCTATGTACGTACTTTGACTTAGGCCAAACAGTTTTTGTGATCTATCTCTATAGATTCTGACTCCTAATATATAGGCTGCTTCACCTAGGTTCTTCATAGAAAAGCATTTCCCTAACCAAGACTTTACTTGTTGTAGGGTAGGGACATCGTTTCCAATGAGTAATATATCATCTACATATAATACCAGGAAAACGATCATGCTCCCACTAACCTTCTTGTACACACAAGGCTCATCTTCGTTCTTGATGAATCCATATTGTTTTACCGTTTCATCAAAATGAAGATTCCAGCTTCTGGAAGCTTGCTTCAATCCATAGATTGATCTTTGTAACTTACATATCTTTTGGGCTTCTTCTGGTATGTCAAATCCTTCAGGCTGTGTCATGTACACATCCTCAAGAAGATTCCCATTAAGGAAAGCAGTTTTGACATCCATCTGCCATATTTCATAATCATGATATGCAGCGATAGCAAGTAAAATCCGAATAGATTTAAGCATTGCAACTTGTGAAAAGGTTTCATCATAGTCAACCCCATGATTTGTTTATATCCTTTTGCAACGAGTCTTGCCTTATAGGTATGTACCTTACCATCCATGTCAGTCTTCTTTTTGAAGACCCACTTGCATCCTATAGGGTTAACTCCTACATGAGGCTCTACCAAGGTCCAAACTTGGTTTGTGTACATGGAATCCATTTCAGATTTCATGGCTTCTAGCCACTTCTCATACTCGGGACCAGTTATGGTCTCTTGGTAGGTCACAGGCTCATCTTGATCCATGAGTAATACATCACCTTGATCAGTTATGAGATATCCATATCTCTCAGGTTGGTGACGTATCCTGCTTGACCTACGCTGGTCTTGTTCTACTTGAGCAGGTTGCTCTTCCACAACTACTTGTGTTTCCTGCTCTAATTCCTCCATAGGTGTATCGATGCTTTGTGATTCTTGAATTTCTTCAAGCTCTACTTTCCTCCCACTGATTCCTTTGGAAATAAAATCCTTTTCTAGGAAAACTCCTATTCGAGCGACAAAAACTTTACCCTCAGAAGGATTGTAGAAGTAATACCCTCTTGTTTCTTTAGGATACCCCATAAATAAGCATTTGTCAGATTTGGGCTCAAGCTTAGTTGAAATTTGTCATTTCACATAAACTTCGCAACCCCAAATCTTCATGTAAGACATATGTGGTTTCTTACCACTCCATATCTCATATGGTGTCTTCTCAACCTTTTTGGATGGAACACGGTTAAGTGTGTAAGTTGCTGTCAATAGTGCATGTCCCCAAAAGGAGTTTGGAAGATCGGCGTGACTCATCATGGATCGGACCATGTCCAACAAGGTTCGATTTCTTCTCTCAGATACACCATTCCATTGGGGTGTTCCAGGAGGAGTAAGTTGGGATAGGATCCCACACTCTTTCAGATGCTCATCAAACTCTAGGCTTAAATACTCACCACCTCGATCTGATCGAAGAGTTTTAATATTCTTACCTAGTTGGTTTTATACTTCATTCTTGAATTCCTTGAACTTTTTAAAGGACTCTGATTTGTGTTTCATTAAATACACATAACCATATCTACTGAAATCATCAGTAAATGTGATGAAATACTGAAAACCTCTTCTGGCTGGTATGTTCAGTGGTCCACATACATCAGTGTGTATGAGGGCCAAAAGATCATTAGCTCTTTCACCTTTTCCTGTGAATGGAGACTTTGTCATCTTTCCAATTAAACAAGATCTGCATGCCTCATATGATTCATAATCAAAAGAGTCCAACATTCCATCTTTATGGAGTTTGGAAATGCGTTTCTCATTTATGTGGCCTAATCGACAATGCCAAAGGTAAGTTGGATTTAACTCATTAGGTTTCATCCTTTTAGTATTAATGTTATAAATAGGCATTTCAAGATCAAGGACATATAGTCCATTGTTCATTTGTGGAGTAGCATAGAATATATCATTCAAATAAATTGAGCAACAATTGTTCTTCATTATAAATGAAAAACCAAACTTGTCCAAACAAGAAACAGAAATAATATTCCTGCTAATTGCAGGTACATAATAACAGTTCTCTAACTGAATTATTAAACCACTAGGTAAAATCAATACATAAGTTCCTACGGCTAAAGCAACAACCTTTGCTCCATTGCCAACTCGTAGGTCGACTTCACCTTTTGCCAAATCTCTACTCCTTTTTAGTCCCTGCACATTGGTACAAATGTGAGAACCGCATCTAGTATCTAATACCCATGATGCAGAAGTAGATAAATTAATTTCAATAACAAAAATACCTGAAGTTGAAGTCTCTACTCCATTCTTCTTATCTTCCAGGTACTTTGGGCAATTTCTCTTCCAGTGTCCGGTCTTACCGCAATGGAAGCAGGTGCCTTCTTTTGTTATGCCTCCATTAGGCTTCAAAGCAGCAACAGTGGGTTTGGGTTTGGCAACTTCCTTGCCTTTCCCTTTATCACCCTGCTTGGTGGGCCTTTTGTTCTGTCTCTTTCCATTTCCGATCATTAGAATGGACTTCCCTTTTGACTTCAGATTCTGCTCAGCAGTTCTTAACATGGCTAGCAGTTCAAGAAGAGATTTGTCCATATCATTCATATTGAAATTTAGGACAAATTGACTGAATCTATCTAGCAACGATTGCAAGATTAAATTAGTCGCAAGTTCCTTTCCGAGGGGAAAACCCAACCTCTCAAGATTTTCCACATACCCAATCATCTTGAGCACATGGGGACCTACAGGGGCTCCCTCAGCTAACTTTCCTTGAAAAAGGGCTTTTGAAACTTCAAACCTTTCATGCCTTGCTTGCTCTTGATAGAGCATCTTGAGGTGTTCAATCATATCGAATGCTGCCATGTTCTCATGTTGCTTTTGCAACTTTGAGTTCATAGTAGCTAGCATGAGACAAGCAGTTTCATTGGCATCATCGACATGCTTCTTATAAGCATCTCTTTCTGCCTTAAGTGCAGAACTAGGAGGTTCCTCTTCAGGAACAGGTTTCTCCAAGACATACAACTTTCTATCATGTTTGAGGACAATCCTCAGATTTCGGTGCCAATCCAGAAAATTTGTCCCAGACAATTTTTCCTTGTCAAGGATTGATCGCAAAATGTTGTTAGAGGTGTTTGTTGTCATGGTAATCTACATGAAAATAATGAAAATATAAGTATCAATAACATATTTAATTAGGCCTTTAATTAAATATGCTCCCACTATTTTACTCAAAACAAATGACCCTCTCCATTTGATTCGGAAAATCCCGTTGGAAGATTTTCTAGTGGGTCGAGATCCATATTTCAATTTGTTTTAAGTCCGCGTAGGCGGATTACACTTCTTCCAATTGTATCTAATACAACTCTCGAATATTTTAGTTGGGTGAATAACTCCTTATTCCAATCCATCACATGGATCAATTCCAACTCTTGCTTCTAAACATATATAATCTTATTATATTTTGTTTAGTTAAGTTTGACCCATTGTTTTAGCAATTGGATATTATAATTATCCCATCGCACCTTACTAATATAGAACATGCACCTCGCGTAGGCGAAACCTAGATTATCCGATACTAGTCTTGATGAGTGCTAAAACTTGGAAAGCATAAACTTAATATTTAATTTGAGGGAATTTGCAATTATTCTGATCTCACCGGCTTATTTATCATATAAATCGTCACTCACATGCATCAATATACATTCACATGCATCAACATACATACATAATGAAACAGTTATGGCCCCTAGCGCAATTGTTCTCCCAAGCCAATGAGACAACCTAAGCTAACCTAATAACGATCTAAGCTTCTCCAAGCAAGATCTTCAAGGTTGTCCTCCTTTGATATTGAATTCTTCTCTTTCTTCATAACATTACATTACATAAAAGAAACTCGTTTTACATACGAGGGAGTGAGATGAGAAAAGAAGTTACATTAAGAGATTAAAAGAGAGGCACGACACGCAGGTCGTATTTTAAAACCCAAAACAAAATAAAGGAAAACTAAGGCCATAATCGACCACCACAAGACAATAATAATAAACACATTATTATTATTAATTTTAATTCTTTTAATTAATTAAAACCAAATTAAATTTCGGCGACCGATCATACTACGCGGAGTTAGCCGGGGGTCTGCTGCCCGGTCAGCGGGAACGGGTGTTCCGTTGCCCGGTCAGCGGACGGTGGTCAAGGGGGTAGCGCCCCTTGCGGGGTTGAAGGGGCAGCGCCCCTGGCCGAAAATTTTAATGAACAATTCATTTGAAATCGACGTCGTTTTTCGCATCAACACTTGATACTTTAAAGCACAACTCTTGCGCAGTCATAACCCTAATCGCATAACTCTTTGACAACACAACCCTTACGCAGTCACAACCCTAATCGCATAACTCTTTGACGACACAACCCTTGTGCCGTCATTAACCCTAATGCATAACTCTTTGACAACACAACCCTTGTGCCGTCATTAACCCTAATGCACCAATTTCAGACCGTCAAACACATCTCGATTGTTGATTCAGTATGATTGATCAACACGTCATTGCTTCACCATACTAATGTCGGATCAAGAAGCAAACGACCATTGATCTCTAAAAGGAAAACAACCATTAAGTGTTTGAATGAATGAAAAAGAAACAGTATATCATATATACCGTATTTTGCATCAGGATTACTTATATGATATATATAACTTGATCGATCTCAATTTAATTACTCATTTATTCTTTGATTCATTCTGTCTTTTAATCGTATTAATACAGAAAATACAGAAAATAAACAACTATCAGATGCATGGTTTCGTAAGTGGCTCTGTTACCATGGAAGGAGAAGGGCGATCCAAAATGCAGCGAAATTTAAAATTTCTCCTTTAATGATCCTTACGAATGGGCATGATCAGTGATAGAATCGTTACCTCTTGTGGCGATTATAACCTTTGATGCAGATCTACGGAGCGATCACAAACGTTGAACAATGACAACGCCTCTACTCAGTCCACACGAATGGGTTCCTTCAATCTCAGTGCTAGCTGCTACGAATGAAGGCTTTGAGTGTGTGTGTGTGTGTGTGTGTGTGTGTGTGTGTGAGAGAGAGAGAGAGAGAGAGAGAGAGAGAGAGAGAGAGAGAAACGAAATTGCAAATGCAACAATGCTTCTACACAAGGGTTCTATTTATAGAACCACTTGTGTGGGTTATAAGCTAAAAAGCTCACTCAAGTGTATATGGCCCATATCTTATAATATGCCAAAATCACTTAAGCGCGTGGTACCTTACCATATTTCGTATTCTACTTAAGTACAACGTACCTTACGATGTTCTATAATTCACTTAAGGGCACCGTACATTACGGTATTCCTTAATTACTCTATCTCTCATCAACCCGTCCTTTGTGTGTGACCCTATAGGTTTTCGCGGCATTGGAAATTATATTAAATCACGTATTTAAGATAATAAACAGTGAGCGGTATCTAGCAACACATCACTGCTACCCAAGACACGAAAATGTCATGTGATCTGACAAATCCTTTTGTGATAATAATTATGTGTATAGATACCCTTTTTCCCTTACGTCTATATTGAACACAAGGCATAGACCATGTCATCCTTGTCCAGTTCAATATTGGGCCCATAGACATTTATACTGTTACGCAGGATGGGCAAATTCCATCTAGGTCACTCATGTCCCTTAGCATGCTTCGTGGAGTACCCATCAACTGTCTTTATGGTCATCCAATTACGGACAACGTTTGATCAACAATAAGGCACTCGACTCTATATCTAGGATCCATAGTGGTTTCAGATCGAATGGTGGTATACACCATTATCACCATGAGAATAACTTATGACACTTTGCATAACATTCTATATAGTATTCTCATAGCGGGTCAATCCAGTATAAATATTACTCTTAATATTCATACATATGTTTAAGACTTGATAACTCTTTATCCATGATCCATGAGATGTGATCATCAGTCTATAAACATAATAGTCTTCATGCTTTAATGTTATCCCACTTCACAATAAAGCTTGACTATTGATACTTTAAGAATAGTGTCCTTATGTTTAATGTGATCTCATGATTAAGTCATACTTGATACATTAAACGGACTAGCTATTCTAGGGACTTTATTAAACAAACATAATAAAGAAAAAGCCTTTTATTATTAATAAATAATTTGATACAAGTACCAAAAGTATTGGCCTCTAGGGCTTACACCAACACTTTGAACAACATTTTCCATATAAACAACCATCTATTGCTACTCACCATTCTAGTACTCAGACTCCGACTTGCAATCACACTTTCCGAGATGATTTATTTGATTACATTCACACACATAACCCCCATAAAACTACTCCTTCAAATTATCATAACCTACCTGATCCATCTATTCCATATAATTCTCCTTCACCTGATACACCAAACATGATACCTATATCACCACCAATTTCAAATCATCAGAATTCAAATGATAATAGTTTTGATAACAACCTTGTTCCCCAAGAAATCTTACTAGTCATAAAATATACAAGACATGTTAGACCTCCCCAAGAAATCTTACGCATAAGTGTTAGTTAAAAATGTTTTCTTTCCTTGGGTCATTAAGAGTTTGATAAAAAGAGAGAAAGGCTAAAAAATAAGTTTTTATTAGGGTTCCTGCTGAGACTTTGAATCTCACTCATACGTATCTCCAGGTACGATGGAGAGCTAAGGGTTACATAGTTCTTGATAGAAAATGTTTGTTTGTGGGTTGATTTTAGTGAAAGTTATTTTGTCGCAATTGAACGAAAAACATTGTTTAGCCAAAACAGTTAGAGGAGGGGTCGCTTTCAACATGGTAGAATAAATTAACAAATTAACATTCACGGGAAAATGTCGCTTAGCTCACTCACATATATAAATGGAAAAAGCGTTGTTTTTCATCGTCTCGATACGAAACATCTTTCGTTTAAAAAAAAAATCAAGTTGAAAGCCAAAAGAAAAATTGTTTGGATGTGTTTGATTGTTTTTAGGGTTGGAAGACGGGTATTTGGGCTTGCATTCTATTATGGATTGAATCTAATACTCGAGACTATGATTGGACATTACACCCAAGTAGTCTTTTAAAACCATTTTGTTGTGAAAATATTTGAAATATTCACAAGTGTTTTAAGCGGAAGACAAATACTTGGACTTGCAAGCTATTACGACTTAAGTCTAGTATTTGAGACTAATATTGGACAATATATCCAAGTAGTCTTTTTTGATCCAATTTATTACGAAAGAAATACGCATTTCAGTTCTTGGAGGAAGTCAAGTATTTGGACTTGTAAGCTATTACAACTTGGGTCTAATACTTGAGACTATGATTGGAGATTACACCCAAGTAGCTTTTTTCTTCTATTATTTTTGAAAATGGTCAAAGTGTTTAAGTTAGTCGTTTTGGATTTTATTTAAGAAAATAGTTTGATGTACGATCAAGCGTATGATTCATATGGCAAAATGATTTGAAAAATGAATGTTGAGTTGAATTTGAAAATATGATTCGATTAAATTAAAAAAAAGGATTTGATTCTCAATAACACAGAAATATCATTTTTATTCACATATCATAACTTTAATCGATCAATTAAATCAATTATCAAAAATAAAACAAAACCAACAAAGGGGTGCAAACATAAAGGAGAGTGTTGAAATAGGGCATGACAAATTACAAATTTTTAGCCCAAACCCCACTTGCCACTGTCCAAAACTCTAGCAATCAATAAAATACACTAATTAACTAACTAACTAACTAACTAACTAACTAACTATATATATATATATATATATATATATATATATATATATATATATATATATATATATATATATATATAATATATATAATATATATATATATATCCAAACAAAAAATGCTTCCCCTTTTTCATTAAGGGCCTGTTTGAAATGAATCTTAAAAACTCTTTTTTAGTTTTTGAAAATTTAAAATTTAAAAACTTGTTTGAATATAATGTTTTGCAAACGTGTTTTTAAAAACTCTTTTCTATTTTTTAGTTTTTAAAAACAAAAAAGTGAAACAGTTTAATTGTGTTTTGCTTCTTACTTTTTAGTTTTTAGTATTATAAAACTTGAAGAAAAAACATAAAATTTTATAATTTTCATTAATAGCATTAATGTAATTTTAATAATTTTTATATTTTAAAAATAAAATAGAAAAACATATTTGAAATAGTATGTTATTTCTTTTATTTATGCTCTTTTTATGTATAAGTAACATTTTCAAATATGTTTATTTATTTTACTTAATTTATTTTGTGTTTCTTAATTATTTTCACTATATAATTTTTTTTCTATTAAACGTGGAATCCCATTTTTTTACTTGTTTTTTTCTTCTTATTATTACAAACAAGTGTTATGTGATTTGTAAAATTAAAAATTGATTTAACCCAATTATTTGTATTCGACCAAATATCAATTAATTTTCTTAAGTTTATAATATTTTATACAATAAAATAGATTTTAAAAGTAAATAACAAAATATGCATTTTTATTCTCTTCTTAAAATACTATTAAAAGATTAGATTATCAAATAAATTTTTTCATTTTCATATTTTCAAAACAGTTTTTAAAAATTAGTTTATCAAACAATTTTTTTTTGTTAATTTTCTTCTTAAAAATAGTTTTTTAAAATAGATTTGAAAAACAAATTTTAAGAACTAAAATTGAAAAGTGTTTCAAACATACCCTAAATCTTCATTCAATTTTTTTTCTTTTTAATTTTCTAAGACATTCACATTGTGACACATGGCTAGTAATATTTAAATAAAATAAAATAAAAAATAAACTAAAAAACAACTACGGAACAAAAGGAATGAGTCAAAATCAATTTCTCAAACTCCCTTCCCCTCTCACGATCTTGTCTCTTTGTCTCGACATCATTTTTCTCTTGTTTTCGTTGTGGTCCATCAACAAGAAAAAAAAATTCATCCCTCTCTTTCATTACAAAGAAATTTTCAGAACAAAAAAAAACTTTTTCTCTCATGGAAGTGTATTAAAAAATTCATAAAAACCAAAACAATAATATCAACCAATGTTTTCATGAATCTAAAATGAAAAGGGGAAGATAAAGCTACCACAACTAGAAGTCGACCGATGCCGGTGATATGCTGAGTTGTGTACAACTTTGTGCTTCGTAAGGAGTTTCATGTGGTGTGTCGCAACTGCGTCTGTGCGTCAGCGGTGTCGGGAAATGAATGGTGGCCTGAGAAGTGTTGCATAATCAGTGTTTTTGTTGTAAGTTTGCCGAAGTTGTTACCATGGGGCTTCGTGGAGGTCGTATGAGTGCGTTGTTTGTGTTTGGTGGAAAAAGAAGATGATGGTTTGGTTTGAAAAGGAATGTGCTTACATGGTTTTGGAGTGAATGGTTACTGTGTAAAAAAGAAGAAGAAAATAAGGGTCCTCTTTGGATTTGCAACGCAGAAGAAGTTATGCCACCGAGGAATCCACTTGTCACGTTTTTGAAAGAAGTTATCCCTTGATCCTTCTTCAAAAAAATTCCATTTTATTTTGATTTTGGAAAAATGTACAACAGAGATTTGTGAGATGGACGTTGCTGCCTTATTTTTTTTTCAATGTTCAAATTTTAAGAGATGAGAGGTTGGGTAGGTGGCCCAACATCAGTGTGATTGGTGTTGTTAACATTTTGAAGGTGTGGTAGTGTCAGTGAATTTATGAGGCTTAGCTATGTGGTGGTGAGTTACATGAACATGTGAGGAAGATGGTGTTTACATGAGATTTGTGTGGTTTATGAGTATTATGGAATGTGTTGAGTGATTGGGGCAAGTGTGGAATGTGTTGCTTGGCTTCAAATTGGAAAAGAGGATATATTTTGTGTGTGTGAATGTAGGCGTAAAATAAATGATGGGGTATGTATGAGTTACATCAAATATGGAGTGTTGTATATATAAGGTAAATGAAAAAGATGAACAATATCACATTTGTGTTAGGAGAAAAAAGGAACCTCAATGTTTAGCTTTTCAATTCTTCTCCCAACTTTGTTATTTCTTAGATAGCATAAGTGAATCATAACTAACCTTTAGTTAGTTATTAATTAGTTTGATGGATGTTTAAGTTAGTTACAAGTTACTTGTTATACACGTAACCATATTCACGTGTATGCATGCATGATGATGAGTAATGAAAATTCCGCAACATATCTTCCTTATTCATTATGTCTTTTTCATTTTTACATGCTTAGATTGATTTTTAACATGGTATCATGTGATGCACTTTCTTTTGCACACAAAATTTTCATTTTACATCTATCTGCCATTAGTGAACCTCACTCATATGAGTCATCCATTTGTGATGCCAATTGGATGGATGCCATCCAAACTAAGTTGACTGCTATGATTAAAACCAACACTTAGACCCGTTAGATGCAAATGGGTGTTTAAGTTGAAAATGCATGCCAATGGAACTGTTGAAAGATATAAGATGCATTTAGTTACCAAGGGTTTTACACAAGATGAATGATTAAATTACATGGATACCTTTAGCCCTATGGTCAAAATTATAACAATTCAAGTGCTCGTGGCTATTACTATAATCGATAATTGGCCTCTCTTTCAGCTTGATATCAACACAACATTTCTTCATGGAGACCTCAAGGAAGAAGTACACATGAAGGCATCTCCTGGTCTTGACTTACCTCATCCTAATCTTGTGTCTAAATTGCAAAGATCATTATATGGATTGACGCAAGCAAGTTTCCCTTGAATACTAAACTTATTGACACACTTATTCCCACTAGATACATTCAATCAAAGGTTGACTATTCTATTTTTAATAAGACTCCCTCAGTAGGTTTTACAGTAATCCTTGTCTATATGGATGATTTGGTTCTAGGAGGCACCAATCTTGTAGAAATAAAGAAGCTTAAAGCACTCCTGAATGCCAAGTTTAGTATAAAAAATCCAGGAGTTTTGAAATATTTTTTAGGATTTGAAGTTGATCGAAATACACAAGTTATTTCCATTTGCCAAAGGAAATATGTCTTAGACTCATACATGATGCATGCCTTATTGGAGCTAAACCCTATAACACACGAATGCAACTTCACTTACAACTCCATAAGACATTTGACACTCTTCTTTCTGATCCCACTAGATATTGAAGACTCATTGGAAGACTCTTATACCTGACTCACTCTAGGCCTGGTATTACTTATGTGGTAAGCAAGCTAAGTCAATTTTCGATGCTTCAACTGATAAGCATATGATGGTTTGCCTTCATGTGCTACACTACCTCATAAACAATCCAGGTGAATGATCATTCTTCATCTCATCTTCCATTTTATATATCAAAGGATTCTCTGATTCTGATTGAGGAGCTTGTCCAGACACACGTGGATCCACTACACGCATTTGCTTCTTCCTTGGAAAATCTCTAATTATCTAGAAAATCAAGAAATAAGTTGTTGTCTACCGCTCATCTTTAGAGGCTGAGTATCGAGTGTTGACCCATGTCACTTGTGAAGGCATTTAGATTCTCTCATTACTCGATAACTTCAAAATTCCACATCACATTCCAATCACCATCTATTGTGACAACAAATCTTCCTTACATATAGTTGCTAATCTGATTTTCCATGAGAGAACCAAACACATAGAAACTAATTGCCATGTGGTACGAGACAAGGTGTTAGTTGTAGTTGTTCACCTCATGTCTGTCACATCCAAAGAACAAGTTACTGGCATACTCACCAAATCATTACACCCAGATCCATTCTACAACCTTTAAGCCAAGCTAGGAATGCTTGACATACATTCTATCTATAGGGGGATGTTGAAAATAATGGAGAGATTGATGTAACTAACTAGTTCATAAATAACATAATTGAATCATAACTAACCTTTAGTTAGTTATCAATTAGTTTGATGGATGTTCAAGTTAGTTACAAATTACTTGCTATATAGGTAACCACATTCACATGTATGCATGAATGATGACGAGTCATGAAAATTTTGCAACATATCTTCCTTCTTCACTCTCTTTTATGCATTTTTACATGCTTATCATGATTCTTAACAATGAACAACAAACAAAGTTTTTTATTAAGATTAATTACAAAATTCCTGTAATTTTAATTTAGATCATTCTAGTTTAAGTCTTGTTCTTTTATATCACAATCATTTAATGTTTCTAAACAAATGCATACAATACACAAATATAAAAAAAAAATAGGAACATAATATGTAGCTTACAAACAACCAATCACAATTAAAAAATATAAATATTTTTTTCTCTCCTTTATTATCACCACTACCTCATGTTTTCAATTAAAAAAGTAATTAAATTTAAAATAAATTTAAATTTTTGATTTAAAATAACAACATCTTATTGATTGTTTCTAATAATATGGATAAATAAATGTTTTTATGCAAGTATTTTTTCAAATATAAAGCAAAACATTTATGCTTAATAGAAAACAATAATTGAGCAAAAGACTCACACATTGGTAGAGGAAAATGGCATACATAATTTTTATAAAATTTATATTGTAAATAACTTTTTATTTGGTATAATTTAATTTTTAAAGCTTAAATTACTAATTTGTTTGACCGCATAAAATCGACAGAAAATTAGCAGTGTAATTTTTATGCATGTTTTTTATTTTATTTTTAGGTAATATGGTTTCAAAGGTCCGGGTATGTATGACATACAATTCCGATTGCTCTTCACATATTCTCACCAGGTAAGATCTAGGGTTATAAAGGTTCCTAGAGTCATGTATCCAACACGAAAATATTGTCGTTTACGACAAATTACTTGTTGTGCGTCAATTCCTCACGAAGATCTCTTCTAGGTGAGATTCTCATGCCAAATAACGCGAGATATGTATCTCGTGGCCAACACTATGCAACCATTGACTTCAGAGTTCTAGACACGGTTCCTAGAGTTACATATTCAACATGAACAAATTGCCGCTTACAGAAAATTACTTACTAGACGTTAATTCTTTCAAGGGAATCTATTCCAGGTGAGGTTCTCGTATCAACCCCACGAGATATACATCTCACAGGAACATACTACGTATACATAAATCCTATTAGGCCATAAGTTTAATGTTCTAAAAAGGTTCTTAGACTCACGAACCCATCCAGAAAATATTATTGCTTATGAAAAATTACTTCCTAAGAAACAACATCCTTAAGAGGATCTAATCTAAGTGAGGTTTTCATGTCGACCCTAGGAGATATACGTATCACAAGCCCATATTATGCAACCATTGTCCTATCTTATTTTTGTTCTCTAGACTCAGGTGGAGATTCTTTCCTACAATGTGTTGAAGCAATCAGAGTATTTATACCAACAGTACATGGAAACCATATAGATATAGAAAATACAACACATGAGATAAATAGAAGAAAACAATAAAGGAAATCTAAACACATAAAGAAAACACTAGGACAGACCAAGCCAAACTAGGGTTGACTCTCTTTAGGGAACCAGGGTCCCCAACAGAGTCTCCAACTGTCACATCTCAAAAAATACGACCTTGCGAGAATATCGCATGCTCGCGGATGACTAACAGAGTCGCCACCGAACTTTATTTATGTCTAAAAGGAAAGGGAAAATATCGATATAACCCCTAAAAATGACAAAGATATGGCCGTCGCAACCAAACTGGGTTCAGGATTCGACTATGGAAGGGGGAGGTATTAACGCCCCTCATATCCGTTGTATTCAATGGGAACCGTCTAGTCAGTTTTGCGCATAAGTGTTAGCTTTAAAATGTTTTCTTTCCTCGGGTCATTAAGAGTTTGATAAAAAGAGATAAAGTCTAAAAAATAAGTTTTTATTAGGGTGTTCGAAGAGACTTTGAATCTCGCTCCTTCGTATCTCTAGGTGCGATGGAGAACTAAAGGTTTTTTTATTAGGGTTGATAAAAAGAGATAAAGTCTAAAAAATAAGTTTCTATTAGGGTGCCTGACGAGACTTTGAATCTCGCTCCTACGTATCTCTAGGTGCGACGGAGAACTAAAGGTTTTTTTGTGGGTTGATTTTAGTGAAAGCTATTTTGTCGCAATCGAACGAAAAATATTATTTACCCAAAACAGTTAGAGGAGGGGTCATTTTCAACACGACCTAATGGATTAACAAATCAACATTCACGGGAAAATGTCGCTTAGCTCACTCATACATATAAATAGAAAAAATGTTGTTTTTCATCGTCTCGAGGTGAGACATCATTTATTTAAAAAAGAAATTGAAGTTGATAGCCAAAAGGCAAATTGTTTGGATGTGTTTGATTGTTTTTGGGGTTGGAAGATGAGTATTTGGGATTGCATGCTATTACAACTTGAATCTAATACTCAAGACTATGATTAGACATTACACCTAAGTAGTCTTTTTAATCCATTTTATTGTGAAATTTTTTGAAATATTGACAAGTGTTTTAAGCGGAAGACAAATACTTGGACTTGCAAGCTATTACGACTTAGGTCTAGTATTCGATACTAATATTGGACATTAGATCCAAGTAGTCTTTTTTAATAAAATTTATTACAAAAGAAATACGCATTTCAGTTTTTGGAGGAAGACAAGTATTTGGATTTGCAAGCTATTACGTCTTGGGTCTAATTCTCGAGACTATGATTGGACATTACACCCAAGTAGCTTTTTTCTTCCATTATTGTTGAAAATGGTCAAAGTGTTTAAGTTAGTCATTTTGGATTTTATTTAAGAAAATAGATTGATGTACGATCAAGTCTTTGATTCATGTGGAGAAATGATTTGAAAAATGAATGTTGAGTTGAATTTGAAAATATGGTTCGATTAAATTTATAAAAAAGGATTTGATTCTCAATAAGATAGAAATATCATTTTTATTCACATATCATAAATTTAATGAATCAATAATATCAATAATCAAAAATAAAACAGAATCAACAAAGGGGTGCAAACATAAAGGAGAGTATGCAAATAGTGCATGACAAATTACAAATTTTTAGCCCAAACCCCACTTGCCATTGTCCAAAACTCTTGCAATCAATAAAATACAATAAATAACTATATATATATATATACATCCAAACAAAGCTGCTTACCCCTTTTCATTAAATCTCCACTCAGTTTTTTTTTCTTTTCAATTTTCTAAGACATTTACATTGTGACACATGGCTAGTAATATTTAAACAAAATAAAATAAAAAATAAATTAAAAAACAACTACGGAACGAAAGGAAAGAGTCAAAATCTATTTCTCAAACTCCCTTCCGCCATCACGATCTCATCTCTTTGTCTCAACATCATTTTTCTCTTGTTTTCGTTGAGGTCCATCAACAACAACAAAAAAATTCGTCCCTCTCTTTCATTTCAAAGAAATTTCAAGAACAAAAAAACTTTTTCTCTCATGGCAGTGTATTAAAAAATTCATAAAAATCAAAACAATAATATAAATCAATGTTTTCATGAATCTAAAATGAAAGGGGGAAGATAAAGCTAC